>NC_056053.1:12363065-12988420 GCF_004379255.2 Salvia splendens | reverse complement strand
AAATGCTATCACGTACTTTATATACAATAATAACAATCATTCAACCAATGATGCACATTATAATACACACGATGCAATGCAATATTGCAATTGATGCATTGTAATATTTGTTGATAAACAATACTGCTATATTGTAAATGATGCACATCAATATATAACCAACAATTCTGCAATATCAGTATCACATATATAACCAGCAACAACTCAGTAGTACATTTTTGGCATGCAACTAAACAAATTTGTAACAATACTATATATGAAACTAGAATTCGAAGATGTTCATCACAATACACATGAATGCAAGATATGGTATAATGATGCGACTGCAATGTTGTAAATGAGCACTGCAATATTTGGTGATAAACAATACTGCAATATTGTAAATGACGCACTGCAATGTATAACTAGCAATACTGCAATAGAAGTATATCAAATCAATAAAGTCAATGCAGCGGAAACAATAAAGCAAGCAAGCAACAACCCAACCAAATCAATACAGTACATCAAACCAAAACACTATGGAAACGTATAGCAAATCATACAACAATATAGCGGAAACATAAAGCAAGCAAGCAACAACCAAACAAGTAACATTCACAAAATATACAGCGGATACAATAAAGCAACCAATCGACTACCAATCAAGCGCGAATCTTGGTTTGCAAAAACATCTACGCAATCGTCAAGAATTGAGGTCCAAACGTCAGATTATACAACAATCTTTTCAAAAAACACCGATCAACATTAAACAGACCACAATATCGGAGGAATTGTACTTCAATCGCATTGCAACAATGAAAAAATCCAAGCAAACGTGAATAAATACGGAAACACACACACTAATCTGCATGCATAGTAACATTCCAAAAGGAAGTCCGATCAAATTGCAAACAATTCCAGTCAAATTACCTTGTTGCCGAAAAAAAGTGTAGAGTCGGACTGAAATCGTGGTATAGAAGCAATTCGAAATCCCGATTTAAGTGTTGCACGAGGGAGCCGTGGTTTTTCAAAAAAGAGGAGGATTGGAGAGAGATAGGGGTCGATGCAGATTAATGGTGGAGTTGGGTGAGAGTCCTACTATTTTCTCAAATTGATACGCAAGGAATTAACCCCCCAAAATTTTGGGTGTTTCAAATTTGATTCAACTTTAAATTTTTCGAAATGACTAAATTAGCCCCGACAACAATTCCTAATCCCATTAGACAGCAACATTTACTCTGTGTGCGAGATTTAATCATGAGCATTGGATTTCCAGATCTAGTGGACTATATTGGTGGTATGGTGTACTCTATATATGGTGGCACCATAGTACTCCCCAATAAATAAATGTTGTATGTTCGATATGTCTAACTAAATTACATTAAAATATCTATAAAAAATATTACATAAACCATAATCGATTAATATATTTTGGTACTATTTTTGTGGTTTTGAATATTTTTCTAATATTATATATTCGACTGTAATATTACAAAATTTTAAAAATTTAGAAATTACAAATTTATAAAGTAAAAAATTAAAATGTAAATTATAAAATTTTAAAATTGAAACAGCAAACTCAATTATTATTTATATATTATATATCAAATTTCAATTTATTTTTATAATGTAATAAATTAAATTATGAACTCTAATATTTTATGAAACACATACACTACACACATTACGTAAAACACATACACTACTCAATACTCACAAAGTAGTCTACGTAAAACACATACACTACACACTACAAACATACAAAAAATACATGCACTACAAACACACAAACAGATTACACAGAATTCATAGACTATACACAAAATACAAACAGTACATATTAAAAACACACAAAAACAAAATACATGCACTACAAATACACATTGCAAAAACTACAAATACTTATACAAAGTACACTCACTTCACACATAAGCACAAAACACACACAGTTAGTACACTATACACATTACAAACTATATTCAAAATACAAACATTGTGCTAAACACACACAATAATCACATACATACACAAATTTCATAGACTATACACAAAATACACACACTACAAATTCAAAAGCGCACACAAAAACAAAATACATACACTGCAAATACATATACACACATTGCACACACTACAAATACTAATACAAAATACACTCAATTCATATAGAAGCACAAAATACACACAAATACACACAGTTCGTATACTATACACAAAATATACATAATTCATACACTATACACTAAATACACACTCACACGCATATGTAAAATACACACACCATGTTACAAAATACATACACTATATACATTGGACACAATACAAACTATATTCGAAATACAGATGTTGTGCTAAATACATACAATACTCACACTGCACACTACATAAAACACATACACTACAAACATTGGACACAATACAAACTATATTCTACATACTCAAATTGTGCTAAACGCACGCTAACACACAATACTCACACAGCACACTTCGTAAAACACAACCACTACACACATTATACACACTACAAACATACAAAATTACATGCACTACAAACACATATAGACCGATTGCACACACTGCAAATAATCACACATTTACACACAATTCATAGACTATACATACACACACCACAGATTCAAAAACACACAAAAAAACAAAATACATGCACTGCAAATACACACATTGCAAAAACTACAAATACTAATACAGAATACACTCACTTCACACATAAGCACAAAATACACAGTTCATACAATATACAAAAAATATACACAATTCATACACTATACACTAAATACAAACTCACACGTAAAATAAACACATTGTGTGACAAAATACACACACTACAAATACACAAACACACATTGCACACACTACAAATACTAATACAAAATAAACTCAGTTCATAAAGAAGCACAAAATACACAGTTCGTATACTATACACAAAATATACATAATTCATACACTATACACTAAATACACACTAACAGGCATTCAGAAAATACACGCACTATGTTAAAAAATACATACACTATTTACATTTGACAAAATACAAACTATATTCGTAATACGGACATTGTGCTAAACCACAACATTTACACTCCACACTACATAAACCCATACACTACACACTTCATACACACATAAATACAAAATACACATAGTTCATACACTCGACACTAAATACACACTCATGTTGTGTTACCAAATACATACGCTACAAATATTACACACCTAAACAAATACACGCATTGTACACACTATACACCCACTATATACACAATACACACTGCCTACACTACACAAATACACACAATTTACACACAAACATACAAAACAAACACTACACACACTATACACACACTACACTTAGTATACTAACACAAAATACACACATTTCACAAAACACTACATACACTGCACTTAGTATCCTAACACAAAATACACACACTTCACAAAGAAGCACAAAATATACACATACACTATATAAAAAATACACACTATAAACATTACATACACAAAATAGAGAAAATATACTACACACATTATATATAAAATACACACTACATACACTCAAAATGCATGCACCGCAACTACATATACATCTACGCACATTACACACACTAAAAACAAAATACACACAATATATAAAATATACACGCAATGCACATACACGTACAAAAAATATACCAACATATACATAAAATGCACACACTAGACACACCACATACTATACACAAACACACACAGTAAATACACGGTACACTATACACAACACAAACAAAATACACAATATGCTACACACACTATGCACAATACACACCACATATTATACACAAACACACACACGGTAAATATACGGTACACAATACACAAACAAAATACACAATATACTTCTATGCACAATACACACACTACATAAAACATATATTCCTTCCGTTCCAAAGGAATAGAGGCATTTCATTTTGAGCACTCGTTTTAAAAAAATGATAATAAATTATTAAAGTAGAGAAAGAGTAAAGTAAGATAGAGAATAGTGTAGAGAAGAGTATCTACCATATTTTCTATCTTACTTTACTATTTCTCTACTTTAACTATGTATTATCATTTTTTCAAAACGAGTGCTCAAAATAAAATGCATCTATTACTGAGGAACGGAGAGAGTACAAAATTCATGCACTGCGCACTCATATAAACAACCACATGCATCAAAAACACATACAGATTCCATATATTGCACATAATAGGCACACAAAATACACGCATTGCGCATGTACACACTACGCATTGCCCAATACACACACTACACAAAATACAATTAAAAAGTATACACACACTACACATACTATAAACAAAATAAACACTACAAATACTATAAACAAAATACACTGCACATATTACAAACAAAATACATGCACTTCAAACACAACCAACACACATCAGACATACAAGCACAATACACAAACTACAGAAAATGCACTACACACACTATATACAAAATACACACACTACACAAACAAAATACACAAACAAAAAACAAAGTATGCTACACACAAAAAACACATATTATACAATACTATAAACAAAATACACACAAAATAAACACTATACACAATGCACTTCAAACACACCCACTATACACCCAACACAAATTTCAAACGTACACACTATACACAAAACACATACAATGCACTACACACACTATATACAAAACATACACGCTACAAAAATAAAAATACACAATACACCACACAATTAAAATACAAAGTACGCTACACAAAAAATACACATATTACACACTATGCACAAAATACATGAACTTCAAACACATATAAACACGTTGCACACTCTGTACAAAATAAGACAACGCTACACAGTACACAAAATACACGCAATATGCACTACACACACTATACACAAAATACACACTACACGATATACACAAATACACACATCATACATTGCACACAATATACGCAAAATACAAACATTGCGCTTCACACACTACACTCAGTATACACGCGTTGCACATACTACACACTACACAGATACACACTATACATACACAAATACATACACAAAATATACATACATATACATAAAAAGCACACACTATACACACTATATACTATACAAAAACAAAATATACATTATACCAACACAAATTACACACACCATAAACACAATACTCACACTATACACAAAATACACACATTGCACACATATACACAAGATACATATAATGCACACTCTACACACACTACATACTACATGCACTACACAAAATACATATATTTTGCACACATTGTACACAAAACATTTACATTGCACACAATACACAAAATATATATGTTTTGCACATACTATACACAAAATATTTGCATTGCATACAATATTCACAAAATACAGATATTGCGCTTCACACACTATACACAAAGAACACACTAGATTTGGTATACACATGCGACACATACTACACACATTGCACACACTATAAACAAAATACACACGGCAAACACACACATTGCACATACTATTAAAACTAACAAAGAATACACATACTTCATCCACAAACACAAAATCACAGTACGCCGTACATAAAACACAAACACTACATACAATACACACACTACAAATTACAAGTTACACACTACACACGAAATACACACACCACATACACTACATACATTACACATAATACATATATTATACAAAATACACACAATACACAATGCACATTATATATTCAAAATAAAATTATAGACTATACGCATTACATTCAAGCCTTTAATACACACACTGTGCACAAAATAGAGACAATATACACTGCACACATACATAAAATAAACATACTACACACTATTAAAAAAATTAACACACTTTACACACACTATAGACAAAATATACATACTTCACGCACTGCACATACACTACACTACACAAACTATACATACTTCATACACTACATTCATCATTGCACCCAGTAAACTCACTTCAAGAAATAAAAATTACCAAGCATATAGACTGCACATAGTATCCACAAAATACACATACTACATATACATACACATACACATTAAATACATGCACTTCAAATGCAAAAACACAACACACACACTGCATGCTAAGAAAACACATGCACTACACACATTATACATATATTACAAACACTATAAACAGATCCACACACTATACACCAAATACATGCATTTCATTTGGTTTGAGAGTCCAATATAGGAAGCTAGTTGTTCTGTCCACTCCTTTCCAAGCTCCTGCAACAAGAAACAAACTTCATTAAAGTCTGCAAGAAGACAACAAATATGATGAATAAATGTGGTGAGTGAAGCAGATTTGTTAAAGAAAAAAAAGTGTAAGAAGCAGCATAGTGACAATGAGCTAGACTGTTTCATTACCTAAATTGCAAACTAAGAACGATAGGACATGAACACATAACTAATGCCTAGTTTCTGCATGGAAGGAAGGCATAAATTCAAATTACCTCAACAGTTATACATCATCTTCATTCTAAACTCCTGCAACTAAAGTGTATCAATTTACTTTCATAAAATTAATATCCATTTGTTAAAACCACCAATTTGATCAAAAAAATATCTTGAAGCACATCATTGGTGTGTTCAAATAGGCAAAGACATTTTCTAAGAAACTCAGATGTCATGCTTCGAGTCTTTTCGACCTTCAATCATGAATAGCAAAGAAACCATGGCACGGAATCCATAGCACTCTAAAATTTTAAAATTAGTTGTACTGATGGAAAGCTTACAAAGTTTATCATGATGAATGACCTAAAATTTGAATCATCTGAGAAGACATCTGCCAAGCGCATTGCATTAAGTTCCAGTTGCCCCTTCGGGTAGCTTGCCTCAGAGGGAGCATTAAACAAATTTTTTAGCAACGCAAGAACCTATACAAAACAAATGCCCATGATACCACCAAGTAAGACAAAATGACAAATTGACAACTGCATATGTATTGGAGGCCGATATTGCAATGCTTATTGTATAGGAAATACTATAAACATTCGTTATAGACCGGATTGCGACTGAGTAATAATACAAACTAGGATTATAATAGGCGGTTAAAATCACAAGAAAAAGTTTGAAATGTGTCATATTTGGGTTTTCTCGATGTGTAAAATTTCGGCACCACATTTAAGATTATTTTAGTTTCCTTTTCAGTGTACAAAACTTGCTGGTTTTTCAATGTAATTGTAACAATAGATCTAAAGGGTCTGGGAATTCTTTTTCTATTATAAATGCAATGAAACATGTATATCTATCAAAGTTGTAACAGAAACTGCATGATGCTTTGATTTTAGAATACCTCGAGTCCAACAAACTTTGCTATATCCTGAGTTGCTGTGTTGCTGGCCACCTCATCTAGGTAGGATACACTTTCAGCTTCACAAAAGTGCAAAAGCAACAACGGAAAAAATCAGATTTACTTTAAGAAATAAGGGGCTGTTCACACAACCACACCAAGCACAACCACATAAAATTTTAATGGTGTGCTAACTTCACCAGCAGTTGTAATATTCAAAGACATATATCCACTTATTCAAAGAGATAGCATCCATGTATGAGGAAATATTGTTTGAGCCCGATAACTTTAAGTCCATGACGGCCTGACCAGAATAAGAACAGAATGCCTCCATTGCCACACAACTCCTGAATTAATAAACAGGTCACAGGGAAGAAACAAATAATAAAGAAACAAAAGGGGAAAAGGAAAAAAGAGAAAGTAATCAGAAACAAAGTGTGAATTTTAGTTAACTAGTGGGATATAAGTGCTATTAATAGAACTTGTAATAAGCTAATTCACATATGCAGGTTCAACTACTTAACAGGAAGATAACTTACTATGCTTAATACCTCCATATGTGGATCAGAAGATTGAATAAGTCCAAGTCGGTGATCAGTATAGACACTATGGCCAACATCAGGTTCAGTATGAGAAGCTAAAATCTTATTAAGTGCCCTCTCTATAAATGCTACAAAGTGCAGGATATGATTGCGGTACTGTGGCCACCCAATGAGACGGTCCACAAACTGCTCCAATGCCTCAGTCCCAAAGAAAATCATCTGAATGTCATAAATCATGGCCAGACTGAAATTCACAATAATAACATTAACTGATAACCTAGGAAGGAACAAACTTTTGAATCTTCAGGCTTCCTCAAAGTATCTAAAACAGCTCGTAAAGCAATGCCCAGCATAAGGTGAGTAACAAGCCGATGCTTAATGACTGATCCTGAAGCAGAAGCATTCACGAAGGATAAACATTAGGCAAGCTGAATATTTTAGAACAGGAAAACATTACAACTAACATAGTTAGGTTGAAGAGTACTTTACAACACTATTTATCAGTGCTCATGTTCAATCAGTAACCCAGAATTTGTTGTATCAAGCATATCATCAAACGGACCAATAAAGATAACAAACTCAAACACAGTAGACTATGTATAAAACTACCTAATTGACATATAAGAGATGTTAAGTCAAATTAAAGTGTTGAGGAACTTGACCAAACAAATCAAGTCTATAGATAAAATATACAGAAATCAGAGTAGGCTAGAGTCCATACATTGTAATTAAATTATTTACTGCACGAAAATTGTTTGCAAAATAAAGTAATGAAGGAAACTTCCCCAATATGTAATTCAAATTATTAATTAGATTTTCCTACATGGGCCTATATAACTTTTGCAGTCACCCTGCCACTGTAGATGCAACAAGCTACACCTTATATGATTGATCGATTACATTGTTTTCTTTAAATATATACTGCCATCTTTCCTATCATCTTTACAAGATAGTCTTACCTTCGTACCTTCCTTTTCTGCATTAAAACTCCTTTTTAGGACGCATATTCCCTACAAAACAGTGTAAAATCATTTGCATATCATGTAAGACCCTGAACAAATTAAGTGTTATTAAACATGGTTTTTTATTTACATGATTTTCAAATATTAAGTAAAAGGAAGTAAACGTTTTATATCATTAAAAAAATCCTTCGTTTTCCTTTATCAAGTATAAGTTTTGTCTTACATCACTAGAATAGGTAATTACAACATCACAAGAAAAGATACATGAGATGATCTCTTACAGAGAAAATGTAGCGTTGGGCTACTCTTTTTTTCATCTGGGCTTAGAGTCCAATACAGGAAGCTAGTCCTAAAGGTAATATAAAAAATGGTTAGTGATAAAATATATATGTGCTAAGGTAAATATCATTTCTACTAAGCCCCAAAAACAGATGCACTTAACATTTTATGGAAAAAGGTGTGAATGATATCCATAGGTTAAGCATGAGAGGTTTTACATGGACTAATTGTTTCTCAGATGCAACACGAACGATCCGGGACACAAACTGAATTATAAATAACCTACAAAGAAGATTGCCTATCTACAAAATGCACATAATGAATAAATGTGGTGAGTGAAGCAGGTTTATTAAAGAAAAAAAAGTGCAACTACAAGAAGCTGCATAGTGACTATGTGCTAGAATGTTTCATTACCTAAATTGCAAACTAAGAAAGATAGGACAAACAAATAATTAATGGCCGATTTCAGCATGAAAGGAGGGCATACATTCTTATTATCTCAACAGTTGTACATCATCTTCATTCAAAAATCCTGACACTAAAGACTCTGCATGACTTAATAGTGAACCAACATGCAATAATGTATTAGAATATAGATATGTACTACTACTTGATTAATCAAGGGAAGAGTTAGAAGCAGGCATACATAAGTTCTTGCTAATTATGGATACTTTGTCAGCTCTGAAGTAGAGAAAAGAATCCATCTGACAGTTTCTGATAGTCCTTATATATGAACCGAATGAATTTGTTGACAGATCCTTCTCATCTGGGATTGAAACAAATGTAATTAGTTACTAAATAGTAGTAGCAAGCGGCATACCCTGATTAAAAACGAAAATTACTAAATCATTTACCCTGGCATACATCAGGAACAAAGCAATGAAGGTTTGAAATCACTTTATTCAACACCAAAGTTCTCTGATGAGCATAAGAGGATCGAGGTACACTGCAAGGGGTAAATTCAAATTTAATGTGTCTATATACATTGATGACTTAGGGTGTTTCAGACAATGCAATAGTTGTAATAAGAATTATCTAGGTGATGCATATAATACATAGTCTAATGGTGCATCCTCTTCAGAGGGTCAGACGAGCACCAGCCAGATACAAACTCTCCATGAGGGAATAGAAAGATTGCAGCTAAAGGTTCCCTCTAAATCAGGTTCAGTACAAGCAGCTGAAATCTTATTAAGTGCCCTCCCTATAAATGCTACAAAGTGCAGGATAAGATTGCAGTACTGTGACCACCCAATGAGACGGTCCACAAACTGCTCCAATGCCTCAGTCCCAAAGAAAAACATATGAATGTCATAAAGCCATGGTCAGACTGAAATTCTCAATAATAACATTAACTGATAACCTAGGAAGGAACAAACTTTTGAATCTTCAGGCTTCCTCAAAGCATCTAAAACAGCTCGTAAAGCAATGCCCAGCGTAAGGTGAGGTAACAAGTTGATGCTTAATGCCTGATCCTGAAGCAGAAGCATCCACAAAGGATAAACATTAGGCAAGCTGAATATTTTAGGTTGAAAGTATTTTACAACACTATTTATCTGTGCTCATGTTTGTTCAATCAGTAACCCAGAAATTGTTGTATCAAACATAATCATCAAACGGACCAATAAAGATAACAAATTCAAAGACAGTAGACTACGTATAAAACTACATAATTGACATATAAGCGATGTTAAGTCAAATTAAATTGTTGAGAAACTTGACCAAACAAATCAAGTCAACAGATAAAATATACAGAAACCACATAATCCTGGACATAATGGTACAAGTATCTAGTTGAACATAGGTAATGATTGACAATTCAAGAAACGGAAATTGATTCGAGAATACAACCATTTTTATACATATGATTGAGAGTGCTATTAGTTAGCACATAGGTTACCAGAGGAACCGATCAAAATTACAAGTCATTTAAGTAAGGAGTCCATAACAAGGAAGAAAATCCTCAGAGTAAAGCATGTGAAAACCAAAATGATCAAGATAAAGCGTAAACAGAGACCAAAACAAGTATAAGACAGCTACATCCAATCACCTCTATGGAAGTTTTTCTTCTCTCAGCTGTAACACCAGTCCCAATGTTAATGTAATCAACAAACACACCATGAGAAAAGTAGCACAGCTAAAAGTGATAATTTTATTGCTGAGGTTGATCTAGAAGACCGTTGAAAACCCACGAGGCAGATTGTATTGACAGCATAGCGCCACTGCATCACTGCATTGTGGGTTTGAGTAGATTAGCTCTCATAAATACAGTCAAAACAATGTAAAAATAGAAAAAGTATCGAGTGAACTACTTCAAAGTAGACAAAGACCCTATTACTTGCCTAGGGAAAGGTAGGTGTATTGTGTTGGCTTCATGAAATTAGGAGTCCACTCTCATCTAGAGAACTTGGTGGTCTCTGTTGTAGTGGGATCTAAGAGGGAATTGCTAATCCAGACAATATGCTGCCGGGTCCGATCAGAGAAAATGGTGGGCCTGCAATCTGAAAACAAAAGGACGCAATTACAGTGATCATGAGTTCACACAAATCACTTGGAATAGAAGTATTATCCACAACTACATAGACATGAGAAACCAGAAACCACATATAGGTATGAGGGAAGATGATTTTGGATGATGACATCCAGATAGCAATTTAACATTTGTCATGTTTTCAAGGAAACAGTCCTTTGTTCCTCATATGCAGGTTCAATAACTTAACAGGAAGATAACATTAATACCTCAATTTGTGGAGCAGAAGATTGAATAAGACCGGGTCGGTGATTAGTATTGGAACTATGGCCAACGTCAGGTTCAGTATGAGCAACTGAAATAGCTCGTAAAGCAATGCCCAGCGTAAGGTGAGTAACAAGTTGATGCTTAATGACTGATCTTGAAGCAGAAGCATTCACAAAGGATAAACATTAGGCAAGCTGAATATTTTAGAACAGGAAAACATTATAACTAACATAGTTAGGTTAGAGTAGGCTAATCAAGTAATCAAGTCAACAGATAAAATATACAGAAATCGGAGTAGGCTAGAGTCCATACATTGTAATTAATTATTTACTGCACGAAAATTGTTTGCAAAATAAAATAATGAAGGAAACCTCCCCAATATGTAAGTCAAATAATTAATTAGATTTTCCTACATGGGCCTATATAATTTTTGCAGTCACCCTGCCACAGTAGATGCAACAAGCTGCACTTTATATGAGAGTGGCTGCCAAGATGGGGGAGAGGCAGCAACATCAAGGGGTATCTCAATTTAGTTTAGTGTCGAAATAATTCCACATTTCACCTCATGCATTCTTGGTGGTTGTGAAGATCAAACATCCTTATTTAAAAAATCAGGATTACCTTCAAATTGTCAAACTACATCCTTTAGAAGAGAAGAGGGTGTGACATCCTTGAGGTCAACACTTAAATGCTTAAACAGAACCTGAAACCAAAGAGATATCAACAAAGAAAATTGTCCAAAATTTGTGATTTGGAATCCAAAACAAAGATTAACCAGATATGTTTATACAGAATTACTTCAATCTTAAATTTGAGATTACCACTGCCCAAGGGTGAGGAGGCCCGTATGCAATGCTGTTTGAACAGGCTTTGAAAATCTAAAACAAACACATTTGAGTTGAAATAAACTTGGACTCGCAACTACATAAAAAATAAACCATGGATCGTACCTTTGAGGTAAAAGAATTAACAGGCATCCCGAGTCCCTTAAAAGCATTCAACAAATAATATACTTCCATGTGTCAGAAAAAAAATTTGAATCAACAAGATGAGATAATAATATTTATTGCAACATGAGGATTTCAGACAACCCAACTCCAAGTTTATGAAGTAAACTCAAAAACAAAACAGACGAAAAGAAACCTCTACAATCAAAGCTTTTGAATCTACCACTCGTTCCCTTAGAACTTCCCAATAGTAATCTTCCCAAGCCAGCTTCCTAAATTTTCAGCAGTGATAGTTCTTCCACACTAGATATTACAAGTTCTGTTTAAAACAGAACCTAGACATAGTACAAATACCAAGAATAAAAACCGGCTTTCCAAAATGAATAAAGTAAGTAGAAAAATCAAACCTGGCAGTTTACATAAACGGCTTGCACATTATCTCTGTTCAAATGTTTCAATTTTATTTCAAAATATTTCAAAATGCCAAACAGAAAGAGTAACTCCAAAGGTAAATTGCATCCAGAGAACTGTTTAAGGTAAGGAATGTAGTGCCAAGCTAAATCTCTCCCTCTCCATAACTATATACAACGCTAACCAGGGATAGTATAAAATTCAAATTTTCAATAAACTCTTTAGCTTTAGCCTCAACATTTGCAGTGGACAAGTTATTTATAATAAAAAGATATCTAGTCCTGAGCTTCTGATGCTGGAGCCTGTTCCAAACATGGACGGAAGAGTTAGATACTAAAAGAGAATAACAAAACAACAGATTAGACAAACATCATAGGTAATAGAATAGAATATCAGAGACTATACACCGCAGATAATTCATATAATACCGAAACATATTCTAAGTAGGACATACCAACATACGGACAAGTACAACATAAAACTCCAAATTATCTTAGAAAATACCATGAATACCACATTTACCTTTACCAAGATTGAGGACAGTAACAAATGCTCTAGCATATAAATCACTTTTACCTTTGCAGATATTTGTAGAATTCTATAATGACCATTTGATACCAGAAACAACATAACCATGGACATACATTTAACAGATATATTAAGATGCCAGATTTGACAATCAATGGGGTTTATATATCAAAGAAACACTACTAAAGCACATATTTGTACACGGCATATGACACAGAAAAATAGAATATTATGTATGTGTTAATTATAAAGCTGCAAGGTAGCAAAAAAGTGGATTAGAAAAAGTAGAAACACGTCATGCACAGTATAACTCACAAAAATATAATATATGTAACAGATAAATTATAAAGCTCGCCCTCAAGCAAGTTAGACAATTAAGCACACTCACAAGATATTAGATAATCCTCTACTTCAAGTCAGGCCAAATCGCACAAATCATTAGAGAAATTAGGTTGACCCTGAATTCTCTCGCGGGTAAGACTTTAGAACAACAACTGTACACGAACTAATTCCCTAAGAGCTAGGCATCCCAATGCTTCAATCTAAGTTCGAGTTATGTCTTGGGAGTCTCAAACCATCGTCGCTAATTCCTAAAGAGAAGTTCTTCCGGCTATTCTTTATTTTAAGCACATAAGATCTTTCTCCCAAACTCAAACAAAATTCATTGCTCACAAGTCAATATGATGCATAAATGAAAAGGTCTTATTCATTTGGATGTAATGGGGCTTTTGGTAAAGGTGTGATCATATATGGTCAAGTAGGTTACCACCATTATTAAAATGCTAGCACATCCATCAAAACATCCTTCACATCTCACTCAATGCGTACAAAATTCTGATAGCTCAACACCCCAAACTTGATATTTTCTACCATCTAAACCAATTCATCTTATTCTTTTGAGCGTTCTTTAACTATTTCTAATTTTCGCTCGATATTTTTTTTTCTAGCCTTGGCTTTTTATTAACATAAAAGGCTGCCTTTTTTGTCTAGCATTGGCTTTTTTTACACATGAAAGGCTGCCTTTTATTTTTATTTTTTTCCTGCCTTGCCTTTTTTTTACACATGAAAGTCTGCCTTTTTCTTTTTTTTTTCGAGCCTTGGCTTTTTTTAAACATGAAAGGCTGCCTTCTCATTTTTTTTTTCGAGCCTTGGCTTTTTTTACACATGAAAGGCTGCCTTTTTCTTTTTTTTCGAGCCTTGGCTTTTTTTAAACATGAAAGGCTGCCTTCTTACTTTTATTTTTTCGAGCCTTGGCTTTTTTTACACATGAAAGGCTGCCATTTTACTTATTTTTTTTCGAGCCTTGGCTTTTTTTACACATCTCAGAAAAAATGAATATCACCAAATGAATGTTCCAGGACTTCCATCTTTTTCTTGCCACCATAAATACCCTCCCAAGAATGTGCTAGCACTTTAATTTTAGTGACGGGTAGAAAATATAGGCCAACGAATGGATATAATAGATAGGCTAATATAGTGACTTCAATATTTTTAACAAAGAAATTAGGCTTTGGGGGCTCAAACTGGCTCACTAGGGGTTTATGCAGGGTTAGGCATGTGATAATTTGGATATGAGGCTTTTAGTCCTATTGCCCAAATCATTATTATGCACCAATATCAACAAGATTGCAACTCGTAAAGCTCTCATTTAGTCGATCGACCATATGGCTTTTCAATTAATTTTTCAAAACCGGAATAGTTCTCTCTCCTTAGCTCAAGAAATCGGACACCAAAGAACACTATTGTCACCTTATTTGAAGCACGGGAAACCTAGCTCTCCAGAAGTTAGTAAGCAACAACAAGTTTGCAGACCAACCCTTGAGGGAAACGAAGTCTACACTAATAACCCATAAAAAAGTGTGCTAGTTACAATCAATATAGAGAAGATCTTGCATGCACACACAAATAGCAAGTGGTGAAAGTCTGTTCGTGGAAGCTTTTTGTTCTCATAACAAAGCAGTATAGTAATAGCGCACTTTCGGATATTTATGAAGCTAATATCCCTTGTTTATCTATTGGTGATGCATCTGAATTCATTAAAAAATAGGGAGATGCACATATTAAAGAACCATGACAGACAACCTTTCAGAAATTTACTCTCAATAATAACATGTCAGTTACAAAGAGAAAATAACATTTCAATTCTCTATAAAATTAACATTTCAGCCACAGGTGAGAATAAATAGCAGCTAGGCTCTCATGTATAAGTAGGAAACATTACAAGTTGAGTATATACAAGTTTGAATAACACCCGAATAAGATGAGAAGTAAACTTACCAGAATCCTCAAAGACTAGGATTTGATGTAGAGTTACCAGAATCCTCGAATACGTATGGGAAAACTACCTGCTGACATACCAAAATGCTGAAAACAAACCTCTACCAGTATATCTTTAGCAGAACAAAAAAAAAATACTCTGTCAATTTAGATCATCTTCGAAACTTTGCGACATTCAATTTTGATTGATCAATTACATTGTTTTCTTTAAATATATAGTGCCATCTTTCCTGTCATCTTTACAAGATAGTCTTACCTTCCTACCTTCCTTTTCTGCATTAAAACTCCTTTTTTATGAAGCTTATTCCCTACAAAACAGTGTAAAATCATTTGCATATCATGTAAGACCCTGAGCAAATTAAGTATTATTTAAACATGGTTTTTTTTACATGATTTTCAAATCTTAAGCGAAAGGAAGGAAACATTTTATATCATAAAAAAATCTTTTGTTTTCTTTTATCAAGTGTAAGTTTTGTCTTACATCACTAGAAAAGGTAATTACAACATCACAAGAAAAGGTACATGAGATGATCTCTTACAGAAAAAATGTAGCATTGGGCGACTCTTTTTTTCATCTGGGCTGAGAGTCCAATATAGGAAGCTAGTCCTAAAGGTAATATAAAAAATGGTTAGCGATAAAAATATATATGTGCTAAGGTAAAGATCATTTCTATTAAGACCCCAAAAACAGATGCACTTAACATTTTATGAAAAAAGATGAATGATATCCATAGGTTAAGCATGAGAGGTTTTACATGGACTAAATGATCTTCAGATGCAGCACGAACGATCCGGGACACAAAATGACTTATAAATAACCCACGAACAAGATTACCTATCTACAGAATGCACATAATGAATAAATGTGTTGAGTGAAGCAGGTTTATTAAATAAAAAAAAGAGGAACTATAAGACGCAGCATAATGACCATGTGCGAGAATGTTTCATTACCTAAATTGCAAACTAAGAAAGATAGGACAAACAAATAATTAATGCCCGATATCAGCATGGAAGGAAAGCATACATTGAAATTACCTCAGTAGTTGTACATCATCTTCATTCAAAAATCATGACTTAATAGTGAACCTACATGCAATAGTGTATTAGAAGCAGGCATACATAAGTTCTTGCTAATTGTGGATACTTTGTCAGCTTTGAAGTAGAGAGAAGAATCCATCTGACAGTTTCTGATAGTCCTTCCATATGAACCAAACGAACTTGTTGACAGATCCTTCTCATCTGGGATTGAAACAAAAGTTATTAGTTGCTAAATAATACCAAAATTACTAAATCATTTACCCTGGCATTCATCGGGACAAAGAAATGAAGGTTTGCAATCACTTTAATCAACAAAGACGTTCTCTGATGAGCATAAGAGGAACGAGGTACACTACAAGGGGTAAATTCAAATTTAATGTGTCTATATACATTGATGACTTAGGGAGTTTCAGACAATGCAATAGTTGTAACTGACTGATTTGGTTAAATATGAATTATCGTGGTGATGTATATAATTCATAGTTTAATAGTGCATCCTCTTTAGAAACTAGAAGGTCAGACGAGCACTAGCCAGATACAAACTCTTCATGAGGGAAAAGAAAGATTGCAGCTAAAGCCTCCCTCTAAAGGAACGCATTTTTTGTGTCAGAAAAAAAATGCAAAATTTCCATGAGAAAAGATTATAACAATTGATAAATTAAAATAATTGATGTCTATGGTATGGCATACCTATTTTCATTATACTTGAGACATGAAACGTCAAACAAAATAAATAATTAACCATCATACATTGACAAATAGCTGAAACTCTTCTTACTAATCATTTGTATCTGATTGCAGTGACAAAAACCAAATGAGGAAATGATGTCACTTGAACAGTTCGTGGAAGTTTTTCGATTAGATGATTAAAATGACAAAAATATTTATACTGGTAAACTTACAAATTCATTGTATGTGCTAAGTGACTTGTGAACATAGCAACAACAGTTTGGGAAGCCCTCATTATTCCATTTCACAAGATACCAGCATATTCAAAAAATTAGTTGGTTAGGTTTGAGTTCATAATTTGCCACTAGATCCATAGGCACACTATACTTGCAAATTACATGCAAAATACAAATAACATTGTCCACAGATGACATAGTACTACCATTTTAAGCTAAGATAAGATCGGAGGTGATCGACAAGTCTAGGTTATTGCAGGTGCTGAAACTCTCACCTTTTCATTTAAAAGTTACTTTCATAAAATTAACATCCATTTGTTAAAACCAGCAATTTGATCAAAATATCTCTTCAAGCACATCATTGGTGTGTTCAAATAGGCAAAGACATTTTCTAAGAAACTCAGATGTCATGCTTCGAGTCTTTTCGACCTTCAATCATGAATAGCAAAGAAACCATGGCATGGAATCCATAGCACTCTAAAATTTTAAAATTAGTTGTACTGATAGAAAGCTTACAAAGTTTATCATGATGAATGACAGAAAATTTGAATCATCTGACAAGACATCTGCCAAGCGCATTGCATTAAGTTCCAGTTGCCCCTTCGGGTAGCTTGCCTCAGAGGGAGCATTAAACATTTTTTTAGCAACGCAAGAACCTATACAAAACAAATGCCCATGATACCACCAAGTAAGACAAAATGACAAATTGACAACTGCATATGTATAGAAGGAAAAATCTTCTCAAAGTGCAGATATTGCAATGCTTATTGTATAGGAAATACTATAAACATTTGTTATAGACCGAACTGCGACTGGGCAATACTACAAACAAGAAAAAGTTTGAAATGTCGGATTTGGGTTTTCTCGTGTGTAAAATTTCTGCAGCACATTTAAGATAATTTTAGTTTCATTTTCAAAGTATAAAACTTGCTGGTTATTCAATGTTATTGTAACAATAGATCTAAAGGGTCTGGGAATTCTTTTTCTATTATAAATGCAATGACACATGTATCTCTCTGAGAGTTATGACAGAAACTGCATGATGCTTTGACTTTAGAAACCAATACCTTGAGTCCAACAGACTTTGCCACATCCTGAGTTGATGTTTTGCTGGCCACCTCTTCCAGGTAGGATACACTTTCAGCTTCACAAAGGTGCAACAGCTGCAGCAGAAAAAAATACATTTACTTCAAAGAAATAAGGGCCGGTTTACACAACCACACCAAGCACAAGCACATAAAAATTTTAAGGTGCGCTAACTTTACCAGCAGCAGTTGTATTATTCAAAGGCATAAATCCACTAATCTTAATTGGAAAGTGCACTCGCAATAGATAAAGCTTTAGATTTTAGGTGAGAGATAGCAGCCATGTACGAGGAAATATTGTCTAAGCCCAATAATTTTAAGTTCATGACAGCCTAAACCAGAATAAGAACGACTACATTACCACACTACTCCTGAATTAATAAACATGACACAAGGGAGAAAATAAATAATAAAGAAACAAAAGGGGAAAAGAAAAAGAGAAAGTAAACACGAATGAAGAAAGAATTCAGAAGTGTGAGATTTTAGTTCTCTAGCGGGATAAAGTTATAAATGCTATTAATAGAACTTGTAATATGCTAATTCACAGTACTAATCTAGCTTAAAAATAATTGACTGCCCAACATTGTATAATCATTCTCTAGTGTAACAATTACTTTATCCGACCCCCAGTACTATAGCACAATTACTATGTCTGGTGTCCCCTAAAATTTAGCACTTTCCATTTTGGTTCATGAAGACACTCTAGTTTATATTTCAAACTTCCAATGACACATTTATCAAAAAACCACATTTTTTCACAACATAGTGGGACCCTCAATAAAACCCTTTATCCACTTAAACCACATCGACCAAATGTGCTATACTATTGGGAGACAAGGAATTACATTCCCACGTATCAAACATCAACTTTTTCACCCAAGCTCAAATGTAACAAACAAATCCTAGGACATACATCAACATGCATCAGATAAAGCTGCAGCCACATAAGCAAATCAAGCTGATTATGGAATCTCTTACTATCTCACTTGGACAGAAATAAATGAAGTCCCGGAGCAGAAACATGTATGCAAAATAGAAATTCCAGCTCAAGTTTCCTGGAGCAGAAACATGTATTCACCACATTTGACATTTTAAAGAAATGTCAATGCTTTCAGGCAGTGAAAACTCTAATCAGATGAAAGGATAAAATCTTGTTCTTCACAATGCATTCCCGGAACAACTTTTGCTGACACAAGGACTGTAGAAATTGAAGAGAAGAATCACACTCTGGCAGAGGTGATTCAAGGTCTCTTCAGTAGTAGGGAAAGCACTTCCAGATGAATCGTTGGTCTGCAGAAACTTGACATCTACACAAACAGCAGCAAATTCTGCCTCTATGAATATGTCCACCTGCCACCAACTCTACTTACTCAGCCACAACATTACTTGATAACACATTGAAATAACAACAATCAAGATGATGGAGTAGGAAGATTTATACCATTAAACAAGTAATTTAATGTTCTTAGTTTTCACCAAATCCTGGATTGCTACCTTGTAATATGCATTCAATGCTTGAGCAACCTCTTGGTAGTGTGGAGAAACAATTTTATAATACAAACTACCAGAGCCGAATGAAGAAGAACCATGCCATTGGGTATGGTGTGAGATTCCTGGATACGAAGTAGTAAGTACATATCTACAAACAACAGAGGAAAGATCTAAACTTTCAAGGAAATGAATACTGACATGTCTGTATGGACCAAGTAGAACTAGCAGATAGAAGACCAGGTCAATCAGTTGCTCTGATATCTTCACATCATCAAGCAATATCTGAAGAAAACATATGATGATATATGAATTAAGGGGGATACAAAGGATGTATACAAATATAACCATATCATGATACACGTAACAAGTATGATGCCAAAAGTTGAGAATGTCAATAATTTTCAAGTACAATAAACAACAAAGATAAATTAAGAAAGAGCTAGGATCAATGTGAAGATAAGGAGCTGTGAATCATAATTATTAAAGGTTAAAGACCAAAAGGGCCCTGGAGAAGTGGAACTAAAATACCTACACAACATTAAGTAGCGCATTTTATTGGTGAGTTTATGAGCTTAGGAAGTTGTGGTTTATGCAAAAACATTAGCAACTGCACATACCTAAAACTAGAGGAAATTAAGCAGAGAGGTTGTCAGGATAACTAGAAAAAAACTTGTTAAGATACTTTTAAACCTCCATCTATTACAATAGTTTCCTAAAGCAAAAAGAAGGAAAGTGAAAACAAAGATACTGTTACATGATGCAGTGGAAAAAACCACTATAAGAGAATACATGTCACTAGTAAAGTAACCAAGTCAAATAAAAAATTCTTTCAATCCGTGTATGTTTGTCATCTTGCATCAATCAGCACACAAATCCAATTATAAGTGTAATATAGGGCTTTTGAAAACTAACAAAAATTAGACCAGTGTCGTCTGCTTGATATGATGATAGAAAATACAGTTTGACTTCCGATAACCTGTTCAATTTTGGGCACTCGAGAGGCAAGATGAATCATGGAATGCAAGAGAAGAATTCCACATAGCAAATACTTGAATGTGGATTTGTCCATTTCCCAATCCATAATCACTGCAATAAGGTGACGAGGAAGATTCCTTGCATATTTTTCCATGTCAACCTGCAATAATCATGTAATTCCGACATGTGCATTCCGAAGTATAAATACCAATAACAATATCTGTAACATAAACAGTAACATTTAGAACAACCCTATTAATTTCTACGAGTACATCCCTAATACAACAAGCCAAGAAATTGAAGATTTGACCTCTGCAGAGTTCCCAACAAACTACAGTTCCAGCATCACACAACTGTTTCACCATCAAAATCGAGAGAGAAATAGAGTCAGTCAGTGGGTCTAGCTTGCAAAATGGCTGAGACCAAATTCTAAGATAAATGCTCAAAGGAATAACACCAATCTACAAATAAACAAGCGATGACCTGCTCTTTCAACCCAAGAATGTTTGGACATCACAATAAGTTTAATAGCTTCACAAATCAAGATGGGAACCCATATATCATGACCCAGATCTAACTCCCTAACATATCTAGCCAAACAGGAAGATAAAATTTATAAACTGGAAAGTTAATGGAAACAACTTAGTTAGGCCGAGAAGTCCACGGCAGTCCACCGCTGCAACGACTGCTTGGTGGATTCTGGAGAGCCGTTCAGAGAGAATCGGCGGCACCGAAATCAGACGGTGAGTCCGTGAGGAGGTCGACGGTGACGTGTATCCCGCCTCGTCGATTTAAATAAACACTGACATGCAACAAAGACAGTGAAATTCCAAAAAGGAACACAAAATAGCAGGAAAATACAAATAAACAAGGAAAAGGACAATACCGCCAAGAAATTTAACAAATTAAAACTCCATAATACACCTAATCACCTACACCCATTTTTTGTAGCTTAATTTGCACGCATTATCACAAACTACAACTTCGCCCCCAACACTACCACTCAGTAACGCGCCGCTGGGAACTAAACCAGTTTCGCAAACCCATGTCAAACTCCATTTCCACAAAACTAAAATAAACATAGAACTAAAAGCAAATTCAGCGAGAAAAAAGTTACCGGAGATTGCTTCGACGTCGGCGGCGCCTGGAGCCACGATGAGCAGCCGGAATCGGAGGCGTCGTCGCAGCCGGAGAAATCGAGACTAGAAAGTGAGGCGGTTAATGGGAGTGATACTTTTTCTAACGGGAATTCTAATTTGGGGGAATTCAAATCGAAAAAGAATTTTAGATAGAAAGGGTAATTTATTTGGGCTGGGATTAATTCCTTGATGGGTGTGTTGAAGGGAACGAATCCTCTGATGTCTATAAAAACACAGCACCGTGCATTAAACGCATAGGAAATGGAGTAAAACGCAGACATACAAGTTATCTTCATTTTCAACCCATTTTCCCTTTTATTATGGTTTAGGCAAATATTAATACAAATTGCATTTCAACCCCATGGCCCACCATACAGCACGACTTCTTTCATACTCCGTATAGTACACGTATCATTTTTTACAAAAGTTGGTTTTTTATTTTTATCACTAATTACTTAAGACCGATTTGTTTTATTGATATATTTATAAAATATATTATAAAAATATTTTTTAAAATTTTTACGTTGAATACTCCATCCGTTCCGACGACATTCGGATGATGGCATTATATAAGTTATGTAATGTTATGTTTTGTCTTGAGCATTGTCTATCTGTTTGACTAGCAAAGGGGAGCATACCTACTAGATAAATTATGTTACTACCGAATTCAGGTCCTTGCTCAGACTAGTCGGGCGTCATCCTTCAAGTTGGTTAGTCTAGTGACTGTCGTGGAATGTGGTCACATTCCATGTTAAAGTATGTTTAGATATGATATATGTTAAAAGAACTTAGACTAAAGTAGAATTTTACGTATGAACTATTTTAGTGTTTCTCGGGCTGTTTTAAAATAAAATGTCGCGTTAATCAATTGTGGCTTAAAGTTTCTTTTCCGAAAAATAAAATTGTGCAGGTTGAGCGGCAACGATGATAGGATATGTTGAGCAGAGATGACAAGCTTTTAATAGTATAATGTGGAGTGCATTATGTATCCATACATAATGTCATTCATTCTTGAACCATTCGCTACAATTTAAACTCGAGTCTATGTTCATTATATTATGCGTGTGCTCTGATATATTTTATGTTGATCCCAAGTCATCTATATCTATACATATAAAAGGGAAGTTTTGAAGAAAATAACAGAAGTGTCATTATGATATTATAAATTAAAATAATTGATTACATATCATAAATTTAGAGAAGTCAAAAAGTTTTTTGTTATTATCATAATAATAATGGGGAAGTGAATGGTTTTTTAAGAAGACGAAGTGAATTATATTCTATGAACCATATATTTGTTATTAATATTCTAAATATATATTAAAAGTTGTAGTAAGTGCATATAAAGTTTATTAATTCGAATTATATTAATGACAAGTCATAGTTGAATGCAAACTCAATCAATATTATTATCTTTTTGATTCATGTGGCAGTGGCAATTGTATATGTCTACTTTCATACTCCTACGTAAAAGAAACATGAAGAGGCTTCAATTAGAAAAGCCATTGTAGGACGAGTAAAGTGCAGGACATGATTGAGGAAGAGTTTACATATGAATTTTTATGGAACATATAGATGTAATAAACACTTATGGATTCATGCGATGAACTGGATTCATGTTAATAAATTTATTTGTTTAATTTAATTAATTATATTTTTGAATTTGATGAAATATGAAGGCAAATTATATTTTAAATATTTATTTGTTATATAGTTTGTTATTATATTTTTCTATAATTATTATAAATTGTATATTAATAATTTCAAATTAATGGTGTTTTGGTATTAAATTGCACTATCATTGTTAAAATGTGAATATCTTTTTTGAAGTAAGTAGTATATATCAAAATATTTCTATTTAATATGTGTCTTTGTTGTTTTAACTGAGTATTACTATAATTTTAAATATTATAATCATGCTTTGAACTTAAACTGCATAATTGGGTTTAAAATGTTACTTATATTACTCTAAATCAAGATTAGAATTATTAATTGTGATTTAGTTTATAATATTTTTATTTTATTCACACTTACAATTATACCAACATTTCTATTTAATTAAGTTGTTATTAGTATCAAATATACAAATTTCAAATTACAGAAATAGAACAATATATATTTACAAGATTTCAATTTACCATGCATAGCACGGGGGAGATACTAGTTTCAATTAAGTTGCACATTTTTTTCCCTTTCTTTTTCGCTTCATAACATCCCCTAGTCACGGTAAACCGAGCTTTGTATCCTTAGAAAGTGCTTCGTGACATATCATGTATTATGACATATTTTGTTTTCCTTACTAATTTTACTGATACTTCCTCCGTCCATGATTGTGTTAGAGTTTTGTATACTAGAAATCACATTTCGAGTGATTGCATACTATACAAACACTTATTTTAATTTCTAAGGAATAAAACAGATTATTTTTGTAATAATGATTGTTATGTTTTACATTTAACGGTTGTTTATGTCACGCCCGCATTTTCTAAGGATAGAAAACACGGTTGATCGCGACTAGGGGAGGATTTAAAAAGTGGGGAAGAAAGGGGAAAACAACGCAACTCGACCATAGCTCGAAACAACTGGGAATAGATCGAATAAAATCAGAGTATCTCAACAATCAACAACTCAAAAATGAATATTATCTCAGCGATACAAGATCTCAAAAGAAGGACAACTACTCAGCGGAAGCATTTGAGAGAAGGAATATGCCACGTGTGAAGGCATGACACATTCTAAACACTTAAATTTCTTGCTCAACACTCACCGCACCCGTCACGCTCAACCTGCACATTTTTAAAAAGAAATGCAGGGCTGATGCCGAAAACATTTTATAAAAAGTATTTATCATGCCACCATTGAGTGGCCTCGGGGTTTTAACTTTAGAAATTCCCGAGACACTAAAATAATTTCCATTGTAAAATTCGGCTGATCAACCATTTTCCCATAGCTGTCTACCATATCTGATCCATTGATGACAAGGAATGTGGCCACATTCCAAGTCACTAGACCGGCCAACTCGAATAGATAGCGCATGATCTCCATAGGTGTACACTAGCCTGAATAGGGACTCTCTCCCTAGACAGACCCGAATTCGATTATCCATTGATGGCAAAAGCCACATCAGATAGGTTCCATATAATAAAACAAAACACAACATGACAAATATTCATATCATTTTCACATAAAAATATACTTAGGGCATTGCCCTTATTTAAAAAGAAAGCCCACCTCAAACGCTTAACTCCTCAATCACTTTTCGTTCCCACCGCAAACAACGTGCACAAGTTCACCCTTTTTGAAATAACATGATATGCAAAATTAGACTTTGCAAAATAAATAAATTTACCAATGCATGCATTCTAAGTGTGTGCGCTCAATTTATCCTTGTTCTTTCGTAACTAAACTCCATATATTAGAACTCAGTCCAATGACAGATTTGGAAACAATAAATCACGTTAATCAATTAGACACAAAACTCCCAAACGTCACTTATTTTGTCGATGGTCACTGAAATGAAATAGGCCAAGGGAGTCGTTCGCTAAGTTAGATTTGGAATGGGCAGAAAAAAAACTTGGTCAGAATTAATTGGGCTTGGCCCACCTGCAAAAGTTTAGATACTAGTGTTCACCTTTCAAGATATGGGCTCTGTTTTGGTGTAAAATATGTTCCACAATAAATTAATGGGCGGCCCATTATCACTGAATTGCCAAAATTAACCCTAAACACATTTAAAATTTTCCCCACGCATTATCAACAAAACGCGGCATTTTGTTTCAAATAATTCATTTTCCACAGGTTTAAATATAGGTCCTCCCAATCGAATTCACACGTAGAAGGTAATCGACTGGATTTTTATAGCGAAATCCAGGCCAGTGCATCTTCGCCGTTGTTTGGTATGCGATTACATATTGTGTTGTAAAAGTAAGGACAGCGTCGACATTGTCGTGTTATGTTTTCCCGAGTGTTAGGCCATTTTTACGAGGTATTGGATTCCTATTGCGTTTCCCCCGAATTCCTTAGTTGATATGATTGTGTTTGTTTGGGTTCAGATCACACAAAATGTGGTAATGTGCTTCATCTTAGCCAATAGTATCGACGAGGTTTTCAATGCGATGAGGTTCAATTCGTGGGTGATAAGGCTCATTTCATGCATTTGTTCTATGGTAAAACTCTATCCATTTCCGTAAACTAACGTGCAATTGTGAGCCAGGTGTGTACAAAGTCTGCCATGATCAAGAGTTGCATGAAACAGTTGGTCGGAAGAATGGATCAAGAAGAACAGTGTCATTTTACCGCGCTGCTAGTGGATCAAGTCAATTAAGTGGAGGAAGCAAGAGCATCCTCGCATAGGAGATGGAGCATAATGTAAAGATCCCACGACTAAGGGCACAACGGACTTTTCGAAAGGAAGGTTGACCTAGGGATCAGAGCCTCAAGCCTTCTTATAAATAGAGATGGGAAGGAAGAGGGAGGCAGCTCTGGACAATCAGCTCTCTCCTAGAGTTGAATCCGAAAGCTCACTACACTCCAGATTTTCCTTTCCGTTCAAGCACACTTTGTTCCGGGGTTTTAATTTGTGGTTGTGGTGGTTATTTTACTTAACTTGAAGTTGTGTAACACCGTCCCAAGCGAGGGCGAAGATACAATCTTTTTAATTTCTGTTTTGCTACAATTTGGTTTAAGTTTGTTGTTGTTTTGCTGAATCTAGTTGGAGCTGTGACTTCAATGTTTTCCCTGATTAGTTATGTGAGTTTAAGAATCGTCTTGCTTATGTGCCATGGTTTGATTTGTGAATGCGTTTGGAAGTGATTAGTTGCTTAGGGTCGGCAGTTGTGGTTGTGTTTTGGATCTGAGTTGTTGATGTGCGAAGGGTTTTGTGCATGAAGGTTTTTGGAACGTTTCGATCTGGTAGATCAACATAGTAGGAAACGAATCTGAGTTTGTTAGCAAAGAACGGTTGTAGATGCGAGTTTAATTTAGTCTTCATGTCGTATATCTGGGAGTTATCTTTTCTATTTCTGCATGATCATGGCTTAGTCAGTTTCCTACGTG
This sequence comes from Salvia splendens, assembly GCF_004379255.2. Classification (NCBI taxonomy): domain Eukaryota; kingdom Viridiplantae; phylum Streptophyta; class Magnoliopsida; order Lamiales; family Lamiaceae; genus Salvia; species Salvia splendens. The sequence continues at coordinate 12,960,735 of NC_056053.1, read as the reverse complement.
GTTACAGTCGATCCATTAGTGTAGATCTATGGTTTTAAGTTGATTATGTTCAGTTCACGTAGTTACCCGTTGTTCGTAGTTTAGCAATACTCGAGAATTTGGTTTATGCTCAGTTTATGTGCTGATTACTTGAAGAAGATGAAGTTGTTATCAAAGTTTACTTTACCGTATGTTTTACAGGAACTGACACCCACTTACTTTTACTGTTGTTTGGCTATTTCAGGAAAGTCGCAGTTTGAGTTTTTCAGTTTGAACCAGTTGATTAGTTAGAGTTTGCAGGCCATAGTTAAGTTTAGCAAATGGATCCATTTAGTTAGTCTAGCTCCTCAGTTCACCCAGTCAAGTAGTTTAACTTAACTCACTTCAAATGCGTGGCAACAGCCATTCCCAAATTATCCACAACAAATGCAGAACACCCCGTCTATGTGGGATTCGACCCTTACTTCCATTTACTAATTCATAGTATTGTGGGTTAAGGTCTTGAAAGCCCTGATTCCTGTCTGCGCACCCAAAACGACACATTAGTTAGGTTTAGTGAGTGACTTGATCAGTTGAGATTCTACCACTTGAGCCGTCGGCGAGTTCTCGCATATCAAAGCTAAGGCATATCAGTTGGATCAGCCAAGCGTGTCGACTTGATCAATTCACGTCAAACAACTAACAACTCAATTTGTGCATAAAGGAACATCAGGAGAATCTGAAGCTTTCAGTGGGATTCTTTGCAGGTATGATGGGGGATTCACAATGTGGTACCGGAGTTCGTATGAAAGGAATACAAGCATTTGAAGGTTAGCTGGTCGTTTGGCTCTCTGTTTTTGGCAAAATTTGGCTATATACATCATACAATGAACTGTTGTCCTTGAATTGTGCGTTTGCTTGCAGGAAACTCAAGCTCTCCTCACCGGAAATTTCGTAAGGGTGATCGAACTCGGAGGATATGGACAGTGAGGGAAGAGGAAATCTTGGCTGCATCAATGCTCGAGCTCCTTGCTAGAGGATGGAAATCAGTCAACGGATTTCGCGCAGGGTATTCGGGAAAGATTGAGGATAGTCTGCGTAAGGAATTCCTGAACACCGACCTCAAAGGCACGCTCCATATCACATCCAAAATATATTAGTGTGGAAGAATAACTACACGAGTTTGACAAAATTATTAGTGTGGAGTGGCATGGGCTTCAATTCGGATAAACAGTACATGATAGAATGCGATGATGACCAATGGGAGGCAATTGTCCAGGTATAATGTTAAAATGTCTTCGGTGCTTAGTAAACATTGAAATCTGCATTTGTGTTCAAGTTACCTTCTACAAGTCGTTCTTCATTGTTGTCCGTGGTTGTGGTGTACCCTTGAAGGCTGATAAGGACACGAAATTCATGTGGACAAAGCCGTGGCCATTATGGGAAACATGGAAGTCCATCTTCAACAAAGATCGTGCGAGCGGTGGAGGTGCTGAACAAGTTGCCGATGCGGCGGATTAGGTGCGTTCTAACCTCCAAGGCAGTAGTGAAGTCAATGAAAATGACTACCATCCAATCTTCGAGGATGAAGAGCCCAACAATGTGGTTCCAATGTCACAGCACGTAGTGAATGAAGACAACAACTCGGGTACGGGGGTAGACAAACAAACTTCCACCAACAAGTCTGGCTCTAGTAAGAAACGCAAGCACGAAGGTCCTGATGCAACCCTTATGGAATTTCTCGCCAATCTCAACTCCGAGACTAAGTCTCGTTTGGATGTGAGTCTAGGATCGGCCATGAATTTGACATTGTCTCTGCTATGCATGTGGTTGCTCGTCATGCACTCTACGCCATGTAAATAGGAGAGGGTGTGCTGCTATTGCTATCACACACCGAATGTCATCGACATATATAGACCCCATACAAGTTCAGACAATACCAGCACCTAATATTCATATGTTCGTGACAAACAAATCAACAACCGTCGACTGACATACCCCATACATCAGGACAAAACACGGTGCTAAACCTATTACAATACCAGGGATTTTTCTACAACACCCATAACGTAGGTCCGTGAAAATTAGATAAAATTCTATGGCATTACTAAATATGCTACCATAGCAATGATCAGGACATACTCATCCCCAATAACTTAGTTAGAAATTGGGTCGCCTGGCTATGTGTGGCCATCAACGGATCGGTGAGTTTGACGCAACGGAACTCGCATTAGGGGAGCGAGTAGAGGGTCTAGCTTCATATTTCTTCGTTACATCTGGTTTCGCCAAAACACGGTCGTTCTCAAGCCGAGTAACCAGTCTCTCATCTGGTCTAACTTCTATGAAATACATACCCACATCTGTGGTTTACTCTCGATCAGCCAGAGGCTCGTCATCTTCCAGAAATAGTTTACACCAAACCATTTGAGTTGGGAAAACAGCTGGTGAGTTCACCTCTGCTTCGAAGTCACTAACCTCGTAACAGCTTGGTTCATCAGTAGAGATCTTGACGGTGCAGTCAGAAAGGACTACAACCTCCACTTCTCCTTCCTTCTTGACGTCGCCCATCCCGTATAAGCAGGCGAGCTTTGAGAAGTGGGGGTCATCTCGGTGGTAATACACCGCCGCGAATGGAGTTTTCTACACATCAGTCATGCATCATTTACGCAATCTATATTCACAACATACAAAAGAGCCAACTTACCTGCAGAATTTTCTCCCATATGTCATCTGTCGCCCGCACAAAATTCAGCCTGCATGATCCATGATGCGCCATTGTAACTGGTCACCGCCTTGAAAATGGAGTACCTAAGCTTCATGAAGTCGAGACGTTGTTTAAGGTCCACCTCGGTTATCAGAATGTTGGTTTTTGACTGCACTTCCTGTTGCGCCGTCATCAAGAACCAACTAGGAAAATCATCGATCTTCCAGTGAGTCTCCCCTTCAGCTTGATGATCATGTTTAGGACGAGCTCGTCGATCTCCAGAGTCCAATTTCCATAGTAAAGATACACTGCTTGTTGTGGAATAAGCATCTTGTTTATGATGAAATGAAGTTAATGAAAGGGGTGAGTGTAACCGTGGTTTGCTTCACCTATTAAATAGACTTTTGCACATTGATTAGTTTGAAAGACATTTATCTACTTCCCTACATCATTTAACTGGCCTAATCTCACTGCTCTTGGATAGATGGAACATGTATTTATCACGTCTCACCGCCAAAAATGACACCAACAAATTGGGAAAAGAGTCCCATTTATGAATAAATGCATAGGTTGGTTTATTTCCTCCAATATTTGAGTATTTGATTTTACTTGATCCATACTTGATCCATCTGAAGTAGGGTAGTTGTCTGACAAGAATGCTGCGACAAAAAGAAGCCATAATGACATACATTTTACTAAAAAATGTATGGACATAAATAGACAAGGCACGATACCCATCACAGTGGATATGTGATCATATAGGATACATAAATACAAACTCCTTCTAGAATATTTCCAAAAATACATAAGTCTCCTTATAATATTACATAAGTTGGGCATCATGTACTACAAAGTTGCAAGATGTCATAACTGCCCTAAGGACACATAACACATAGATCACACCAGCTTGCCAATAATTACACCAACTAGGACTAGGAGGATGGTCGTGAACCCGATGTGGACTAGGGTCTTCAAATCAAATGTTTCTGAATTTCTGCACCGGTGGCCACAACTGTCGCACCCGGATCCAGAATTTGCATTTGTACCACGTTCGTTTACAAGCCGTGATTTTCTGCGATGGTCGATTTCACTTTTGGAGCTCATCCCGCGGACATACTCGTCACACCACTGGAATTATCCTACATGCTTGAGATTGGCAGGACACTTGAAATAGCACCGTCCTGCATACATAGCAGTTTCCTGCACAACGCAAATACATCCTCCGCGCGCCACATCCACAGTCTGGTATGCCATCTGCCATGTCAATCTGTGAAGACGTTAATCAACAAAAGGGTCAACTATCAATTTCAAGCGGTCAGGTAGTTTGAGAATGATTAGTCATATAATTAGGAATGAGTTCTGTGAAATAAAACATGTTCAAGTACACATGTCGATACAGTTCACAACAAACATGACCATATTCTACATATTCATTGCTATGGAGTCTTGAAGAGACAAGGAAAAGAAGCTAGTGCATTGTGCTATTGATATATCACAAACCCCTAGGTCTAGAGGATTTGCTAGATCACAGGGTCTAGGAGATCGTGGAACCTTCAGAATTCGGTTGTTGGACACACACTTTCCGTTTCAAAAACCTCAACCCACTACACTATTGTCTAGTATAGAGAAGTAAAGGATCGATCCTACGAGGAAGAATGAGTTAGCATGCATTTGGAGGGTTTTGGGAGGGTTTGGCTGCTGCCACCCAACAAGTGGGTCGAGAATTTTAACCTACTGGACTTAGGAAATGAAAGTTAACTACTCTATCCACTCGATCCAGGAAATTGGTACGTACAACACATGCATGACGCAAAATATATATCACTTGAGAGACAAAATCAACGAACTGGGACTACACTGACTTTCCTAAAATGACCGAACAAACTAGCACAGAAAGTGGGGACCAAATTTCCCTAAGTGACCAGGTTCTGGAAAAGCTGCAGAAATAATGTGAATCTTAGGGATTCAAGACACATATGTTTACCCCAGACTTGCTCTTGTAAATATTTCAATAACCCAAACAAACCCAACAAGAAATGAAACAATAAAAATGGTGGAAAAGGGAGAAGGTGAAGATGTTATGATTTAGATAGAAGCTTGGAACCTATGGACCTTCTACAAAACAATGAAGACACCAAGGCAACTTTCACCAAAGCAAGAATCTAATGACTCCACAAAACTAGCAACACAAGAACTAGAATTGCATAACTTAACATTCAATCTAAGCTCGACAATAGATTAAAATGCAACCACAAGGGATTTTGATAAATCTTCAAAGATGAAGAGGAATGCTCACAATGGAGTCTTTGGTAGGTTTACAAAATGTTCAAAGCTGCTAGCAAAAACCCTAGACATGGGTATTTATACTAGAGGATAAAAGTGCTAAACAAAAGAGTCAAAAAGAGTTCAAAACGCAAGTCGCGCAAAAAAGCCCGGTCGGGCGTTTTTACTCATACAAAAGGCCCGGTCGGACCAAAAACTGTCAGAACACCCGGTCGGGTGTTTTCCCGTTGCAAATCGCCCGGTCGGGAGTTTTCTCTGGAATCCTCCAAAAGCACTATCTTTGTCTTCGAAAGGGCTTCGCGTGAGTATCTTGCACGCCCCCATCGGAGTCCGGATGAGAGAGTTATGGCCATTATACGAAAGGCGCGCAGTGAGGAGTAAATGACTCCATAAGAAACGCTTGGACGGGCATTGCTTCCGTTCCCTCCTCCAACGAGGCCTTGAGCACCATGCTTAGTTTCCGGTTTTTCCCACCAGAGCATTATCTTCGGAGGAGCTTAATCCACGGATGAATGTGTTTAAGTTGTCTTGCATCTTCTTTGTCATCCCCCTCGTCATTGGTCGATGGATGTCCTTGGTGGGATTGATCAAATGATGTGTGACTTGTGGATTCGCATCATCCCCCTCTTCTTGTGAAGGATTTGTCCTCAAATCCGGATCGAATCTTGAGACGTCATAAGGGCTCAAGTCAGAGACATTGAATGTAGAACTAACATTGTACTCACCCGGTAGGTCGATGACATAGACATTGTTGTTAATCCGCTTCTTGACTTGGAATGGCCCATCACCTTGTGGTGCAAGTTTGGATTTCACCTTGTTTGGGAAGCGAATCTTTCGGAAGTTCACCCACACCCAATCACCGGGGTTGAAAATTACTTCCTTACGCCCTTTGTTGGCCACTCTCGCATTGTGCTCATTCTTCTTTCGAATATTCTCTTGGACCTTGACATGGAGATCCTTCACAAATTGCGCCTTTTGGGCACCATCTACATCACAAACAAAAGAAGAAGGCAAGGCCGATACCGCAAGGTCCATCAGGGTAAGAGGATTAAATCCATACACAACTTCAAAAGGTGAGAAACCGGTAGTAGAGTGTGTTGTGCGGTTGTAAGCAAACTCGGCATTTGGTAAACAAAGTTCCCAAGTTTTCCGATTCTCACCCACTAAAGCTCTAAGCAATGCCCCTATAGTGCGATTCACCACTTTGGTTTGGCCATCGGTTTGGGGGTGGGCGGTGGTGGAGAACAAGAGCTTTGTACCTAGCTTAGACCAAAGTGTCTTCCAAAAGTAACTTAGGAATTTGACATCCCTATCACTCACTATGGTTCGGGGAACCCCGTGGATCCGTACCACTTCCCTAAAGAAAAGACCGGCTATGTGTTTGGAATCATAATTCTTCCTACATGGAATGAAATGAGCCATCTTGGAAAACATATCCACCACTACAAAGATACTATCATTTCTTGCTTGGGAAGGGGTAGGCCTAATACAAAATCCATTGACAAATCAACCCATGGGTGTGTAGGGGTAGGAAGTGGAGTGTAAAGACCGAAGTTATTGGTTCTAGACTTAGCTTGTCGACACTCAATGCACCCCCCACAAAACCGTCTCACGTCTCTCCTCATTTTGGGCCAATAGAAATGTTCACTCAAGATCTCATAGGTCTTAGCTACCCCAAAATGACCCATCAATCCCCCAAGGTGGGACTCCCTCACAAGCACCTCCCTCCAAGACCCTTGAGGGACACACAACCGATTTCCCTTGAACAAATACCCCTCATGTTTATAAAATTTCTCAAAAGAACCCTTTGCACAAGCAACAAATGTAGATGCAAAATCATGATCATGCTCATAGAGTTCCTTAAGACCATCAAAAGCAAAGAATTTAGATGCACATATTGCAAGCATATGACTCCTCAAAACAAGAGCACCACTACCATGCATATCACCACAAAGTATAGCTAAAGTAGGCTTACGTGATAAGGCATCGGCAACAACATTCTCCTTTCCTTTCTTGTACCTAATGACATATGGGAAAGTCTCCAAGAAAGCACTCCACTTGGCGTGTCTCTTGTCTAACTTGTGTTGACCACCCAAGAATTTGATGGACTCGTGGTCCGTGTGGATGACAAACTCTCTATGCATCAAAAAGTGTTGCCAATTTTCCAAACATCTCACAATGGCATAAATCTCTTTATCATAAGTGGGATAGTTCAAATGAGTTTGATTGAGTTTTTCCGAAAAATATGCAATAGGTTTCCCTTCTTGCATCAACACTCCCCCAATCCCTACCCCACTAGCATCACATTCAAGCTCAAAAGTTATCTCAAAATTGGGTAAGGCAAGTAAAAAGGTGCATGCGTGAGGTCGTGCTTTAAAGTATTAAAAGCATGCTCTTGTTCCTCTCCCCATTTAAAAACAACATTCTTTTTCACAAGATAGTTCAAAGGAGCGGCTTAGGTTGAGAAGTCTTTCACGAACCTTCTATAGAAACTAGCAAGGCCGTGAAAAGAGCGTATCTCACTAACATTCCTAGGCGTGGGCCACTCCTTTATGACCTTAACCTTTTCCTCATCTACCTTGACACCATCTCTCCCAACAACAAATCCAAGGAAAATTACTTCATCAACACAAAACACACACTTAGGCAATTTAGCATACAACTTGTGTTCTCTCAAAAGCAAAAGTGCTTCCCTAAGGTGCCTAGCATGCTCTTCAACATTGTGCTATATATCAAGATATCATCAAAATAAACCACAACAAATTTTCCTATCAAAGGTCTAAGCACATGGTTCATCAACCTCATAAAAGTAGAAAGAGCATTAGATAAACCAAAGGGCATGACTAACCACTCATACAACCCAAATTTAGTTTTGAAAGCCGTTTTCCATTCATCACATTCTTTCATCCTAATTTGGTGATATCCACTAGCAAGATCAATTTTTGAAAAACAAGTAGCACCACACAAATCCTCAAGCATATCATCAAGCCTAGGTATGAGATGCCTATACTTAATGGTGATTTTATTGATGGCCCTACAATCAACACACATTCTCCAAGAGCCATCCTTTTTTGGCACAAGTATAACCGGCACGGCACATGGAGAGATAGATTCGCGGACTAAACCTTTGGCAAGGAGTTACCTCGACTTGCCTTTGCAATTCCTTGGTCTCGTTCGGATTGGCTTTGTAGGCGGCCCGGTTTGGTAGAGAGGAACCCGACAAGAAATCCATTTGATGCTCAATTCCCCGAATTGGGGGAAGCTCGTTGGGGAGCTCACATGGAAACACATCCTCGAACTCCTGCAAAACAACTTTAACAATATCCGGGACAAGCTTAAGGTTAGTGTTAGTCAAGCAAATCCGCCTTGGAATGGCGAGTAGCAATGGAGAGTGGCTTTGAAGTGCCCACCCAAGTTCGGATTTAGTGGCTATGAGACACTCTTTTCTCTCACGGGGTCTTTGGGTGTCACTCTTGTTGGATTTGGAATTCCTCTCACCACCCCCACACTCACTTTGCTTTTTTCTTTCACTCTCTTGCCTTTTTTTCTTTCTCTCGTTCTCTACTCAAGTGTTTATGAGCTTCTATGATGTCACTAGGGGACGAGGGCTTCAAACGGATCCTCTTCCCATGGGACACATAAGAGTATTCATTAGTGTACTCGTTCTTTGACACCTTGCTGTCATATTCCCAAGGCCTACCAAGAAGTAAGTGGCAAGCGGACATGGGAATAACATCACAAAGTACCTCCTCTTCTTATTCCCCAATCTTCAATGGTACTTGGACTTGGGCCGATACCTTGAGATCCCCACTTTCACCCAACCATTGGAGTCGGTATGGGTTTGGATGTCTCGTCACGGGCAATTGCAACTTTGCAACCAACTTTTCGCTCACTACGTTGGTGTAACTTCCTCCCTCAATGATCACAAGGCAAGTCTTGGATTGAACTTTACACTTCATATGGAAGATATTGGAACGTTGCTCTACACACTCATCTTGCTTAGGTTGGGCACTTAACGTGCAGAGGACCACAAGATTGGTCACCCTTTCGGTCAACTCGTCTTCACTAGAGAACCCAATATTTGTGTTTTGGCAAGACTCACCCCTTTCTTCCTCATCCGCTTCATCCTCCTCCTCACTATAGATTTGGCCATCCGTCCCAATTACCATAACTCGTTGATTGATGCATTCCCTAGCATAGTGGCCAAATCCCTTGCATTTGAAGCATTGAGTTCTTCTTTCACCGGTTTGTGGGGCCCCTTTGGTTGGTGGAGGGGCCGTTAGTGCTTTCATTGGAGTTTTTGACAAAGTGCTAGGAGGGGTGGGTGCTTCTCCCTTCCTTTGAGGTGTGTTCCACTTGCTTCCTCCTCCCCCACCCGAAGTAGGAGTAAAGGTCGCCTTCCCCTTGCTCACGGATTTCTCCTTGCCTTGCCGCTCAAACGTCTCGGCAAACCCGAGAACCTCATTCATGGTCAAACCTCTCATGGCTTCAACTTGGACCTTGTGCTTGAGGTGCACATTAAGCCCGTGGATGAAGCGGTCTTGGGTGACCTCTTCGCTCTCCTCGATCCCAACTCTCCCCTTGAGTGCTATCAACTCATAATACTACTCCATGACGCTCTTACTCCCTTGCTTTAAGTCTTGTAGCTCTCCCCTCAACTTATGATAGTATGATCTAGGCACGAATGTAGCCCTCATTAGATCGTTCAACTCGACACATGTTCTCACGTCCCCTCGCAATGCTGCCCTCCTTTGCCTCATAAGGTCGGACAACCAAGTGTTGGCATGTCCTCGAAACGCGGTGATAGCTAACTTGACCTTATCCTCCTCCGAGTAGTTGTGAAGGGAGAAAATCTTGTCTACTTGAGACTCCCATTCTAGGTACGTGTCGGGTTCAAACTTCCCATGGAACTCAGGAATAGTGTGCTTGAAGTTCCTTGAAGGGTCATCATACCTTGGCACCTCTCCTTCATACTCTTCACGATGGTTTCTCCTTGGCACTCCATTGAATCTATGGTTACCACGGCCTCCCCCTCTCCCATTTTGGTTTTGGAAAGGCATCTGCCTCCAATATTCTTCATCGGTATATTCATGATGACTCGGATGATGAGAATACCCGGCTTCACTCCCTCCTCTAAGATTCCGGTAACTCCCGCTACCCGCCTCGGCTCGGTGTGTAAGTGGTACTGAGGCGGAGTGGTGTTCGACCCGATCCCGCAATATAGCCACATCCTCAAGTAGGATGGTGAATTCCCCTTGCACGGCGTTGATGTCGCCTTGCATCTCATTCACTCTTCGATCAACTCCATCCACCTTATCCAAGAGCATTGTGAGTAGCTCCTTTATAGATCCCTCGGATGACGACGCGAGGACCGGCACATCATCTCCTATAGGCGAGTTTGGCCTAGAGGCTCCATTTCTAGTGATCGGTGGTATCTTGAGTACCTACAAACACAAATTTTGCAAAAGACTAGGGACAAGTCCTTTTTGTTAGTAACACAAAAAAATGCACTCACCCGAGAATGGAGGTTTTAGTGAGGAGCTCACTTCCCACAATGAAAATCCCTTTTCCCCAAAAATCACACCCAATGTCACTCGAAAGGCTTAGAAATTTTGGTGGCTAGGATACTCTCCCTCACTTGCTCTCAAGATATTAATCCACAAGGGTAGCACAATTCACAACTAAGATATGCAACTAGGCAAGTAATTACTAGTTCTAGAAGCCAAAAGATAAGTGAAAGTAAGGTGCTAGCCCAATGAGACAAATCAACAAACACTTTGTGTGCAAAAATTTCACCCAACAACAATAGACCCAACAATTGATGTAATTTTGGTCTACAACTTTGGAATAATCACATTGACATACCCAAAAACTGTCAAAATACCCGGTCGGGCGTTTTCCCCTTGCAAATCGCCCGGTCGGGGGTTTTCTCTAGAATCCTCCAAAAACACTATCTTCGTCTTCGAAAGGGCTTCGCGTGAGTATCTTGCATGCCCCTATCGGAGTCCGGATGAGAGAGTTATGGCCATTATACGAAAGGCGTGCAGTGAGGAGTAAATGACTCCATAAGAAAAGCTTGGACGGGCATCGCTTCCGTTCCCTCCTCCAACGTGGCCTTGAGCACCATGCTTAGCTTCCGGTTGTTCCCCACTCGAGCATTATCTTCGGAGGAGCTTAATCCACGGATGAATGTGCTTAAGTTGTCTTGCATCTTCTTTGTCATTCCCCTCGTCATTGGTCGATGGATGTCCTTGGTGGGGTTGATCAAATGATGTGTGACTTGTGGATTCGCATCAAGAAAAGTAAAGGACAAGGCAGAGAAAACAGACAGATCGCAAATTTGATCCTAACTACTAACAAACTTCATCTTCTTCAGGAATCCAACGGGAAAAACAAGATAAAACAGAGTAATAAACATCATGAAAACAGAGCAAGTTCAAGATCTGAAATTAAACAAGGGATTAAAGACTAAAATCAATAGATCCAAACTACTGGGCCTAGCAGATGCGAGAACAACAGTAAAAATGCCATAATCATGCAGATTCAATTCACCACGTATCAGATCCACAACTCCGACTCATAATCCCTTCCAGATCCAATTGATCCTACTCAACAACATTCAGATCCATGAATATGAACTCCGATTCAAATAACTCCTCAACAACAACAACACAGATTCAACCAATCTCAACTTCAATTCAACAATCAATTGCGAAAAGCATCCAAAATTAGTAAAACAACATCAAACATTAGAAACCATAATAAAACAGAAAGTAGAAACTGCCATATCCACGAGAACAATATCCAGAACACAAAACAGTAGGCGAGCTTCCGGCAAGGAAGTTCTCGGCGAGAATAAACAATGGAAAATAAAAGCAAATTGTATCTTCGCCCTCGTAAGGACGGTGTTACACCACAGAAACTAGCTACGAACCACCACAGTACCCGGAAGTCACCCCATAAGTGCCAAGTGCGTGTAAAGTGAAGTGAAGTGAACTATGGTTAGAGAGTGAAGCTAAGGAGACTAAGTGTAAAAGATCGAAAAATGCTAAAAAGGAGGCTCTTCTTCTAAAAGGGGTCGTCCCTTTATATATGCAGCAATCCCTAGGGCACTCTCTCTTCATAATTTGTCTTTTTTGCCCTTCTTCTTTATATTTGCTCCTTGCTCCATTTTTATATTCTACCAGCATTCATTTTCATCTCCTCGGTCTGGTAAATTACTGGCGTTTTCACTTCTTTTTCCTCATTTTCCCTTGCCCCTGGTAATTTATATGCGCTTCCTAGGTCCGGCAGATTTTTCACGCACCTGAACTTAGAAACGGACATTAGTGCACCGAAAACAAAGAGTTTTGATCTAAAACCAATGCATTAAACGAGCCTTATCAAGTCTCGAAATTGCGTCCATTTTGAAGTTGGATCAACGTAATCTATGTAATCATGCAGTATATACTCTTTGTCAGGGAAGTGAAGAGTCCTCTCATTCAAGCTCGACTTCTAAAGGGTCAGTATTCATCTCGTGGCGAATGAAATTATGTAGAAGGAAGCACACCATGATCAACCTGATTTGTGTCTCAATTGGGTAAAACGACGCACTTCGTAATATCCCCCAACGCATCTTCAAAACAGCAAAGGCTCTCTCGATCACGTTCCTAGCCTTGCTATGCCTCAATCCTCATATTAAACAGTTCTTTCGGGTTCTTGGGATGCGCATTACCTACTCCCCATTCCTTGAGGTGGTATCGAACCCCTTTATAGGGCGTCAAGAATCCGTTACTGTTCGCATATCCATTATCGCATAGATAGTAACATCCTGGAATAGTCGGGAAAAAATTAAAATAGTACATAATGTAAAACCCAGTAAATCATGGCGTTCAACCTAACCTCTTGTATACTATCAAAATCATTTACAAATCACAAATTATACGTTGTGGAACCCTTAGCTCGTTGTGTCGCGCCACGACATCCCTGAGCACCCTAGAGTCGCCTGCGAAACCCTCCCACCCTGCCAGAAAATATACGAACGTGATCACAGACAGCCAATTTGTTCGTTGCGATAGAGCCCTTTCTAGTGAGATAACGGGGTTTATCCCTGCTACTTACCAGGACATTGATGTGTGTGGAAAAAATAGGTAGGTGATTAACATGCCGAATGAGGATCACAAAGTATCTTGGTTTGTCTTGGATAAAAACACACCTTGAACCATTTCCACCGATGGGTAATGCACTCATCGGGTACGAGGGTAGGCTTCGTCGGGAATACACCATGAAGACTCAAAACAACACCTAAAACAGTATTGACATAATGTGATACTGTGGAACCAGACCTCGCAAAGCTGAAACGAACAACACAGTTTTTATTGTGATGCGCCAACATGCCTACAAACATGGCCACAAGTTCTTCGATGCCTAGGCATTTCTCTATTTTTAAACCCCACCGCTCCGTGAGGATTCGACACAATCTCCCAAAGGTGTTGCGATCCCTTTTTAAGTTAGCCATGCAGTCTACATCGGTGATGTAGAGGAGTCTGTTCAAGTACTTTCGTTGATCCGGAACCTTAGTTAGCCGTTCATGTTATACGATCCTAAGCCTAGCACGTTTTGTGCCGGCTCGGATGTAACGATGTACGAGAATAGTGCTCTCTACCCAGTATAAATACATGATGTCTTCGAGCATCATGTATAATTGGTAGTAATTGTCAGATGGATTTCTCATCCCTTGGTTGGCCTAAATACTCCATACAAATGTAGTATCATAAGTTCCTTTGTAATCAATCACAATCATACATAAACACAGAATTAGCACTGAAACATCAAAGAACTTGAATACTCATGTTTGAGGTAATTTATCAAACATGAAGCCATTCTACTTCGGCAAAGATTGAGGACTGAATATTTGCTCATCAAAGCACACAAAATATAACACAAGTATGAGTTTGCAACAACACAAATGCATCTAATGCGAAGCATGTCGATCACCTTACCCACATAAGTTTTGCAGCCAAAGGTCAAGAGTTGTTTGTGTTTGGAATTTCTACAAGCGTTGCTTGACCGAGGAGTCTAGATTGAGAAACACAACATCGGTTAATGAATTGATAAAACCACATTCGAGTTACAGACCTTCTTCTAATACAATTTAGATGTGACAAAGCAAACCCCTTCCCTTTTCCCTGATTTGAGGAAGCCTTGGGATTTTCTGGCTAGGTTTCCCGGTCACGCTGAAAACAACCAATTGGCACGGTGAAAAGGGAGGTTTATCAACGCATTATAATACATTAGTAATCGTCAACACCAAATTTGGCGTTGAGTAGAAATGCACAGAAAAATTAGGGCTCTTCATCATACCTACGATACGACGCACGTAAGGCGTCAATTTTGTTTGAAGGACCCAACGGGGGACATGTTGTCGGCAGTATTTGGATTTTGTTAGAGGCGCAGTGAGAGCTATGTGTGTGTCGTCTTTCCCACTGTCTAGGGTTGCGAGACCTTCAGTCTTGGTGAGGGGGGAAATGGTTGCTAAAGAGGGGGGTGTTAAAAAATGAGGGGTAACTTGGGAAATGCGTAGCTCATTTCTTGATGTCGGTTCCGATGCGGAATAGAAAACCGTGTAGTTCCCACTATATTAAAATGGACATTTATTCATACAACAATGCGGGCTTTGCCAAATGCTCGGGCCTTGAAACAATAATTAAGACACACCGAACACACGAAATTGACCAGAATAAACTTCGTTTCTGTCCATATCAGACACACCGAACGACTCCCAAGTATTTAAATTCCCAACATCATAAATTCCAATTATTTAATAAACTAGATCAGCCCATGGACCAAACATTATTAGTAGTACTACTTAACTAGCTATACGATTAAGTCCAAAAGAAAAGTCAAATCAACAAATACTTGATACTCCCACATCACTACTCTCTCATTTTTTTATCTCATCTCAAAACAACATCTTTCTCTCTCTCTCTCTACAGCTCACGTCTCTCTCTCCCTCAATTTTTCATCCAAAGACATGAACAAGGTATCCATCTCCCTCACTCTACACGTCTATACTCCCTTAACCAACACATGTATATGTATATCAAGGAAAAGGAGTAAATAATACTCCTATATACTCCCAGCCATAGCCACACGTCTTCTTCATCAACCCAAAACAACTCTCTCTCTCTATAGTTATCAAAATTCACTTCTCTCAGTCATCTTCTACAATTTACAAAACCGGAAAATCCCAACTTCCATCTCTTATTCATCTCTTCCTTATCCAAGTTCTCGCTCGCCGCTGCTTCTGCAATTCCCCGGCGTCCGTCGGCATCAGCGTCTCCGTCGTCGCCGACTGAAATCACGATGTCCGGTTACGTTTTCCCCTTTACCCTTTAATTAAGTTTTCTTTTAATTGTTATTCAGAGTATTACATTTTGTAATTGGGAAAAAGGCTATGTTGAGAGCGGAAAAGTAAATGCGAGGATGAAAACGAAATAACTTTGATTAAACTAAATTCAGAGCAATACAGCGTGAAATTGAAACTAAGCTAATACTTCAGATAATAAGAAAGCAAGTAAAACCGAGAAGAATCTCGGCGGGTAATTTAGGAATACGCCGACAGATAACAAGTGTTCTGCAACGCTTCTTTAATTCCCCTTTCTAACTACGCATTACTTTATCTAAGCTAAGCTAAGCTATTCTATCTACGCATTACTTTATCTAAGCTAAGCTGTAGCTGTATAGGTCGGCAAATTGGGATTGCGCGTCGGGGTCATCATAATCGGCTTGAAATACGAAGCCATAGTTATGTTGTGGAGGAGGGGGGTCTTCTGACTTGGTGGGTAGTGTTATATTTGGTTTCATATTCGGTGTAGAGAGTGTGCAAGTTAAACTCGAGGGTTTGTTGGATAATGGACCGGTCCGGGCGGGTTATTTGAAATGTTTCTGAGAGGTCTACTCCAAATTCGTCACTGGTATCAGATTGGAATGCTTAAAGGGGGCCAAGATCAATAGAACTCAAATTGTTATAATAAAAATCTAAAATCCTAGAGGTACCGGCTAATTTCCATTTTGTATCCAGTACCTTTGCAATCAAAAACACGGTTGGAATCTCACTGAAATACTTAAGCCATTTTTCAATCATATAATATAAAACACACCTTAATTCAGGTGAAGAGGAAGCATTTTTCATTGCAGTTTTAAAACCAAGTGATATATACATGCAATGCTCTAAAACACGAACAGCAGTACAGTAATAAACACCCGATAATTCGACAGTAGCATTTTTGAAATATTTGAACAAATTAAATAAAGCCACGCTATGTTCCCAACAACTATGTGAAAGATATAAATCATGAACGAGATAGGTTCTATAAAAATCATATAAAGAATCTTCATGCGTCAAAGTAGAATTCAGACAATCATATGTCGAATTCCATCTATGAGACACATCCATAGTAAAATTCGTATATCTAACATTCTTTTGATGGCAATATTTCTTCCATGCTTTGCCAATAGCCAGCTTTTGATGGATTAATCTAACTGCACTTCTAATAGGACTAACATGCTTTTGCCATAATTCAAGCGCATCTTGTACACATAAATTTAAAATATGACATATGCATCTTTGATGAAAATACTTACCTCCAATTACCGGAGCACAAGCCGCAATCAAATCGCTAATACTTGCGGTGTTTGCAGTTGCATTATCAAAACCAATAGAAAATATCTTGTTGCATAATTGAACTCATTAAAAACTTGTATAATCAAAGAAGCAATTTCGGGTGCAGTGTGTGGAGTTTCAAATTCTCTAAAACCTATTAAACGCTTGTTTAAAGTCCAACTATTGTCCACAAAGTGAACCGTAATGCCCATGTATGAATGCCGGTTAAAACAATCAGTCCACACATCTGAGCAAATGTTCACTTTGTGGCCCAAGTACACTAAATAACGTGATAATTCAACATTTTTCTCTGCCTAACGGTAGATCGGTGAACGGTCATTTGCCCTATTCTTTTGATAGCTACGTTTAAACCACTTTGCATAGTAACCTCCCCCGATTCTTGGCCTTTTATCGCCTTTTGTACTTGCTTGATCAGTTTGGCCTTGCTGCCTTGGTCAAGCGGCATTCCTGCATATTTAACACTTGTTTTGCGCGATAAACCGATCAAGCAGCATACATTTTACCCTTAAACCGATGCATGAAATGAGCCTTATCAGCGTCGTCCACTTTAAGGTAACACAGTCAGTTCTAAAACAAAGGAAAAGCATAATTTCACAACCCAGATAGGCTTTGATTACCTATCGCGAAAGGCTGCAATGCCAGTCTGCATATTTCTAAGCTTTACCGAAATCAGATGATATTGGTGTGGTATAGCACTGAACGGATCTAATAGCAAGACATGTCTTTATGCTATCTACTAAAAGACGGGGTCTTGATAAATAATCATTTCTTAATCAATATATTTAGCATTGAACATTCGTTATTGATTATGCATTACTTTGATTTATCAAATGGTGCGGATTTTCGCAACCCAATAATCATGATATTTTGGGTAGTGTTGATTAATATCTAGCGGTGCTAGGATTGCTATTATATTGGAACGTGCGTCTGGTGAGTCTGGTTTAATAATGTCCTCAAGTGGAGCTCGTTTTATTATTCGGAACCTAGCTAGTTGGAATTTTAATTATTCTATGATAATAAAAAAATGTTTCCTGAAGTCCACTGTTGGAATTAAAAAGATATTAATTAATTAAGTCTATAGAAGACATTAATTAATTAATTGACATTTATATCTTAAGCGTGGATAATAACCTTTTAAAAGTGGAAACCCAGATTACTTGTAATTTTGGATTTGGATGGGTAATACAATATTATTATTTAGTTGCTGATAATAATATTCTAATATAAACTTGAATTAAATTGTGGGTTCAATTTAATTAGAAGAGCTAATTGGGTGCGGCCACATCCAACCTCCATACATCCAACCTCCATAGATCCCTGACTTAGCCCAATATGTAACTTAATATAAATAGTAGAATAAATGATAGACATAAGAATAAGTTTATTATTTTTGCTGAAATTTTCGTCCCCCTCTCTCTGAAGGAGTTGGAATTTCTCCCTTTCCTACTTTGTGTGGGAGTTTTGTCTTCTTTATTTAAGTCTTGGTATTTTGATATGATCAGCCCACCTGGTATCGAAATACAGTTGAGGAACCAGTCAGAAGATTTGTGGTCAAGTATTGAAGATCGTCACGTAGAGAAGTAGCAAGCCATCTTCGATTCTTTGGAGAATCAAGAAGGTATAATTCCGTCTCCATAGAAAAGCATGTTTTAGGTTTCAATTAATTAAGAGGATGTTTTAATTCAAGTTTTGAGCATGATACATGTGATAATTGCGCGAATAGAATTTGTCTAAATAATATGCTAAATAGATCTAATTCTCCGATTTATTTGTGCTTCCGCTGTCAACACCATCAGATTGAGTGTCACAAGTTTTCCTTTTCGTCCGTCCAAAATTTAGTGTCTCATTTATTTTTACTACTTTTAGTAATGATCCAACTTTGCTGATCCAACTGCTTAAAGGAGATTGATAGGTCGCCTTGTCTATCTTTGTATCACACGCCCTGACATCACCTTTGTTGTGAACAAGCTCAGTCAGTACCTATCAAAGCTATTCGCAGATCACATGCTTGCTGGTGAACGTGTTCGCAGATATTTGAAGGGCACAATGGGCCATGATCTTTTTTATTCAGCTCGGGCAGATCCCTCCTTGAGCATTCTCTTATGCTGATTGGGCCGGTTGTCCGGACACTAGAAGATCTATCTCCAAATTCTGCTTGTTCCTCGGCACATCCCTGATCTCATGGAGATCAAAGAAGCAACACACTGTGTCAAGATCCTCAGCCGAGGCTGAATAGAGGGCAATGGCTCTTGCTTGCTGTGAAGTTGTGTGGATTATAGCTTTACTCAAGGATTTTGGTTTAGAAGTAAAGAAGTCGGTGCCTCTTTATTGTGATAGCCAAGCGGCCGTGCACATTAGCACAAACCCTGTGTTTCATGAGCGCATGAAGCATATTGAAATTGATTGTCACACCGTGCGTGACAAGATAATTGAAGGAGTGATCAAAACCGTCCATGTTCACAACAATCTACAGCTAGCTGACATTTTCACTAAGCCTTTGGTTGTTGCTCCCTTTAACACTCTATTGTTCAAGATAAATTTCAAGAGTGTCTATACTCCATCTTGAGGGGGCCGATTAGAATAGTTCACACAGCTAGCTCGAGATGATGGAAGAAGATCGAGCTCAAGTGTGAAGATAAAGAAGTGCCAGCGGTTTTGGTAGTTATTCAGTTGAGTAGTTAATTAGTTATAGAGCTTTCATCCTGTGCTTTTCGTTGTATATGCACCGCGCACCGATCATATATAAGGTGCCTTGTATGTATTGGAATTCATTCAATAAGATTCAAGTTTTCTCTCCCAGAATATCTTTCTCTTTTCTATGCAACTCCATCATGATCATGGAGTTTCTCTCATAGATTTGTTATGCAGCTCCTTCTTTGAGCCTAATTTGATCTTGTTGTCTCTGAGGTGGGAGTTTTGTGGACTCTGCAACATATGTATAATTTGATGGCATGTGGGGAGTTCAAATTCATTTTGATTCGTTTTGTATTAAGTTCTTATGGCCATACTTAGTTTTTACTAGATTTTTGCATTATGTGGTACATATTGCAGTCCACCATATGGTTAATTGCTCTCAATTATAGGTTCGAGAAGCAGTTCTGCAAGCCAATCGGTGTCCATGAAGAAGAAGGTCGTGAAGTTGATGACCAAACCATTGCGTCGGTGTGGAAAATGTGTCCCCATGACTCTAGAAATTGTGGCAGACAATAATTCGTTTCGAAATACTTGAAGATTGTGTTAATTCGTTTCGAAGTACTTGAACATTGTGGTCATATTTATTTTTAACTTACCAGCTTGCAGTTTAACTCCATCAATATTACTTTATTGAATTTGTTCATGATTAGTTTATTGAACGAT
Source organism: Salvia splendens (assembly GCF_004379255.2). Taxonomy (NCBI): domain Eukaryota; kingdom Viridiplantae; phylum Streptophyta; class Magnoliopsida; order Lamiales; family Lamiaceae; genus Salvia; species Salvia splendens. Next base: position 12,940,768 of record NC_056053.1, on the reverse strand, counting down.
TGCAGATTTGTTCTCGCAGTATTGCTTACTATTGCTTTGTGATTTGTTGTCTTCGGTCAATTACATTAGTACTTGAACAATACAATACTATTAATTGGTAGTTATATACTATTGGTCCGAGATTACATTCCCATTAATTGTTTATTGCTTCCTAAATGGTTGAATTTTTCAAGCGTCGTAATTGCACTGCAATGCTTCACATATTGCAGTACAAAAAGAAAGTATTTCATCTTAAGGTTTCCAAAAATCATAGAATTATATGCCATCAAACAAGTATGCAACAAAGAACATTCAAATTACGTCACCAACATTAGCTACACCAAAATAAAATCGTCTTGTTTTAAGTACAAGTAGTCACCAAATCAAAACATCAGTCAAATCATCTACACAAAAAAAACAATTCAGAAACAAAACCATGTTTGAAGAAGACAAAAGTTCAATAATTGGTCACAGTTTGTGGTAGTCCGTGACCATCTTGTCAACATCTATCGGTCCCTTCTTTGTCCCCTTCTCGAAGTGTTGTACAGTATTTTCCACGAAGGAGCTAGAAGGACTTAGATTTCTTGTTTGTTAGGTCGCATTTCCATTCGTTGAAATTCATGTCCATGTATGTCTCCATATGATGTGAAATGCAAATCCCATAACACGAAACTGCAAGATTTAGTTTGGTAGAATGCAATACACAAGTTAGAAACTTGAATACGCTCATAATGGTATGCCCGACAAAACTGCAAATACATGCACTTAAGTTTGCAAAACTTACTATCATGGAATGAAATATGGGTATTACACATGCAATACTAGCAATCATTCAACTAATGATGCACATTACAATACACAGGATGCATTGCAATATTTGGTGATAAACAATATTGTAATATTGTAAATGATGCAATGCAATATGGGTATTGTTATAGAGTAAAAGGCAAAACAGGGATTTAAGGATTTCAAATAATAAATCAAGGAACTGATAGAAATGACTCTCGTTTTATTGGAAGGGAAAAAGAGATGGAAAACTCCTCCTTGAGGCCACGGTTCTCACCGCCTAACAATGATCTCTCTGGATGCTTTCCTAATCTCCAAGACTCTCCTTTTTATAGGAGTTTACAAGAGAGTCTAAATAAGCTAAACAATCAATCATATCATTATTATAATATAATACTCCCTACGTCCCATAGTATATGTCATACTTGGAGATGACACAAGATTTTAGGAGATGTTATTTTGTGTGTTAAGTGGTGAGAAAAAATATAATTTTATAATTGATGTGAGAGGGAACTTTTTCCAAAAGAGGAAATGTACATCTTTTGTGGGACAAAGGAAACTGTGACATCTACTATGGGACAGAGGGAGTAATAGATAATGATGAGAGTTATTAAAGGGAAATAATAGTTGTAATTAGCCAATATCTGTGCATGTCTCAATTAGCAAATCTTGATCCTGATATCTTCAATCCTCTTCACAACGAACTCCTTAATTCCAGCAATTACCATAATCTCCTTAATTCTTGCTGATTTGGCTACTGATTATAATTCGCCACCTGTTGTGGTCCACGTGTGTAGACCTTCCATCGCATATCCTCTTCATCCACCCATGTTGCCTCATCCGCTGATAATCCGACCCATTGCACTAACACTTGAGCAACTGAGACACCGTCCCTCATAACTGAACGACGATCCAGGACCAGCTCTGGTAAATAAGGTGGATCCACACACAAGAGATCCTCAAGGAGAGATAGTTCAGCAACAGTCGCCCCAATAGCTTTCTTAAGAAGGGAGACATGGAAAACTGGGTGAATGTGAGACTCAGGAGGTAGTTGTCACTCTCCCCACCACATTAAAGGGACCGAAGTAGCGTGGTGCAAGCTTACGATTCTTTGAGCGAAACAACGTCGACTGGCGATATGGCCGGAACTTGAGATAGACCAGATCTCCAACATCAAATTCTTAGTGGTGGCGATGTCTGTTTGCTAAACGTAGCATTTTCTGTTGTGCTCTCTCAAGATGAAAACGTAGGTGAGCTAACGACTCATCACGTACACGCAGATCTTCTGCAACAGCATTAACTCTGACCTCTCCTGGCAGAAAGCTTTGAATAGTGGGGGGAGGACGACCATACACCACTTCGAAAGGAGTAGTATGGGCAGCCGTTTGAAAGCTAGTATTATAGCAATATTCAGCCCATGCAAGCCATTTGCTCCATTGTTTACGCCGCTCTGAAGAGAAGCAGTGTAAGTATGTCTCCAGACAACGGTTGAGGACTTCAGTTTGTCCATCAATTCGGGATGATAGGCGGAACTCATCTGGAGTGAAGTGCTAGAGAATCGAAATAATTCTTGCCAAAATGAACTGAGAAAAATCGAATCTCGATCTAATACAATAGAAGTGGGCAGTCCGTGCAGCCGCACAATTTCTCTAGTGAAGAGATCAGCAACTTGACGAGCTGTAAAGAATTTTGAGAACCTATCTACAACGACCAACACGCAGTCCACACGTCCTGGGCAACCCCGTTATAAAATCCATGCTGATGTCATCCCAAATCCTTGAAGGTATCGGCAATAGTGTAAGCAGGCCAGCATGGGCGCGTGTGTCATACTTGTTCTTTTGGCAGATTGCACAAGCTGCAACGAATTTGATGCGTGCCATCGTTCTCGGGTGCGCCATCGGGCACCATTGTGGGTGCCCGGACGATGCAACGCCCTAAGCCCACTCCCTATGCTTCGTCCGCGGTAGAAGCGCGCCCGATAGGCCATCGGGCGCCTTTGTGGGCGACGCAGACGATGGCGCGCCCGATGGCACGCATTTTTTATTTTTTTTAATGCTAAATTCGAAAATTTTGGTTAAATACCCCCTACCCCACCTTCATTTGTAACATTTCATTTCACTATTCCACTCTCGAAACTCACATTTACTACGAAATGGATTCAAGTCTCAATAGTCCGATGTTTGGGGGTGATGCACGTTGGCCGGGTACAGAACCCGACGAATATCGGTCGTTCGACGCCAACGCGCAGTACTATCCCAAATTAAGTACGAATTTGTACGGTTTGTCTGACATGGATCCGTCTCCAACCCGACCCGTCGCCCCATCCGCCCCTGTCGCCCCTGCCAGAAAGAAGCGGATCCGGCACTGGGCGTACAAGGTGCCACCTCCGGAAACGAATGAAGAGTACGCCCTAGGGATGACGAACTACCAACCGGATGAAACCCTCGTCTTGGCGAGGTGTTGGGTGGTTATTTCGGAGGACTCGGTATTCGCGAACAACCAGAAGCAGCTTGCGTACTGGGAGCGCATCGCCGAGCGCTATAATGAGGCGAAGTCGTCGATCGCGTACAAGCGTCATAGGGAGCAGCTCCGCAAGCACTGGGACCAGGTGAAGAAGCAAGTCAACCTGTTCGCGGCGGAGTACGAGAAGTGCTCGAGGGAGCAGGGAAGCGGCGAGAGCTTGAGCGATGTGCGCGATAGAGCGTTGTTGTCGTACCAGTCCATGTACGGCGACTTCAAGCATTTCAACATCTGGGCGCTCTTGAGGGACAAGCAGAAATTCCAAGGCGTGATTCTGCACACCGGTGCGACAAAGAGGATGAAGACGATCGAAGCTGGTGGTTACATGAGCAGCGAAAGCAGAACTCGTCCGGTGGACCTCAACCGGACGTACGCGGAGGATGAGAGTTCCGGCACACCGATGTCCTCCCGGCGTCCCATAGGCGTCAAGGCTGTGAAGAACAAGGGGAAGGCGACGGCGACATCATCCTCGACCGCCGCCGCCCTATCGCCGATCCCGGTCTCGATCCCGATCCCGACCCCAAGCCTGACGGTCGCCGCCTATGTGGAGTTGACAACAGCCTCGATGGCGCGGACGTTGTTGCAGACGCACAAGGCCCTCGAGAAATGTACGGACCCCACCAAAGCCAAATACCTCCGGGGGTTGATCGATGAGCTGCGCCGGAAGTTGGGAATTTCGTAGATTAGCCAACTTGAATCGTGTAACTTTTGTTTAATCAATGCAGTCTTCGTCGGTTTTTATTTAATCATTGTGTTTTTTAATTAGTTTGCATTATATATTTTGAAAATATTTAAATTAATTAACTAAACAATAGTAAAACCTATAGGGCGCCCCACTGCAGGTGGAAGGGTAGGAGGACAAAAAAGATGACGTGGCGGTGCATAGGGCGCGCCTTAGGGCGCCCCATTGCTAATGCTCTAACAATTCTTGACCATACCAGGCCAATACACATTAGCAGCAAGTCGGCGATAGGTGCGATAAGCCCCAGCATGGCGACCTAGGAGATATGGTCTCCAATGTTGGATAGCGCGCACGAGGGCCATCATTTCTTTTTCATAGGCAGATTTGGAGAGAAGGTGTGGAGAGATTGTCTTGCTAAAGTAGGCAACGGGTTGGTTCTCTTGCATCAGAACAGCGCCAAAACCATGCCCCGAGGCATTACATTCCACAATGAAATCTTTTGAAAAATCTAGCATTCAGAGCAAGGGAGCTTTGGTGAGAGCAAGCTTGAGATTTTGAAAAGCTTCATCTGCCTCCTTCGTCCACTGAAACTTCTTGCCATCGGGTTTCTTTAACAAGGTTGTGAGAGGTGCAACAATTTTACCATAGTCACGAATGAAACTGCGTTAATAGCTGGTTAAGCTGAGGAATCCTCTAATGCCGCGCACTGTTGATGGAGTCAGCCAACGCATGATAACAACTATCTTCATAGGATCCATACGTACTCCCTCGAATGACACAATATGCCCCAGATATTTTACATGTTGACTCCCCAAAATGCATTTCTTTAGATTAAGTATCGGGGCATATCATACAGCAGCTGAAAAACTTGATGGAGATGACCAATATGTTCTTCCCACGTATGGCTGTAGACGAGGATATCATAAAAAAAGACTAGAACAAACTTTCGAAGAAATGGTCGAAAAAAATCGTTCATAAGGCTCTGAAATGTGGTTGGTGTGTCCGTCTATCCGAACGGCATAACAAGGAATTCATAGTGGCCTGAATGGGTACGGAAGGCAGTCTTAGCCACATCTGATGGAGCCACACGAATCTGATGATAGCCGGCACGGAGATCGAGTTTACTAAACCACTGTGAACCGTGTAATTCATCCTTGGATCACCGGGATGGGATACTTGTTTGGCACGGTCCTTTTATTAAGTTAGCAATAATCAACACAAATCGCCAGGACTCATCTTTTTTCCTGAGTAAGAGTACTGGACTTGAATATGGGCCTGTACTCGGCTATATAATCCATGCGGTTATAACGATAGGGTCGGACTCGGCTGTTTAATCCATGCGGTATAATCGCCATACCAACTTCTCCATTTCTTCCTTTTGTGTGTGGTTATAACGATAGGGTCGGACCGACACTGGTTCCGATCACGGTAGCAGCGTGATGCGATGATCCGTCGTGCGATGGGGTGGCAGCGAGGTGGCTGATGTAGAGATAGCCGGAAATAGCCGGAAATGCTATCACGTACTTTATATACAATAATAACAATCATTCAACCAATGATGCACATTATAATACACACGATGCAATGCAATATTGCAATTGATGCATTGCAATATTTGTTGATAAACAATACTGCTATATTGTAAATGATGCACATCAATATATAACCAACAATTCTGCAATATCAGTATCACATATATAACCAGCACAACTCAGTAGTACATTTTTGGAAGGCAACTAAACAAATTTGTAACAATACTATATATGAAACTAGAATTCGAAGATGTTCATCACAATACACATGAATGCAAGATAGGGTATTATGATGCACTGCAATGTTGTAAATGAGCACTGCAATATTTGGTGATAAACAATACTGCAATATTGTAAATGACGCACTGCAATGTATAACTAGCAATACTGCAATAGAAGTATATCAAATCAATAAAGTCAATGCAGCGGAAACAATAAAGCAAGCAAGCAACAACCAACCAAATCAATACAGTACATCAAACCAAAACACTATGGAAACGTATAGCAAATCATACAACAATATAGCGGAAACAATAAAGCAAGCAAGCAACAACCAAACAAGCAACATTCACAAAATATACAGCGGATACAATAAAGCAACCAATCGACTACCAATCAAGCGCGAATCTTGGTTTGCAAAAACATCTACGCAAATCGTCAAGAATTGAGTCCAAACGTCAGATTTATACAACAAATCTTTCAAAAAACACCGATCAACATTAAACAGACCAAATATCAGAGGAATTGTACTTCAATCGCATTGCAACCATGAAAAAATCAAGCAAACGTGAATAAAAATTGATAAATACGGAAACACACACACTAATCTGCATGCATAGTAACATTCCAAAAGGAAGTCCGATCAAATTGCAAACAATTCCAGTCAAATTACCTTGTTGCCGAAAAAAGTGTAGAGTCGGACTGAAATCGTGGTGTAGAAGCAATTCGAAATCCCAATTTAAGTTGTTGCACGAGGGAGCCGTGGTTTGAGATCGCCGACGCACGGTGTAGAGGAGGATTGAGGGGAGAGAGAAAAAGTCTGAAAAAGATTTAGGGTTTTCAAAAAAGAGGAGGATTGGAGAGAGATAGGGGTCGATGCAGATTAATGGTGGAGTTGGGTGAGAGTCCTACTATTTTCTCAAATTGATACGCAAGAATTAACCCCCCAAAATTTTGGGTGTTTCAAATTTGATTCAACTTTAAATTTTTCGAAATGACTAAATTAGCCCCGACAACAATTCCTAATCCATTAGACAACAACATTTACTCTGTGTGCGAGATTTAATCATGAGCATTGGATTTCCAGATCTAGTGGACTATATTGGTGGTATGGTGTTACTCTATATATGGTGGCACCATAGTACTCCCCAATAAATAAATGTTGTATGTTCGAAATGTCTAACTAAATTACATTAAAATATCTATAAAAAAATATTACATAAACCATAATCGATTAATATATTTTGGTACTATTTTTGTGGTTTTGAATATTTTTCTAATATTATATATTCGACTGTAATATTACAAAATTTTAAAAATTTAGAAATTACAAATTTATAAAGTAAAAAATTAAAATGTAAATTATAAAATTTTAAAATTGAAACAGCAAACTCAATTATTATTTATATATTATATATCAAATTTCAATTTATTTTTATGATGTAATAAATTAAATTAAGAACTATAATATTTTATGAAACACATACACTACACACATTACGTAAAACAAATACACTACACAATACTCACAAAGTAGTCTACGTAAAACACATACACTACACACTACACACTACAAACATACAAAAAATACATGCACTACAAACACACAAACAGATTACACAGAATTCATAGACTATACACAAAATACAAACAGTACATATTCAAAAAACACACAAAAACAAAATACATGCACTACAAATACACATTGCAAAAACTACAAATACTTATACAAAGTACACTCACTTCACACATAAGCACAAAACACACACAGTTAGTACACTACACACATTACAAACTATATTCAAAATACAAACATTGTGCTAAACACACACAATAATCACATACATACACAAATTTCATAGACTATACACAAAATACACACACTACAAATTCAAAAGCGCACACAAAAACAAAATACATACACTGCAAATACATATACACACATTGCACACACTACAAATACTAATACAAAATACACTCAGTTCATATAGAAGCACAAAATACACACAAAATACACACAGTTCGTATACTATACACAAAATATACATAATTCATACACTATACACTAAATACACACTCACACGCATATGTAAAATACACACACCATGTTACAAAATACATACACTATATACATTGGACACAATACAAACTATATTCGAAATACAGATGTTGTGCTAAATACATACAATACTCACACTGCACACTACATAAAACACATACACTACAAACATTGGACACAATACAAACTATATTCTACATACTCAAATTGTGCTAAACGCACGCTAACACACAATACTCACACAGCACACTTCGTAAAACACAACCACTACACACATTATACACACTACAAACATACAAAATTACATGCACTACAAACACATATAGACAGATTGCACACACTGCAAATAATCACACATTTACACACAATTCATAGACTATACATACACACACTACAGATTCAAAAACACACACAACAACAAAATACATGCACTGCAAATACACACATTGCAAAAACTACAAATACTAATACATAATACACTCACTTCACACATAAGCACAAAATACACAGTTCATACAATATACAAAAAATATACACAATTCATACACTATACACTAAATACAAACTCACACGTAAAATAAACACATTGTGTGACAAAATACACACTACAAATACACAAACACACATTGCACACGCTACAAATACTAATACAAAATAAACTCAGTTCATAAAGAAGCACAAAATACACAGTTCGTATACTATACACAAAATATACATAATTCATACACTATACACTAAATACACACTAACAGGCATTCAGAAAATACACGCACTATGTTAAAAAATACATACACTATTTACATTTGACAAAATACAAACTATATTCGTAATACAGACATTGTGCTAAACCACAACATTTACACTCCACACTACATAAACCCATACACTACACACTTCATACACACATAAATACAAAATACACATAGTTCATACACTCGACACTAAATACACACTCATGTTGTGTTACCAAATACATACGCTACAAATATTACACACCTAAACAAATACACGCATTGTACACACTATACACCCACTATATACACAATACACACTGCCTACACTACACAAATACACACAATTTACACACAAACATACAAAACAAACACTACACACACTATACACACACTACACTTAGTATACTAACACAAAATACACACATTTCACAAAACACTACATACACTGCACTTAGTATCCTAACACAAAATACACACACTTCACAAAGAAGCACAAAATATACACATACACTATATAAAAAATACACACTTTAAACATTACATACACAAAATAGAGAAAATATACTACACACATTATATACAAAATACACACTACATACACTCAAAATGCATGCACCGCAACTACATATACATCTACGCACATTACACACACTAAAAACAAAATACACACAATATATAAAATATACACGCAATGCACATACACGTACAAAAAATATACCAACATATACATAAAATGCACACACTAGACACACCACATACTATACACAAACACACACAGTAAATACACGGTACACTATACACAACACAAACAAAATACACAATATGCTACACACACTATGCACAATACACACCACATATTATACACAAACACACACACGGTAAATATACGGTACACAATACACAAACAAAATACACAATATACTTCTATGCACAATACACACACTACATAAAACATATATTCCTTCCGTTCCAAAGGAATAGAGGCATTTCATTTTGAGCCCTCGTTTTAAAAAAATGATAATAAATTATTAAAGTAGAGAAAGAGTAAAGTAAGATAGAGATTGAGCACTCGTTTTTAAAAAATGATAATAAATTATTAAAGTAGAGAAAGAGTAAAGTAAGATAGAGAATAGTGTAGAGAAGAGTATCTACCATATTTTCTATCTTACTTTACTATTTCTCTACTTTAACTATGTATTATCATTTTTTCAAAATGAGTGCTCAAATTAAAATGCATCTATTATTGAGGAACGGAGAGAGTACAAAATTCATGCACTGCGCACTCATATAAACAACCACATGCATAAAAAACACATACAGATTACATATATTGCACATAATAGGCACACAAAATACACGCATTGCGCATGTACACACTACGCATTGCCCAATACACACACACTACACAAAATACAATTAAAAAGTATACACACACTACACATACTATAAACAAAATAAACACTACAAATACTATAAACAAAATACACTGCATATATTACAAACAAAATACATGCACTTCAAACACAACCAACACACATCAGACATACAAGCACAATACACAAACTACAGAAAATGCACTACACACACTATATACAAAATACACACACTACACAAACAAAATTCAAAGTATGCTACACACAAAAAACACATATTATACAATACTATAAACAAAATACACACAAAATAAACACTATACACAATGCACTTCAAACACACCCACTATACACCCAACACAAATTTCAAACGTACACACTATACACAAAACACATACAATGCACTTCAAACACACCCACTATACACCCAACACAAATTTCAAACGTACACACTATACACAAAACACATACAATGCACTACACACACTATATACAAAACATACACGCTACAAAAACAAAAATACACAACACACCACACAATTAAAATACAAAGTACGCTACACAAAAAATACACATATTACACACTATGCACAAAATACATGAACTTCAAACACATATAAACACGTTGCACACTCTGTACAAAATAAGACAACGCTACACGGTACACAAAATACACGCAATATGCACTACACACACTATACACAAAATACACACTACACGATATACACAAATACACACATCATACACAAAATATATGCATTGCACACAATATACGCAAAATACAAACATTGCGCTTCACACACTACACTCAGTATACACGCGCTGCACATACTACACACTATACACAAGATACACACTATACATACACAAATACATACACAAAATATACATACATATACATAAAAAGCACACACTATACACACTATATACTATACAAAAACAAAATATACATTATACCAACACAAATTACACACACCATAAACACAATACTCACACTATACACAAAATACACACATTGCACACATATACACAAGATACATATAATGCACACTCTACACACACTACATACTACATGCACTACACAAAATACATATGTTTTGCACACATTGTACACAAAACATTTACATTGCACACAATACACAAAATATATATGTTTTGCACATACTATACACAAAATATTTGCATTGCATACAATATTCACAAAATACAGATATTGCGCTTCACACACTATACACAAAGAACACACACTAGATTTGGTATACACAGGCGACACATACTACACACATTGCACACACTATAAACAAAATACACACGGCAAACACACACATTGCACATACTATTAAAACTAACAAAGAATACACATACTTCATCCACAAACACAAAATCACAGTACGCCGTACACAAAACACAAACACTACATACAATACACACACTACAAATTACAAGTTACACACTACACACGAAATACACACACCACATACACTACATACATTACACATAATACATATATTATACAAAATACACACAATACACAATGCACATTATATATTCAAAATAAAATTATAGACTATACGCATTACATTCTAGCCTTTAATACACACACTGTGCACAAAATAGAGACAATATACACTGCACACATACATAAAATAAACATACTACACACTATTAAAAAAATTAACACACTTTACACACACTATAGACAAAATATACATACTTCACGCACTGCACATACACTACACTACACAAAATATACATACTTCATACACTACATTCATCATTGCACCCAGTAAACACACTTCAAGAAATAAAATTTACCAAGCATATAGACTGCACATAGTATCCACAAAATACACATACTACATATACATACACATACACATGAAATACATGCACTTCAAATGCAAAAACACAACACACACACTGCATGCTAAGAAAACACATGCACTACACACATTATACATATATTAGAAACACTATAAACAGATCCACACACTATACACCAAATACACGCATTTCATTTGGTTTGAGAGTCCAATATAGGAAGCTAGTTGTTCTGTCCACTCCTTTCCAAGCTCCTGCAACAAGAAACAAACTTCATTAAAGTCTGCAAGAAGACAACAAATATGATGAATAAATGTGGTGAGTGAAGCAGATTTGTTAAAGAAAAAAAAGTGTAAGAAGCAGCATAGTGACAATGAGCTAGACTGTTTCATTACCTAAATTGCAAACTAAGAACGATAGGACATGAACACATAACTAATGCCTAGTTTCTGCATGGAAGGAAGGCATACATTCAAATTACCTCAACAGTTATACATCATCTTCATTCAAAACTCCTGCAACTAAAGTGTATCAATTTACTTTCATAAAATTAATATCCATTTGTTAAAACCAGCAATTTGATCAAAAAAATATCTTCAAGCACATCATTGGTGTGTTCAAATAAGCAAAGACATTTTCTAAGAAACTCAGATGTCATGCTTCGAGTCTTTTCGACCTTCAATCATGAATAGCAAAGAAACCATGGCACGGAATCCATAGCACTCTAAAATTTTAAAATTAGTTGTACTGATGGAAAGCTTACAAAGTTTATCATGATGAATGACCTAAAATTTGAATCATCTGAGAAGACATCTGCCAAGCGCATTGCATTAAGTTCCAGTTGCCCCTTCGGATAGCTTGCCTCAGAGGGAGCATTAAACAAATTTTTTAGCAACGCAAGAACCTATACAAAACAAATGCCCATGATACCACCAAGTAAGACAAAATGACAAATTGACAACTGCATATGTATTGGAGGCCGATATTGCAATGCTTATTGTATAGGAAATACTATAAACATTCGTTATAGACCGGATTGCGACTGAGTAATACTACAAACTAGGATTATAATAGGCAGTTAAAATCACAAGAAAAAGTTTGAACATATTTGGGTTTTCTCGATGTGTAAAATTTCGGCACCACATTTAAGATTATTTTAGTTTCCTTTTCAGTGTACAAAACTTGCTGGTTTTTCAATGTAATTGTAACAATAGATCTAAAGGGTCTGGAAATTCTTTTTCTATTATAAATGCAATGAAACATGTATATCTATCAAAGTTGTAACAGAAACTGCATGATGCTTTGATTTTAGAATACCTCGAGTCCAACAAACTTTGCTATATCCTGAGTTGCTGTGTTGCTGGCCACCTCATCTAGGTAGGATACACTTTCAGCTTCACAAAAGTGCAAAAGCAACAACGGAAAAAATCAGATTTACTTTAAAAAATAAGGGGCTGTTCACACAACCACACCAAGCACAAGCACATAAAATTTTAATGGTGTGCTAACTTCACCAGCAGTTGTAATATTCAAAGACATATATCCACTTATTCAAAGAGATAGCATCCATGTATGAGGAAATATTGTTTGAGCCCGATAACTTTAAGTCCATGACGGCCTGACCAGAATAAGAACAGAACGCCTCCATTGCCACACAACTCCTGAATTAATAAACAGGTCACAGGGAAGAAACAAATAATAAAGAAACAAAAGGGGTAAAGGAAAAAAGAGAAAGTAATCAGAAACAAAGTGTGAATTTTAGTTAACTAGTGGGATATAAGTGCTATTAATAGAACTTGTAATAAGCTAATTCACATATGCAGGTTCAACTACTTAACAGGAAGATAACTTACTATGCTTAATACCTCCATATGTGGATCAGAAGATTGAATAAGTCCAAGTCGGTGATCAGTATAGACACTATGGCCAACATCAGGTTCAGTATGAGAAGCTAAAATCTTATTAAGTGCCCTCTCTATAAATGCTACAAAGTGCAGGATATGATTGCGGTACTGTGGCCACCCAATGAGACGGTCCACAAACTGCTCCAATGCCTTAGTCCCAAAGAAAATCATCTGAATGTCATAAAGTCATGGCCAGACTGAAATTCACAATAATAACATTAACTGATACCTAGGAAGGAACAAACTTTTGAATCTTCAGGCTTCCTCAAAGTATCTAAAACAGCTCGTAAAGCAATGCCCAGCATAAGGTGAGTAACAAGCTGATGCTTAATGACTGATCCTGAAGCAAGAAGCATTCACGAAGGATAAACATTAGGCAGGCTGAATATTTTAGAACAGGAAAACATTACAACTAACATAGTTAGGTTGAAGAGTACTTTACAACACTATTTATCAGTGCTCATGTTCAATCAGTAACCCAGAATTTGTTGTATCAAGCATATCATCAACGGACCAATAAAGATAACAAACTCAAACACAGTAGACTATGTATAAAACTACCTAATTGACATATAAGAGATGTTAAGTTCAAATTAAAGTGTTGAGGAACTTGACCAAACAAATCAAGTCTACAGATAAAATATACAGAAATCAGAGTAGGGCTATAGTCCATACATTGTAATTAAATTATTTACTGCACGAAAATTGTTTGCAAAATAAAGTAATGAAGGAAAACTTCCCCCAATATGTAATTCAAATTATTAATTAGATTTTCCTACATGGGCCTATATAACTTTTGCAGTCACCCTGCCACTGTAGATGCAACAAGCTACACCTTATATGATTGATCGATTACATTGTTTTCTTTAAATATATACTGCCATCTTTCCTATCATCTTTACAAGATAGTCTTACCTTCGTACCTTCCTTTTCTGCATTAAAACTCCTTTTAGGACGCATATTCCCTACAAAACAGTGTAAAATCATTTGCATATCATGTAAGACCCTGAACAAATTAAGTGTTATTAAACATGGTTTTTATTTACATGATTTTCAAATATTAAGTAAAAGGAAGTAAACGTTTTATATCATAAAAAAAATCCTTCGTTTTCCTTTATCAAGTATAAGTTTTGTCTTACATCACTAGAATAGGTAATTACAACATCACAAGAAAAGATATATGAGATGATCTCTTACAGAGAAAATGTAGCGTTGGGCTACTCTTTTTTTCATCTGGGCTTAGAGTCCAACACAGGAAGCTAGTCCTAAAGGTAATATAAAAAATGGTTAGTGATAAAATATATATGTGCTAAGGTAAATATCATTTCTACTAAGCCCCAAAAACAGATGCACTTAACATTTTAATGGAAAAAGGTGTGAATGATATCCCATAGGTTAAGCATGAGAGGTTTTACATGGACTAATTTTTCTCAGATGCAACACGAACGATCCGGGACACAAACTGAATTATAAATAACCTACAAAGAAGATTGCCTATCTACAAAATGCACATAATGAATAAATGTGGTGAGTGAAGCAGGTTTTATTAAAGAAAAAAAAGTGCAACTACAAGAAGCTGCATAGTGACTATGTGCTAGAATGTTTCAGGGGGGGGGGTGGGGGGGGAGGGGGGGGGGGGGGGGGGGGGGGTGGGTGGGGGGGGGGGGTTTTTTTTTTTTTCCCAACAAACACAGTTCCAGCATCACACACTGTTTTACCATCAAAATCGAGAGAGAAATGAGTCATCTGGGTCTAGCTTCAACATGGCTTAGACCAAATTCTAAGATAAATGCTCAAAGGAATAACACCAATCTACAAATAAACAAGCGATGACCTGCTCTTTCAACCCAAGAATGTTTGGACATCACAATAAGTTTAATAGCTTCACAAATCAAGATGGGAACCCATATATCATGACCCAGATCTAACTCCCTAACATATCTAGCCAAACAGGAAGATAAAATTTATAAACTGGAAAGTTAATGGAAACAACTTAGTTAGGCCGAGAAGTCCACGGCAGTCCACCGCTGCAACGACTGCTTGGTGGATTCTGGAGAGCCGCTCAGAGAGAATCGGCGGCACCGAAATCAGACGGTGAGTCCGTGAGGAGGTCGACGGTGACGTGTATCCCGCCTCGTCGATTTAAATAAACACTGACATGCAACAAAGACAGTGAAATTCCAAAAAGGAACACAAAATAGCAGGAAAATACAAATAAACAAGGAAAAGGACAATACCGCCAAGAAATTTAACAAATTAAAACTCCATAATACACCTAATCACCTACACCCATTTTTTGTAGCTTAATTTGCACGCATTATCACAAACTACAACTTCGCCCCCAACACTACCACTCAGTAACGCGCCGCTGGGAACTAAACCAGTTTCGCAAACCCATATCAAACTCCATTTCCACAAAACTAAAATAAACATAGAACTAAAAGCAAATTCAGCGAGAAAAAAGTTACCGGAGATTGCTTCGACGTCGGCGGCGCCTGGAGCCACGATGAGCAGCCGGAATCGGAGGCGTCGTCGCAGCCGGAGAAATCGAGACTAGAAAGTGAGGCGGTTAATGGGAGTGATGCTTTTTCTAACGGGAATTCTAATTTGGGGGAATTCAAATCGAAAAAGAATTTTAGATAGAAAGGGTAATTTATTTGGGCTGGGATTAATTCCTTGATGGGTGTGTTGAAGGGAACGAATCCTCTGATGTCTATAAAAACACAGCACCGTGCATTAAACGCATAGGAAATGGAGTAAAACGCAGACATACAAGTTATCTTCATTTTCAACCCATTTTCCCTTTTATTATGGTTTAGGCAAATATTAATACAAATTGAATTTCAACCCCATGGCCCACCATACAGCACGACTTCTTTCATACTCCGTATAGTACACGTATCATTTTTTACAAAAGTTGGTTTTTTATTTTTATCACTAATTACTTAAGACTGATTTGTTTTATTGATATATTTATAAAATATATTATAAAAATATTTTTTAATTTTTACGTTGAATACTCCATCCGTTCCGACGACATTCGGATGATGGCATTATATAAGTTATGTAATGTCATGTTTTGTCTTGAGCATTGTCTATCTGTTTGACTAGCAAAGGGGAGCATACCTACTTGATAAATTATGTTACTACTGAATTCAGGTCCTTGCTCAGACTAGTCGGGCGTCATCCTTCAAGTTGGTTAGTCTAGTGACTGTCGTGGAATGTGGTCACATTCCATGTTAAAGTATGTTTAGATATGATATATGTTAAAAGAACTTAGACTAAATTAGAATTTTACGTATGAACTATTTTAGTGTTTCTCGGGCTGTTTTAAAATAAAATGTCGCGTTAATCAATTGTGGCTTAAAGTTTCTTTTCCGAAAAATAAAATTGTGCAGGTTGAGCGGCAACGATGATAGGATATGTTGAGCAGAGATGACAAGCTTTTAATAGTATAATGTGGAGTGCATTATGTATCCATACATAATGTCATTCATTCTTGAACCATTCGCTACAATTTAAACTCGAGTCTATGTTCATTATATTATGCGTGTGCTCTGATATATTTTATGTTGATCCCAAGTCATCTATATCTATACATATAAAAGGGAAGTTTTGAAGAAAATAACAGAAGTGTCATTATGATATTATAAATTAAAATAATTGATTACATATCATAAATTTAGAGAAGTCAAAAAGTTTTTGTTATTATCATAATAATAATGGGGAAGTGAATGGTTTTTTAAGAAGACGAAGTGAATTATATTCTATGAACCATATATTTGTTATTAATATTCTAAATATATATTAAAAGTTGAAGTAAGTGCATATAAAGTTTATTAATTCGAATTATATTAATGACAAGTCATAGTTGAATGCAAACTCAATCAATATTATTATCTTTTTGATTCATGTGACAATGGCAATTGTATATGTCTACTTTCATACTCCTACGTAAAAGAAACATGAAGAGGCTTCAATTAGAAAAGCCATTGTAGGACGAGTAAAGTGCAGGACATGATTGGGGAAGAGTTTACATATGATTTTATGGAACATATAGATGTAATAAACACTTATGGATTCATGCGATGAACTGGATTCATGTTAATAAATTTATTTGTTTAATTTAATTAATTATATTTTTGAATTTGATGAAATATGAAGGCAAATTATATTTTAAATATTTATTTGTTATATAGTTTGTTATTATATTTTTCTATAATTATTATAAATTGTATATTAATAATTTCAAATTAATGGTGTTTTGGTATTAAATTGCACTATCATTGTTAAAATGTGAATATCTTTTTTGAAGTAAGTAGTATATATCAAAATATTTCTATTTAATATGTGTCTTTGTTGTTTTAACTGAGTATTACTATAATTTTAAATATTATAATCATGCTTTGAACTTAAACTGCATAATTGGGTTTAAAATGTTACTTATATTACTCTAAATCAAGATTAGAATTATTAATTGTGATTTAGTTTATAATATTTTTATTTTATTCACACTTACAATTATACCAACATTTCTCTTTAATTAAGTTGTTATTAGTATCAAATATACAAATTTTAAATTACAGAAATAGAACAATATATATTTACAAGATTTCAATTTACCATGCATAGCATGGGGGAGATATTAGTTTCAATTAAGTTGCACATTTTTTTCCCTTTCTTTTTCGCTTCATAACATCCCCTAGTCACGGTAAACCGAGCTTTGTATCCTTAGAAAGTGCTTCGTGACATATCATGTATTATGACATATTTTGTTTTCCTTACTAATTTTACTGATACTTCCTCCGTCCATGATTGTGTTAGAGTTTTGTATACTAGAAATCACATTCGAGTGATTGCATACTATACAAACACTTATTTTAATTTCTAAGGAAAAAAACAGATTATTTTTGTAATAATGATTGTTATGTTTTACATTTAACGGTTGTTTATGTCACGCCCGCATTTTCTAAGGATAGAAAACACGGTTGATCGCGACTAGGGGAGGATTTAAGAAGTGGGGAAGAAAGGGGAAAACAACGCAACTCGACCATAGCTCGAAACAACTGGGAATAGCTCGAATAAAATCAGAGTATCTCAACAATCAACAACTCAAAAATGAATATTATCTCAGCGATACAAGATCTCAAAAGAAGGACAACTACTCAGCGGAAGCATTTGAGAGAAGGAATATGCCACGTGTGAAGACATGACACATTCTAAACACTTAAATTTCTTGCTCAACACTCACCGCACCCGTCACGCTCAACCTGCACATTTTTAAAAAGAAATGTAGGGCTGATGCCGAAAATATTTTATAAAAAGTATTTATCATGCCACCATTGAGTGACCTCGGGGTTTTAACTTTAGAAATTCCCGAGACACTAAAATAATTTCCATTGTAAAATTCGGCTGATCAACCATTTTCCCATAGCTGTCTACCATATCTGATCCATTGATGACAAGGAATGTGGCCACATTCCAAGTCACTAGACCGGCCAACTCGAATAGATAGCGCATGATCTCCATAGGTGTACACTAGCCTGAATAGGGACTCTCTCCCTAGACAGACCCGAATTCGATTATCCATTGATGGCAAAAGCCACATCAGATAGGTTCCATATAATAAAACAAAACACAGCATGACAAATATTCATATCATTTTCACATAAAAATATACTTAGGGCATTGCCCTTATTTAAAAAGAAAGCCCACCTCAAACGCTTAACTCCTCAATCACTTTTCGTTCCCACCGCAAACAACGTGCACAAGTTCACCCTTTTTGAAATAACATGATATGCAAAATTAGACTTTGCAAAATAAATAAATTTACCAATGCATGCATTCTAAGTGTGTGCGCTCAATTTATCCTTGTTCTTTTGTAACTAAACTCCATATATTAGAACTCAGTCCAATGACAGATTTGGAAACAATAAATCACGTTAATCAATTAGACACAAAACTCCCAAACGTCACTTATTTTGTCGATGGTCACTGAAATGAAATAGGCCAAGTATTTAAATTCCCAACATCATAAATTCCAATTATTTAATAAACTAGATCAGCCCATGGACCAAACATTATTAGTAGTACTACTTAACTAGCTATACGATTAAGTCCAAAAGAAAAGTCAAATCAACAAATACTTGATACTCCCACATCACTACTCTCTCATTTTTTTATCTCATCTCAAAACAACATCTTTCTCTCTCTCTCTACAGCTCACGTCTCTCTCTCCCTCAATTTTTCATCCAAAGACATGAACAGGGTATCCATCTCCCTCACTCTACACGTCTATACTCCCTTAACCAACACATGTATATGTATATCAAGGAAAAGGAGTAAATAATACTCCTATATACTCCCAGCCATAGCCACACGTCTTCTTCATCAACCCAAAACAACTCTCTCTCTCTCTATAGTTATCAAAATTCACTTCTCTCAGTCATCTTCTACAATTTACAAAACCGGAAAATCCCAACTTCCATCTCTTATTCATCTCTTCCTTATCCAAGTTCTCGCTCGCCGCCGCTTCTGCAATTCCCCGGCGTCCGTCAGCATCAGCGTCTCCGTCGTCGCCGAGCTCCATTCACAACTGAAATCACGATGTCCGGTTACGTTTTCCCCTTTACCCTTTAATTAAGTTTTCTTTTAATTGTTATTCAGAGTATTACATTTTGTAATTGGGAAAAAGGCTAAGTTGAGAGCGGAAAAGTAAATGCGAGGATGAAAACGAAATAACTTTGATTAAACTAAATTCAGAGCAATACAGCGTGAAATTGAAACTAAGCTAATACTTCAGATAATAAGAAAGCAAGTAAAACCGAGAAGAATCTCGGCGGGTAATTTAGGAATACGCCGACAGATAACAAGTGTTCTGCAACGCTTCTTTAATTCCCCTTTCTAACTACGCATTACTTTATCTAAGCTAAGCTAAGCTATTCTATCTACGCATTACTTTATCTAAGCTAAGCTGTAGCTGTATAGGTCGGCTAATTGGGATTGCGCGTCGGGGTCATCATAATCGGCTTGAAATACGAAGCCATAGTTATGTTGTGGAGGAGGGGGGGTCTTCTGACTTGGTGGGTAGTGTTATATTTGGTTTCATATTCGGTGTAGAGAGTGCGCAAGTTAAACTCGAGGGTTTGTTGGATAATGGACCGGTCCGGGCGGGTTATTTGAAATGTTTCTGAGAGGTCTACTCCAAATTCGTCACTGGTATCAGATTGGAATGCTTGAAGGGGGCCAAGATCAATAGAACTCAAATTGTTATAATAAAAATCTAAAATCCTAGAGGTACCGGCTAATTTCCATTTTGGATCCAATACCTTTGCAATAAAAAACACGGTTGGAATCTCACTGAAATACTTAAGCCATTTTTCAATCATATAATATAAAACACACCTTAATTCAGGTGAAGAGGAAGCATTTTTCATTGCAGTTTTAAAACCAAGTGATATATACATGCAACGCTCTAAAACACGAACAGCAGTACAGTAATAAACACCCGATAATTCGACAGTAGCATTTTTGAAATATTTGAACAAATTAAATAAAGCCACGCTATATTCCCAACAACTATGTGAAAGATATAAATCATGAACGAGATAGGTTCTATAAAAATCATATAAAGAATCTTCATGCGTCAAAGTAGAATTCAGACAATCATATGTCGAATTCCATCTATGAGACACATCCATAGTAAAATTCGTATATCTAACATTCTTTTGATGGAAATATTTCTTCCATGCTTTGCCAATAGCCAGCTTTTGATGGATTAATCTAACTGCACTTCTAATAGGACTAACATGCTTTTGCCATAATTCAAGCGCATCTTGTACACATAAATTTAAAATATGACATATGCATCTTTGATGAAAATACTTACCTCCAATTACCGGAGCACAAGCCGCAATCAAATCGCTAATACTTGCGGTGTTTGCAGTTGCATTATCAAAACCAATAGAAAATATCTTGTTGCATAATTGAACTCATTAAAAACTTGTATAATCAAAGAAGCAATTTCGGGTGCAGTGTGTGGAGTTTCAAATTCTCTAAAACCTATTAAACGCTTGTTTAAAGTCCAACTATTGTCCACAAAGTGAACCGTAATGCCCATGTATGAATGCCGGTTAAAACAATCAGTCCACACATCTGAGCAAATGTTCACTTTGTGGCCCAAGTAAACTAAATAACGTGATAATTCAACATTTTTCTCTAAACATTGCCTAACGGTAGATCGGTGAACGGTCATTTGCCCTATTCTTTTGATAGCTACGTTTAAACCACTTTGCATAGTAACCTCCCCCGATTCTTGGCCTTTTATCGCCTTTTGTACTTGCTTGATCAGTTTGGCCTTGCTGCCTTGGTCAAGCGGCATTCCTGCACATTTAACACTTGTTTTACGCGATAAACCGATCAAGCAGCGTACATTTTACCCTTAAACCGATGCATGAAATGAGCCTTATCAGCGTCGTCCACTTTAAGGTAACACAGTCAGTTCTAAAACAAAGGAAAAGCATAATTTCACAACCCAGATAGGCTTTGATTACCTATCGCGAAAGGCTGCAATGCCAGTCTGCATATTTCTAAGCTTTACCGAAATCAGATGATATTGGTGTGGTATAGCACTGAACGGATCTAATAGCAAGACATGTCTTTATGCTATCTACTAAAGACGGGGTCTTGATAAATAATCATTTCTTAATCAATATATTTAGCATTGAACATTCGTTATTGATTATGCATTACTTTGATTTATCAAATGGTGCGGGTTTTCGCAACCCAATAATCATGATATTTTGGGTAGTGTTGATTAATATCTAGCGGTGCTAGGATTGCTATTATATTGGAACGTGCGTCTGGTGAGTCTGGTTTAATAATGTCCTCAAGTGGAGCTCGTTTTATTATTCGGAACCTAGCTAGTTGGAATTTTAATTATTCTATGAATAATAAAAAAATGTTTCCTGAAGTCCACTGTTGGAATTAAAAAGATATTAATTAATTAAGTCTATAGTAGACATTAATTAATTAATTGACATTTATATCTTAAGCGCGGATAATAACCTTTTAAAAGTGGAAACCCAGATTACTTGTAATTTTGGATTTGGATGGGTAATACAATATTATTATTTAGTTGCTGATAATAATATTCTAATATAAACTTGAATTAAATTGTGGGTTCAATTTAATTAGAAGAGCTAATTGGGTGTGGCCACATCCAACCTCCATACATCCAACCTCCATAGATCCCTGACTTAGCCCAATATGTAACTTAATATAAATAGTAGAATAAATGATAGACATAAGAATAAGTTTATTATTTTTGCTGAAATTTTCGTCCCCCTCTCTCTGAAGGAGTTGGAATTTCTCCCTTTCCTACTTTGTGTGGGAGTTTTGTCTTCTTTATTTAAGTCTTGGTATTTTGATATGATCAGCCCACCTGGTATCGAAATACAGTTGAGGAACCAGTCAGAAGATTTGTGGTCAAGTATTGAAGATCGTCACGTAGAGAAGTAGCAAGCCATCTTCGATTCTTTGGAGAATCAAGAAGGTATAATTCCGTCTCCGTAGAAAAGCATGTTTTAGGTTTCAATTAATTAAGAGGATGTTTTAATTCAAGTTTTGAGCATGATACATGTGATAATTGCGCGAATAGAATTTGTCTAAATAATATGCTAAATAGATCTAATTCTCTGATTTATTTGTGCTTCCGCTGTCAACACCATCAGATTGAGTGTCACAAGTTTTCCTTTTCGTCCGTCCAAAATTTAGTGTCTCATTTATTTTTACTACTTTTAGTAATGATCCAACTTTGCTGATCCAACTGCTTAAAGGAGATTGATAGGTCGCCTTGTCTATCTTTGTATCACACGCCCTGACATCACCTTTGTTGTGAACAAGCTCAGTCAGTACCTATCAAAGCTATGCGCAGATCACATGCTTGCTGGTGAACGTGTTCGCAGATATTTGAAGGGCACAATGGGCCATGATCTTTTTTATTCAGCTCGGGCAGATCCCTCCTTGAGCATTCTCTTATGCTGATTGGGCCGGTTGTCCGGACACTAGAAGATCTATCTCCGGATTCTGCTTGTTCCTCGGCACATCCCTGATCTCATGGAGATCAAAGAAGCAACACACTGTGTCAAGATCCTCAGCCGAGGCTGAATATAGAGCAATGGCTCTTGCTTGCTGTGAAGTTGTGTGGATTATAGCTTTACTCAAGGATTTTGGTTTAGAAGTAAAGAATTCGGTGCCTCTTTATTGTGATAGCCAAGCGGCCGTGCACATTAGCACAAACCCTGTGTTTCAAGAGCGCATGAAGCATATTGAAATTGATTGTCACACCGTGCGTGACAAGATAATTGAAGGAGTGATCAAAATCGTCCATGTTCACAACAATCTACAGCTAGCTGACATTTTCACTAAGCCTTTGGTTGTTGCTCCCTTTAACACTCTATTGTTCAAGATATATTTCAAGAGTGTCTATACTCCATCTTGAGGGGGCCGATTAGAATAGTTCACACAGCTAGCTCGAGATGATGGAAGAAGATCGAGCTCAAGTGTGAAGATAAAGAAGTGCCAGCGGTTTTGGTAGTTATTCAGTTGAGTAGTTAATTAGTTATAGAGCTTTCATCCTGTGCTTTTCGTTGTATATGCACCGCGCACCGATCATATATAAGGTGCCTTGTATGTATTGGAATTCATTCAATAAGATTCAAGTTTTCTCTCCCAGAATATCTTTCTCTTTTCTATGCAACTCCATCATGATCATGGAGTTTCTCTCATAGATTTGTTATGCAGCTCCTTCTTTGAGCCTAATTTGATCTTGTTGTCTCTGAGGTGGGAGTTTTGTGGACTCTGCAACATATGTATAATTTGATGGGATGTGGGGAGTTCAAATTCATTTTGATTCGTTTTGTATTAAGTTCTTATGGCCATACTTAGTTTTTACTAGATTTTTGCATTATGTGGTACATATTGCAGTCCACCATATGGTTAATTGCTCTCAATTGTAGGTTCGAGAAGCAGTTCTGCAAGCCAATCGGTGTCCATGAAGAAGAAGGTCGTGAAGTTGATGACCAAACCATTGCGTCGGTGTGGAAAATGTGTCCCCATGACTCTAGAAATTGTGGCAGACGATAGTTCGTTTCGAAATACTTGAAGATTGTGTTAATTCGTTTCGAAGTACTTGAACATTGTGGTCATATTTATTTTTAACTTACCAGCTTGCAGTTTAAGTCCATCAATATTACTTTATTGAATTTGTTCATGATTAGTTTATTGAACGATTGCAGATTTGTTCTCGCAGTATTGCTTACTATTGCTTTGTGATTTGTTGTCTTCGGTCAATTACATTAGTACTTGAACAATACAATACTATTAATTGGTAGTTATATACTATTGGTCCGAGATTACATTCCCATTAATTGTTTATTGCTTCCTAAATGGTTGAATTTTTCAAGCGTCGTAATTGCACTGCAATGCTTCACATATTGCAGTACAAAAAGAAAGTATTTCATCTTAAGGTTTCCAAAAATCATAGAATTATATGCCATCAAACAAGTATGCAACAAAGAACATTCAAATTACGTCACCAACATTAGCTACACCAAAATAAAATCGTCTTGTTTTAAGTACAAGTAGTCACCAAATCAAAACATCAGTCAAATCATCTACACAAAAAAAAAACAATTCAGAAACAAAATCATGTTTGAAGAAGACAAAAGTTCAATAATTGGTCACAGTTTGTGGTAGTCCGTGACCATCTTGTCAACATCTATCGGTCCCTTCTTTGTCCCATTCTCGAAGTGTTGTACAGTATTTTCCACGAAGGAGCTAGGACTTAGATTTCTTGTTTGTTAGGTCGCATTTCCATTCGTTGAAATTCATGTCCATGTATGTCTCCATATGATGTGAAATGCAAATCCCATAACACGAAACTGCAAGATTTAGTTTGGTAGAATGCAATACACAAGTTAGAAACTTGAATACGCTCATAATGGTATGCCCGACAAAACTGCAAATATATGCACTTAAGTTTGCAAAACTTACTATCATGGAATGAAATATGGGTATTACACATGCAATACTAGCAATCATTCAACTAATGATGCACATTACAATACACAGGATGCATTGCAATATTTGGTGATAAACAATATTGTAATATTGTAAATGATGCAATGCAATATGGGTATTGTTATAGAGTGAAAGGCAAAACAGGGATTTAAGGATTTCAAATAATAAATCAAGGAACTGATAGAAATGACTCTCGTTTTATTGGAAGGGAAAAAGAGATGGAAAACTCCTCCTTGAGGCCACGGTTCTCACCGCCTAACAATGATCTCTCTGGATGCTTTCCTAATCTCCAAGACTCTCCTTTTTATAGGAGTTTACAAGAGAGTAAATAAGCTAAGCAATCAATCATATCATTATTATAATATAATACTCCCTCCGTCCCATAGTATATGTCATACTTGGAGATGACACAAGATTTTAGGAGATGTTATTTTGTGTGTTAAGTGGTGAGAAAAAATATAATTTTATAATTGATGTGAGAGGGAACTTTTTCCAAAAGAGGAAATGTACATCTTTTGTGGGACAAAGGAAACTGTGACATCTACTATGGGACAGAGGGAGTAATAGATAATGATGAGAGTTATTAAAGGGAAATAATAGTTGTAATTAGCCAATATCTGTGCATGTCTCAATTAGCAAATCTTGATCCTGATATCTTCAATCCTCTTCACAACGAACTCCTTAATTCCAGCAATTATCATAATCTCCTTAATTCTTGCTGATTTGGCTACTGATTATAATTCGCCACCTGTTGTGGTCCACGTGTGTAGACCTTCCATCGCATATCCTCTTCATCCACCCATGTTGCCTCATCCGCTGATAATCCGACCCATTGCACTAACACTTGAGCAACTGAGACACCGTCCCTCATAACTGAACGACGATCCAGGACCAGCTCTGGTAAATAAGGTGGATCCACACACAAGAGATCCTCAAGGAGAGATAGTTCAGCAACAGTCGCCCCAATAGCTTTCTTAAGAAGGGAGACATGGAAAACTGGGTGAATGTGAGACTCAGGAGGTAGTTGTCACTCTCCCCACCACATTAAAGGGACCGAAGTAGCGTGGTGCAAGCTTATGATTCTTTGAGCAAAACAACGTCGACTGGCGATATGGCCGGAACTTGAGATAGACCAGATCTCCACCATCAAATTCTTCGTGGTGGCGATGTCTGTTTGCTAAACGTAGCATTTTCTGTTGTGCTCTCTCAAGATGAAAACGTAGGTGAGCTAACAACTCATCACGTACACGCAGATCTTCTGCAACAGCATTAACTCTGACCTTTCCTGGCAGAAAGCTTTGAATAGTGGGGGGAGGACGACCATACACCACTTCGAAAGGAGTAGTATGGGCAGCCGTTTGAAAGCTAGTATTATAGCAATATTCAACCCATGCAAGCCATTTGCTCCATTGTTTACGCCGCTCTGAAGAGAAGCAGTGTAAGTATGTCTCCAGACAACGGTTGAGGACTTCAGTTTGTCCATCAATTCGGGATGATAGGCGGAACTCATCTGGAGTGAAGTGCTAGAGAATCGAAATAATTCTTGCCAAAATGAACTGAGAAAAATCGAATCTCGATCTAATACAATAGAAGTGGGCAGTCCGTGCAGCCGCACAATTTCTCTAGTGAAGAGATCAGCAACTTGACGAGCTGTAAAGAATTTTGAGAACCTATCTACAACGACCAACACGCAGTCCACACGTCCTGGGCAACCCCGTTATAAAATCCATGCTGATGTCATCCCAAATCCTTGAAGGGATCGGCAATAGTGTAAGCAGGCCAGCATGGGCGCGTGTGTCATACTTGTTCTTTTGGCAGATTGCACAAGCTGCAACGAATTTGATGCGTGCCATCGTTCTCGGGTGCGCCATCGGGCACCATTGTGGGTGCCCGGACGACGCAACGCCCTAAGCCCACGCCCTATGCTTCGTCCGCGGTAGAAGCGCGCCCGATAGGCCATCGAGCGCCTTTGTGGGCGACGCAGACGATGGCGCGCCCGATGGCACGCATTTTTTATTTTTTTTAATGCTAGATTCGAAAATTTTGTTTAAATACCCCCTACCCCACCTTCATTTGTAACATTTCATTTCACCATTCCACTCTCGAAACTCACATTTACTACGAAATGGATTCAAGTCTCAATAGTCTGATGTTTGGGGGTGATGCACGTTGGCCGGGTACAGAACCCGACGAATATCGGTCGTTCGACGCCAACGCGCAGTACTATCCCAAATTAAGTACGAATTTGTACGGTTTGTCTGACATGGATCCGTCTCCAACCCGACCCGTCGCCCCATCCGCCCCTGCCGCCCCTGCCAGAAAGAAGCGGATCCGGCACCGAGCGTACAAGGTGCCACCTCCGGAAACGAATGAAGAGTACGCCCTAGGGATGACGAACTACCAACCGGATGAAACCCTCGTCTTGGCGAGGTGTTGGGTGGTTATTTCGGAGGACCCGGTATTCGCGAACAACCAGAATCAGCTTGCGTACTGGGAGCGCATCGCCGAGCGCTATAATGAGGCGAAGTCGTCGATCGCGTACAAGCGTCATAGGGAGCAGCTCCGCAAGCACTGGGACCAGGTGAAGAAGCAAGTCAACCTGTTCGCGGCGGAGTACGAGAAGTGCTCGAGGGAGCAGGGAAGCGGCGAGAGCTTGAGCGATGTGCGCGATAGAGCGTTGTAGTCGTACCAGTCCATGTACGGCGACTTCAAGCATTTCAACATCTGGGCGCTCTTGAGGGACAAGCAGAAATTCCAAGGCGGGATTCTGCACACCGGTGCGACAAAGAGGACGAAGACGATCGAAGCTGGTGGTTACATGAGCAGCGAAAGCAGAACTCGTCTGGTGGACCTCAACCGGACGTACGCGGAGGATGAGAGTTCCGGCACACCGATGTCCTCCCGGCGTCCCATAGGCGTCAAGGCTGCGAAGAACAAGGGGAAGGCGACGGCGACGACGACATCATCCTCGACCGCCGCCGCCCTATCGCCGATCCCGGTCTCGATCCCGATCCCGACCCCAAGCCTGACGGTCGCCGCCTATGTGGAGTTGACAACAGCCTCGATGGCGCGGACGCTGTTGCAGACGCACAAGGCCCTCGAGAAATGTACGGACCCCACCAAAGCCAAATACCTCCGGGGGTTGATCGATGAGCTGCGCCGGAAGTTGGGAATTTCGTAGATTAGCCAACTTGAATCGTGTAACTTTTGTTTAATCAATGCAGTCTTCGTCGG
The DNA here is from genome assembly GCF_004379255.2 of Salvia splendens. Lineage (NCBI taxonomy): Eukaryota > Viridiplantae > Streptophyta > Magnoliopsida > Lamiales > Lamiaceae > Salvia > Salvia splendens. The sequence goes on along the minus strand of NC_056053.1, from coordinate 12,911,844 downwards.
TTTTTATTTAATCATTGTGTTTTTTAATTAGTTTGCATTATATATTTTGAAAATATTTAAATTAATTAACTAAACAATAGTAAAACCTATAGGGCGCCCCACTGCAGGTGGAAGGGTAGGAGGACAAAAAAGATGACGTGGCGGTGCATAGGGCGCGCCTTAGGGCGCCCCATTGCTAATGCTCTAACAATTCTTGACCATACCAGGACAATACACATTAGCAACAAGTCGGCGATAGGTGCGATAAGCCCCAGCATGGCGACCTAGGAGATATGGTCTCCAATGTTGGATAGCGCGCACGAGGGCCATCATTTCTTTTTCATAGGCAGATTTGGAGAGAAGGTGTAGAGAGATTGTCTTGCTAAAGTAGGCAACGGGTTGGTTCTCTTGCATCAGAACAGTGCCAAAACCATGCCCCGAGGCATTACATTCCACAATGAAATCTTTTGAAAAATCTAGCATTCAGAGCAAGGGAGCTTTGGTGAGAGCAAGCTTGAGATTTTGAAAAGCTTCATCTGCCTCCTTCGTCCACTGAAACTTCTTGCCATCGGGTTTCTTTAACAAGGTTGTGAGAGGTGCAACAATTTTACCATAGTCACGAATGAAACTGCGTTAATAGCTGGTTAAGCTGAGGAATCCTCTAATGCCGCGCACTGTTGATGGAGTCAGCCAACGCATGATAACAGCTATCTTCATAGGATCCATACGTACTCCCTCGAATGACACAATATGCCCCAGATATTTTACATGTTGACTCCCCAAAATGCATTTCTTTAGATTAAGTATCGGGGCATATCATACAGCAGCTGAAAAACTTGATGGAGATGACCAATATGTTCTTCCCACGTATGGCTGTAGACGAGGATATCATAAAAAAAGACTAGAACAAACTTTCGAAGAAATGGTCGAAAAAAATCGTTCATGAGGCTCTGAAATGTGGTTGGTGTGTCCGTCTATCCGAACGGCATAACAAGGAATTCATAGTGGCCTGAATGGGTACGGAAGGCAGTCTTAGCCACATCTGATGGAGCCACACGAATCTGATGATAGCCGGCACGGAGATCGAGTTTACTAAACCACTGTGAACCGTGTAATTCATCCTTGGATCACCGGGATGGGATACTTGTTTGGCACGGTCATTTTATTAAGTTAGCAATAATCAACACAAATCGCCAGGACTCATCTTTTTTCCTGAGTAAGAGTACTGGACTGGCCTGTACTCGGCTATATAATCCCTGCGGTTATAACGATAGGGTCGGACTCGGCTGTTTAATCCATGCGGTATAATCGCCATACCAACTTCTCCATTTCTTCCTTTTGTGTGTGGTTATAACGATAGGGTCGGACCGACACTGGTTCCGATCACGGTAGCAGCGTGATGCGATGATCCGTCGTGCGATGGGGTGGCAGCGAGGTGGCTGATGTAGAGATAGCTGGAAATAGCCGAAAATGCTATCACGTACTTTATATACAATAATAACAATCATTCAACCAATGATGCACATTATAATACACACGATGCAATGCAATATTGCAATTGATGCATTGCAATATTTGTTGATAAACAATACTGCTATATTGTAAATGATGCACATCAATATATAACCAACAATTCTGCAATATCAGTATCACATATATAACCAGCACAACTCAGTAGTACATTTTTGGAAGGCAACTAAACAAATTTGTAACAATACTATATATGAAACTAGAATTCGAAGATGTTCATCACAATACACATGAATGCAAGATAGGGTATAATGATGCACTGCAATGTTGTAAATGAGCACTGCAATATTTGGTGATAAACAATACTGCAATATTGTAAATGACGCACTGCAATGTATAACTAGCAATACTGCAATAGAAGTATATCAAATCAATAAAGTCAATGCAGCGGAAACAATAAAGCAAGCAAGCAACAACCAACCAAATCAATACAGTACATCAAACCAAAACACTATGGAAACGTATAGCAAATCATACAACAATATAGCGGAAACAATAAAGCAAGCAAGCAACAACCAAACAAGCAACATTCAAAAAATATACAGCGGATACAATAAAGCAACCAATCGACTACCAATCTAGCGCGAATCTTGGTTTGCAAAAACATCTACGCAAATCGTCAAGAATTGAGTCCAAACGTCATATTTATACAACAAATCTTTCAGAAAACACCGATCAACATTAAACAGACCAAATATCGGAGGAATTGTACTTCAATCGCATTGCAACCATGAAAAAATCAAGCAAACGTGAATAAAAATTGATAAATACGGAAACACACACACTAATCTGCATGCATAGTAACATTCCAAAAGGAAGTCCGGTCAAATTGCAAACAATTCCAGTCAAATTACCTTGTTGCCGAAAAAAGTGTAGAGTCGAACTGAAATCGTGGTGTAGAAGCAATTCGAAATCCCGATTTAAGTTGTTGCACGAGGGAGCCGTGGTTTGAGATCGCCGACGCACGGTGTAGAGGAGGATTGAGGGGAGAGAGAAAGAGTCTGAAAAAGATTGAGGGTTTTCAAAAAAGAGGAGGATTGGAGAGAGATAGGGGTCGATGGAGATTAATGGTGGAGTTGGGTGAGAGTCCTACTATTTTCTCAAATTGATACGCAAGAATTAACCCCCCAAAATTTTGGGTGTTTCAAATTTGATTCAACTTTAAATTTTTCGAAATGACTAAATTAGCCTCGACAACAATTCCTAATCCATTAGACAACAACATTTACTCTGTGTGCGAGATTTAATCATGAGCATTGGATTTCCAGATCTAGTGGACTATATTGGTGGTATGGTGTTACTCTATATATGGTGGCACCATAGTACTCCCCAATAAATAAATGTTGTATGTTCGAAATGTCTAACTAAATTACATTAAAATATCTATAAAAAAATATTACATAAACCATAATCGATTAATATATTTTGGTACTATTTTTGTGGTTTTAAATATTTTTCTAATATTATATATTCGACTGTAATATTACAAAATTTTAAAAATTTAGAAATTACAAATTTATAAAGTAAAAAATTAAAATGTAAATTATAAAATTTTAAAATTGAAACAGCAAACTCAATTATTATTTATATATTATATATCAAATTTCAATATATTTTTATGATGTAATAAATTAAATTATGAACTATAATATTTTATGAAACACATACACTACACACATTACGTAAAACAAATACACTACACAATACTCACAAAGTAGTCTACGTAAAACACACACTACACACTACAAACATACAAAAAATACATGCACTACAAACACACAAACAGATTACACAGAATTCATAGACTATACACAAAATACAAACAGTACATATTCAAAAAACACACAAAAACAAAATACATGCACTACAAATACACATTGCAAAAACTACAAATACTTATACAAAGTACACTCACTTCACACATAAGCACAAAACACACGCAGTTAGTACACTATACACATTACAAACTATATTCAAAATGCAAACATTGTACTAAACACACACAATAATCACATACATACACAAAATACACACACTACAAATTCAAAAGCGCACACAAAAACAAAATACATACACTGCAAATACATATACACACATTGCACACACTACAAATACTAATACAAAATACACTCAGTTCATATAGAAGCACAAAATACACACAAAATACACACAGTTCGTATACTATACACAAAATATACATAATTCATACACTATACACTAAATACACACTCACACGCATATGTAAAATACACACACCATGTTACAAAATACATACACTATATACATTGGACACAATACAAACTATATTCGAAATACAGATGTTGTACTAAATACATACAATACTCACAGTGCACACTACATAAAACACATACACTACAAACATTGGACACAATACAAACTATATTCTACATACTCAAATTGTGCTAAACGCACGCTAACACACAATACTCACACAGCACACTTCGTAAAACACAACCACTACACACATTATACACACTACAAACATAGACTATACATACACACACTACAGATTCAAAAACACACACAAAAACAAAATACATGCACTGCAAATACACACATTGCAAAAACTACAAATACAAATACAGAATACACTCACTTCACACATAAGCACAAAATACACAGTTCATACAATATACAAAAAATATACACAATTCATACACTATACACTAAATACAAACTCACACGTAAAATAAACACATTGTGTGACAAAATACACACACTACAAATACACAAACACACATTGCACACACTACAAATACTAATACAAAATAAACTCAGTTCATAAAGAAGCACAAAATACAAAGTTCGTATACTATACACAAAATATACATAATTCATACACTATACACTAAATACACACTAACAGGCATTCAAAAAATACACACACTATGTTAAAAAAAAAATACACTATTTACATTTGACAAAATACAAACTATATTCGTAATACAGACATTGTGCTAAACCACAACATTCACACTCCACACTACATAAACCCATACACTACACACTTCATACACACATAAATACAAAATACACATAGTTCATACACTGTACACTAAATACACACTCATGTTGTGTTACCAAATACATACGCTACACAGTACACAAAATACACGCAATATGCAGTACACACACTATACACAAAATACACACTACACGATATACACAAATACACACATCATACACAAAATATATGCATTGCACACAATATACGCAAAATACAAACATTGCGCTTCACACACTACACTCAGTATACACGCGCTGCACATACTACACACTATACACAAGATACACAAATACATACACAAAATATACATACATATACATAAAAAGCACACACTATACACACTATATACTATACAAAAACAAAATATACATTATACCAACACAAATTACACACACCATAAACACAATACTCACACTATACACAAAATACACACATTGCACACATATACACAAGATACATATAATACACACTCTACACACACTACATACTACATGCACTACACAAAATACATATGTTTTGCACACATTGTACACAAAACATTTACATTGCACACAATACACAAAATATATATGTTTTGCACATACTATACACAAAATATTTGCATTGCATACAATATTCACAAAATACAGATATTGCGCTTCACACACTATACACAAAGAACACACACTAGATTTGGTATACACAGGCGACACATACTACACACATTGCACACACTATAAACAAAATACACACGGCAAACACACACATTGCACATACTATTAAAACTAACAAAGAATACACATACTTCATCCACAAACACAAAATCACAGTACGCCGTACACAAAACACAAACACTACATACAATACACACACTACAAATTACAAGTTACACACTACACACGAAATACACACCACATACACTACATACATTACACATAATACATATATTATACAAAATACACACAATACACAATGCACATTATATATTCAAAATAAAATTATAGACTATACGCATTACATTCTAGCCTTTAATACACACACTGTGCACAAAATAGAGACAATATACACTGCACACATACATAAAATAAACATACTACACACTATTAAAAAAATTAACACACTTTACACACACTATAGACAAAATATACATACTTCACGCACTGCACATACACTACACTACACAAAATATACATACTTCATACACTACATTCATCATTGCACCCAGTAAACACACTTCAAGAAATAAAATTTACCAAGCATATAGACTGCACATAGTATCCACAAAATACACATACTACATATACATACACATACACATGAAATACATGCACTTCAAATGCAAAAACACAACACACACACTGCATGCTAAGAAAACACATGCACTACACACATTATACATATATTACAAACACTATAAACAGATCCACACACTATACACCAAATACACGCATTTCATTTGGTTTGAGAGTCCAATATAGGAAGCTAGTTGTTCTGTCCACTCCTTTCCAAGCTCCTGCAACAAGAAACAAACTTCATTAAAGTCTGCAAGAAGACAACAAATATGATGAATAAATGTGGTGAGTGAAGCAGATTTGTTAAAGAAAAAAAAGTGTAAGAAGCAGCATAGTGACAATGAGCTAGACTGTTTCATTACCTAAATTGCAAACTAAGAACGATAGGACATGAACACATAACTAATGCCTAGTTTCTGCATGGAAGGAAGGCATACATTCAAATTACCTCAACAGTTATACATCATCTTCATTCAAAACTCCTGCAACTAAAGTGTATCAATTTACTTTCATAAAATTAATATCCATTTGTTAAAACCAGCAATTTGATCAAAAAAATATCTTCAAGCACATCATTGGTGTGTTCAAATAGGCAAAGACATTTTCTAAGAAACTCAGATGTCATGCTTCGAGTCTTTTCGACCTTCAATCATGAATAGCAAAGAAACCATGGCACGGAATCCATAGCACTCTAAAATTTTAAAATTAGTTGTACTGATGGAAAGCTTACAAAGTTTATCATGATGAATGACCTAAAATTTGAATCATCTGAGAAGACATCTGCCAAGCGCATTGCATTAAGTTCCAGTTGCCCCTTCGGGTAGCTTGCCTCAGAGGGAGCATTAAACAAATTTTTTAGCAACGCAAGAACCTATACAAAACAAATGCCCATGATACCACCAAGTAAGACAAAATGACAAATTGACAACTGCATATGTATTGGAGGCCGATATTGCAATGCTTATTGTATAGGAAATACTATAAACATTCGTTACAGACCGGATTGCGACTGAGTAATACTACAAACTAGGATTATAATAGGCAGTTAAAATCACAAGAAAAAGTTTGAAATGTGTCATATTTGGGTTTTCTCGATGTGTAAAATTTCGGCACCACATTTAAGATTATTTTAGTTTCCTTTTCAGTGTACAAAACTTGCTGGTTTTTCAATGTAATTGTAACAATAGATCTAAAGGGTCTGGGAATTCTTTTTCTATTATAAATGCAATGAAACATGTATATCTATCAAAGTTGTAACAGAAACTGCATGATGCTTTGATTTTAGAATACCTCGAGTCCAACAAACTTTGCTATATCCTGAGTTGCTGTGTTGCTGGCCACCTCATCTAGGTAGGATACACTTTCAGCTTCACAAAAGTGCAAAAGCAACAACGGAAAAAATCAGATTTACTTTAAAAAATAAGGGGCTGTTCACACAACCACACCAAGCACAAGCACATAAAATTTTAATGGTGTGCTAACTTCACCAGCAGTTGTAATATTCAAAGACATATATCCACTTATTCAAAGAGATAGCATCCATGTATGAGGAAATATTGTTTGAGCCCGATAACTTTAAGTCCATGACGGCCTGACCAGAATAAGAACAGAACGCCTCCATTGCCACACAACTCCTGAATTAATAAACAGGTCACAGGGAAGAAACAAAAGGGGAAAAGGAAAAAAGAGAAAGTAATCAGAAACAAAGTGTGAATTTTAGTTAACTAGTGGGATATAAGTGCTATTAATAGAACTTGTAATAAGCTAATTCACATATGCAGGTTCAACTACTTAACAGGAAGATAACTTACTATGCTTAATACCTCCATATGTGGATCAGAAGATTGAATAAGTCCAAGTCGGTGATCAATATAGACACTATGGCCAACATCAGGTTCAGTATGAGAAGCTAAAATCTTATTAAGTGCCCTCTCTATAAATGCTACAAAGTGCAGGATATGATTGCGGTACTGTGGCCACCCAATGAGACGGTCCACAAACTGCTCCAATGCCTTAGTCCCAAAGAAAATCATCTGAATGTCATAAAGTCATGGCCAGACTGAAATTCACAATAATAACATTAACTGATAACCTAGGAAGGAACAAACTTTTGAATCTTCAGGCTTCCTCAAAGTATCTAAAACAGCTCGTAAAGCAATGCCCAGCATAAGGTGAGTAACAAGCTGATGCTTAATGACTGATCCTGAAGCAGAAGCATTCACGAAGGATAAACATTAGGCAGGCTGAATATTTTAGAACAGGAAAACATTACAACTAACATAGTTAGGTTGAAGAGTACTTTACAACACTATTTATCAGTTCTCATGTTCAATCAGTAACCCAGAATTTGTTGTATCAAGCATATCATCAAACGGACCAATAAAGATAACAAACTCAAACACAGTAGACTATGTATAAAACTACCTAATTGACATATAAGAGATGTTAAGTCAAATTAAAGTGTTGAGGAACTTGACCAAACAAATCAAGTCTACAGATAAAATATACAGAAATCAGAGTAGGCTATAGTCCATACATTGTAATTAAATTATTTACTGCACGAAAATTGTTTGCAAAATAAAGTAATGAAGGAAACTTCCCCAATATGTAATTCAAATTATTAATTAGATTTTCCTACATGGGCCTATATAACTTTTGCAGTCACCCTGCCACTGTAGATGCAACAAGCTACACCTTATATGATTGATCGATTACATTGTTTTCTTTAAATATATACTGCCATCTTTCCTATCATCTTTACAAGATAGTCTTACCTTCGTACCTTCCTTTTCTGCATTAAAACTCCTTTTTAGGACGCATATTCCCTACAAAACAGTGTAAAATCATTTGCATATCATGTAAGACCCTGAACAAATTAAGTGTTATTTAAACATGGTTTTTTATTTACATGATTTTCAAATATTAAGTAAAAGGAAGTAAACATTTTATATCATAAAAAAAATCCTTCGTTTTCCTTTATCAAGTATAAGTTTTGTCTTACATCACTAGAATAGGTAATTACAACATCACAAGAAAAGATACATGAGATGATCTCTTACAGAGAAAATGTAGCGTTGGGCTACTCTTTTTTTCATCTGGGCTTAGAGTCCAATACAGGAAGCTAGTCCTAAAGGTAATATAAAAAATGGTTAGTGATAAAATATATATGTGCTAAGGTAAATATCATTTCTACTAAGCCCCAAAAACAGATGCACTTAACATTTTATGGAAAAAGGTTTGAATGATATCCATAGGTTAAGCATGAGAGGTTTTACATGGACTAATTGTTTCTCAGATGCAACACGAACGATCCGGGACACAAACTGAATTATAAATAACCTACAAAGAAGATTGCCTATCTACAAAATGCACATAATGAATAAATGTGGTGAGTGAAGCAGGTTTATTAAAGAAAAAAAAGTGCAACTACAAGAAGCTGCATAGTGACTATGTGCTAGAATGTTTCATTACCTAAATTGCAAACTAAGAAAGATAGGACAAACAAATAATTAATGGCCGATTTCAGCATGAAAGGAGGGCATACATTCTTATTATCTCAACAGTTGTACATCATCTTCATTCAAAAATCCTGACACTAAAGACTCCGCATGACTTAATAGTGAACCAACATGCAATAATGTATAGAATATAGATATGTACTACTACTTGATTAATCAAGGGAAGAGTTAGAAGCAGGCATACATAAGTTCTTGCTAATTGTGGATACTTTGTCAGCTCTGAAGTAGAGAAAAGAATCCATCTGACAGTTTCTGATAGTCCTTCTATATGAACCGAATGAATTTGTTGACAGATCCTTCTCATCTGGGATTGAAACAAATGTAATTAGTTACTAAATAGTAGTAGCAAGCGGCATACCCTGACTAAAAACGAAAATTACTAAATCATTTACCCTGGCATACATCAGGAACAAAGCAATGAAGGTTTGAAATCACTTTATTCAACACCAAAGTTCTCTGATGAGCATAAGAGGATCGAGGTACACTGCAAGGGGTAAATTCAAATTTAATGTGTCTATATACATTGATGACTTAGGGTGTTTCAGACAATGCAATAGTTGTAATAAGAATTATCTAGGTGATGCATATAATACATAGTCTAATGGTGCATCCTCTTCAGAAACTAGAGGGTCAGATGAGCACCAGCCAGATACAAACTCTCCATGAGGGAATAGAAAGATTGCAGCTAAAGGTTCCCCCTAAATCAGGTTCAGTACGAGCAGCTGAAATCTTATTAAGTGCCCTCCCTATAAATGCTACAAAGTGCAGGATAAGATTGCAGTACTGTGACCACCCAATGAGACGGTCCACAAACTGCTCCAATGCCTCAGTCCCAAAGAAAAACATATGAATGTCATAAAGCCATGGTCAGACTGAAATTCTCAATAATAACATTAACTGATAACCTAGGAAGGAACAAACTTTTGAATCTTCAAGCTTCCTCAAAGCATCTAAAACAGCTCGTAAAGCAATGCCCAGCGTAAGGTGAGGTAACAAGTTGATGCTTAATGCCTGATCCTGAAGCAGAAGCATCCACAAAGGATAAACATTAGGCAAGCTGAATATTTTAGGTTGAAAAGTATTTTACAACACTATTTATCTGTGCTCATGTTTGTTCAATCAGTAACCCAGAATTTGTTGTATCAAACATAATCATCAAACGGACCAATAAAGATAACAAATTCAAAGACAGTAGACTATGTATAAAACTACATAATTGACATATAAGCGATGTTAAGTCAAATTAAATTGTTGAGGAACTTGACCAAACAAATCAAGTCAACAGATAAAATATACAGAAACCACATAATGGTACAAGTATCTAGTTGAACATAGGTAATGATTGACAATTCAAGAAACGGAAATTGATTCGAGAATACAACCATTTTTATACATATGATTGAGAGTGCTATCAGTTAGCACATAGGTTACCAGAGGAACCGATCAAAATTACAAGTCATTTAAGTAAGGAGTCCATAACAAGGAAGAAAATCCTCAGAGTAAAGCATGTGAAAACCAAAATAATCAAGATAAAGCGTAAACAGAGACCAAAAAAAGTATAAGACAGCTACATCCAATCACCTCTATGGAAGTTTCTCTTCTCTCAGCTGTAACACCAGTCCCAATGTTAATGTAATCAACAAACACACCATGAGAAAAGTAGCACAGCTAAAAGTGATAATTTTATTGCTGAGGTTGATCTAGAAGACCGTGGAAAACCCACGAGGCAGATTGTATTGACAGCATAGCGCCACTGCATCACTGCATTGTGGGTTTGAGTAGATTAGCTCTCAAAAATACAGTCAAAACAATGTAAAAATAGAAAAAGTATCGAGTGAACTACATCAAAGTAGACAAAGACCCTATTACTTGCCTAGGGAATGGTAGGTGTGTTGTGTTGGCTTCATGAAATTAGGAGTCCACTCTCATCCAGAGAACTTGGTGGTCTCTGTTGTAGTGGGATCAATGAGGGAATTGCTAATCCAGACAATATGCTGCCGGGTCCGATCAGAGAAAATGGTGGGCCTGCAATCTGAAAACAAAAGGACGCAATTACAGTGATCATGAGTTCATGCAAATCACTTGGAATAGAAGTATTATCCACAACTACATAGACATGAGAAACCAGAAACCACATATAGGCATGAGGGAAGATGATTTTGGATGATGACATCCAGATAGCAATTTAACATTTGTCATGTTTTCAAGGAAACAGTCCTCTGTTCCTCATATGCAGGTTCAATAACTTAACAGGAAGATAACATTAATACCTCAATATGTGGAGCAGAAGATTGAATAAGACCGGGTCGGTGATTAGTATTGGAACTATGGCCAACGTCAGGTTCAGTATGAGCAACTGAAATAGCTCTTAAAGCAATGCCCAGCGTAAGGTGAGTAACAAGTTGATGCTTAATGACTGATCTTGAAGCAGAAGCATTCACAAAGGATAAACATTAGGCAAGCTGAATATTTTAGAACAGGAAAACATTATAACTAACATAGTTAGGTTAGAGTAGGCTAATCAAGTAATCAAGTCAACAGATAAAATATACAGAAATCGGAGTAGGCTAGAGTCCATACATTGTAATTAAATTATTTACTGCACGAAAATTGTTTGCAAAATAAAGTAACGAAGGAAACCTCCCCAATATGTAAGTCAAATAATTAATTAGATTTTCCTACATGGGCCTATATAATTTTTGCAGTCACCCTGCCAAAGTAGATGCAACAAGCTGCACTTTATATGAGACTGGCTGCCAAGATGGGGGAGAGGCAGCAACATCAAGGGGTATCTCAATTTAGTTTAGTGTCGAAATAATTCCACATTTCACCTCATGCATTCTTGGTGGTTGTGAAGATCAAACATCCTTATTTAAAAAATCAGGATTACCTTCAAATTGTCAAACTACATCCTTTAGAAGAGAAGAGGGTGTGACATCCTTGAGGTCAACACTTAAATGCTTAAACAGAACCTGAAACCAAAGAGATATCAACAAAGAAAATTGTCCAAAATTTATGATTTGGAATCCAAAACAAAGATTAACCAGATATGTTTATACAGAATTACTTTAATCTTAAATTTGAGATTACCACTGCCCAAGGGTGAGGAGGCCCGTATGCAATGCTGTTTGAACAGGCTTTGAAAATCTAAAACAAACACATTTGAGTTGAAATAAACTTGGACTCGCAACTACATAAAAAATAAACCATGGATCGTACCTTTGAGGTAAAAGAATTAACAGGCATCATGCCTGAGTCCCTTAAAAGCATTCAACAAATAATATACTTCCATGTGTCAGAAAAAAAATTTGAATCAACAAGATGAGATAATAATATTTATTGCAACATGAGGATTTCAGACAACCCAACTCCAGTGTTTATGAAGTAAACTCAAAAACAAAACAGACGAAAAGAAACCTCTACAATCAAAGCTTTTGAATCTACCACTCGTTCCCTTAGAACTTCCCAATAGTAATCTTCCCAAGCCAGGTTCCTAAATTTTCAGCAGTGATAGTTCTTCCACACTAGATATTACAAGTTCTGTTTAAAACAGAACCTAGACATAGTACAAATACCAAGAATAAAAACCGGCTTTCCAAAATGAATAAAGTAAGTAGAAAAATCAAACCTGGCAGTTTACATAAATGGCTTGCACAATATCTCTGTTCAAATGTTTCAATTTTATTTCAAAATATTTCAAAATGCCAAACAGAAAGAGTAACTCCAAAGGTAAATTCCATCCAGAGAACTGTTTAAGGTAAGGAATGTAGTGCCAAGCTAAATCTCTCCCTCTCTATAACTATATACAACGCTAACCAGGGATAGTATAAAATTCAAAATTTCAATAAACTCTTTAGCTTTAGCCTCAACATTTGCAGTGGACAAGTTATTTATAATAAAAAGATATCTAGTCCTGAGCTTCTGATGCTGGAGCCTGTTCCAAACATGGACGGAAGAGTTAGATACTAAAAGAGAATAACAAAACAACAGATTAGACAAACATCATAGGTAATAATAGAATAGAATATCAGAGACTATACACCGCTGATAATTCATATAATACCGAAACATATTCTAAGTAGGACATACCAACATACGGACAAGTACAACATAAAACTCCAAATTATCTTAGAAAATACCATGAATACCACATTTACCTTTGCCAAGATTGAGGACAGTAACAAATGCTCTAGCATATAAATCACTTTTACCTTTGCAGATATTTGTAGAATTCTATAATGACCATTTGATACCAGAAACAACATAACCATGTACATACATTTAACAGATATATTAAGATGCCAGATTTGACAATCAATGGGGTTTATATATCAAAGAAACACTACTAAAGCACATATTTGTACACGGCATATGACACAGAAAAATAGAATATTATGTATGTGTTAATTATAAAGCTGCAAGGTAGCAAAAAAGTGGATTAGAAAAAGTAGAAACACGTCATGCACAGTATAACTCACAAAAATATAATATATGTAACAGATAAATTATAAAGCTCGCCCTCAAGCAAGTTAGACAATTAAGCACACTCACAAGACATTAGATAATCCTCTACTTCAATTCAGGCCAAATCGCACAAATCATTAGAGAAATTAGGTTGACCCTGAATTCTCTCGCGGGTAAGACTTTAGAACAACAACTGTACACGAACTAATTCCCTAAGAGCTAGGCATCCCAATGCTTCAATCTAAGTTCGAGTTATGTCTTGGGAGTCTCAAACCATCGTCGCTAATTCCTAAAGAGAAGTTCTTCCGGCTATTCTTTATTTTAAGCACATAAGATCTTTCTCCCAAACTCAAACAAAATTCATTGCTCACAAGTCAATATGATGCATAAATGAAAAGGTCTTATTCATTTGGATGTAATGGGGCTTTTGGTAAAGGTGTGATCATATATGGTCAAGTAGGTTACCACCATTATTAAAATGCTAGCACATCCATCAAAACATCCTTCACATCTCACTCAATGCGTACAAAATTCTGATAGCTCAACACCCCAAACTTGATATTTTCTACCATCTAAACCAATTCATCTTATTCTTTTGAGCGTTCTTTAACTATTTCTAATTTTCGCTCGATATTTTTTTTTCTAGCCTTGGCTTTTTATTAACATAAAAGGCTGCCTTTTTTTTCTAGCATTGGCTTTTTTTACACATGAAAGGCTGCCTTTTATTTTTATTTTTTTCCTGCCTTGCCTTTTTTTTACACATGAAAGTCTGCCTTTTTCTTTTTTTTTTCGAGCCTTGGCTTTTTTTAAACATGAAAGGCTGCCTTCTTATTTTTTTTTTCGAGCCTTGGCTTTTTTTACACATGAAAGGCTGCCTTTTTCTTTTTTTTCGAGCCTTGGCTTTTTTTAAACATGAAAGGCTGCCTTCTTATTTTTATATTTTCGAGCCTTGGCTTTTTTTACACATGAAAGGCTGCCATTTTACTTATTTTTTTTCGAGCCTTGGCTTTTTTTACACATCTCAGAAAAAATGAATATCACCAAATGAATGTTCCAGGACTTCCATCTTTTTCTTGCCACCATAAATACTCTCCCAAGAATGTGCTAGCACTTTAATTTTAGTGACGGGTAGAAAATATAGGCCAACGAATGGATATAATAGATAGGCTAATAGAGTGACTTCAATATTTTTAACAAAGAAATTAGGCTTTGGGGGCTCAAACTGGCTCACTAGGGTTTTATGCAGGGTTAGGCATGTGATAATTTGGATATGAGGCTTTTAGTCCTATTGCCCAAATCATTATTATGCACCAATATCAACAAGATTGCAACTCGTAAAGCTCTCATTTAGTCGATCGACCATATGGCTTTTCAATTAATTTTTCAAAACCGGAATAGTTCTCTCTCCTTAGCTCAAGAAATCGGACACCAAAGAACACTATTGTCACCTTATTTGAAGCACGGGAAACCTAGCTCTCCAGAAGTTAGTAAGCAACAACAAGTTTGCAGACCAACCCTTGAGGGAAACGAAGTCTACACTAATAACCCATAAAAAAGTGTGCTAGTTACAATCAATATAGAGAAGATCTTGCATGCACACACAAATAGCAAGTGGTGAAAGTCTGTTCGTGGAAGCTTTTTGTTCTCATAACAAAGCAGTATAGTACTAGGGCACTTTCGGATATTTATGAAGCTAATATCCCTTGTTTATCTATTGGTGATGCATCTGAATTCATTAAAAAATAGGGAGATGCACATATTAAAGAACCATGACAGACAACCTTTCAGAAATTTACTCTCAATAATAACATGTCAGTTACAAAGAGAAAATAACATTTCAATTCTCTATAAAATTAACATTTCAGCCACAGGTGAGAATAAATAGCAGCTAGGCTCTCATGTATAAGTAGGAAACATTACAAGTTGAGTATATACAAGTTTGAATAACACCCGAATAAGATGAGAAGTAAACTTACCAGAATCCTCAAAGACTAGGATTTGATGTAGAGTTACCAGAATCCTCGAATACGTATGGGAAAACTACCTGCTGACATACCAAAATGCTGAAAACAAACCTCTACCAGTATATCTTTAGCAGAACAAAAAAAATTACTCTGTCAATTTAGATCATCTTCGAAACTTTGCGACATTCAATTTTGATTGATCAATTACATTGTTTTCTTTAAATATATAGTGCCATCTTTCCTGTCATCTTTACAAGATAGTCTTACCTTCCTACCTTCCTTTTCTGCATTAAAACTCCTTTTTTATGAAGCTTATTCCCTACAAAACAGTGTAAAATCATTTGCATATCATGTAAGACCCTGAGCAAATTAAGTATTATTTAAACATGGTTTTTTTTACATGATTTTCAAATCTTAAGCGAAAGGAAGGAAACATTTTATATCATAAAAAAATCTTTTGTTTTCTTTTATCAAGTGTAAGTTTTGTCTTACATCACTAGAAAAGGTAATTACAACATCACAAGAAAAGGTACATGAGATGATCTCTTACAGAAAAAATGTAGCATTGGGCGACTCTTTTTTTCATCTGGGCTGAGAGTCCAATATAGGAAGCTAGTCCTAAAGGTAATATAAAAAATGGTTAGCGATAAAAATATATATGTGCTAAGGTAAAGATCATTTCTATTAAGACCCCAAAAATAGATGCACTTAACATTTTATGAAAAAAGATGAATGATATCCATAGGTTAAGCATGAGAGGTTTTACATGGACTAAATGATCTTCAGATGCAGCACGAACGATCCGGGACACAAAATGACTTATAAATAACCCACGAACAAGATTACCTATCTACAGAATGCACATAATGAATAAATGTGTTGAGTGAAGCAGGTTTATTAAATAAAAAAAAAAGAGGAACTATAAGAAGCAGCATAATGACCATGTGCGAGAATGTTTCATTACCTAAATTGCAAACTAAGAAAGATAGGACAAACAAATAATTAATGCCCGATATCAGCATGGAAGGAAAGCATACATTGAAATTACCTCAGTAGTTGTACATCATCTTCATTCAAAAATCATGACTTAATAGTGAACCTACATGCAATAGTGTATTAGAAGCAGGCATACATAAGTTCTTGCTAATTGTGGATACTTTGTCAGCTTTGAAGTAGAGAGAAGAATCCATCTGACAGTTTCTGATAGTCCTTCCATATGAACCAAACGAACTTGTTGACAGATCCTTCTCATCTGGGATTGAAACAAAAGTTATTAGTTGCTATATAATACCAAAATTACTAAATCATTTACCCTGGCATTCATCGGGACAAAGAAATGAAGGTTTGCAATCACTTTAATCAACAAAGACGTTCTCTGATGAGCATAAGAGGAACGAGGTACACTACAAGGGGTAAATTCAAATTTAATGTGTCTATATACATTGATGACTTAGGGAGTTTCAGACAATGCAATAGTTGTAACTGACTGATTTGGTGAAATATGAATTATCGTGGTGATGTATATAATTCATAGTTTAATAGTGCATCCTCTTTAGAAACTAGAAGGTCAGACGAGCACTAGCCAGATACAAACTCTTCATGAGGGAAAAGAAAGATTGCAGCTAAAGCTTCCCTCTAAAGGAACGCATTTTTTGTGTCAGAAAAAAAATGCAAAATTTCCATGAGAAAAGATTATAACAATTGATAAATTAAAATAATTGATGTCTATGGTATGGCATACCTATTTTCATTATACTTGAGACATGAAACGTCAAACAAAATAAATAATTAACCATCATACATTGACAAATAGCTGAAACTCTTCTTACTAATCATTTGTATCTGATTGCAGTGACAAAAACCAAATGAGGAAATGATGTCACTTGAACAGTTCGTGGAAGTTTTTCGATTAGATGATTAAAATGACAAAAATATTTATACTGGTAAACTTACAAATTCATTGTATGTGCTAAGTGACTTGTGAACATAGCAACAACAGTTTGGGAAGCCCTCATTATTCCATTTCACAAGATACCAGCATATTCAAAAAATTTGTTGGTTAGGTTTGAGTTCATAATTTGCCACTAGATCCATAGGCACACTATACTTGCAAATTTACTTGCAAATTACATGCAAAATACAAATAACATTGTCCACAGATGACATAGTACTACCATTTTAAGCTAAGATAAGATCGGAGGTGATCGACAAGTCTAGGTTATTGCAGGTGCTCAAACTCTCACGTTTTCATTTAAAAGTTACTTTCACAAAATTAACATCCATTTGTTAAAACCAGCAATTTGATCAAAATATCTCTTCAAGCACATCATTGGTGTGTTCAAATAGGCAAAGACATTTTCTAAGAAACTCAGATGTCATGCTTCGAGTCTTTTCGACCTTCAATCATGAATAGCAAAGAAACCATGGCATGGAATCCATAGCACTCTAAAATTTTAAAATTAGTTGTACTGATAGAAAGCTTACAAAGTTTATCATGATGAATGACAGAAAATTTGAATCATCTGACAAGACATCTGCCAAGCGCATTGCATTAAGTTCCAGTTGCCCCTTCGGGTAGCTTGCCTCAGAGGGAGCATTAAACATTTTTTTAGCAACGCAAGAACCTATACAAAACAAATGCCCATGATACCACCAAGTAAGACAAAATGACAAATTGACAACTGCATATGTATAGAAGGCAAAATCTTCTCAAAGTGCAGATATTGCAATGCTTATTGTATAGGAAATACTATAAACATTTGTTATAGACCGAACTGCGACTGGGCAATACTATAAACAAGAAAAAGTTTGAAATGTCAGATTTGGGTTTTCTCGTGTGTAAAATTTCTGCAGCACATTTAAGATAATTTTAGTTTCATTTTCAAAGTACAAAACTTGCTGGTTATTCAATGTTATTGTAACAGTAGATCTAAAGGGTCTGGGAATTCTTTTTCTATTATAAATGCAATGACACATGTATCTCTCTGAGAGTTATGACAGAAACTGCATGATGCTTTGACTTTAGAAACCAATACCTTGAGTCCAACTGTCACGACCGCAGTTAGCTAAGGATAGCATAATCCGGGGAATTCGCGACTAAGGAGGGATTATAAGAAGCGGGGATAGAATTTAGGGGAAATTAAAACCAAAGCAAAACGAGACACACATAATAACTTAAATACGGAAATACTTATAACCAAAATACACTCGATCATGTAGAATCGAGTGACCGTTCATACAAGTTCTGATTATCAGAGTAAAGAGTAAGATAGACACTGCCTCTTAACCGGCACAGCGGAAACGAAAGAACGCGGTCCATGTATGGAGACATGAACCTCCGGGAGTTTTGTTCATAGTTATCTACTAGATTGCTCTCCACAGCACTTATCCCTTCCCCTTTCCACGACTCAATCTGCACGTTTAGAAATATGCAGGGCTGAGTACAAAAAGTACTCAGTGAACATAATGCCGAAAATTACAAATATACATTTGAAAATATTGTCAAGCCATCATCGCAGTAATACTCGGGGTTTTATTGAAAAGACCCGAGCTTACTAAAATATTCACTTTGGGCCCTTTTTCCTGTACTTAGCCATATCTGATCACCTTGTGCCGTCGAGATGGTGTTCTCGCACGGTCACCTTACATGCATGTGCCGGGAAGGTGGCCACCTTCCACGGTCACCTTCTCTGCCCAACATGTCAGAGGTATCCTTGTGCCGGGAAGGTGGCCACCTTCCTCGGTCACCTGCTCTGCCCAACATGACAGAGGGAGCTTGTGTACACTAGTCCGAGCGGGGACACCACCCTCACTGGGACCCGAATTCGACTTATATCATCATTCATAATTCCTTTGGCCTTAGCCAAACAGATAGGCATCATACAAAAACATTTATGGCAAGACAACATCTTTAAGAATCACGAACATGTGTTCGTGTTTTCATAAAATACGATTTGTATTTTTAGTATAGGAAAGCTCACCTTGATCGCTTATTTTCCTTACTTGAATCTCTTACTCCGACCTTACTTGCGGAGATAACCTTTTGAAACAACACAATAGGAAAAAAAAATAAATACTAATTCAGTTTTAAACTAATCTGATTAAATGAGAAATAAAATCTCAAGGTTTAACTTTATTATTAACATTATTATTATTATTATTATTATTATTCGAAATTTCCAAATCTTGCATTATTTACTTCCACTTCGTTTGCTAGTTAGATTCCAACCAAAATTTGATATTCTATACTTTACTAATTACTCCTAAAAAAATAAAACAATTTGGGTCACAACTATTTATTTTAGCTTACTTAACCATTTCATTCTTAGGCCCGGAATAATTTAATTTCGGAATGGACCTCAAATCAATATGCATTACAGCCCCAAGGTCGCCGAATCGGCTCGGAGGCTTCACGTTCCTCGCCGGCCCTGTCTTCGCAATGGATACTTCCTCCCTTGCTACACTCTGCTCCTCGACCGGCTCTTTCCGAGGCTGTAGGTCTGCCGGAGTCGTTTCCTACTCCCTGCTCGGCTCATGCCGAAGTTGTAGCTCGGCTGGGACCATGCTCGGCCCTGGCCGAGGTTTCAGCTCGGCGGGGACCATGCTCGGCTCTTGCCGAGGTTTCAGCTCGGCGGGGACCATGCTCGGCTCTTGCCGAGGTTTCAGCTCGGCGGGGATTGTATCCACCAGCCCTCCCCTCCCTTCCAGCGCCGTCGCCGTCGAGACCCTCATCTCCAGCGGCCGACGCCGTTTCCGACAGGTAGGTGATCGGTTTCTTCATCCCCTCCCCCTTTTTTTATTTATTTAGGTTTTAAATACCTTTGTGATAATAGACTTTGTTAATTTCATTCCAAGATTTCTAGATTCATGGAAAGAAAGCAAGGATGCGTTTTTGGAGCGTGGGCTGCCATCGTTGACGACGGAGCGCCGAGCTCGCTGCCGGAAGTTCCTCACGGCAGATTTACAGATTGTTTCAAGATGAGTTTCTATATTTATTTCAGAGGTCTACATAGAATTGTTATAAGAGTCACATGCTTTTTGGTGTTGTCTAAAGCATCATTAAAAGTCCTATGTTTCATGGATGTATGTATTTGTATTAAAAGTTAAGAGAATTACAAATTACCTTAGAAGTAGAAAGTAAAAAAAGTGTCTGGTATGGCTGAATCTGGGACACACACTGCTATGTCTGATGTCTTCTTAAAGTTGTTGCAAGTTGTTGTTACGTGGAAGAAGTTGGGGTTTGATAGAGATGAGTGGTGAAGAAAGTGACTGTTATACATGTGGATGTATCTAAACTTCTACATGATACGTTGGCAGCAAGTTTGCTGACAGCAAGTTGCCAACATTCTTCCCCTTAGTCATTCTCCTTTTGTATAGCATTTAATGCATTCTCTGCTAGCATTTAATGCTATAATAAATGATATGCCAAAATCTATCTTAAAAGATCTGCACCATAATTATCTCATTCGATTATTCTTTTGGAAAGAAAGAAAATTTTATTTGTTTATTTGTTTGATTTAGCGCTGGAAAAAAAAACCAAGGTCAGATCGGAGCTACTCTTGTTGACGTACCCGATTTTTCTTTAGAAATACTAGGAGTAATATATATATACATATATTTACGCTTTCTATTCACTTGTCTAATCATCAAAATAATAACAACGACAAATTATTGTAGCTCGAATCTAATCGCATAAAAGTTACTAATATAAGTAATTTGGCTAATAATATTGTTTCTAATAATATCGGCTTAGCGGGTCGTTACATACTACCCCTCTTAAAAGAAATTTCGTCCCGAAATTTAGGATGTGTTTAAACAAAAAAACTCGGGATATTTCTCCTTCATTTTCTCTTCTAGCTCCCATGTTGCTTCTTCCTGTCCGTGGTTTTTCCACAAAACCTTCACTGTAGTAATCGACTTGTTCCGAAGCTGTTGCACCTTTCGGTCTAGTATTTCTATCGGCTTTTCTTCGTAGCTCAGGTCAGGTTCTAAAGCGATTTCCTCGTGACGAATGACATGCTTCGGGTCGAACACGTACCTCCGAAGTTGGGAGACGTGGAATACGTGGTGCACATTACAAAAATTGGGTGGTAATGCCAAACGATATGCTACCGGGCCCACTTATTCCAGAATTTCATAGGGTCCAATAAATCGTGGTTTCAGCTTTCCTCTGAGTCCAAATCTGGTTATCCCTTTGGAAGGAGATACTTTCAAAAAGACTTTCTCTCCGATGTTAAATTTCAAATCCGTTCGACGCTCATCTGCGTAGGATTTTTGTCGGTCTTGCGCTTCCTTGATTCGACTCCGGATTCGTCTCACGATTTCAATCATCTCCGCCACGGATTCTGGGCCTAATACCTTTCTCTCCCCTACTTCGTCCCAATAGAGTGGAGACCGACATTTTCTTCCATATAGTGCCTCATAAGGTGCCATGTCGATGGTGGCTTGATAACTATTATTATAGGCAAACTCTATCAGATGCAAGATGGATTCCCAATTTTCTCCTCTATCGAGTACGACGGCCCTCAACATATCTTCTAGAGTTTGAATTGTCCTCTCGGATTGTCCGTCGGTCTGGGGGTGGAATGCGGTGCTGAAATTTAATCTCGTACCCATTTCCCTTTGCATGCTTTGCCAGAATCTGGATGTAAACTTCGAGTCTCGGTCTGACGTGATTGTCACAGGTACTCCATGCAGACGCACAATTTCCCTTACGTATAACTGTGCTAGCTTCTCGGATCCATACGTGATGGGAATAGGGATGAAATGAGCACTTTTCGTGAGTCGATCAACAATTACCCAAATGGCAGTATTTCCACGCTTGGATCTGGGCAGGCCTGTCACGAAATCCATGGCGATATGTTCCCATTTCCACTCGGGAATTTCCAAGGGTTGTAATTTCCCGTAAGGTCGTTGGTGCAATGCCTTGACTCGCTGGCAAGTTAAACATCTCTCGACAAACATTGCGATGCTTCTTTTCATGCCGTCCCACCAAAACTTTCTTTTCAGATCCTGGTACATTTTTGTGCTTCCCGGATGAGCGGTATACGGAGTGTCGTGTGCCTCAATCAATATTTCATTCCTAAGGTCCGGATTGGCCGGTACACACAGTCTTCCTTCAAAAGTGAGGGCATTGTCCGCCTCTTCTCTATAATTGCTTTGCTCACCGGTCCGCACTTTTATTCGTATTTTCTCCAGCGCTTCGTCGTGTCTTTGGGCGTCAACTATTCGTTTCCTCAGGTCGGGCTGCAGCACCAAAGTTGCGATTTTAGCTTCCACCGTTTCCGGTGCTTGTATTATTTCTATTCTCATCTTGGCGAATTCTTGTATTAGTATTCCCTCCCTGGTGGCTAGACAAGCTTGTGATTGGGACTTTCGACTCAGTGCGTCAGCTACCACATTTGCCTTGCCAGGATGGTAGTTTATGGTGCAATCGTAATCCTTCACCAACTCAAGCCATCTTCTCTGTCGCATGTTTAGATCCCTTTGTTCGAAAAAGTACTTTAGACTCTTGTGGTCAGTGAAAATCTCACACTTAACCCCATATAGGTGGTGTCTCCAAATTTTTAGTGCATGCACTACGGCTGCTAATTCCAGATCGTGAGTGGGGTAGTTCAGTTCGTGGGGTCGAAGTTGTCTCGACGCGTAAGCTATCACCTTCCCGTTCTGCATTAGGACGCACCCAAGTCCATTTTTCGAAGCATCTGTGTAAACCACGTAGTTTGATCCTGGTTCCGGCACGGCTAACACGGGGGCGGTGGTTAGTTTCTCCTTTAGCAGTTGGAAGCTAGCTTCGCATTCAGGGGTCCACACGAACCTGATGCCCTTTTTGAGTTGTTGGGTCATTGGCCTGGCAATCCTTGAGAACCCTTCGATGAATCTTCTATAGTAGCCAGCCAGTCCTAGAAAACTTCGAATTTCGTTCGGGCTGGTTGGTGATTTCCAGTTCTGTACGGCCCCTACCTTTGCTGGGTCTACCCGGATTCCTTCTGCTGTTACTATGTGTCCAAGAAAATTAACCTCCGTGAGCCAGAATTCGCACTTGCTGAATTTAGCATAGAGTCTCTCGGTCCTTAATATTTCGAGGGTAGTTCTTAGATGTTCCGCGTGTTCTGATCTATTCTTTGAGTAAATGAGGACGTCGTCTATGAAGACCAGGACGAATTTGTCGAGATATGGATGGAAAATGCGATTCATCAAATCCATGAACACCGCAGGGGCGTTGGTCAATCCAAAAGGCATTACTACAAATTCATAGTGACCGTACCTGGTGCGAAAAGCTGTTTTGGGTATATCTTCAGACCGAATCTTCAGTTGGTGGTATCCGGACCTTAAGTCAATCTTAGAAAATATACTGGCCCCCTTGAGCTGGTCAAATAAATCATCTATCCTTGGCAATGGGTATTTATTCTTGAGTGTCACCTTGTTCAATTCTCGGTAGTCTATGCACATCCTCAACGTCCCATCCTTCTTCTTGACGAAAAGTACAGGAGCTCCCCATGGTGACACGCTGGGTCTGATAAAACCCAGGTCTAAAAGTTCTTGCAGTTGTAGTTTCAGTTCTCCCAGTTCCTTTGGGGCCATTCGGTATGGCGCTTTTGAAATTGGCGCGGCTCCTGGTTCCAAATCGATGGTGAATTCCAGTCGTCTGTCTGGGGGTAACCCGGGTAGCGTGTCAGGAAACACGTCTGTAAATTCACGTACAATCTCCACGTCCTCAATCTTCTTTTCTTCATTATGTTCTCTGCTTAAGTAGACGAGGTAGGCGGGACACCCTTTTCTCACCAGCGCGGCTGCTTGTAGGACCGAAATTATGGATTTGCGCTTGTTCATAGTGATTCCATGGAGTTCAACTTGCCCTTCTCCTGGAGTTTGAAAGGAAATATGTCTTTCACTGCACTTGATGGTGGCGTGGTTCTTGGCCAACCATTCCATTCCTAGTATAATATCGACATCTTCCATTTTCATGACCCCCAAGTTATTAGCAATAACCTTACGTTCTCCGAGCGTGATTTCTAGATTCGAGCACTTTTGTGTGATTTCTATAACTCCTCCTACTGGTGAGGACACCGTTACTCTAGGTTCGGCTGGTTCTGGTGTGAGTTCTAAAGTGCTTACACACGAGGTTGATATGAAGGAGTGCGAGGCACCAGTATCAAACAATAGGACAATAGGTACGTTCAGTAGAGTGCCCATACCTGCCAAATTCCCATGGTTGTTGTTCTGTTGGTTTCGTCCCAATGCATATGCCCTAGCTTGAGTTGAGAGGCTCGGTCGTTGTGGATGCGGGGTCTGGTGGTTCTGGGTGTCTGCATGTAGAGCTCGCAAGTGTTGACGTTGTGCTGGCTGGTTAGTTGGTGCACTCCTTCTCTGGGGTCCATTTTGACAGTTCCTGGCGATATGGCCATACCTTCCACAAGTAAAACAAATCATTTCTCCGGCCCTGCAGATTCCGCTGTGGGGCTTGTTACATTTGGGACAAAGATTGGGCCTTGGTTGAGTGATTCCTGTGGGGTTAAAGATAGGCTGCCTTGCAAAGTTTTGTGGGCGGGGTGGTCCATGCCATGGCTTCTTTTGTCTCCACTGGTTCTGGTTTCCTTCCCACTTCCTTTTGTCCCTTGGGGCTTGGGACGAGGTCTGCAGTGACATATTTGTAGGGTTTGGTGCAGGTCTTTCCTTAGGCAATGCAGCTTCAATGTCTAAGGCCAGTTTTAGAGCTTCGGTATATGGTATTCCGCCACGGCTAGCCAATGCTACTCTTATTTCGTGCCTCAAGCCAGTACAAAATTTCTCGGACATCTTTTCATCCGTATCCACTTGATCAGCTCCGTACCTGGACAGGTCAAAGAAGGCGCGATCATATTCTGTCACTGACATTCGTCCCTGTTTCAAGTTGTAAAACTCTGTTTCTTTTTGCTTTTTATAGCTCTTAGGGATGTACTTGTCATAGATTCCTGTCTTGAACTGTTCCCAGGTTAGGTCCTCTAGCTGCTGCGGGGGCATTATCTTTTTGCGAGCCTCCCACCAATAATCTGCTGACCCTGTCAGTTGGAGTGAGGCACAAATCAAGCGCTCATCATCTGTGCATTGCAGTAAGTCAAACAGGCGCTCTAGTGCACGTATCCACGATTCCGCTTCAGCGGGGTCGCCTTTTCCGTCAAATGTTGGCGGCTTCTTTTTCAGAAAGGTGTTAATGACAGTCCTATCCACTGTCGGGGCAAGTGGAGGCGAAAGTGATCGAGGTGGAGATGGTGGCGGAGGGTTTACGTGTTGTCTTTCGGGCTCAGGGTGCGGCCTTCTACCACGTCCTCTTCCTCTTCCTCGGGGTCGCCCAGCTATCCTTGGCGGCATTTTCTATTGATAAAACACTTCCTTATAAGTTACTATTGTTGGAAAGATTTTAAAGATTAGGAGAGTAGAGAACTTCAATTTATTCAAACAATCATTATCAAATTCTGCTAAAGGCAGAAAGTAAAACATGTATATAGATACATATAAAGTTTATGTACAGGGAAAAATTGCCTCCACGGAGGACTTTCGTACAACCATTCTTGGTGTCGCAAAATATCACATCTGTTACTAAACAGATGTTAGTCAAAATATGTCAAGCCACAGAACACTCACATGAATGTTTCTGTGATGTCAAAATACTATAGCTAGTCAAAACATAAACCAGAACGGTCTCATAACGGATCCGTTTCTGGAGTACACACATATATACAAAGCTGACATCCCTATCTAGTCAACGATCAGACTGGTGTCTCAGTGGCACTCGCACCGGTCCCCGGGTCCTCCTCATCTTCCTCTGGCTCCTCCTCGTCTGAACTCTCATCAAGGAGAATAGCTGACTCCATAGTGCTGCCCGGAGGATGTGGTCCACGGGACACAGCTCCCCAATGGCGTATAGCCCATGCGACGGGTCCACGCTCTAGTGATATAGGCTCGCGGCGACTCGGAATAGTACGACTCGTCGCTCCTGGCAGTGCGTCGAGAGATGCCTCGGAGGGAATGGGCAGTGGCTGTAGGCGACTGGTGCCAACTATGATCTTCTGCTCAACTGACTCACCCTCGTCTGAAAGAGTGGCAGGGGCCTTGCCCCTCCTACGCCTCTCGGCTGCTGCAGCTCGTAACTCTCTCGCCTCGGTGCCTGCCGACCCTACTCCTTCTAGGCTCGGTGCGGGGTCAGGGCTGACTAGGTAGAGGTCCTCCTCAACTCCCAAAGGGGAACGAGATGGTCCAGCCTCAAACTCCCCGCGAGTCCGACGCCTCGGTGGAGAGGGCAGAGGTAGGAGAATCAGCTCGGGCTGCGGATCTGCTGGCTGCGGAGTGACCGGCTCGGGCTGGAGGTCTGCTGGCTGTGGAACTCCTGGGTCTCCTATCGGGGCTAGATCGCCCGGCCGCATGTATGGCCCCCTCGGTGCCTGGCCATGTAGGATAAAACACGAGTGAATCTCCCCGATGAACTCGGGAAAATCACCATGAGGGTCGAATAAAGGGGCTGCAGGAAATATATAATCACGGGATCTGTCGATGGCAAATCCTACCCATTCCGAGGGTAGAAGCCAGATAAGCCGTCGGATACCGTCATAGTGAGTCACTCCAAATGGGTGCGCTCTCTCCCAGAGCCACCTGAACTGTGCTAGAAGTATCCCAAGATCTTCTCCTACGAGCATCACAAATGTGAAGTACTCAAAGAGAATGTCCTCGACTGCAGGATAAACCATCTACAAGAAGGCGTATCGTTCAGATTCTCGTATTCTCATACTTAAATATGTGTACAAATCATAAAGACATAAACGTGATGCGATGCAAAAGCTCGATCATTCCTACAAGTCGTAACCAACTGTGTTATACTTGGGTACTAGAAACAGTCCTAGAAGTCACTTCTACGTCACATCATACATTTCACTATCGTTCGGAACTACTTGTTATAATGTTTTTGGTTTTGTTGCCTCGCTCAGGGAAGCGTTGGCAAATTATGATTGATGTTCCGTTAAGGCTATGTATAAAAAAAAAATTTTAATACACAGTTCAGTAAATAGAAAATACACACTTGCTTTCAAAGTATAATCACTTACCGTTGCTTTGGTTGAGCGTGTTGGGGGTAGGTGCTGGGAGTCTCTTTTATTAGAGGAAAAAGCCTAGCGGAACAATGCTAGACCGAATATTATTGAAAAAGACCCTCGGGTTCTGAGCGAGAAAGAATGCTCTGATACCACTCTGTCACGACCGCAGTTAGCTAAGGATAGCATAATCCGGGGAATTCGCGACTAAGGAGGGATTATAAGAAGCGGGGATAGAATTTAGGGGAAATTAAAGCCAAAGCAAAACGAGACACACATAATAACTTAAATACGGAAATACTTATAACCAAAATACACTCGATCATGTAGAATCGAGTGACCGTTCATACAAGTTCTGATTATCAGAGTAAAGAGTAAGATAGACACTGCCTCTTAACCGGCACAGCGGAAACGAAAGAACGCGGTCCATGTATGGAGACATGAACCTCCGAGAGTTTTGTTCATAGTTATCTACTAGATTGCTCTCCACAGCACTTATCCCTTCCCCTTTCCACGACTCAACCTGCACGTTTAGAAATATGCAGGGCTGAGTACAAAAAGTACTCAGTGAACATAATGCCGAAAATTACAAATATACATTTGAAAATATTGTCAAGCCATCATCGCAGTAATACTCGGGGTTTTATTGAAAAGACCCGAGCTTACTAAAATATTCACTTTGGGCCCTTTTTCCTGTACTTAGCCATATCTGATCACCTTGTGCCGTCGAGATGGTGTTCTCGCACGGTCACCTTACATGCATGTGCCGGGAAGGTGGCCACCTTCCACGGTCACCTTCTCTGCCCAACATGTCAGAGGTATCCTTGTGCCGGGAAGGTGGCCACCTTCCTCGGTCACCTGCTCTGCCCAACATGACAGAGGGAGCTTGTGTACACTAGTCCGAGCGGGGACACCACCCTCACTGGGACCCGAATTCGACTTATATCATCATTCATAATTCCTTTGGCCTTAGCCAAACAGATAGGCATCATACAAAAACATTTATGGCAAGACAACATCTTTAAGAATCACGAACATGTGTTCGTGTTTTCATAAAATACGATTTGTATTTTTAGTATAGGAAAGCTCACCTTGATCGCTTATTTTCCTTACTTGAATCTCTTACTCCGACCTTACTTGCGGAGATAACCTTTTGAAACAACACAATAGGAAAAAAAAATAAATACTAATTCAGTTTTAAACTAATCTGATTAAATGAGAAATAAAATCTCAAGGTTTAACTTTATTATTAACATTATTATTATTATTATTATTATTATTCGAAATTTCCAAATCTTGCATTATTTACTTCCACTTCGTTTGCTAGTTAGATTCCAACCAAAATTTGATATTCTATACTTTACTAATTACTCCTAAAAAAATAAAACAATTTGGGTCACAACTATTTATTTTAGCTTACTTAACCATTTCATTCTTAGGCCCGGAATAATTTAATTTCGGAATGGACCTCAAATCAATATGCATTACAGCCCCAAGGTCGCCGAATCGGCTCGGAGGCTTCACGTTCCTCGCCGGCCCTGTCTTCGCAATGGATACTTCCTCCCTTGCTACACTCTGCTCCTCGACCGGCTCTTTCCGAGGCTGTAGGTCTGCCGGAGTCGTTTCCTACTCCCTGCTCGGCTCATGCCGAAGTTGTAGCTCGGCTGGGACCATGCTCGGCCCTGGCCGAGGTTTCAGCTCGGCGGGGACCATGCTCGGCTCTTGCCGAGGTTTCAGCTCGGCGGGGACCATGCTCGGCTCTTGCCGAGGTTTCAGCTCGGCGGGGATTGTATCCACCAGCCCTCCCCTCCCTTCCAGCGCCGTCGCCGTCGAGACCCTCATCTCCAGCGGCCGACGCCGTTTCCGACAGGTAGGTGATCGGTTTCTTCATCCCCTCCCCCTTTTTTTATTTATTTAGGTTTTAAATACCTTTGTGATAATAGACTTTGTTAATTTCATTCCAAGATTTCTAGATTCATGGAAAGAAAGCAAGGATGCGTTTTTGGAGCGTGGGCTGCCATCGTTGACGACGGAGCGCCGAGCTCGCTGCCGGAAGTTCCTCACGGCAGATTTACAGATTGGTTCAAGATGAGTTTCTATATTTATTTCAGAGGTCTACATAGAATTGTTATAAGAGTCACATGCTTTTTGGTGTTGTCTAAAGCATCATTAAAAGTCCTATGTTTCATGGATGTATGTATTTGTATTAAAAGTTAAGAGAATTACAAATTACCTTAGAAGTAGAAAGTAAAAAAAGTGTCTGGTATGGCTGAATCTGGGACACACACTGCTATGTCTGATGTCTTCTTAAAGTTGTTGCAAGTTGTTGTTACGTGGAAGAAGTTGGGGTTTGATAGAGATGAGTGGTGAAGAAAGTGACTGTTATACATGTGGATGTATCTAAACTTCTACATGATACGTTGGCAGCAAGTTTGCTGACAGCAAGTTGCCAACATTCTTCCCCTTAGTCATTCTCCTTTTGTATAGCATTTAATGCATTCTCTGCTAGCATTTAATGCTATAATAAATGATATGCCAAAATCTATCTTAAAAGATCTGCACCATAATTATCTCATTCGATTATTCTTTTGGAAAGAAAGAAAATTTTATTTGTTTATTTGTTTGATTTAGCGCTGGAAAAAAAAACCAAGGTCAGATCGGAGCTACTCTTGTTGACGTACCCGATTTTTCTTTAGAAATACTAGGAGTAATATATATATACATATATTTACGCTTTCTATTCACTTGTCTAATCATCAAAATAATAACAACGACAAATTATTGTAGCTCGAATCTAATCGCATAAAAGTTACTAATATAAGTAATTTGGCTAATAATATTGTTTCTAATAATATCGGCTTAGCGGGTCGTTACACCAACAGACTTTGCCACATCCTGAGTTGATGTTTTGCTGGCCACCTCTTCCAGGTAGGATACACTTTCAGCTTCACAAAGGTGCAACAGCTGCAGCAGAAAAAAATACATTTACTTCAAAGAAATAAGGGCCGGTTTACACAACCACACCAAGCACAAGCACATAAAAATTTTAAGGTGCGCTAACTTTACCAGCAGCAGTTGTATTATTCAAAGGCATAAATCCACTAATCTTAATTGGAAAGTGCACTCGCAATAGATAAAGCTTTAGATTTTAGGTGAGAGATAGCAGCCATGTACGAGGAAATATTGTCTAAGCCCAATAATTTTAAGTTCATGACGGCCTAAACCAGAATAAGAACGACTACATTACCACACTACTCCTGAATTAATAAACATGACACAAGGAAGAAAATAAATAATAAAGAAACAAAAGGGGAAAAGAAAAAGAGAAAGTAAACAGGAATGAAGAAAGAATTCAGAAGTGTGAGATTTTAGTTCTCTAGCGGGATAAAGTTATAAATGCTATTAATAGAACTTGTAATATGCTAATTCACAGTACTAATCTAGCTTAAAAATAATTGACTGCCCAACATTGTATAATCATTCTCTAGTGTAACAATTACTTTATCCGTCCCCCAGTTCTATAGCACAATTACTATGTCTGGTGTCCCCTAAAATTTAGCACTTTCCATTTTGGTTCATGAAGACACTCTAGTTTATATTTCAAACTTCCAATGACACATTTATCAAAAAACCGCATTTTTTCACAACATAGTGGGACCCTCAATAAAACCCTTTATCCACTTAAACCACATCGACCAAATGTGCTATACTATTGGGAGACAAGGAATTACATTCCCACGTATCAAACATCAACTTTTTCACCCAAGCTCAAATGTAACAAACAAATGTAGGACATACATCAACATGCATCAGATAAAGCTGCAGCCACATAAGCAAATCAAGCTGATTATGGAATCTCTTACTATCTCACTTGGACAGAAATAAATGAAGTCCCGGAGCAGAAACATGTATGCAAAATAGAAATTCCAGCTCAAGTTCCCTGGAGCAGAAACATGTATTCACCACATTTGACATTTTAAAGAAATGTCAATGCTTTCAGGCAGTGAAAACTCTAATCAGATGAAAGGATAAAATCTTGTTCTTCACAATGCATTCCAGGAACAACTTTTGCTGACACAAGGACTGTAGAAATTGAAGAGAAGAATCACACTCTGGCAGAGGTGATTCAAGGTCTCTTCAGTAGTAGGGAAAGCACTTCCAGATGAATCGTTGGTCTGCAGAAACTTGACATCTACACAAACAGCAGCAAATTCTGCCTCTATGAATATG
The DNA here is from genome assembly GCF_004379255.2 of Salvia splendens. NCBI lineage: Eukaryota > Viridiplantae > Streptophyta > Magnoliopsida > Lamiales > Lamiaceae > Salvia > Salvia splendens. The sequence goes on along the minus strand of NC_056053.1, from coordinate 12,879,798 downwards.
TCCACCTGCCACCAACTCTACTTACTCAGCCACAACATTACTTGATAACACATTGAAATAACAACAATCAAGATGATGGAGTAGGAAGATTTATACCATTAAACAAGTAATTTAATGTTCTTAGTTTTCACCAAATCCTGGATTGCTACCTTGTAATATGCATTCAATGCTTGAGCAACCTCTTGGTAGTGTGGAGAAACAATTTTATAATACAAACTACCAGAGCCGAATGAAGAAGAACCATGCCATTGGGTATGGTGTGAGATTCCTGGATACGAAGTAGTAAGTACATATCTACAAACAACAGAGGAAAGATCTAAACTTTCAAGGAAATGAATACTGACATGTCTGTATGGACCAAGTAGAACTAGCAGATAGAAGACCAGGTCAATCAGTTGCTCTGATATCTTCACATCATCAAGCAATATCTGAAGAAAACATATGATGATATATGAATTAAGGGGGATACAAAGGATGTATACAAATATAACCATATCATGATACACGTAACAAGTATGATGCCAAAAGTTGAGAGTGTCAATAATTTTCAAGTACAATAAACAACAAAGATAAATTAAGAAAGAGCTAGGATCAATGTGAAGATAAGGAGCTGTGAATCATAATTATTAAAGGTTAAAGACCAAAAGGGCCCTGGAGAAGTGGAACTAAAATACCTACACAACATTAAGTAGCGCATTTTATTGGTGAGTTTATGAGCTTAGGAAGTTGTGGTTTATGCAAAAACATTAGCAACTGCACATACCTAAAACTAGAGGAAATTAAGCAGAAAGGTTGTCAGGATAACTAGAAAAAAACTTGTTAAGATACTTTTAAACCTCCATCTATTACAATAGTTTCCTAAAGCAAAAAGAAGGAAAGTGAAAACAAAGATACTGTTACATGATGCAGTGGAAAAAACCACTATAAGAGAATACATGTCACTAGTAAAGTAACCAAGTCAAAATAAAAAATTCTTTCAATCCGTGTACGTTTGTCATCTTGCATCAATCAGCACACAAATCCAATTATAAGTGTAATATAGGGCTTTTGAAAACTAACAAAAATTAGACCAGTGTCGTCTGCTTGATATGATGATAGAAAATACAGTTTGACTTCCGATAACCTGTTCAATTTTGGGCACTCGAGAGGCAAGATGAATCATGGAATGCAAGAGAAGAATTCCACATAGCAAATACTTGAATGTGGATTTGTCCATTTCCCAATCCATAATCACTGCAATAAGGTGACGAGGAAGATTCCTTGCATATTTTTCCATGTCAACCTGCAATAATCATGTAATTCCAACATGTGCATTCCGAAGTATAAATACCAATAACAATATCTGTAACATAAACAGTAATATTTAGAACAACCCTATTAATTTCTACGAGTACATCCCTAATACAACAAGCCAAGAAATTGAAGATTTGACCTCTGCAGAGTTCCCAACAAACTACAGTTCCAGCATCACACAACTGTTTCACCATCAAAATCGAGAGAGAAATAGAGTCAGTCAGTGGGTCTAGCTTGCAAAATGGCTGAGACCAAATTCTAAGATAAATGCTCAAAGGAATAACACCAATCTACAAATAAACAAGCGATGACCTGCTCTTTCAACCCAAGAATGTTTGGACATCACAATAAGTTTAATAGCTTCACAAATCAAGATGGGAACCCATATATCATGACCCAGATCTAACTCCCTAACATATCTAGCCAAACAGGAAGATAAAATTTATAAACTGGAAAGTTAATGGAAACAACTTAGTTAGGCCGAGAAGTCCACGGCAGTCCACCGCTGCAACGACTGCTTGGTGGATTCTGGAGAGCCGCTCAGAGAGAATCGGCGGCACCGAAATCAGACGGTGAGTCCGTGAGGAGGTCGACGGTGACGTGTATCCCGCCTCGTCGATTTAAATAAACACTGACATGCAACAAAGACAGTGAAATTCCAAAAAGGAACACAAAATAGCAGGAAAATACAAATAAACAAGGAAAAGGACAATACCGCCAAGAAATTTAACAAATTAAAACTCCATAATACACCTAATCACCTACACCCATTTTTTGTAGCTTAATTTGCACGCATTATCACAAACTACAACTTCGCCCCCAACACTACCACTCAGTAACGCGCCGCTGGGAACTAAACCAGTTTCGCAAACCCATATCAAACTCCATTTCCACAAAACTAAAATAAACATAGAACTAAAAGCAAATTCAGCGAGAAAAAAGTTACCGGAGATTGCTTCGACGTCGGCGGCGCCTGGAGCCACGATGAGCAGCCGGAATCGGAGGCGTCGTCGCAGCCGGAGAAATCGAGACTAGAAAGTGAGGCGGTTAATGGGAGTGATACTTTTTCTAACGGGAATTCTAATTTGGGGGAATTCAAATCGAAAAAGAATTTTAGATAGAAAGGGTAATTTATTTGGGCTGGGATTAATTCCTTGATGGGTGTGTTGAAGGGAACGAATCCTCTGATGTCTATAAAAACACAGCACCGTGCATTAAACGCATAGGAAATGGAGTAAAACGCAGACATACAATTTATCTTCATTTTCAACCCATTTTCCCTTTTATTATGGTTTAGGTAAATATTAATACAAATTGCATTTCAACCCCATGGCCCACCATACAGCACGACTTCTTTCATACTCCGTATAGTACACGTATCATTTTTTACAAAAGTTGGTTTTTTATTTTTATCACTAATTACTTAAGACTGATTTGTTTTATTGATATATTTATAAAATATATTATAAAAATATTTTTTAAATTTTTACGTTGAATACTCCATCCGTTCCGCGGTAGTTGAGTCATTTTTTTTTTCTGCACTCGTTTTAAAAAAATAATAATAAATAGTTAAAGTAGAAAAATAGTAAAGTAAGAGAGAGTATAATGTAGATAAGACTCTTCTATACATTATACTCTCTCTTACTTTATTTTTTTCTCCACTTTAACTATTTATTATTATTTTTCCTAAAACGAGTGCAGAAAATTAAATGACTCAACTACCGTGGAACGGATGAAGTACTTCTTTATACAATACTTCTTTTATACTAGTAATATTTAAGATATAATAATAGTAATACGTACTTAGTTTTATTGCATGGAATAGGTGTAATTATCAAAAACTAAGTGTTATTGTAATATATACACATACTAATACTACCATAAAAGAAGGACCACAAAGAAACATATTCTCTTATAAGTTAAAAAAAATATCCAGCATATCAATAATAAATATTTGTATTAGTAATTTCTATATGTCAAGTTAATTTTTACAAATGAGAATACAATGACTTTTACACGAAAAAAAATCAGATTAATATAATAGGATCATGGTGAATCAATTAGCATCTTAAGAAGATGCAATAATAGATTTTTAGTTAAATTTTATCACGGTACGAAGTAGGAGAATGAGATCAATTGTTAACTAATTAGCAATCCAAAATTAAGACCAATTTTTAACCATTAGATTAGGAGATCTAGTGGTTGATATAATGTCAAGTAGATTATATTTTAAATTTAAATAATTATTAAATAAAATTAAAGGGTATTAATGTCAACTGCCCTCTTATTAAAATTATCCAAAAACTTTAAATTTACGTAACTCGCTCGATTTAAATTATTTTTTCGTAAAAAATATATCAATTTAAAGGTAATTTTATAAGGATTCTAACGAGATCTCAATTGCATATGTTCCGACGACATTCGGATGATGGCATTATATAAGTTATGTAATGTCATGTTTTGTCTTGAGCATTGTCTATCTGTTTGACTAGCAAAGGGGAGCATACCTACTAGATAAATTATGTTACTACCGAATTCAGGTCCTTGCTCAGACTAGTCGGACGTCATCTTTCAAGTTGGTCAGTCTAGTGACTGTCGTGGAATGTGGTCACATTCCGTGTTAAAGTATGTTTAGATATGATATATGTTAAAAGAACTTAGACTAAAGTAGAATTTTACGTATGAACTATTTTAGTGTTTCTCGGGCTGTTTTAAAATAAAATGTCTCGTTAATCAATTGTGGCTTAAAGTTTCTTTTCCGAAAAATAAAATTGTGCAGGTTGAGCGACAACGATGATAGGATATGTTGAGCAGAGATGACAAGCTTTTAATAGTATAATGTGGAGTGCATTATGTATCCATACATAATGTCATTCATTCTTGAACCATTCGCTACAATTTAAACTAGAGTCTATCTTCATTATATTATGCGTGTGCTTTGATATATTTTATGTTGATCCCAAGTCATCTATATCTATACATATATAAAAGGGAAGTTTTGAAGAAAACAACATAAGTGTCATTATGATATTATAAATTAAAATAATTGATTACATATCATAAATTTAGAGAAGTCAAAAAGTTTTTTGTTATTATCATAATAATAATGGGGAAGTGAATGATTTTTAAAGAAGACGAAGTGAATTATATTCTATGAACCATATATTTGTTATTAATATTCTAAATATATATTAAAAGTTGAAGTAAGTGCATATAAAGTTTATTAATTCGAATTATATTAATGACAAGTCATAGTTGAATGCAAACTCAATCAATATTATTATCTTTTTGATTCATGTGGCAGTGGCAATTGTATATGTCTACTTTCATACTCCTACGTAAAAGAAACATGAAGAGGCTTCAATTAGAAAAGCCATTGTAGGACGAGTAAAGTGCAGGACATGATTGGGGAAGAGTTTACATATGAATTTTTTATGGAACATATAGATGTAATAAACACTTATGGATTCATGCGATGAACTGGATTCATGTTAATAAATTTATTTGTTTAATTTAATTAATTATATTTTTGAATTTGATGAAATATGAAGGCAAATTATATTTTAAATATTTATTTGTTATATAGTTTGTTATTATATTTTTCTATAATTATTATAAATTGTATATTAATAATTTCAAATTAATCGTGTTTTGGTAATGAATTGCACTATCATTGTTAAAATGTGAATATCTTTTTTGAAGTAAGTAGTATATATCAAAATATTTCTATTTAATATGTGTCTTTGTTGTTTTAACGGAGTATTACTATAATTTTAAATATTATAATCATGCTTTGAACTTAAACTGCATAATTGGGTTTAAAATGTTACTTATATTACTCTAAATCAAGATTAGAATTATTAATTGTGATTTAGTTTATAATATTTTTATTTTATTCACACTTACAATTATACCAACATTTCTATTTAATTAAGTTGTTATTAGTATCAAATATACAAATTTCAAATTACAGAAATAGAACAATATATATTTACAAGATTTCAATTTACCATGCATAGCACGGGGGAGATACTAGTTTCAATTAAGTTGCACATTTTTTCCCTTTCTTTTTCGCTTCATAACATCCCCTAGTCACGGTAAACCGAGCTTTGTATCCTTAGAAAGTGCTTCGTGACATATCATGTAGTATGACATATTTTGTTTTCCTTACTAATTTTACTGATACTTCCTCCGTCCATGATTGTGTTAGAGTTTTGTATACTAGAAATCACATTTCGAGTGATTGCATACTATAAAAACACTTATTTTAATTTCTAAGGAATAAAACAGATTATTTTTGTAATAATGATTGTTATGTTTTACATTTAACGGTTGTTTATGTCACGCCCGCATTTTCTAAGGATAGAAAACACGGTTGATCGCGACTAGGGGAGGATTTAAGAAGTGGGGAAGAAAGGGGAAAACAACGCAACTCGATCATAGCTCGAAACAAATGGGAATAGCTCGAATAAAATCAGAGTATCTCAACAATCAACAACTCAAAAATGAATATTATCTCAGCGATACAAGATCTCAAAAGAAGGACAACTACTCAGCGGAAGCATTCGAGAGAAGGAATATGCCACGTGTGAAGACATGACACATTCTAAACACTTAAATTTCTTGCTCAACACTCACCGCACCCGTCACGCTCAACCTGCATATTTTTAAAAAGAAATGCAGGGCTGATGCCGAAAATATTTTATAAAAAGTATTTATCATGCCACCATTGAGTGACCTCGGGGTTTTAACTTTAGAAATTCCCGAGACACTAAAATAATTTCCATTGTAAAACTCGGTTGATCAACCATTTTCCCATAGCTGTCTACCATATCTAATCCATTGATGACAAGAAATGTGGCCACATTCCAAGTCACTAGACCGGCCAACTCGAATAGATAGCGCATGATCTCCATAGGTGTACACTAGCCTGAATCGGGACTCTCTCCCTAGACAGACCCGAATTCGATTATCCATTGATGGCAAAAGCCACATCAGATAGGTTCCATATAATAAAACAAAACACAGCATGACAAATATTCATATCATTTTCACATAAAAATATACTTAGGGCATTGCCCTTATTTAAAAAGAAAGCCCACCTCAAACACTTAACTTCTCAATCACTTTTCGTTCCCACCGCAAACAACGTGCACAAGTTCACCCTTTTTGAAATAACATGATATGCAAAATTAGACTTTGCAAAATAAATAAATTTACCAATGCATGCATTCTAAGTGTGTGCGCTCAATTTATCCTTGTTCTTTCGTAACTAAACTCCATATATTAGAACTCAGTCCAATGACAGATTTGGAAACAATAAATCACGTTAATCAATTAGACACAAAACTCTCAAACGTCACTTATTTTGTCGATGGTCACTGAACTGAAATAGGCCAAGTATTTAAATTCCCAACATCATAAATTCCAATTATTTAATAAACTAGATCAGCCCATGGACCAAACATTATTAGTAGTACTACTTAACTAGCTATACGATTAAGTCCAAAAGAAAAGTCAAATCAACAAATACTTGATACTCCCACATCACTAATCTCTCATTTTTTTATCTCATCTCAAAACAACATCTTTCTCTCTCTCTCTACAGCTCACGTCTCTCTCTCCCTCAATTTTTCATCCAAAGACATGAACAGGGTATCCATCTCCCTCACTCTACACGTCTATACTCCCTTAACCAACACATGTATATGTATATCAAGGAAAATGAGTAAATAATACTCCTATATACTCCCAGCCATAGCCACACGTCTTCTTCATCAACCCAAAACAACTCTCTCTCTCTCTCTATAGTTATCAAACTTCACTTCTCTCTGTCATCTTCTACAATTCACAAAACCGGAAAATCCCAACTTCCATCTCTTATTCATCTCTTTCTTATCCAAGTTTTCGCTCACCACCGCTTCTGCAATTCCTCGGCATCCGTCGGCATCAGTGTCTCCGTCGTCGCAGAGCTCCATTCACAACTGAAGTCACGATGTCCGGTTACGTTTTCCCCTTTCCCCTTTAATTAAGTTTTCTTTTAATTGTTATTTAGAGTATTACATTTTGTAATTGGGAAAAAGGCTAAGTTGAGAGCGGAAATGTAAATGCGAGGATGAAAACGAAATAACTTTGATTAAACTAAATTGAGAGCAATACAACGTGAAATTGAAACTAAGCTAATACTTCAGAAAATAAGAAAGCAAGTAAAACCGAGAAGAATCTCGGCGGGTAATTTAGGAATACGCCGACAGATAACAAGTATTCTGCAGCGCTTCTTTAATTCCCCTTTCTAACTACGCATTACTTTATCTAAGCTAAGCTATTCTAGAGAACCGGACCTTCCGCCGGTGCTGTAGCTGTATAGGTCGGCTAATTGGGATTGCGCGTCGGGGTCATCATAATCGGCTTAAAATACGAAGCCATAGTTATGTTGTGGAGGAGGAGGGGTCTTTTGACTTGGTGGGTAGTGTTATATTTGGTTTCATATTCGGTGTAGAGAGTGCGCAAGTTAAACTCGAGGCTTTGTTGGATAATGGACCGGTCCGGGCGGGTTATTTGAAATGTTTCTGAGAGGTCTACTCCAAATTCGTCACTGGTATCAGATTGGAATGCTTGAAGGGGGCCAAGATCAATAGAACTCAAATTGTTATAATAAAAATCTAAAATCCTAGAGGTACCGGCTAATTTCCATTTTGGATCCAATACCTTTGCAATAAAAAACACGGTTGGAATCTCACTGAAATACTTAAGCCATTTTTCAATCATATAATATAAAACACACATTAATTCAGGTGAAGAGGAAGCATTTTTCATTGCAGTTTTAAAACCAAGTGATATATACATGCAATGCTCTAAAACACGAACAGCAGTGCAGTAATAAACACCCGATAATTCAACAGTAACATTTTTGAAATATTTGAACAAATTAAATAAAGCCACGCTATGTTCCCAACAACTATGTGAAAGATATAAATCATGAACGAGATAGGTTCTATAAAAATCACATAAAGAATCTTCATGCGTCAAAGTAGAATTCAGACAATCATATGTCGAATTCCATCTATGAGACACTTCCATGGTAAAATTCGTATATCTAACATTCTTTTGATGGCAATATTTCTTCCATGCTTTGCCAATAGCCAGCTTTTGATGGATTAATCTAACTACAGTTTTAATAGGACTAACATGCTTTTGCCATAATTCAAGCGCATCTTGTACACATAAATTTAAAATATGACATATGCATCTTTGATGAAAATACTTACCTCCAATTACCGGAGCACAAGCCGCAATCAAATCGCTAATACTTGCGGTGTTTGCAGTTGCATTATCAAAACCAATAGAAAATATCTTGTTGCATAATTGAACTCATTAAAAACTTGTATAATCAAAGAAGCAATTTCGGGTGCAGTGTGTGGAGTTTCAAATTCTCTAAAACCTATTAAACGCTTGTTTAAAGTCCAACTATTGTCCACAAAGTGAACCGTAATGCCCATGTATGAATGCCGGTTAAAACAATCAGTCCACACATCTGAGCAAATGTTCACTTTGTGGCCCAAGTAAACTAAATAACGTGATAATTCAACATTTTTCTCTAAACATTGCCTAACGGTAGATCGGTGAACGGTCATTTGCCCTATTCTTTTGATAGCTACGTTTAAACCACTTTGCATAGTAGCCTTTTATCGCCTTTTGTACTTGCTTGATCAGTTTGGCCTTGCTGCCTTGGTCAAGCGGCATTCCTGCACATTTAACACTTGTTTTGCGTGATAAACCGATCAAGCAGTGTACATTTTACCCTTAAACCGATGCATGAAATGAGCCTTATCAGCGTCGTCCACTTTAAGGTAACACAGTCAGTTCTAAAACAAAGGAAAAGCATAATTTCACAACCCAGATAGACTTTGATTACCTATCGTGAAAGGCTGCAACGTCAGTCTGCATATTTCTAAGCTTTACCGAAATCAGATGACATTGGTGTGGTATAGCACTGAACGGATCTAATAGCAAGACATGTCTTTATGCTATCTACTAAAAGACGGGGTCTTGATAAATAATCATTTCTTAATCAATATATTTAGCATTGAACATTCGTTATTGATTATGCATTACTTTGATTTATCAAATGGTGCGGGTTTTCGCAACCCAATAATCATGATATTTTGGGTAGTGTTGATTAATATCTAGCGGTGCTAGGATTGCTATTATATTGGAACGTGCGTCTGGTGAGTCTGGTTTAATAATGTCCTCAAGTGGAGCTCGTTTTATTATTCGGAACCTAGCTAGTTGGAATTTTAATTATTCTATGAATAATAAAAAAATGTTTCATGACGTCCACTGGTGGAATTAAAAAGATATTAATTAATTAAGTCTATAGAAGACATTAATTAATTAATTGACATTTATATCTTAAGCGCGGATAATAACCTTTTAAAAGTGGAAACCCAGATTACTTGTAATTTTGGATTTGGATGGGTAATACAATATTATTATTTAGTTGCTGATAATAATATTCTAATATAAACTTGAATTAAATTGTGGGTTGAATTTAATTAGAAGAGCTAATTGGGTGTGGCCACATCCAACCTCCATAGATCCCTGACTGAGCCCAATATGTAACTTAATATAAATAGCAGAATAAATGATAGACATAAGAATAAGTTTATTATTTTTGCTGAAATTTTCGTCCCCCTCTCTCTGAAGGAGTTGGAATTTCTCCCTTTCCTACTTTGTGTGGGAGTTCTGTCTTCTTTATTTAAGTCTTGGTATTTTGATATGATCAGCCCACCTGGTATCGAAATACAGTTGAGGAACCAGTCAGAAGATTTATGGTCAAGTATTGAAGATCGTCACGTAGAGAAATAGCAAGCCATCTTCGATTCTTTGGAGAATCAAGAAGGTATAATTCCGTCTCCGTAGAAAAGCATGTTTTAGGTTTCAATTAATTAAGAGGATGTTTTAATTCAAGTTTTGAGCATGATACATGTGATAATTGCACGAATAGAATTTGTCTAAATAATATGCTAAATAGATCTAATTCTCTGATTTATTTGTGCTTCCGTTGTCAACACCATCAGATTGAGTGCCACAAGTTTTCCTTTTCGTCCGTCCAAAATTTAGTGTCTCATTTATTTTTACTACTTTTAGTAATGACCTCACATTCCACTAACTCTTCTCATTCATATTTTATTTAAAAAACTAGTATATAAAAGTATGACCCACACTCCACTAACTTTTTCTACTTTCTTTTCGTTCAGTGGCGAATCCAGAATTTTTGATATGGGGTGAGAAAAATAATTATAACAACTTGGATTTATAATATTAAACTAATCCATTTATTCTCTTTGTAATGTTTTCTCGATTAAAATTTTATGCTTATTTTTGACATCAAATCCTTATTTGTAAATAAAAATAAATTATGTTTTGAAGTGTTACTATATGGATGATTTCTACGGTTTTCTAGTGTTAATGTATATATACCACTTGGTATGGAATAACCATAGAATTTTTACTCCAATTTATGGGATTTCTTAATTACCTCAATGGACTCCATGGAATTTAATAAGTGATTTAGCAGTTTAACCTTACAAATATAATAAAATGGTAATTAAGCAAAGACATAATAATTAATAAAAAAATGTAAAAAAACCGATTTGAAATATAAGGATATTTTGTATACACAGTTTTTGTCAATTTATCTTTACAAATATAACAAAATGGTAATTAAGTAAAGACGTAATAATTAATAAAAAATTCTTTTTAATAAAAATCGATATGAAATATAAGGACATTTTATATACACAAATTTTGTCAATTTATCTTTACTCTCATTTTTGAATTGACCAACCAAAAACACGAAATGAACAGAAATTCAATTGATTTCTTATCCTAAGAAAGTGATATCGATGGGGATCTCACGCTTAATTTTGAGTAAGTATAGTATATCAAAAGGTAGGATTTAGAGCACCCACAATGGGGCGCCTGATGGCTCCATTGTGGGTGTCGCCCGATGGCACGCCCTACGCCCACGCCCTAAGCTTCGGGCGCGGAAGAAGCGTGGACGATGACCTATCGCCCGCGCCATCGGGCACCATTGTGGGCTCCGCGGACGATGACACGCGTTTTTGATTTTTTTTAAATGCTAAATTCGAAAAATTTGTATAAATACCCCTACCCCGGCTTCATTTGTAACATTTCATTTAACGATTCCATTCTCGAAACTCACATTTACTACGAAATGAATTCAAGTCCCAATAGTCCGATGTTTAGTGGTGATGCGTGTTGGCCGGGTACAGAACCCGATGAATATCGACCGTTCGACGCCAACACGCAGTACGATCCCGAATTCAGTACGGATTTATATGGTTTGTCTGACATGGAGCCGTCTCCAAACCGACCCGCCGCCCTCTCCCGCCACGCCTGCCACCCCCGCCAAAAAGAAGCGGATCCGGCACCGCGCGAACAAGTTGTCCCCTCCGGCAACGAATGAAGAGTACGCCCCCGGCAGTACGAACTACCAGCCGGATGAAACCCTCGTCTTGGCGAGGTGTTGGGTGGATATATCGGAGGACCCGGTATTCGCCAACAACCAGAAGCAGCTCGCGTACTGGGAGCGCATCGCCGAGCGCTACAATGAGGCGAAGTCGCCGAGCGCGTACAAGCGCCAACGGGAGCAACTCCGCAAGCACTGAGATCAGGTGAAGAAGCAAGTCAACCTGTTCGTGGCGGAGTACGAGAAGTGCTCGAGGGAGCAGGGGAGCGGCGAGAGCTTGAGCGGCGTGCGCGATAGAGTGTTGTTGTCGTACCAGTCCCGGCTACTTCAAGCATTTGGGCATCTGGGCGCTCTTGAGGGACAAGCAGAAGTTCCAAGGCGGGATTCTGCACACCTGTGCGACAAAGAGGACGAAGACCACCGCCGCTGGTGGTTACACGAGCAGCGAAAGCGGAACTCGTCCGGTGGACCTCAACCGGACGTACATGGAGGAGGAGAGTTCCAGCACACCGATGTCCTCCCGGCGTCCCATAGGCGTCAAGGCTGCGAAGAACAAGGGGAAGGCGACAACGACATCATCCTCGACCGCCGCCACCCCATCGCCGCTCCCGGTCCCGACCCCGAGCCCGACGGCCGCCGCATATGTGGGGTTGGCTAGAGCCTCGATGGCGCGGACGTTGTTGCAGACGCACAAGGCCCTCGAGAAGTGTACGGACCCCGCCAAAGCCGAATACCTCCAGGGGTTGATCGATGAGCTGCGCCGGGAGTTGGGAATTGCGTAGATTAGCCAACTTGAATCATGTAACTTTTGTTAATCAATGTAGTCTTCGTCGGTTTTTAGCTACTTGTTGTGTTTTTTAATTAGTTTGCATTATATATTTGAAAATATTTAAATTAATTAACTAAATAATAGTAAAACATACAGGGCGTCCCTTAGGACGCGCCCGCTAACGCTCTTAAAACTATTTAAGGATAACTGATCAAATCAAAGACAGAATACGCTAACAATCCTAATGAGAAAAAAAAATCAAATCAATCCCAAACTATTGCCGTACACATAAGCATGCAGAGAAAACAATAATACAATAATGGCGGTGGTGGTTGCATACGAAGCCAATGTCTACCAAAAAGAATAAATTAGATGAGAATATAAAATATATTATGGACCAAAAATTATGGGCCCTTATAGATGGGATGGAAATTTAGTCATCTATCAATTATCATTATAGATAGATAGTCATTATTTAACCAGCTAGTTAAGATAAGACATATTATTGTAATAAATTTAATTTAAACTTCACCAAACATGACTTTATAGTGAAGGACTGCTCTTTCTTTTTGCTATTTTTTTGAGCCAATTAATGTCTCAATTGAAACAAGTGGATTTAGCATAATACACAGAGGAATAGAACATGATTATTGATAAGGCTCATTTCATGCATCGGTTGAAGGGTAAAAAGTACGCTACTTGATCGGTTTTATCGCACAAAACAAGTGTTAAACGTGCAGGAATGCCGCTTGACCAAGGCAACAAGGCTAAACTGATCAAGCAAGTACAATAGGCGAAAAGAGGCCAGAAATCGGGGGAGTTGATCAAGGGGAGTAACCAAGCAGGCAAGGAGGGGACCACAGGCTTCCAGAAGAAGGACACGCGAGGCAATGAGCTGGATGGTGCGCAACATTCTGTTATCAAGGACAACGTTCTAGAAGGGGACACGTGCTGATATATGAGACGCAAGGACGGAGCTGAGTCATGAATCTGTTACAGAAAAGAGTCGTCATTCTAGAAGGAAAGCACGTAGCAATCAATGAGTCGCTCACTCTCAAAAGGAGCGAATATTCCCTGGCAAGATAGTTATCCAGCTGGAGGTCGTGCCGAGCCTATAAATAGAGGATGCGCCACCACACAAGAGAGATCCGATCCTTAACTTTCCGTCTTAGTTTAGTTTAGTTTTCTAGCTTAGTTCAGTTCTCTAGATAGCTTAGCTTAGATAAAGTAATGCTTAGTTAGAAAGGGCGATCGAAGGAGCGCTGCAGAATACTTGATTTCTGTCGGCGTATTCTTAAGTTTCCCGCCGAGGATCTCCTCAGTTTTACTTGCTTTCGTATTTTCCGAAGTGTTAGCTTAGTTTAAATTTCACGCTGTACTGTTTCGAGTTTTAGTTTAATCAAAGTTGTTTTCGTTTTCATCATGATGTTTACTCTTTCGCGTAGTTAATTTCATTCCAGTCTGAAATGCACTTGACGCAGTAGTTAAAATTCCCTTGATCAAGTTAGTAAGTTAAAATTCCGTCTAGAGTAAAACCAGTAGTTAAAAAACTCCCAAAGTTAAAGCGTGGCAGCAACCAACCCCCTGTTCACTAGTCACACACTTGATACACCAACTTCTCTGTGGGATCGACCCCGAACTTACCGTTTTACTGTTAAAGTAGTGCAAAATTGGGAGTTATAAATTACTTTGGTAGGAATCGGGTGAGAGCTAGATTGCATTAATCAAGTGGCAACGACATTTGCTAACTGATCCAACCGGTTCGGTTATCTTCCATATAACTTGATCCATTCACACCTCTCGTTTCGCGACCCACCAATTATCGTTGAAATTTCTTCTTTGGAAAAATTTCAACTCACATGACACAGCTTGAACTCGATCGGGTTGAACTAAAAACTCACATGTGGTAATCGGATTGATCCAAAATTTCCTCATTAATTACTTAGTTTTCAAAACATCATTACTTTGCTCTATAATGTAGTAATAGTTATTTTTTCAAATGTATGTGGAATATACTACATCCATCCATCCATGAAAGGTATGAACCATAGTCAACCTTTAAAAGTGCTATCACTTTCAAAAACTTATTTTTAAGGACACAAAAGTTGAGATTCAGTTACTAGCATTTTTGAAATTTTTAAAAGTAAACATTATTTATGACGCAAAAGAAAGGATCTCTAAGTTGAGGATAAATTATCTTAATCTTTTGTTTTTTCAGGACGCTTCTATTTGTGTCATCTACTAATATTACACCAACAATAAGGATACTTTATGAAACGTAGGTGGTATAATTAAAACACAAATTAACGTATTTAATAGCATTAAAAAGTGTCATTATCCTTTTCTTTTAGTTGTAGTGAATGAACTTTTAGTTGTAGTGAATGAACTTTCTAATTTTAAAATATTTAAACAACACATTACTCTTACATGTCATTTTATTTGCAACTTATATCATTACACTATACTATTAATTATGTGGAACTCACTCTCCACTAGCATTACTTACACTACCATTTATCTCTCTAAATTTACTAATTATATACTCCATTCGTCCTATAAAAATATGGCCAATTGATATGACACGAGAATTAAGAAAAAATTAGTAAAGTAAGAGAGAGGAAGAGAATGGTAGTTCAAGTAGTGTTAATGGATAGTGGGGACCAACATTATTAGTAGTGTATAATGGTGGTATAAGTTGTAAATAAGTTGATGTATATGGGTAATAAATTGGGATAACTTTCCAAAATTGGAATGCACATATTTTTGTGGAACGAATGAAAATAGAAAGTGCACATATTTTTATGGGACGAAGAGAGTATTAAAATCTGTGCCGAACCAAACTTTCATACTTTTAGGAACAAAGGGAACATGTGTTTTGATTTGATATTCAAGAATTATATTTATCATTTCATTTTTCTATTTTTCTTACCCTTACAATGTAAAATGGAACGTGGTGGAAAGTTATTTAAAAAAGAGTGAATTACACAAATGGTCCTTTTTTTCTTAAAAAAAACTCATATATGAAGAAGGAGGAAATTACAAATAAACTTCTAAAGAAATGATGAAATTACATATTTTTGTGGAACGAACGAAAATAGAAAGTGCACATATTTTTATGGGACGAAGAGAGTATTAAAATCTGTGCCAAACCAAACTTTCATACTTTTAGGAACAAAGGGAACATGTGTTTTGATTTGATATCCAAGAATTATATTTATCATTTCATTTTTCTATTTTTCTTACTCTTACAATGTAAAATGGAACGTGGTGGAAAGTTATTTAAAAGGAGTGAATTACACAAATGGTCCTTTTTTTTCTTAAAAAAAACTCATATATGAAGAATGAGGAAATTACAAATAAACTTCTAAAGAAATGAGGAAATTACAATTGATGTCCATAGGGCTCGAACTCGGCACCTCTTATAATAATGTCTAAGCTCAGTTTCAAGATTTTAAAAATATCACCACGATCCTTCGATTTTGCTATATTAATTAACGTAGAAGGCACTTTTTTACTATTCATAATAATTTTTTAGCGAAAATACCCTCCAAAGCAATTTTATAGCTAGAAGATAATTTTGTCCATTCATAAAAATGGAATACTTGGGTACTGGGTATGATATTTTCTCTATCTCTCTAGTATAGGGTTTGATAATCTTTTATAATTTGAGTGCCGAAATTTCACTTCCCCTTTTCAATCACTTTATGTTAAATTCTCTTTTACTTTTTTTTCCTCTTAAACAATTAGAAAGTAAAAAAATTAAAGTAGAAAATACTAGTATGTTAAATTCTCTTTTACTTTTTTTCTCTTTTACTTTTTTTCACTTTGTGTTAAATTCTCTTTTACTTTATGTTAATATATTATTAAATATATTAATTATCAAATATATAATTATAAATTTAATTATCAAAATATTTTGTAGCTAAATTTAGTTTTCATTATAATTCAATTTTTTAAATATTAAATATTAAAAATTAAAAATTGAATTATTTAAATAACTTTTAGCTAAATAAGATAGTTAAAAATAAATTACATATACTGAACCTTAATTATAAATATTACATAAAAATAATAAAAAATGTAAAAAATATCAAATAAAGAAAAAAAAAATTTAAACTGTCGTATTCAAATATGAGAAGTCGTGCAATGTTCGACAGATAATTAATTCATCAAAATAAGTGCAAACGGATTGAAAAAGTAATTCTGATACTTAAATTTATAATTTATATAAAAATAATAATTGAAACATAATCAAAATTTAAAATTTAGCTACAAATCATTTTATCATTAAATTTATAATATTTATTTTTATAATTAATTAATAATGTCATATTAGTATTTTTAATTTTGTACTTTCTAGAAGTTTGAGAGAAAGATATAAAAAGAGGATTTGACATAAACTAATTGAAAAGGTGAAATGAAAAATATCATTCCAGACACTCAAATTAAAAGAAAATATCACACTTAATACTACAGAGAGATAAAGAAATATCATACCCAGTACCAATGTATCTCATTTTTATGAATGGACAAAATTGTCCTCCGGCTATAAAATTGCTTTAGAGGGCATTTTCACCCTAAAATCACCACCTATAGTGAAAAAGTATATTTTTAAAATTCAGAGGCTGCTATAAAATAAACTTTTAGTTTTTAGTTCAAGGATGATTTGTTCACTCTTTAAAAAATATGTATGCCTTAGGAGTTAATTGTTTTTGATAAATTTCGAAGCAATAATCTGGCAACCTAATGGAGTTATGCCTCAGTTACCATCTCAAGTATACATCAAAAGAATCATGAAAATAGATTTTAATATTCTATACATTATTCTTTACATCCATGATTGTTAAATTGGGATAAGCTTAATTAGTTAGGCTAAATGCTATCACAGTGGCAATATAATCCAACTCTAATTGATGTTATAAAGTTGTTTGTCATGTTGCTAGTTATATGAGGTATAAAATATACTTCCTCCGTCCCATAGTGATAGACTATTTAGGATTGACACAAGTTTTAATTTTTAATTGGTGAAATAAAAGAGAAGGAGAAAAAATAGTTAAAATTGTGTCTCGAGAGGATCGACTTTCACCTCGGTAACCGCAACGAGCCATGACGTAATTGATGTTTGCTAGAGTTGATGGCGGAAGTGTCTCCCAAACCGAGCTTCGTGTCATGTGGTGCCTTCTCAACAAAAGGGGGTTCAACTATGGGATCCTTTTCACTCATTATGTTGATCGGATTTCCAAGAAGGACGGGAGCACTATTTGTTGTGGTGGATTGATCACGGCGATTGCCAAACATATTGGCATCTCGACCGAAGGCTTCGCCGAGGGTATGGGGGAAAGATTTATCACTTATGAGGTGCTCTTTTCGATTGGGCTTTTGAAGACCGATTCCAGTGGTCGAGCATTTTTCTTGCAAGTGGAGGGGGATCACTTTCCCATTTCCATTCCGCATTGGACCCCAAGGTTGACACTTGGGAGAACAAAGCCAATTGGAAGCT
Organism: Salvia splendens; assembly: GCF_004379255.2. NCBI lineage: Eukaryota > Viridiplantae > Streptophyta > Magnoliopsida > Lamiales > Lamiaceae > Salvia > Salvia splendens. Next base: position 12,861,741 of record NC_056053.1, on the reverse strand, counting down.
TAACACCGCCGCCCACCGAAGAGCCATTGAGGCCAATCCCATCAATGGGGAGTTTAGGAGGAGGAACCTTCCTTCTCGCATCCCCGCCTACGACCCCGAGGATGACTCCGCCTTCGACGCCATTGATGCTTATCATGAGGAGGCGGAGCATTCTCAAGCTCAAGGGAGTGGGGTGTCGCCACCGCCACCATTCTCAAGCTCAAGGAAGAAGAAGAAGAAGAAGAAGAAGAAGAGGAGGAGGAAGTTGAGACTCACCACCGCTGCACTAGAGCAAACTGCCGTCGCAGAAGGCCAAATGTCAATGAAGAGTTCCAAGCCAACACCTCCACTCAACTAGGGGATATGTTCACCTACATGCAAAATATGTCCAACACTTGGGACACTCGATGGGCGAAGCAACAATAAGAGAATGCCTTCAACCACCAATGATGGACGGCACAAGGTGATTGGCGGACGGCGGAGCAAGAGTTTTGGGAAAGCCAAATGCTAGAAGATGTTTATCAACGTCAACAAATTGCCGAGCTCCAAGGATGACGGTCGAGGCTCGCGACGAGCGTCAAACCATGAGTAGCGACATCACCTATCTTATTAGCGCCTTCGACGACCTCAATGCTCGTTTCCCTCCGCCTCATCAAGATTGAAGAAGTCAAACTCAATTTTTTTTTCTTATGTTTGAATATCTCTTTGAATTAGTTTTTAGTTTGGTTTTTGGTTTTGAAAATTTTCGCAGGTTCTGGACTACTCTCAGCGACCACTGGCGCTTGCGCAGTGAGCCGCTGGGAAGGCACAAAAGGTTTCTGGACTCTGCCCAGCGACCGCTGGCGGTCCTGCAGCGGCCTGCTGGCCAATCACAGTGCCCAACCACAATATTTCGAATTTTTTAAATTTCTGCCCTGTCCAATGTCTACGCGAGAAATTTCAAGGTATCTTTATTGCTTTCATAGTTTACTCACGTCCCTACCGACTCTACAAACTTAATTTACACTTTGTTGTAAATAAGTTTGGGGGGATGAAGTGGTGGACTGTGAGCTTGGTTTTTTGCTTGTGTTTTTGTTTTTGTTTTTGTTTTTAAAAATTCCCGAAGTTGAATTCTTGTCATGACTTTAACATGAAGAACTTAGAGACACGCATGCTTAGGGACACATTAGACCGAGTTGCTTATGATATAAAGTTCTTTCATCTTTGATTAAATATGGCTCGACGTTTTGATTTGATGGTTTGGTGAAAAGGTGCATAATTAATGAATTGCTTGTTTGCCTTGAATCATGCTTATACCTTGTGAGATTTGAGCCTTTATTTCTTTCATGTGTGATTTATTTGCATTCATGTATATGTTTCTAGGACTTGCTCCTAGTCTGCCTAAGTTTACATAGTGTTTAAGTTGATTAAGGAGGATGTTAGGCCAACTTTTCATAGTTATATCCAAAAAATTTGACCCTTTTCAAAAAATGTAAATCTTTTTATCCCGTTGGAACCAATTTTGAGCCTTTAAGCCTATTCTTTGGAAGCAAAATCAATGGGGACAATTCCTTGGGTTAGTATAGTTTTTACTTCATCTTTTGTAAAGGAATTGGAGAGACAAGGGGAAATTGTGAAAAGTAGTGTGCTTAATGTTATAAAAGTGCAAGTGTGAAATAGAAAAATTAAAGTGTGCTTTATCTAGAAAGGATGCCTATGTACGAGAAAAGAAAAAGAAAGAAAGGTTGTGAAAGAAAAGAAAAATTGAAGGATTGGAATGTAAGTTGAAGGAGAATAAATGACAAACGTGTCTTGGGTTTATAAGAAAAGTGGAGATTATTTTACTCTACTTGAGATTTTTATTTTTGCCAGTTTTTAACCAAATATTCCTCACCTACCAAAGAGCCTACATTATAATAAAAAATAAAGATATTTCGGACTTTTGAGGCTTAATCACATATAGTAGAGGAGGGATTAGACTTTGAGCAAGCCTATGGTAAAACTTTGCAAGATGCATGATTTGAGTGCTTATATACACTTTACCTTATACACTTTGAGAGTGAGAGAACACTTCCCATCTTTGGAAGTTTGCCGCATGTGAGTGCATGAATTCAAGGTGTTCCACGAGTTAGTAATGAAAGTGCACTAATAAGCCTTGCTTGATTTGATTGCGTTAATACATGCTTGATCTATCTATTCCATAATTTGAGAAAATTATGACGTCTAGTCCTTGTGCATTCTGTGCGTCTATTCTTGTGTCTTCTATGTTTAATGTCAAAGTCGCATTACATGTCCATTATTTGCATATTTTATATATTTTGGTATTTTGACATGTTTTGTGAGAAATGTGCATATTTGAGCCTAAAAAGGGAGTCAAATCGCGAAGATGGAAATCTGGAGCTGTTCTGCATGTCCAGCGACCGCTGGCGCCCAACGGCAGCTAAGCCAGTAGCGGCCCGCTCCGGAAAAGTTATGCATGAAATCCAGACACGCCCAGTGATAGATGCAGGTTGTGTGCAGGTGTCGTGTCAAGCCAAGGATGGATCATACTGATCAGGATGGAAATCCCAGCTATGCCTGAACCTGGTATCAATAATTCCTCAACCCACTTTTACTGACTAGTATAGTGGATGTAAGGGTCGAATCCCACAGAGATGAATGCGCTTTGGAAATTGTGGTGATATTCTGGAAGGGTTGGTTAGCTACCACGCTTGGGTTGAGATTCTATCTAGACAAGAATTAAAGATGGTACTCTACTGACTAGGAGGGGTGAAAGATGATCGACATGTAGCTGTGTACGTGAGAGTAGGGAACATGGGTTTCAGGAAATATGTGGAAGGTACTGGGTTACTATTAATGGCTAAACGGAATATCAGAGAATAAGTGGTAGTTGGGTGGCTATTCTGTCAGATCTGTAAGGTACCAGCTGAAAAGTAAAGGACAAAAGTAAAAAGTAGTTAAAAAGCAAAAGTGGTCCCAAACTTGGATGTAGATGTTGTCTTCTTCCACATGAATTAAATCAGATCAACAAACTCACAATTCAGGAACGAGAATATGAAAGACTAGGCTGAAGGACTGATCTGCCGAGAGAGAACTACTCTAACTAAGAGTGTTTTTCCTCATGATGATTCCCTATGATCGATGATTCTTTCCTCTCTCCAAGTGACTTCCTTTTATAGGGAGGCTTGCCCTTGATTTTTAGGGTAGACTCTCTTCAAAATGACCCTTTTGCCCTTACTTGTGGCTGATCTTCCCAGTAATCCTTCTTCTCTATCTCGAGCCTTTTTGGCATGCATACTGGTTAGTATAGCAACATTCTGATGCCCTTTTCACCTGAGTTATCCGATACCTTTCCTTCTGTATACTGGAACACTTTCACTGCACACTTTAGCAACTGTTTTGCAGATATATTCCAATTATGCACATCATACTGACCAGTAACCAAGGCCTAGAATACGACTTATCAAACTGCTCACACTTACCACAAGCTTGTCCTCAAGCGTGAATAACAAACAAAAAGCAATAAGTCGCATTCTAGCCTGGTTACACCCCTGACCGACTCTATCCTAACCTGGACTATAACTATGACGCAAAGAAAAACACAAAAACAACACAAACACACAAAACAGACACAAGGAACATTTAAACACATTAATCGGGCTATATTTTCAACCATCCCTCCCCTTGGGATCAGATGCAATCCGGCCTTAGACAGCCTTGAACTTCCACCGCCCCCCTTTTCCTTCCCAGTCAGTACATCTGCTCGTCAAGATCACCCAAACTCGCGGCCTAACACCAGATTCTCTCAGTCACTTATTCCTCACCGGGGATGTTAGGACTGTATTCTCTCATAGCGCTGAACCACGGATGCTTCGGACTTAGTTTTCACGCGTGGCTACTGAAGGTCTTCAAGGCTTGTAACGGGGCTATTGGTTTATAGTGTTTGGGGTGGTTGTTCCTAAGGCTCTAAGGTTCAAAACTACTACTTATATTGATGTGGGAGAACTGTGTGCATTTGAGCCTTCGGCTGATACTTCTCACGGCTGGACATTTTCTGATATTGGTCTCCAACTAGTCAGTAGCGTCTTGTGGCTTTGCCACCCTTATTCCTTCTCAATTTTTTTTGTGGTCAAGTATTTTCGGCCATTTTCTTTCCATTTTTTCCTTTCTTTTTGTGGCTTCGCCACCCTTATTCCTTCTTATTTTTTTGGACCTGGAATGACTCCCTGGTCGATTTTCTCTTTGCATCTCAATTTCTTTCTCCAGTTGGTTTCTTTCTTGTATATCCTTCTGGCCAGTCGCCTCCTTGCTTTATGCCTTGCACAAACACAATCCCAGTGGCTAGTGGGTTATATCTGGGTATATACGGCTAGAAAGTGGGTTCTAAGGGTGGTTTTTTTGGGGGGAGGTTTCCTACGGCCTTCAGTCTTGCTACACGCGGTCACTTTACCCTAGGCATCTTGTGGTAGCCACTCTTTTCTTTTCTGAATTGGTGGAAAGTGGTTCCACTTTAGGCTTTTAACTCACATTTTAAGAGGGCTTTTGTGTTTGGCTCTAAAGATGGGCTTTTCTCTCATACTCGCATCATCTATACTGACTAGGAGATACTAAGGGGGGTGGTTTCCATTTTCCAGCATGTCTTATCTCCTTTAATTCCTCTCACCGTCAGCTCGAGACAGTTGAGTTTTAAGCCCAATCAACACGTATAACAGACCTAAAAACTAGACCTAGAAAGACACTAACACAAACACTAAACACAATATATACATATGTCATACTGGACATTGTATCCCCCCTCCCACTTCACAAGTGTCTGCCCTCATATAAGGTTGTGAAGTGGAAAAGGTAATGGCTAGTATGACTGACACACAAACATACCAAACAAGAAAACACATGTTGTTTCTAAAAACTTCTCACACTTAGACTATATAATAGACTAAGTGGGAGAGTTTAAAACCTAACAGAACCCAACAAACACAAACACATATGTACAAAAACTCCTCACACTTAGGCTACGCAGTAGGCTAAGTATGAGCTAACATGCACTCAAAAATAAAACACATAAACAAAAACACATGCGCCAAAATAGCAAACCCTTAACTTCTCACACTTAGACTATTGAATAGGCTAAGTGTTATGAATGGGGTTTGCTCACATACTACACAGCTTATACCACCTAATAGCACTAGAAAAACAAATAAAATAAGAAAACTAAAACCGAAAAGAAAAAGAAAACTAACTGGTCAGGTGGGGTGGTGGTCACATGTTTCTCCTGCTCCTCCACGGGGCAGAGGCTGGTGCAGGTGGTTTTTCTGACTCCTCTATCTCGGATTCGGATTCGCTTCCCTCGGATTCTGCTTGTTCTCCAGCACCTTCCTCCTCTGCTGCTTCTTCTTCTGTCTCGGCTACCCTTGGTTCATCAGTCTGGCCTCCGTGGCCACTCGTTCCAATTCCTCGTACTAACTTCCCTGCCGCTAACTCCTTCAGAATTCCTTCCATTACACTTGTCAGGCGAGTCAACTCCGCCCTAGCTTGCCGATTTTCCTCCGCTAGCTCTTCCACTGCTTTCTCCAATCTCTCTTGCCTTTGCGCTTGAGCTTGTGTTCCCTGGCTTGCTGCAACTCTTCCAGCTAGAATAACTTCTTCTCCCATAGCGTAGAAATGCGGGACTCCCTGCCTCATGTAAACAGTATTCGTTCGGACAAAGAATGGTGTATCAAACAGACCAGGGGGTCCACCATGATTAGGGGGGATAAGCCTTCTGCCTCCGAGATGATGATGTTGTTTCTTATGAATGATCCCAAGATATGGCAGAGGGAGAGGTTTCTCGCAGGATGGGTGGCAATGAGATGACACTGGTAAGCTGTCCAGAATCCCAGATGTATTTTCCTCCCGCGCTTGGCGCACCAAAGGAGGTATAGCTCTTTCATTGATGTTCGGACGACTGAATTCGATTGCCCCAGTAAGTTGAAATCCAGGTGGAGTTGTACCAGGCGTAAGATTGGATTGTTGAAGTGGATGGAGCGAGAAATAGTGGATGCAAACTGCCTAGAGGCCGGGTGAGTTAATTCCTCCCATAACTCCTGGGGCTCGAAGCTTACGTGCCTACGGGGAATCCCCCGTTCCCTGCTCCTCCACTCCGGCCCTATGGCCTCCTCTAGACTACACAACCCCAATCTTACTGTCCACTCTATCAAACTCATGCTTATCTCCCCTCCAAACAACCTAAAGCTTATAGAATCCTCGTCCAAGTCTGTGGTGACCCTAAATCTGAATGTAGTAAAGAATTCCTTTGCTAGCCTAACAGGGATATTCGGATCCCTATTCTCCAATAAGCACTCGAATCCTAACGCACGAACATAAGATAGAAAAGATTCACGGGCATCTAACTCATCGAGGGAAGGAAAATGGAGTACCTTTCCATACTTAATTTGCTTACTCCCGACATCCTTATCCTTGAAAGCATCTTGTAGCTTTTTGGAGTCGAACAGCTTTATCTCCTCCACCAGCTCATCAGTGAGCTCCACTATCCAACATTTATACTTCAATCTCTCCACCTAGGGATGTACTAGTTCCCGATGGTTCAGTGGAAGCTGCTGTTCACTATACACTTCATCCTCCAGGGAGGCGTCGCTGTCGGATGTCTCCTCTTCACTAGCAGCATAGTCGCTGTCGTTTGTCTCCTGACGGTACGGTGGGGTTCTCTGAACTGGGTCTGTGATGATGATGCCTATGTACACTGTGCGCTGCTTCTTGGTGCTTTGCTTTATCTTAACAGGGGCTTTCCCCTTTCGTTTCCTCTCTTCTTGGTATCTGTCCTCATCACGATTATCCTCGTCTTCCGGTTTCTTCTCAGCTTGTGTTGAAGGCTGGTCTTGGGCAGGAAGGTTGGTCTCTACGCGGATGCGGGTACTTTCCTCTCTTGGCTCTTCGTGACCGACTGGTGCAGATGCGAGGTCCAGCCCCTCAGCCATCTGCTCAGTCTCTTCACCCTGGTCACTCGGCGTTGGGGAGACCACTTCGGTTGCCATCGCAGTATCCTCCAAGTCAGTAGCGGATAAGGACTCCTCCCCAGGTTTTGTGGAAGTGGTCTTTTCCTCTTCACTTAAAACCTCCACTGGATTTGCTGCCGTGTTCGCCTTCGCCTTGCTAGATGCCCACCTTCCTAGACATCTTTGCGATACCCTTTCCGGCTTCGGCCTTCCGCCCTAGGGTCGCTCTTCAACACCAACTTCCGTTTGACGGCCTCCGGTTTTATCACTGGAGTTGCCACTGGTTCTGGTACCTCTATTCTTGCTACTGTTTTCTCTTCCTCAATCTGCGCATCACTCCCCCCCTCCCTGCCTCTGTCTGGGGAGTTATTGACTATGTCCCTCCTCTCTGTCTCTCATCCACCTCTTTTTCCTCATCTACTGGCTTATTCCCTACACTAACTTCTTCACCCTCACCTACTGCCCTTGATGCGAGGTCTGGATCCTCAGCCATCGTGGCATCTTCCATCCTAGTTACCTCGTTCAAAAGCGCTTCAAACTCCTCATCAGTCATGAGGCCTTGCTTCCTGGCGGTTTCATTTAGATCTATCTCTTCCCTCACCATTTCATGAGGAGTAGACTCCGCTACCAGCGTTCTTTCTGGTTCATCTCCTCCCCCCTTGACTCTTCTGCTCCTCTCTTCTTCTCGCTTCCCTTTCCCCTGGGTCAAAATCGTAGTAGGCGGAGATGGGGTCAATATCCATCAAGTCGCTTTGTTGTGGAGTTTGGGAGGGTTCCGAGGGCTCTGGCGGTGTGGTCGCCGAGGGAGATTCCCTTTCTGGTGGAATTGCTGAGGAAATCAGAATGGAAGTGGGTGGTTATACTGTGGGCTGCACGATCGGTTCTGCTGCAGGTACTGTCGGGGCATCTCCGGTCATGCTTCATTTGCCCCCGACTCAGCTAAAACCAGCCAACTCAGCCGCCCAATCTCGATTCGGGTCCTGCTGTCGAAGGAACTCCGTCATTACATCCAAAGAAACCATCGTCGGAGCCTGAGGAGTCAGCTCCAGCGGTTGCGGGTTCGGCGGCCGCTATTCTATTGGTGGTTGCAATTCTGAGGTTTTTTCCCTACGGTTTGAAGTAGGTTTCTCACCGGTGATTTTCTTCGCCCATTTCTTCTTTCCCATGGCTTAATTTGGTGAATTTCTAGTGGTAATGCGGGTGTTGGCTTTTGTGGTGGGAATGGTGGAAATTTTGGAAAGAGTGATGGAGGTAAGGGTTTATGAAGTGAAATAGGAGAGACGGTTTGGTTATGATGATGGAAAAAGGGCAGTTGAGGGTTTGTAACCGGCTACAGGCAGTTTCCAGGTCGCGGCGATTCGTGTGGGAGATGGTTGAGAGCTCTGCCTCCTGATTGGACGTCGTCTATCTTTTTCTACACACGAGCCTTCCCAGTCGCTGTCCGCCTGCAAAGCTGCAACAAACCCCCAAATTCAAATTTCGTCTCTTAATGATTTCCTCCTATATTTTCCTAGATTAGTAACAAAGTAAAGAGGACACTTAAATAAAATTGGGAGTTTCACCAAATTGGCATTCTGGTGATCAGAACGTACTCCAAATTAATATTTGAGGTCCGAAAAATATTTTTGGGTTTTAAAAATTTAACTTGCACGAAAAGATTAAATTAACTACCACGTATTTACAATATTTACATCTTCCTTTAGGAAAATTGGAATTCTACTAGGCCAGCATTTGTAAATTACGCTAAAAGAGGCGAGCCCAGTGGAACTCCAAATTCCTATCCTACCGGTCAGTATCCATCCCTAGTATGTGGTTGTAGTGGAATCTCATCCACTACACCCACCTCACTATTCTCCCTAAACACCTTCAGCCTATGTCCATTTACGATAAAAGGTTCAGAGTTAGAAAGACTCCCTGAAATCTCCACTGCTCCATTAGAGCGGATTGCGGTTATGATATAAGGTCCCTTCCATTTCGACTTGAGTTTCCCAAGCATTAGCTTTAATCTCGACTGGAAAAGGAGGACTTTCTGGCCGACATGGAAGTCTTTGGTCCTCAGATTTCTGTCATGTCACAGTTTAGTTCTCTCTTTATACCACATGGCGGAATCAAATGACTCCAATCTGAGTTCCTCTAACTCCTATAGCTGCAGCTTCCGTTCCTCTTCACAGGCCTTAGCATCCATATTTACTTGCTGTACTGCCCAGTATGCTCGGTGCTCGATCCCAACGGGTAAGTGGCACATCTTTCCGAAAACGATTCTGTACGGGGACATTCCTATGGGAGTTTTGTAGGCTGTCTGATATTCCCATAGAGCATCCTCTAACCTCATGCTCCAGTCTTCCTAGAAGGGTTGACTGTTTTCTCCAGAATCTTTTTTATCTCTTAATTAGAGATCTCCGCTTGACCGTTTGCTTGCGGGTGGTAGGGGCTAGAGAACCTGTGGTGCACACCGTACTTCTTCACCAAGGATTCGATAGTGCGGTTACAGAAGTGGGTTCCCTGATCGGATATGATGGCCCTTGGTACTCCGAACCGACTGAAAATGTTACTTTTGAGGAACTTGGCTACCTCCCTTGCTTCACACGTACTTGTGGCCTTGGCTTCTACCCACTTGGAGACGTAGTCAACTGCAACTAGGATATACAAGTTTCCATAAGATGAATGAAATGGACCCATGAAGTCCATCCCCCATATGTCGAACAACTCACAAACAATTACCGGTACTTGTGGCATTTCATCTCGTGCGGAGATCCCACCGGTCAGTAGACAACGCTCACAACTTCTACAGAATTCATAGGCATCTCTGTTGAGGGTTGGCCAATAAAACCCGCTGTCCAGAATCTTCCTTGTCGTCTTCTTGGGACCGAAGTGTCCTCCACATGCTAAGGAGTGACAATGGGTTAATACGTCTCTCTGCTCCCAGCCAGGAATGCATCTTCTTATTACTTGATCTACTCCCACCCTCCAAACGTATGGGTCGTCCCAAAAGTAGTACTTTGCTTCACTTTTGATCTTCATTCTTTGAGCCTTGGTGATGTTTGGCATTTCTGGAAGTTTTCCTGAAACTAAGTAGTTTGCTAGGTCCGCATACCATGGCTCTTGCCCTACCTTTTCCTTTCCTTTTGCTGTACTATCCTGGCCAGTAAGCTTCATCACTTCCTCCCAATCTATCTTTCTAACAGCAAAAATCACCTCACACAAGTGTTCCTCTGGAAACCTATCGTGTACCTCCTCGCTGTTTCCATCTTGCACTATTATGCTCAAATGGTCCGCAACCTTGTTCTCGACCCCTTTCTTGTCCTCCACCTCCCAATCAAACTCTTGTAACAGGAGTAACCATCGGATGAAGCGGGGTTTGGATTCCTTCTTGGCAACCAGATACTTAATGGCTGCATGGTCAGTATAGACAATGACCTTGGATCCCAACAAGTACTGTCGAAACTTCTCGAATGAATACACCACGACCAGCATCTCCTTCTCCGTGGTGTCATAATTCCTTTGGGCCTGATTCAATGTCTTAGATGCATAAAAAATCACATACCTTTTCCCTTCGATCTTCTGGCCTAGAACAGCGCCCACTGCGTAATCACTGGCGTCGCACATAATTTCGAAAGGATGCTCCCAGTCAGGAGCCCGGATAATTGGTGCAGATACCAAATTTTCTTTGAGAAGGTTGAAAGCAGCCTTGCACTGTTCATCAAAATTGAACTCCACCTCGTTTTGAAGAAGTCTGGTAAGAGGTTGGGCGATTTTGGCGAAGTCCTTTATAAATCGTCGATAAAATCCTACCTGCCCCAGAAAACCCCTTATTTCATTCTGGTCAGTAGGGAAAGGTTGTTTGGAAATGACGTCCACTTTGGCTTGATCCACCTGGATACCTCTCTCTGACACCACGTGCCCTAGGACGATACCTTCTGTGACCATGAAATGACACTTCTCAAAATTCAAGACTAGGCTCTTCGCTTGACATCTCTCCAAGACTATATCCAAATGATGAAGGCATGAGTCGAAAGAGTCTCCGTAGACTGTGAAGTCATCAATGAATATCTCTATGCATTCCTCAATTAGATCGGAAAATATGCTCATCATGCATCGCTGAAATGTTCCCGGAGCGTTGCAAAGACCGAATGGCATGCGTCTGTACGCGTAGGTTCCAAATGGGCAAGTGAAGGTGGTCTTATCCTGATCTTCAGGGTCCACGTAGATTTGAAAATACCCGTTGTACCCATCCAAAAAACAAAAGTACTTCTTCCCAGCCAGTCGCTCCAACATCTGATCGATGAACGGTAGGGGGAAGTGGTCTTTCCTGGTTGCGGCGTTCAGCTTGCGGTAGTCTATGCACATCCGCCAACCAGTGACTAGCCTTGTTGGTAACAACTCATTCCTCTCATTTTAAACCACCTGAATCCCAGACTTCTTGGGAACCATGTGGACAGGGCTGACCCACTCGCTATCGGTCACCGAGTAGATAATCCCTAATGACAGCAACTTTAAGATTTCCTTCAATATTTCCTCCCGCATGTTGGGGTTCACCTTCCTCTGCTAGTCTCGATGTGCTTTCGCCCCCTCTTCTAGTCTGATATGATGCATGCAGACGTCGGGTCTTATTCCCACCAAATCTGTAAGGCTCCATCCAATTGCTTTTTTGTTCTTGCCTAGAACGGTCAGTAGCCTTGCCTCTTGTTCTTTCGTCAAGCTGCTGCTGATAATCACTGGGTATGAGTTTTCCTTCCCTAAGAAAGCATACTTCAGTGTTGCTGGTAATTTCTTCAACTCAACTTGTGGGGGAAGTATGTCTGCTGGTAGAGGGTTCCTTGCAGCATCCCCTTCCTTCTCTAACTCTCCATCTGAAAATTCATCTGTACTGACTGGTAGCTTAGCCCCTGCGGCTCTAATAAATTCTAATTTCTGACAGAAGTCCTTAATTGCTCATTCTATCTCTTCGTCAGTTAACCCTTGGCTACTGATCAGATCACACCATGCAACTGCCTTTACATCAGCCTGTCCATACACATCCAATGCTTGTAGCTTTTCCTGCAATAATTCGGTCTCAAGAAAATCTTGGACTAGGGGGTCAATTACATCAACGTAGCATAGATTTTCAGAATCGATAGGCTTTTACATGGCCTCATTGATATCAAAGGTAAATTTCTCCCCGTGGAAATCTATGCAAATTGTCCCCTCAGCCATGTCCACGATTGTCTTAGCTGTCCTAAAAAAGGTCTCCCTAACAATATACCGCTAGACTCCCTACCTTCAGACTCACTCATCTTGATCACATAAAAGTCAGCAGGATAAGTAAAATCATGCACTCTCACCAACACATTTTCTAACACACCCTCAGGATTTATGCATGACCTACTAGCCAGTTGGATTAATACCCTAGTGCTTGATAACGTTACTCCCTTCAAACGATTATAAACTGACAATGGCATAACATTTATAGAAGCTCCCAAGTCACATATTGTATGCTCGATTTTTACATCTCCTATAGTTATAGGCAAAGTGAACATACCTGGATCGGCTCTCTTGGGCGGTAGCTTTTCCTGCACAATTGCTGACGCTATCCCTTCCACCATGATCTTTCCATCCTCCTGGGCTTTTCCGGCTATGAATTCCTTTATGAATTTCCCAAGTGGGGGTAGTTTCACGACCTGGAGGAATGGTATGGTAACATCCAGCTTCCCAAAAATTGACAAGTAATCCATTGGGTTCTCCTTCTTTCTCTTAGTCACGAAACGGTAAGGGAACGGTTTCTTTCCTTTCGCCTCGTCCATCGGTCCTTCAACAGCCTTCCCGGAGTTTTCCTTGGGTACATTCTGGGCTAGAGTCTCCTTCGTTGGTCCTTTTTCCTTAGGCGAGTCTACCTTAGGCTGCATGCCCTTGGTTTCACCTTTTCCCGATGGTTCCTCATCCAAGAAAAATGGATCCTGCATTTGAGGCAGAGGTCTGCGTAGCTCCTCTTCCGAGACAACGTCTCTCAGTATCTTTGTCCCACTAGGCTTCCTCGGTTGGGGTCCTTCATAGGTAGTACCGGAACGCAATGTGACCTTACTTACGTTTGCCTTTTCAGGTACATGGACTGTAGACGGGAGTTTCCCTGAATTCCCTTTAATTTCACCCATCGAACTTGCCAGCTGGGCCAACTTCCTATTCATCATATCAATGTTCGCCTTATGCTCCTTCTGGGAATTCTGCATCCCCTGCACTACTTCATTGTTGGATTGCAACTCACCCTTGATACTCTGCTGCGAAGCCAGCAGTTCTCCCATCATGTCCTCCATAGATCGCCTCGACCTATTAGGGTATTGGGACTGACTAGGCCCTTGGTGCTGGTTATACTGGGGGTTTTGATTGGGTTGGAAATTTTGGAAGTTTTGCTGGTTCTGGTTAGGTGGATATTGGTTATACTGGCCAGGAGGGTTGTACTGTCTTGGTGATATTGATTCTGGTTCTGGCTTTGGATTTGGTTCTGGTTTTGGAACTGGGTCTAGTTCTGCTGATGTTGTGGACCCTGGTTGGGTTGATTCTGGTAATTTTGATGGTCTGGATTTGCTGGGCCACGGTTGGGATTCTGGTTCGGGTGGGAGTTGTAATGGTTTTGGCCTTGACCCTGGCCCTGATTTTGGTTCCCATCTCTCCATCAAAAATTTGGATGGTCCCTCCATGGTGCGTCCCGCTATCTCCCTTGGATCCAATTCCCACTAGAGTTATAGTACCCTGCAGCATTGATTTGCTCCATGTTGACAAAGTCATTAGGCTGATCATAGCCTGGTCCTTGATTTCCCTGCTCTGCACCCTTGTAGCTGCCAGTTGGAGAAGATGGTGGTGCGTTCTTCTCGATAGCGCTTAGGAGCGTCTTCTTCAGCTCTTCTATTTTCAAGTCCATTTTCTGCTCTATCTTCTGCTCCTGATCAGTAGATGAGGCACTCGCAATCCTTTCTCTGCTGTACCCATCTCTTGAATTGTCGTACTCCTTCTTTGCGCTCAAGAGTTTGCCTAAGACCCTTTTCGCTTCACTGACCCTTAATTGCGTGAAGCTTCCTCCTGACGAGGAGTTTGCCAGATCCTTTGTTGCTTTATTCATCCCCTCATAAAACGTATGATGTATCTCTATATCCGCCATATGATGGTTGGGACACGCATCCAAGAGGCTCATATACTTCGCCCAATAATCACTCAAGGGTTCATCGTACCCTTGCTTCACCCTAGTTATCTCTCTTTTCAATGCGCTCGTCTTCGATGAAGGGAAAAATTCACCCAAGAATGCTGACTTGAAATCGGCCCAACTCTCAATGGAGTTGAGGGGCAGGCGCATGAACCTGGTGTTGGCTTCCCCTTTAAGGACAAACGGCAGAGCCTTCAATCTGTAGTCATCCTCGGTCGCTCACGCTGGTGTTCTCTGTGCCCTACAAATCTTGTAGAACTCATGAAGAAACTCGTAGGGTCCTTCATAACTCTTCCCACAGTACGTGGGTAGAATCGCAATAACATGGGGCTTCACATCACAAGCTATCTGCCCCGGGGTGACTACTATAGCTTGCGGTGGTTCTCCTTCGGTATGCGCGTTCAGCGTTCCGATCTCTGGATCATCATCTCCTTGGGCAGCCATTCTCTTTGGGTTGCCTTCCAATAGTGGTATCTCTTCCGGTATTGGTCCTTCTATGGTGTCTTGCTCTTCGTCACTACTCGTGCCTAGGTCAGACAAGGCTGTCGACCAGAACGAGTGGGCACGAGTATGGTTCCTCGTTGGAGTATCTTCGGTCTCCACTGGTCAAGAGACGAACTGCTTCTCATAAACTGAAAGAAAAAGAAAAGAAAGAATTATGCACAGTATATACGCCGAAGTATCACTCACAATAACAGTTAATAACGCCATAATATCCCCGGCAACAGCGCCATTTTGATAGATGCAGGTTGTGTGCAGGTGTCATGTCAAGCCAAGGATGGATCCTACTGATCAGGATGGAAATCCCAGCTATGCCTGAACCTGGTATCAATAATTCCTCAACCCACTTTTACTGACTAGTATAATGGATGTAAGGGTCGAATCCCACAGAGATGAATGCGCTTTGGAAATTGTGGTGATATTCTGGAAGGGTTGGTTAGCTACCACGCTTGGGTTGAGATTCTATCTAGACAAGAATTAAAGATGGTACTCTACTGACTAGGAGGGGTGAAAGATGATCGACATGTAGCTGTGTACGTGAGAGTAGGAAACATGGGTTTCAGGAAATATGTAGAAGGTACTGGGTTACTATTAATGGCTAAACGGAATATCAGAGAATAAGTGGTAGTTGCGTGGCTATTTTGTCAGATCTGTAAGGTACCAGCTGAAAAGTAAAGGACAATAGTAAAAAGTAGTTAAAAAGCAAAAGTGGTCTCAAACTTTGATGTAGATGTTATCTTCTTCCACATGAATTAAATCAGATCAACAAACTCACAATTCAGGAACGAGAATTGCAGATTAGCAACTTCACAAAAATAGATCTACGATTAAAACTCCAAATCTAAAGATTAACTATCGGAACTGAAATTAAGCTTACTGGGTGATATGCAAGGTGGCGGAAATCACGTAAACTAGGCTTTCACACTTAACCATTTCAGATCTAAAATCTAACAGCTATCTAAACTCATGAACTCAGATCTATCAATTCGGAAATGAAAACATGCTCGCAACACTTGAAAATTACTGTAACAACTAGATCTAAGCTATCTAGGCAGAAAGAAACAGAATCAAACAGGAACCGATGCACAAAAACGACTTCGTATCATAAAAATGTTGGGATCACAACTAAGACTTCAAAGTAAGCAAATATTGAAAATGTAACCAATCCAACGTAAGAAAACAAAGTGCGATTAACTAAGAAAGCAAATAAAGATTGTTTTGCCACTCCGGGCGATGGAACTGCTTACACTACACAACTCGCTGACTGGAATGAGAGAAGGCGGAACTCCGACGAACTGATGAAACTCTCAGGTGACCATGGCTGTGGCGAGGAACGAGAATATGAAAGACTAGGCTGAAGGACTGATCTGCCGAGAGAGAACTACTCTAACTAAGAGTGTTTTTCCTCATGATGATTCCCTATGATCGATGATTCTTTCCTCTCTCCAAGTGGCTTCCTTTTATAGGGAGGCTTGCCCTTGATTTTTAGGGTAGACTCTCTTCGCGAAATGTCCCTTTTGCCCTTACTTGTGGCAGATCTTCCCAACAATCCTTCTTCTCCATCTCGAGCCTTTTTGGCATGCATACTGGTCAGTATAGCAACATTCTGACGCCCTTTTCACCTGAGTTATCCGATACCTTTCCTTCTGACTGGAACACTTTCCCTGCACACTTTAGCAACTGTTTTGCAGATATATTCCAATTATGCACATCATACTGACCAGTAACCAAGGCCTAGAATACGACTTATCACCCAACGACCACTGGAGAATGCGTGGCGACTGCTGTCGAGAGTCCGGCGTTATGGTGAGGGACGATTTACCATATTTTGCAACCCTTTTCCTTATATGATGAGGGACGATTTTTCCCCTATAAATAGCCCCCAAAGCTTAATCAAACGAAGTTCTTCTTTTTGCAAAATATTTCCAGAGTTCAAGAGTTAGAGTACTTCATTGTGCAAGGAGTTGAAGAAGGATTCAACATCATCAAGGCTACAAGGATTCAACCTTTGGGTTTTATTGCTTTAGTTCTTATGCTTTCATTGTGTTCCCATCAATTTATGTGTTTAGCTTATTTCATTATGTGTAACTAAACTCATAGGATTCTAGGGATGTGTTAGTAACTTTTATTAGTTTATACAATTCCTTTATCTATTTAACATTCGTTTGTTCTTACTTTGTTTCTTCCATAAGTTGTTCCGTAATACTTCACGTTTGAGTGACACATTCGGTGATGATTTAATATAACTTGCTACATAATTGTGAGAGGAGGTTGGCGAGTTAGATCCACTTAATAGACACTACAATTAGCTTCCTTTAAAACGGCACTGCTAATTGAGAGTGAGGACTTTTCAAAGGTATTAGGAGCTTCTAGGAGTTACATATTTAGGATTGACAACCCTAATATTCGTAATCAACGTTTGCATCGCATGAGCATAAGCTAGGTGACTCGTTCTATCAAAGTACGAACTGTGCTAGGGTGTTGTAGTTGGAATTTGTATAACCATAATTGTGAAAGCACATCCCTGGAATTCTCCTTATCTCTACACTTTTATCTCTTTGATTTATTTGCAATTAGTTGTTTCTTTATTTTCAAAGTCAATTATTTTCAAAAATCTTCCAATTTTCTGGTTTTCCAAATAGTAATTGAGTTTTAGTAGAGGATAGACAATTTGTGTTTGCTTTCCCCGTGATCGATATCCGGTACTGACCTTTAGTTATACTATTCCTACTCTGTATACTTGCAGGTATTTATAGTGCTAATAAAAAGTGCATCAGGTGTCTATCCTAGACTCATGTAAGTTAATGAAGTGAAACTTAGATCTAACTACGAGAAATCGAAAAACATAGTAACAAAGGTAATTTGAACAAAATCTAACTCTGAAATCACCGAATTCAAACCAACATGCATCGCATACTTCGTCCTAACTTCAGATCTAAACATCAATCACTGAGTTGCGCAGAGCTAACTTCCAATTTAGAACAGAACTAAGCTAAACAAAAGAAACACAACAGAGAACATCAGATCCGAAACAGCTTGCATTGAAAACTCCATTTCAAAAATGATCTTCAACAAACAAAACAGAATTCCAAATCTCAAATTCAGAAGATCGATCAACAACAAGGAACAGAATAGAGACTAAACAAAATAACAACTAGAATCCGGAAGAAAACATGAACAAAAACTAAGCAACAATTGTTTCGACCCCTCGGGGGTTTAAAGAAAAAACAAACTATGAAGGCTTCTTAGGCAGGAAACAAACTTCTCACACTTAGACTGGGCACCAGGCTAAGTGTGAGAAGGTAACATATAAACAGGAAACAAACTTCTCACACTTAGACTGGGCACCAGGCTAAGTGTGAAAAAGACAAACAGACACACACATATATACAGGAACTAACATGAAAATTACTTGGTCATCAGGGGCAGGTTCATCTCCTTGGCTGATCCTGTCTAGAGTCAGCTGTTCTGGAGTAGGAATCAACTCTTCCAGTTGGTCGCCTACTGCCTACACCTTGGGTAGCATGTTGGGGAGCCCTCTGCCTCGGTGGGATTACTTCTCTGGCCATCAGAGAAATCATATCCCGTACCGCGAAGACCAACGTTCTAACATCCTCATTATGTTTCATCTGGATTTCCGTTTGGGATGTTAGCAGCTGCGTCTGGGCCTCGGAACTCAGGGCTATTCTTTCAGTATTCAGGGCTATCCTCTCAACCTGCCCCTCCATTCTGGCTCTCCACTCACCCAGTTAGCCTACGAGCTCCACAAGACTGACATGTCCAGGGGACACCTCAGGTGCAGTGGATGAAGAAGGCACATCAACTTCATCTTGTGTTTGTAGAGTGTATGTGGCTATCTCAGTTGTTGCTCTTGTCTCTCTCTCCGTCTCAACCACAACTACCTCCTCCCGCTTCTTCTTATTTTTCTTCTTGACAGATCCCACCGGCTGTGAACCTGGCTTAGTCACTTCGTAGAAGTTAAGAACACCACCTTTGTGTACCAGGACACCGACATTCAAAAGGAATTGTTCACCAAACAACTCGAGTTGAGGGCAATAAGACAGCATGGGTATCTTTTCCACGATGGTCATCTCTACACAGTTCTTGAAGATTGACTGACAGGTGCAGGCAAGCCAATAGCCTAAGTGAACCTTCCTTTTCCTCAACATACACCACATAAAGTACAGCTCGGCTTCTTTGACGGAGGCGGCAGTGTTGGCTTGGCATAGCAGATTGGCGCCCACAAAGACCTGAGCTAGACGGAGGATGGGGTTCCTGAAGCAATCAACTGTGGATACTGTTGGTTGGTAAGCCTTAGTGCCCCTCGGAACCATTTCTTCCCAGGCAGCTTGCGCGCTGAATTCTGGGATTTCCCTTGGAGGACCAATGTCTCTCTCAAACTATTCAATCTCTTGGTCCGCAGTGTACAGGACAAGTCTTACAGACCACTCCCTGATGCTCGTTCTCATTTCTCTTGTAAATAGCCTGAAGCTGATAGACTCGGTTCCTACATCAGTCGAGTATGTGAAATGGAATGAAGTGAAGAACTCTTGGGCCAACTCTATCGGCATCTTTGGTGAGCTCAGAACCAAAAGTCAGTTAAAACCTATCCCCGTGATAAACTCATGAATTCCTCTACTGCTTCTAGCTCCTCCAAGGCCTCTTAGTTTAATCGTCTCCCGGACCTTGGTTTCTTGCCTCGCCCGATCTTGGCTCCACATTCCTTCATTAACTGGGGGTCGTCGAACGTAATCATCCGTCCTAGCATATCGTTGTCCAGACAGACCTCCATCTTCTTGAATTGTATTCTAGCCATTTCTGGCCTCTGCTCGGACGTACTCCTCGCCCCATCATTCCTTCACTTGGTGCAACGCTCCATCCTTAGCCCCTCATCCTCGTCCTCATCTTGTTCCTCAGATCTCCGCCGTCCTTCTTGGAACACCAAGGTCGTTGAAGCCTGTCTTGGCTTCTTCTTTAATGGGGTAGCCATGGCCTTTCCCTTCCTTTTTCTTTCCTTCCTTTCCCTTTCAATGTCATCCTCTTTAGCAGGTGGATTGACTTGCCCAGAGCTAGGCAACGCTTCTATCAGTGTGAAGATGACGTCGTCGTCTTCCTCAGGCTCTTCATCCGTCAGGACCCTCCTCCTGCGACGTGGGGGTCCTACTGCGCTGTGAACATCTTCCCCTGCTCGCTCTCCAGAGGTTATCCTTGGTTTCTCTTCTTTAGAATTCCTCCCCGATGAGTCTTCTCTAGCTGGCCTTCACTAGTATTTGACTCCCCCTGAACCTCCTTCGGTACTTCAGCTGTCGAGTTTGGCTCCACCTATGTATTTATCTGCCTGACAATCTGCAGAACTTCATCTTGCTGGATGGTGGGATCCTCTGTATGTTTTCCTGTATCCAGTAGCTGGTGATCTACCCCTTCACTTTGTTCCACTGCTACACCCGTTCTCGTCCTCTCCGCTTTACTAAGGATTGGACATCATTGGTAGGTGGTGGGGTAGGTATTATCCCAGCCTGAGTTAGTAACTGAGTAGCATTGTCCTCGGGTTTCAGCGACTGGACCAACATCGTTAATGCCTCTAGACAGAGTGTGGCGGTGGCTGGCTGACTGCTTCCAGTGGCTTGCGGTGGTGTATTGGTCAGAACGACACCCACCCTTTCGACTCTGTGCTGAACGGGTTTTAAACTTCCGGTGGATATGGGTGCGGGGGTGCTTCCTGAGGCGTTCTGTGACTGTCCTTCCATTTTCTTTGGTTGATTGTGATGGATTGCGGAACTAGGGTTTGCTTTCACCGGTACATGTAGAGAAAATCATGGTGAGAAATTACGAGAGTAGTTGGGAGAGTGGAGTACGAGAGGTTCAAATTACACTATTTTATTAGAGAACCTTCAGTTTTCTCCCAAAATTCTCCACATTTTCCCCTTTTTTCTCACACGTGCCAGTCACATTTCATTTCCACACTTAGGACACTTTCAACAAACAAAATTACATAGTTAAAGTGGGAGTTTCGACTTGGCTGGATCAAATGAGTTCCGTGAAACGGTCTCCTTCAAATTTAAATGCTTAAGCGACTTGATCCAGCCAGGTTTAGACTCCCGAAAATATTTTTGAGATTTTAACTTTTTTCAATTTGTTTGGATTTCATTTTTAAAAAAACAGAAAAAGACACTCTTCACAACTATGTACAAGCCTTGTCAATGCTCTAGGAATTCACTTGATCTATTCATGATTTGACATGATTCGTTCAATTGATCAAGTGGATCACCCAGAACATTTACAAGTTGATCAACTTAGGCGAGAACATCAGTTGTGCGCAATGGAATTTCTTCCACTGTGCGCACCTCTGAGTTGTCTCTAAATGGCTTCACCCTGTGATCATTAACCAAGAAAGGGGTAGAGTTAGGATCACTCCCTTGAAGTTCCACTGCTCCGTTTGCTCGAAGGGCAGTGATGGTATATGGTCCCGTCCATTTTGATTTCAGCTTCCCAGGCATCAGTTTAAGTCTAGACTTGAACAACATGAATTTTTTCCCCACGTGCAGCTCTTTCGTCCTCAGGTTCTTGTCATGCCACAGCTTGGTTTTCTCTTTGTACCACATGGCTTCATCATAGGATTCAATCCTGAGTTCTTCCAACTCTTGCAGTTGGAGTTTCCTTTCTTCAACACACACCTTAGGTTGCATATTCACTTCCTTGACTGCCCAGTAAGCTTTATGTTCAATGCCTACAGGGAGGTGGCACATTTTCCCAAATATCAGTCTGTATGGTGACATGCCGATTGGAGTTTTGTATGCAGTGTGATAAGCCCACAAGGCATCGTCTAACCTCTTGCTCCATTCCTTCCTTGAAGTACTCACTGTTTTTTCGAGGATGCTTTTAATCTCCCTTGTTTGAAATTTCAGCCTAACCATTGCTTTGTGGATGATAAGGAGTGGACAGACGGTGGTTCACCCCATACTTCTTCATTAGAGCCTCGATTGTGTGATTGCAAAAATGAGTGCCTTGGTCCGAGATAATAGCTCTATGGATCCCATACCTACTGAATATGTTGGACTTCAGAAACTTTTAGACCTCTTGAGCCTCACAGTTCACTAGTGCCTTGGCTTCCACCCACTTAGACACATAGTCAACTGCAACTAGAATGTACGAGTTCCCATAGAATGAAGGAAAGGTCCCATAAAACCCATTCCCCATACATCAAATATTTCACATACCACGATGGGTACTTGTGGCATCTCATCTTTTACAGAAATCCCACCAGTTAACTAACACCGGCTACACCTCCTATAGAATTCACAGGCGTCCTTATGAAGATCTAGCAAATAGAATCCACTATCCAGAACCTTCCTCGTTGTCTTCTTAGGACCAAAATGACCACCACAGGCAAGAGAATAACAATGAACCAATATGTCTTCCTGATCCCACTCTGGAATGCACCTCCTGATGACCTGATCAATTCCCATTTTCCACAAATACGGGTCATCCCAAAAGTAGTACTTGGCTTCACTCTTAATCTTTAACTTCTTGGCTCTTGTCACCTCTGGTGTAGAAGGTAGTTCTCCAGTTACTAAATAGTTTGCTATATCAGCGAACCAGAGTTCAGCTTGCCTTCTGCTTACTTTATTTAAAAAGGCTACTGGATCAGTTGCGTCAAGCGCATCCTTCCAGCTGATCAAAACATTCGATCCATGGGCGCAAAATAGGTGTTCCTCTGGAAAAGCGTCAGGGACATCTTCTTTATCCTCTCCTTGATTTTTCCTGCTCAAGTGGTCTGCCACTCTATTCTCTATCGTAGCTTTATCCTTTGCCTCCCAGTGGAATTCTTGCAGCAGTAACACCTAACGGATCAGCCTGGGCTTTAACTCCTTCTTCGCTAGAAGGTATTTGATAGCTGCATGATCGTGTACACTATGACCTTGGATCCCAATAGATATGGGCGAAACTTCTCAAAAGAGTACAAAATGGCCAGCATCTCTTTCTCCGTAGTGTCATAGTTCTTCTGAGCTTGATTCAGCGTCTTAGAGGCATAGAATATCACATAGCACTTCCCTTCTATCCTCTGACCCAAAACTGCTCCAACTGTGAAGTCACTCGCGTCGCACATCACCTCAAAAGGGTGATTCCAGTCTGGGGCTCTAATGATCGGGGCCGAAACGAGGCGATCCTTCTAGAGTTGGAAGGCATGCTGGCATTTTTCATCAAAAACAAACTCAACATCGTTTTTAGGAGGTGAGTTAATGGCTGTGCGATCTTGGCAAAGTCCTTAATAAATCTCCTGTAGAATTCTACATGGCCCAGAAAACCTCGTATTTCTTTTTGATTTGTGGGAAATGGCAGCTTCAAAATAACATCCACCTTCGCCTTATCAATCTGTATTCCCCTCTTAGAGACGACGTGGCCTAAAACCATCCCCTCGGGTATCATGAAATGATTTTTTTCAATGTTCAGCACTAAATTATTCTCTTGGCATCGCCTCAGCACCAGATCCAAATTAGCAAGGCAGGATTTGAAAGAATTCTCATACATTGTGAAGTCATCCATAAGAATTTCGATGCATTCCTCCAGCAGGTCCGAGAATATGCTCATCATGCATCGGTTGAAAGTTCCTGGCGCATTGCACAACCCGAAGAGCATCCTCCTGTATGCATATGTCCCGAAAGGACACGTGAAGGTCGTCTTCTCTTGGTCCTCTGGATCTACATATATTTGAAAATTACTACTGTAGTCGTCATGGAAACAAAAGTATTGCCTACCCGCTAGCCTCTCGAGTATCTGATCAATGAAGGGCAGCGGGAAATGATCCTTCCGTGTAGCTTCATTCAGTTTCCTATAATCGATGTACATCCTCCAACCTGTCACCAATCTTATGTGAACCAACTCATTCTTGTCATTTTTCACCACTTGAATTCCTGATTTCTTTGGTACCATATGGACTCGGCTGACCCATTTGCTATCTGGGATAGAGTATATAATCCCCAGGGCTAATAGTTTCAAGGCTTCCTTAAGCACCTCCTCTCTCAGTTGGGGTTCAGTTTTCTCTGGTTCTCACGATAAGCCTTGGCACCATCCTCTAGGCGGATATGGTGCATACATACATCTGGGCTGATGCACACCAAATCTGACAAAGTCCATCCGATGGCCTTTTGATTCCGTCTCAATACTACCAGCAATTCCCTTTCATGTTCCTTGGTCAACCGGTTCTTAATGATTGCCGGAAATGTCTCTTCATCTCCCAGATATGCGTACTTCAAATCAGGAGGTAATGTCTTCAACTCCTTCTTAGGTGAGATCGCCTCTTGAGGAAGTGGATTCTTCTCCATATTCTTCGCTGCAAGCTCCCCAAAATCTGGTAAATTCTCCATACTGCTCAGTTCCTCTAAACTGTTCAGTTGGACTAAATCACTTGATCCAGCTGAACCTGGCTTTTGGCAAAATCTCATAATAGCCTCATTAATTTCCTCATCCGTCAAGTTGCGTGTCACCAGTGCCTCGCACCAATTTGCAACCTCTTTGCCAATGGAATCATCCAACTCAGAAGCCTCAAGTTGCTCTTGTAGGAGTTCAGTTTCAAGGAACTTCTGAACTAAAGGCGTAATTACATCAAGAGAGTGCAGATTCTCCATGTCTAGTGGCTTCTTCATGGCTTCATCAATGTTGAACGTGAATTTTTTGCCATGATAATCAAGACAAATTATGTCGTCGCTGACATCAATTATGGTCTTAGTTGTCCTCAGGAATGGTCTCCCTAACAAAATACCACTTGATTCCCCTGCCTCTGACTCGTTCATTCGGATTACATGGAAATCCGTCGGATATAAGAAATTGTGCACCCTCACGATCACATTCTCCATAACTCCCTCTGGGTTTATGCATGACCTGTCAGCTAATTGGATAACTACCTTCGTGTCCACTAGCCTGACTCCAGTTAGCTTCTTGTAAACCGAAAATGGTAAAACATTAATTGAAGCCTCTAAGTCGCACATAGCATGTTCAATGTTGACGTCCCCAATGATGATGGGCAAGGTAAACATCCCAGGATCTGTTATATTTGAAGGAAGCCTTTTCTTCGGGATAACCGCTGACACACTTTCCCCGATCACGATTTTCCCGTTAGTTTTCGCCTTCCCGGCTATGAAATCGTTGATGAATCTACTGAACGGTGGCAACTTCAATGCCTGCAGAAATGGTAGGTTGATTTCTAGCTTTCCAAAAAATCCATAAAATCGGTGGGGTCCTCCTTCTGTCTCTTAGGTTCACCCCGATATGGGTAAGGTTTGGTGCGTGTGACCACACTACTTGGTCCTTCATTATGTTCCTCACCCTCCTGCCTTCTTTTCTCTTCGTACAACACTTCAGGTTCCTCAGCAGGAAGTACTGGGTCGGAAAAATAAGGCAACAACCCCTTTTCTTTGTCCGAGGAGGCCTCTGTTCCAGTCTGCACTCAGGTCAACATCTCACTTCCTTCGTCTGTTCCTCCCAAGGGTTCAACATAGTCCTTCCCCGACCTCAGAGTAATCTTGCCAATGTTGGCTTTGTCTGGCATCTTGACAGTGGCGGAAAGGTGACCATTATGCCCGCGTATCTCGTTCAATGTAGTTGCCATTTGTGAGATTTGTTTGGTGAGCATGTCCAGGGTTGCCTTATGTTCTAGCTGAGCATCTTGTAGCTTGTGCACCACATCATTGTTTGTATGCATATTTCCTTGAATATGCTGCTCAGAATTTAGCAAATCTCCAATCCCTTGGGTTGCTCGGGCCGTCGGCTGACTGGAGGTTGCTCCCGGCTGATTACCGGAAGAGGATCCTGACCAATGATGGAAATTTCGTTGTGGTCCTTGACTTCCCTGTTGTTGCGATGGAGCATTTGATTTCTGATTCTGGTAGCCTTTCTGATGCAATGGAACATAGGAGACCATTTGATTGTTCTGATTCCTGTTCTACTAGTGCGGATGATCCCCTGTCCCCTATTGTTGTTCCAGTTGTTCTGCCCTTCGTGGTTCCAATTCTACCATTGGGGCTGCCCCTCATGCTGCTGTGGATAACTGATAGCCGGCGGATGTTGATATGTTATGGTTGGTGGTTGTTGATAAGTGCTGACTGGTGGTGGTGGCTGACTTTGGTTCTGATTTAACCATCTGAAATTTAGGTGTTCTCTCCATGGAGCTTCTCTCTGTTTCCCGGGAATCCAGCTCCCATTAGGACTCTAATGCCCAGTAGCACTCACCTGAGCTTGAAGATCAGGGTCTCTCTGAGGTCCGTAGCTGGGATACATCCCTTCCTAGCTTACTACAACATTCACCTTCATCTGCGGGACAGGCCAATTATGTTTTTCCATCGCGGCCAATAGCGCATTTTCCATCATGTCCATGCGAGCCTCTATTCTCTCCTCGGCTGTGTCTGCATAGGTATTAACTGGCACCCGCCTCACGATTGTTGTACGTGGATTATCATATGCCCTCTTGGCATTGATCAATCTATCCAGCACTCTTTTGGCCTCATTCACCTTCAGTTTAGAGAAGTCACCACCACTCGAAGAGTTCATTAGATCTTTGCTATCAGGGGTTAGCCCTTCATAAAAAGTGTTGTAAACATTGGTTTCCATCATACGGTTATTCGAGCATGCATCGAGCAGTCCTTTGTATCTTCCCCAGTATTCACTCAAAGTTTCCTCACTGTCCTACCGGACTCCTTGAATCTCCTTCTTCAGGGCATTTATTTTTGTGGAGGGAAAGAAGTAATCCAAGAATATTTTTCGAAACTCCGACCAGGTCCTTATACATGATCTATGAGGCAGCCTCATGAACCAGGTGTCAGCCTCGCCTTGTAATGCGAAAGGAATAGCGCGTAGCCTGTAATCTTCCATGCTTGATCCCATTGGTCGCTTCTGAAATCTACAAAGTTTGCAGAAATCGTGCAGGAAGGTGTATGGGTTCTCCACTCTTCGCCTGTAAAAATGTGGCATGACCGCCAGCACATTATTCTTTATCTCGATCCATGACTGAGCAGGGGTCACCACTATGGCCTAAGAAGGCTCGCCGTCTATGTGGGCGTTCAGGGATCCAATCTCGGGATCATTATCTTCTATATCCGCCATTGGAGCAGGTTTTTCCACTTGCTTAGTTTCCTCTGTGTCTCTCCAGTTCACTGTTGTTCCAACGTCCAAAATTTGGGTACATATACTGTAAAAGAAAAGAAAATAAACAAAATAAATCAACTATTTACACCAAATATCTCAAACACATGCACATAAAAACGCCATCCATCCATGGCAACGACGCCATTTGAAGGAGCGCGAGAGGTTTCCCTCAACCTAATGACTCTAGTTCACACAATAGATTTTTAGTATGTCGATACTGCTCAACTGATCAAGTCAATGATGAAGGGATCAAGTAGGCAACTATCCAATCGGTTATGCAAACGGAGAGGCTTAGGACCTTCAATACCTTAACCCACAATACTATAGACTAGTAAATGGAAGTAAGGGTCAAATCCCACAGGGACAGAGGCATGCCGAGTTGTGTATGAGACATGTTGGGGAGGGGTTGGCTGCTGCCACGCTTCACTACTAGTAGGTTAACTAAAATTACTCAAGCAATAAACTAACTTGATCTATCAAAATGAAACAACATAACTTGAACTGATCAACTCAGATATAAACCACATGTTAACATAACAACGGGGACCACTGAAAGAAAAGCGCACTACAAAAAAGCTGCAACAACGAAAAAGTGACAGGGACTGCGATCCTAACGAACTATGACCTTCTTCTTCACTAAGCATCTAAAACAAACATGACGGCTGAGGAAAGCAGAGCATATGACATTTAAGCGAGAAAAGAACAAATCAAAAGATGGATCCATTCGATTTAACCAAAGAGAAAACAAATCTAAGGTATCTATCCTAGACTCATGCAAGTTAACGAAGTGAAACTTAGATCTAACTATGAGAAATCAAAAAACAGAGTAGCAAAGGTAATCTAACTCCAAAATCACCGAATGCATTGCATACTTCGTCCTAACTTCAGATCTAAACATCAATCACTGAGTTGCGCAGAGCTAACTTCCAATTTAGAACAGAACTAAGCTAAACAAAAGAAACACAACAAAGAACATCAGATCCAAAACAGCTTGCATTGAAAACTCCATTTTACAAACGATCTTCAACAAACAAAACAGAATTCCAAATCTCAAATTCAGAAGATCGATCAGCAACAAGGAACAAAATAGAGACTAAACAAAATAACAACTAGAATCCGGAAGAAAACATGAACAAAAACTAAGCAACAATTGTTTCGACCCCTCGGGGTTTTAAAGAAAAAATAAACTATGAAGGCTTCTTAGGCAGATCTGTGTCTCTTCTTCCCCGACGAGGAAGAAAAGAGGAAGGTTGAAGTGGAACTGCGACTCCGATGACTCCTAGCTCCCGTGCTCCATGCTTAAAAATGTAAAAGAGGATTGTGTGGTAATTGAGGTGATACTGGACCCGGAAAGACTCTCCTTTTGCATGCATTCTCCTTGCAATTTATAGGATGATGTTGGGCCCAAATTCCTAGGTTAAGCCCATCCTATCTTGATATTTATGCCCTTAAGATGGCATCTTTTCTTCTCTCTTCGGTGACTCATCACTCCATGTGGTGAACTCCACTTGATCAACTTGTCGACAGGGTAAGTTTCACTACTTGTACACAACTGATCAACTTAGCTCCATTTCTGGCCATTTTCACTCCTTTATCGAGTTGATCAAGTCGATCCTACGTTTGCTGCTTTTGCACTTTATAGCCGCTACACACTCAAATTCACCATTCTTTTCACATATTATCAGCCATGTTAGTGCAATAAACCCTACAAAGCCATGCTTGTAACGAGCCCTATCAAGTGTATGATTAAATAACGTGTGTCCTATATTATTACAAAGATTAAGGAATATTAAATCTCCAAGACATCGTCTCTCAGTAGATAGCAATAAAGACGTGTCTATACTTTAGATCCTTTCAATGCTATACCACACCAGTGTCACTAGTCATTCTCAAGGTAAAGACGACTTTCGAATGGACACTGCAACCTTTCGCAATAGGTAGCCAAAGCCTATCTAGATTGTGAAAAAGTTTTACTTCTACAAGGTATCGGCTGGGTCACCTACTGTGATGACCTGTTCCACGACCCAACCTTCAATGTAGAAGACTTAGACTGATTTTACTTTCCGGCGTTTTAATTATATAATTAAATATATAATTAAAGACGGTCAATACCCATTAAAGTAAAATACACAGCATGAAGAAAACATTTATTATTCCATTAAATGTGGAGAGTTTACAATATACAAGCAATTTATCAAATTCATAATAAACTCGAAAAATGCTTTTTAGTATATATGTTCCAACATGACCTACATAGACACCAAATCACCTCGACCATAAAGCATTAGATCATCAGCAAAAGCTAAGTGAGTAATGCGCAAGTTAATACACTTGGGGTGATAATGGAAGTGATACCTAGACGTGCGGAATAAAAGACGACGAGACAGGTATTCCATGCACAAGATGAAGAGGGACGGGGACATCGGGTCACCTTGCCTGAGTCCCCTTTTACCTTTGAAGAAGCCGTGGGAGCTTCCGTTGACTGCAATGGAAAAGGACGGGAAAGACACACATTCCATAATCCTTTCAATGAAGAGTGGATGGAAGTTGAGTTCCCCAAGCACATCCTCGAGAAATCTCCAATTGATGGTGCCATAGGCTTTCCTCAAATCAATCTTGATGGTGCATCGGGGTACACCACGAGCCCGGTCATACTCCATCATGATTTCTGTTGCCAGGTGGATATTATCCATGATGCTCCGGCTTGAGACAAATGCTGATTGAGCTTGATTGACAAGCTTCGGAAGAAGTGTCTCTATGCGTCTAGATAAGATCTTTGTGATGACCTTATAGATAACATTGCAGCAAGAAATCGGTCTGAATTCCCCCACTTTAGGGTTGGTGCTCGTCTTTGGGATAAGGGTAGTGATGGTGGCATTGAAGCTCTGGAGCAGTTTGCCGGTGTTGAAGAACTCGTTGATTGCACCGACCAAGTCTTCGACATCAAACAAAGCATCCCTGATTTCTTGGTCTGTGACCTCCAGAATAAGATTGTTCTTCTCTCCCTCGTCAAGACAGTAGCCATTTTCAATAACTTCTGAACTCAACGGTGATGCAGGCCGTGCCGAAGAGGCCTTTGTAGAACTGCTCGAAAGTCTCAATAATTTCATCTTGGTCGTCCATGATGGTTCCATCTTCTCTGGACAAGAAGGAGATAGAATTCCGAGAGTTGTTAGTTTTGACCATAGAGTGAAAAAATGAGGTATTCCTGTCACTAAGCAGAAGGTGTTAGAGCTCCGCTTTTTGGCTAAAATAGTGTTTCTCCGAGGTAACTAGGTATTCCGCCTTCTGTGTAAGTTCTTTGGCTTGGGCTTGAAGAGCCAGGTTGACAAGCTTCGGAAGAAGTGTCTCTATGCGTCTAGATAAGATCTTTGTGATGACCTTATAGATAACATTGCAGCAAGACATCGGTCTGAATTCCCCCACTTTAGGGTTGGTGCTCGTCTTTGGGATAAGGGTAGTGATGGTGGCATTGAAGCTCTGGAGCAGTTTGCCGGTGTTGAAGAACTCGTTGATTGCACCGACCAAGTCTTCGACATCAAACAAAGCATCCCTGATTTCTTGGTCTGTGACCTCCAGAATAAGATTGTTCTTCTCTCCCTCGTCAAGACGGTAGCCATTTTCAATAACTTCTGAACTCAACGGTGATGCATCTTTGGCCGTGCCGAAGAGGCCTTTGTAGAACTGTACGAAAGTCTCAATAATTTCATCTTGGTCGTCCATGATGGTTCCATCTTCTCTGGACAAGAAGGAGATAGAATTCCGAGAGTTGTTAGTTTTGACCATAGAGTGAAAAAATGAGGTATTCCTGTCACTAAGCAGAAGGTGTTAGAGCTCCGCTTTTTGGCTAAAATAGTGTTTCTCCGAGGTAACTAGGTATTCCGCCTTCTGTCTAAGTTCTTTGGCTTGGGCTTGAAGAGCCAGGTTGACAAGCTTCGGAAGAAGTGTCTCTATGCGTCTAGATAAGATCTTTGTGATGACCTTATAGATAACATTGCAGCAAGACATCGGTCTGAATTCCCCCACTTTAGGGTTGGTGCTCGTCTTTGGGATAAGGGTAGTGATGGTGGCATTGAAGCTCTGGAGCAGTTTGCCGGTGTTGAAGAACTCGTTGATTGCACCGACCAAGTCTTCGACATCAAACAAAGCATCCCTGATTTCTTGGTCTGTGACCTCCAGAATAAGATTGTTCTTCTCTCTCTCGTCAAGACGGTAGCCATTTTCAATAACTTCTGAACTCAACGGTGATGCATCTTTGGCTGTGCCGAAGAGGCCTTTGTAGAACTGTACGAAAGTCTCAATAATTTCATCTTGGTCGTCCATGATGGTTCCATCTTCTCTGGACAAGAAGGAGATAGAATTCCGAGAGTTGTTAGTTTTGACCATAGAGTGAAAAAATGAGGTATTCCTGTCACTAAGCAGAAGGTGTTAGAGCCCCGCTTTTTGGCTAAAATAGTGTTTCTCCGAGGTAACAAGGTATTCCGCCTTCTGTCTAAGTTCTTTGGCTTGGGCTTGAAGAGCCAGGTTGACAAGCTTCGGAAGAAGTGTCTCTATGCGTCTAGATAAGATCTTTGTGATGACCTTATAGATAACATTGCAGCAAGACATCGGTCTGAATTCCCCCACTTTAGGGTTGGTGCTCGTCTTTGGGATAAGGGTAGTGATGGTGGCATTGAAGCTCTGGAGCAGTTTGCCGGTGTTGAAGAACTCGTTGATTGCACCGACCAAGTCTTCGACATCAAACAAAGCATCCCTGATTTCTTGGTCTGTGACCTCCAGAATAAGATTGTTCTTCTCTCCCTCGTCAAGACGGTAGCCATTTTCAATAACTTCTGAACTCAACGGTGATGCATCTTTGGCCGTGCCGAAGAGGCCTTTGTAGAACTGCACGAAAGTCTCAATAATTTCATCTTGGTCGTCCATGATGGTTCCATCTTCTCTGGACAAGAAGGAGATAGAATTCCGAGAGTTGTTAGTTTTGACCATAGAGTGAAAAAATGAGGTATTCCTGTCACTAAGCAGAAGGTGTTAGAGCCCCGCTTTTTGGCTAAAATAGTGTTTCTCCGAGGTAACAAGGTATTCCACCTTCTGTCTAAGTTCTTTGGCTTGGGCTTGAAGAGCCAGGTTCCTCGTGTCCTGGTCTAATTTCAGTTGGAGTTCCTCAAGTTCCTTTGAAGCATCCTTAGCTCGTTCCGAGATATTGCTAAACTCTTTAAAGTTGAATGCCTTGAGGACTTGTTTGAACGCCTTCCCTCTCTAAAAAAGGATGAATTGCTTCGAACCAGCGACATGCTTGCACCAGTTCTCCCTGAGGAGGGGTTCGAAACCTGCATATGTCATCCAATAATTGAAGAATTTGAAAGGCTTGGGATAGGATTTGACATCACCAAAGATTTTCATTTTTGTCGGGGAGTGATCAATTTGAAAGCCTGCTGGCATGAAGATGGGGTTCACAATGTACCCCGCATTGAGCCAATCTTGATTGACCATGGTTTGGTCAATTTTTCTTAACACCATTCCATTTAACCATGTGAACGAGCAACTCGTGGATGACGTAACTTGAATTCCAAGATGAATGCAGGCCTGGATCGGGCCATCCATCTCTCGGTTCTCCAGTGTCCTCTTGCCACGACGTTCATCCACATTAAAACAGTCCCAAGAACAGGACTATATTAGAGGAAGTGAGATGTATCTTTCTGACCTCAGGGGTGCCTAAGAGTTCTTGGGGGAAGCTGTCCTCACTGCATCAAAAGTGATCAACAGATGCCCATCCGCAGCCATTGATTTTGAAGTTCCTGACAAAAAGTGGTATGGTGTCGAACCAAATTTCAGCAGACTAAAGCCACTTGGATGTAGAGCCTGTGCTCATGTGAAAGCAGGAAACTTAGAAACAAGAGCAGTCAAATGCATTTTTCTCGAATATCAAGATGGTATAAAGGGGTAATAATTATGGAACCAGGAATCACAAAAAATGATATTGAGTAGAGATGTAGTTTTTGATGAGGAAAATGATACGCTCGGATTTTGCACTATTTTAAGGTCATTATTTAGTCCGTGTTGAGTGTCAAATTGCATTACATGTCCTTAATTGCATATTTGTCTATTTTCGTATTTTGACATGTTTTGTGATAAATGTGCAAAATAGAGCCTAAAAAGATAGCAAAAAGTAGAAGATTGAAATCTGGAGTATTCAAGCCGTCCAACGGTCCGCTGCAACATAGCCAGCGACTGCTGGCCGCCAACGACCGTTGAACAGGTACCGGTCCGCTTTGGAAAAGTTAGGCTGAAAAGAGGAACACGCCCAGCGACTGCTCTCGGAGATCCAGTAGCTATGGGATGATTACCAGCGGCCGCTGAAACAAGTGCAACGACCGTTGTTCAAGAGACAGAAGCTACAGAACAATCTGCCAGCGACAACTGAACAAAGTGCAGCGGCCCACTGGAAAATGCGGTGCATAGAATTGACCTACTTTCTCCCCAAGATTTACCATACTATGCTGAATATCTGCCATATTTAGGTGCACGAAATTGTGAAGGCTATAAATACCCCCTCAAGCTTCATCAAAGAGATCTTTTTGCTGCATTATTTTCCAGATAGAATATTTTGAGAGTTCTTCCATTGTTCATCAAGTTCAAGGTGTTTGAAGAAGGACTCAAGAGAAGATCAAGGCTACAAGATTCAACCTTTGGATTTTATCAACTTAGTTCTTATGTTTTCTTTGTTTTCCCTACAAACTATGTTTTTACATTATTCAATTATGTGTAACTAAATTCACAGAATTCTAGGGATGTGTTAGTAGCGACTTTGTTTATACAATTCCTATTTATTTAATATCCGTTTTGTTCATTACTTCGCTTCTATTTTAAGTGTTGAAAAATTGCTTCACGTTTGAGTGACACATTCTGT
Organism: Salvia splendens; assembly: GCF_004379255.2. Taxonomy (NCBI): domain Eukaryota; kingdom Viridiplantae; phylum Streptophyta; class Magnoliopsida; order Lamiales; family Lamiaceae; genus Salvia; species Salvia splendens. The sequence goes on along the minus strand of NC_056053.1, from coordinate 12,828,074 downwards.
GATGATCTATTGGCTTGCTACATACTCGTGAGAGGAGGTTGGCGAGTTAGAAGAGCTTAGTTTATGTTACAATTAGCTCACCTTAAAACGACATTGTTAATTGAGAGCGAGAACATTAGGAGTCTTAGGAGCTTTTAGGAGTTATTAATCTAGGATTGACAACCCTAGTGTCTATAATCCACGTTGTGCCGCATGGACAATATAGTTGCACCTCGTTCTAGTGAAGTATGAACTGTGCCAAGGTGTTGTAGTTGGAATTTGTATAACCATAATTGTGAAAGCATTTCACTGGAATTCCCTTATCTTATGTGACTTTTCTCTGTGTTCTTTATCTTCAATCATTATTTGCTTTTATTTTTACATCTTTTGTTTTCAAAATCGAAATCTTTTGTTTCTCCAAATAGTAGAAGAAGCCTAGTAGAAGGTAGACAATTTATGATCGTTTTCCTTGTGTTCGATATCTGGTACTGACTATTAGCTATACTTGATTTACTTTGTATACTTACGGATTTATTTAGTGCTGATGAAAATTGCATCAGAAAACATTCCCTATCATGAGTCGAGCTCAAGACCAAATACAACTAGATATGATGTTGAGGTGGAGCATGTGAGCAAGAGTATCTCAGATCATGCAGATGATTCACCAGACTTCACAACAACTGTCCATCAAGCTGAACAAATGAGTACTGAACATTCCTATAAGCTAGCCAGAGACAGACCAAGGAGGAATATGATGCATTTTTTATTAGCACTAAATAAACCTGCAAGTATACAGAGTATATATTGTATAGCTAAAGGTCAGTACCTGATATCGAACACATGGAAAACGATCATAGACTGACTGTTTACCTTCTACTAGGCTTATTCTACTATTTGGAGAAAACAAAGATTTTTTGTTTTTGAAAGTGAGATTTGTAAAAACAACGAAAGCAAATAACAGAAGCCGATAAATACACAGAGAATAACCAGATGAGATAAGAGAATTCCAGAGATTTGCTTTCACAGTTATGGTTTATACAAGTTTCAACTACAATACCCTAAATAGTTCATACTTTACTAGAATGCGTCACATTTTTGTTGTCCATGTGATACAAAGTGGATTACGAACACTAGGTCAGTTTTGTCGTTTCAATTAGAGAGAAGAGCAAGAGATAGAGAGGAAGTCCGAGAAGAGATCAAAGTTTTAGTTGATCAATTCACACTGAGTTTTGTGATCTCGAGTTCTCTGTTCTTCGTTGCGAGTAATCACTGTCATTTTCCTTTTTCTTTGTATCTTCACTCCCAAAATCAATATACCGAGAAGTACTTTTCCGTAGATGTAGACTTTTTACGTCGAACCATATAAAACCTTGCGTCTGATTCTTGTTCTTATTCTCGTTGCATCGCTATTGATCCATATTATTGGAGATCGGCCCACAGTATAAGGTAGAGACACTTATCGAATCTCAAAATCAATAAATTTTTATGGATGAACCAGAATTTAAAAAGAGAAATTTTGGAATATGGGTCTCAATTCGCTGACCTTTCGAAATGAGGGATTAAATTTGCTGACATTTCAGAATATAGGTTCAAGGCATGCGAATCTTTCGGAGTAAGGGTTTTATACATTTTTATAATTATGATCTTCATTTTTCTTATTATTTTCCTCCCAATAATTACAAATTGACTAAACTATCCTTTTAACTCTATTTCTCAAAAATTTCAATATGCTCCCTCCAACGATTCTGCGCTCTTACCGCTCCACTGAAAAATGAATCTGCTCTTTTTTGAATTTGAGAAAAATTAGCCACGTTAATTTCATTATTTAAAACTTAATAAAAAATATGTTTGTATAGAAGAGAAAACCACCAAAACTCTTCTTCCACTTTGGCGTGGAGTATGCATTATTACTTCCACATAAGCAATTTAGTGGTGACTGGTGTTTTCTTATCTCCATGAACATAACCTTGTAGTTATAAAGCAATAAAATTTAAATTCAAATTATTCTCATTAGAATTTCGAACCTCTGCACAGATTGGAGGAAATGAGCTAGGGCGAAGAGTGGAAGCGGAGGTGCTAAAGAGTGGAGGCGGAGGCGGTGAATTGGCGCCGGTGAATTGGAGGATGGAGGCGGATGCGGCGTGGAGTGTGATTCATTTTTCAATGGAGCGGTAAAGAGCGCACAACCGTTGGAGGGAGCTTATTGATATTTTTGAGAAATAGTTTAGTGAATTTGTATTATTAGGAGTAAAATAATAAGAAAAATGAAGATCATAATTATAAAAATATAGAAAACTAAAAAATTCGCGACCCTTATGAAATTTGTCATTTAAAAATAAACAGAAATAGGGAGTAGTTGTCAGTATTTCGTGAAAGAGGTGATGTGAATAGGTCCACTGACTGTCAAATTCTAGTGGGAGTGACAACCAAGCGAAGCAACCACCGTAATCTTCACACACCTGACCTCCCACATTTGGAGCCCTTCAAAAGCAATACTCTCTCTCATCTTTATAAAACCATGTGAATTGACTCTCCAACCACTGCTCACTGTCGGCCTCCTCAAATGTAGGCCCCATAAATCCCTTATTTCATCGGTTGCATGTTCCCTCCTCGCATCTGCAACGCTTCACATTCACGAATTTTGCATTAGAGTCTTCCAATTAACACGAATTTCTTCTTTTTATTGTGTGCTTAAGTTTTTTTTTCTTACTGTTAATCGCAGTATGGATTCCACTACTCCGCTCGGTTATGCTCTGTTTCAATTGACACCGACACGAACAAGGTACGCCTCTCCACATTCCACCCCCAATTATGTAAATTTCTGATACCAATTTCTCACTATTCTCATCAATGTGTTGAATGGGAACCTGTGAAGATGTGATCTCGTGATATTTGCTGGGAATAAGAGTGAGAAAATAGCATCAGGGTTGTTGGAGCCATTTCTCTGCCATTTGAAATCGGCTAAGGATCAAATTTCCAAAGGCGGATATTCGATTATGCTTAAGCCCATTTCCGCAGATGCTTCTCCATGGTTCACTAAGACCATTCTCGAAAGGTGTTCTGAGTTTATGTTGTGGTTTGCTTTGTTAGTCTCTCATGTTATGTTGTGTGTTTTACTAAATGGATTTTATTTTATTTTTTATATTAAGGTTTGTGAAGTTTGTTAGCACACCAGAGGTTCTTGAGAGAGTTGTGACTATTGAGAGAGAGATAAATCAGATTGAAAGATCAAATGAGCAAGTAAATGGACCACCAGGTACGACAAAAATGAATTGTGAGTTGAGGTTTTCTTTAGCTTTTAGTATGATTTTAGATCATAATGGATTAAATTAAATTTAGTAGTCAATCTCTTAGATCCCAGTAAACCCCTTATTGTCATGTGACTTGTAGCATCGAGTCTTGTAGATTATATTTTATAGTTTTGTATGCTCAAGATGTGTGTATCCGGAGAGAGATCGAGGTAAATGTACTGGATTAAATCAATCGATCTACACAAAATGGCTTTGTTTTGTGGTTGATCTGAACTATATACATTCACATACTTTATTTGTACATCTTTTTGTTTATCAAATTGTTTTATTTACCTGGTCTCTGAGTAGAAAGGGGAAATATCTGAAGAATCAGCTTAATTTTGCATGAATGTGGACAAGAGTGAAATATACATCAGGATGATCTTTAAATTTTTCCTTTATAATCAGATTTATACTCTCTCTTACTAAGGAAAGTGTCGAATATAGTCTTATAAATTTTACTAGTGGATATCTCTTAGTCATAGACTTTCAAAATGGAAGCATTTTGCATAGATTAATATGTAAATCAATTTCTATTATAACGTAAGTAAACAACAATTTTGTATTCGCAGGCACTCCTACGACTGATGGAGACTTCAGATTTTCAGTTACCCCATTTAAGGTGCATCATCCTCTGTAGCCTTCTAATCTTTCCCTTGTTGTATTCAGAATGTATTTTGTAGAACATGTATTGATGATACACCATTTAACCACATCTCCAGTCCAAATCTGAAACCAACGGTGATGATGATGGTGGAGAAGAAAATCCAAAGTAAATGCGTTATCTTAATTTATTTATTTCTTGAACGTACAATTTCTACCAGTTGTATATTAACAATTTCCGTGGGGTGTGTATAGGGTTCGTCTTCAACGTGTTCTGGAATCTCGGAAGGCAATGCTCAAGAAAGAGCAAGCAATGGCTTATGCACGTGCTTTAGTGGCAGGGTTTGAGATGGATTATATATATGATCTTGTCTCTTTCAGTGATGCTTTTGGAGCTCTCCGTTTAAGGTAGGATATATTCTGCGTGCATTTTGTAGGGTGGAGTTTTATGGTGGAGCCTTGTATTCTTGAGAAAAACCATACCCTCTCACATCATGATAGTTATTGTGGATTCTAGTTATGTCGTGAAATAATCTGGCAGTAAACCTCTATTTTCGTTATATTTCTCTCTCGATGATGTTTCGGATACTTTGTGGAAGTGAACCAGAGCGATTTAGAATGGATGTGGAAGTTCAGTTTAATGGATGACGTGTCTTGTCTAAAACTTGTGGCTCCCTTACATTGACAGATTCTCTCACTGCGACAGACTAACTAAGTTGATGTCATATTTTGGGTCATTTCCGATTTACTCATCTCAAGGCGGTGACATTACTTCTGCTGATTCAGGGAAGCGTGCATAAACTTCATGGAGCTCTGCAATAAGAAGAACAGTGATAAGATTTGGTTAGATGAAGTTGCAGCAATGCAAGCATCGTATTTGGGAATGTCTGGAGCTGTATACACTGGTGAAAGTAATGATTTATATCCTACTGGGCCAGCTAAGAGTTCAGCATCCGATAGTGGCGAAGGTATACTTTCTATACTTGCTCTTTTCTGTCAATAAACACTAGTTAAGAGGTGCAGAAACTAATAGAAAATAACTTTCACCCCCCAATAGCTTGAGCAATGTATTGATAGCAGTTGCACTTCTTTAGACAGACTATGTAAACTGTGAAATGAGCCTAAAATGATGATTGTGGAACACTAAAACATAGACATATGTGGAAATGTATGTAGGCATAGCAGAGAAAAGTAATAGGTATATTTCATTACTTCGTAAACCAAATATGTATAGTACAAGGGACTAAGCCTGAGTAGGACACATAACCGATGTGGGATACTTATTATATAACACTTCCCCTAAAGCTGAAGCTGGTACAGCTTTTGATAAATGTTTAGTGACAGCGGTGATAGTGGTAGCTGTGGTAGTAGTGACGGTTATAGTGGTAATAGCAACTGTAGCAGTGGTAGTGGTAGCAGCTGTAGGGTAATGGTAGCAGCTGTGGGGAAGTGGTAGTAGTAGAGCAGCCCCAAAACCTTATCAGAAGTACAAACCGAGCAAAGTTGGTAGCAGCGGCAACAAAACAAGGCTGTCGCGGCAGAGGTAGGCAGAACCGAACAAAGTCGATAGAGTAGTTGGGGGCCTAAGCAGATCAGTCAGAGTCATAGAACTGGCAAAGTAGTAGTAGCACCAGAAACAGAAAATCTAATTTTGGGCATAGTAATTTCCGGTAGAGTAGAGCAGCAAAACAGAACAATCGTAATTTCGGGCAGAGGTGGAGGGGAAGAGTAGTGGCGGACATAGCAGAAACCTTAATTTCTTTTTTTTTTACAGACTAAATTAGAGATGGATTCGAATCTGCTCTGATACCTTGTAGAGCAATAAAACATGAATATGTCGAAAAGTATATAGACAATAGTAGTAGGTATAGTTCATTACTTCATAAAGCACATATATATAGTACAAGACACTTAAGTCTGTCTAGGGCACATAACCGATGTGTGATGGCTATTCTACAACAATGGCATAACTTTATACACACCCATGCACTATTTACTATTTACTATTTACTATTTACATGGAGTACGATAATTTGCAAAAGACCATGTACCAACTAGTCAAGATTCGTGATGGTACCCACATTTGGAAAATCATATCAAGCCACATATTTATAATTTTATTAGTATTTCAAAGTGTTCAATTATCCAAGTTTTGATCCATTAAACGCTCTAACATGAGACTTCCTCGATTTAGAGTAGTAGAATATAGAAGTTAAACATTATGGAGTGAGATCTTTTTAATCTCTATCTGAGCATGGCTCAAACTTGAGAATTGTGTTATGATATCTGCTGAGAGAGAGAGAGAGTCTAAATTGTATATTATTCATTTTTTCTACATCTTATGGAGTAAGCAATACAAGTAATTTTTCTCAGATTTGGACCTTTTTTGCTATCTTGAAGTATGTATAACTGAAATGGCAATTCATTAACATAAGGCACAGAGAATGGTTTGCCGACAGAGTTTCATCTGCCACAGGAAGAAAGGACAGCTCAATCCCCGACTTGGCAAAACAATCATCCTCAATACATGCAGAATCCGATGTTTCAACGGCCCCGACCATATCCGGGGTATATCTTTCCTGGGATGCAGGTCCCTCCATCACACTATCCCAGCAATGTTTCGTCGTGGCCTGTCAATTTCCATGATTCAGGCATGTATCTTGATAGGGACATCAAAGATAACAAGGGATACAGGTCCTTTAATAAGAAAAAGGAAAAGAATGTCAACGGGGCTCGAAGGCACAGTACAAAAAGTGAAGGTGAAGAAATTGATCAATCAAGTTCTGGAAGTGATTCGAGCGACGAGAAAGACCATGAAGCAACTCTTTCTCCAAACGAACGGATTTATAACAAGAAGCATAGGAGAAAATCTTCAAGAAAAGTCGTTATTCGTAACATAAATTACATTGCTTCTGCCACGAAAGAAGAAAGTTGCATTGATTCAGATAGCTCTTCTTCTGATGAAGATGAATACGTTGATGCAGACTCCATTAAACAGCAGGTAGAGGCAGCTGTTGGGTCATTGAAGAAACAGCATAAGCCACCCTCCAAAAAGAATAAGGCCCGAGATGATAGCAAGAAAGCCAGCAGTAACCGGATAAGTCATTCTGAAGAAGAAAGTAAAGGGGGGAATTGGGATATTTTTCAAAACCTCCTCATGAAGGATCCAGACCCGAGTAACAACGCAAAAGGTCCGAGGGATATTCATCTTCAAGAAGAGCACTCAATTGGCAAGGGAAGTTCAGATGAGAAGCTAAACAAGCCAACACATGCAAGTGATGATTTTCTTCTGACTGAAATATCAAACAGAAACGGAGTTCAAGGATCCGATGTTAATTTCAAAGGTGGGGAGATTTTCCATGGAGCTACGAAGAGGAGTAAAGATGATGATTTGTTAATGCCATCAAGAGAAGGAGGATACGTCTCCCAAACTTCTCATTTTTTCACTGAATTGTCCATCATTAAGACCTCGAAAGAGGAAGACTGGATTATAGGTGGCAAAAGACAGATATCTTCACATCCACGTGGGAGTATAGATCATAGTAGTTTTTGCTCCACCACCCCTTTTCAAGATGGAGAAAATAAACGAGAAGTCATTTCAGATGATTCTTTCATTGTTCCGTCACGAACATTGGATGGCCCACTGCAACGTCAGCCAAAGGATGACACTTTCATGGTACCAGACATTGCCGGGTCTAATCAATCCGTGAATAGCACGCATGGTAAAGTTGAAGCTGGAAGTTTCTCTGAACCTGAAGACTTCTCAATGATGTTTGGACAAAATTCTGCTTCTCAGCAAGTTATGAATTATAGGTCTCCGAATATGGGTTATGGGGATAATATTTCACTGTATGAAACAGGTGGGATTCAGTCTAAAACTGAACCAAGCGTTAGCATTGATGTTACACCACTGCAAAATGATAAATCGAGCAATTCCAAGAATGGGAAGGAGCTGGGAAGGAAAGTGGCTGGAAAGGAACCAAAGTCTAAAGCTTTAAAGGGGTCACTGTCAAGGAGCAAATCCGACATTCCACTGAGGAGTAAGATATCAACAGCAGGAAGCACAAGAGGCAAATCTGATAAGGTATCGTTTTATAAGTAGATTTCTGCGTTTTTGTGGATTATAGGAATGTTTCATTTGTTTGGCACATTTCATAGGACTGATTTAATCCTGCAATATTAAATTATCATTGCATTAGGATTTAATAGCATAACAGCATGATAGTGTTGTAATCACTTGGTCTTGTTTCTGTTGAATCTAATTTCTTCCCTATTACTTTGATCTTAGGAAGAAGAGAAGAGGAAGAAAATGGAAGAATTATTGATTCAGCGTCAAAAGAGAATTGCTGAAAGAAGTGCTGCTAAGGGTATTACCCGTGAAATTCCAAAGAGGCATCCAATAGAGAGTAAGAAGAGTAATGAGAAGACCGCAACAGCTGAGAGTAAAACATCATGTAAACCAGTTATGAAGAGTTCCACCATCGATCGCTTATCTACTGCTCGTACAACAAGCAAGCACTCGTCTACTGAATCTAGAGTTGGTCAAAACCAAAAACCAACATCTAAGGCGAAGCCCACAATGGCGCCTTCCCTACTGAAAAAGACGAAGGCAACTCAGGAGCGACGGGACAAGATCAATGCTTCAGACAAGAAAACTGGTTCAAATCATTCAAGGAGTACTTCCACTGTTCAGGTAAAGGCTAGCGCAGGTGCCACTCCCATGATCGCGGATGAATCTAGAAGAGCTGAAGGGACTCAAGCTGAAAGGAAGGATAGCAATGAGGATTCTGGGAGGGATACCTTGTTACATACTATGACTTCAGTTGAGAAGAGAGAATTGGCTACACTTTTCACTACAGATGCTTCAGAAGAGAAAAACTCCATTCAGATCTTACCTAGCAAAGACAGGCCACTCCCTTTAAAACCTTCATCAATGCTAAAGGAACAGCAACTTAATGTTGATGATGTTCGTGTTGGGCTTGCACCTGAGATCGCAGTTCATCCTACAGCGGAAAATCATTTGAAGTCTGCTCTATCGAACAGTAATGAGAAAGGTACAGAGAAGAAAAAGCTCTCCTTCTCTCCCGAAATCTCAGTGATGAATATTATCTCAACTCCACCTTCTGATAGCGAAGCAAGTCCAGAACTAAACCATTCCAGAAAAAAATGGAATAATGGTGAAAGCTCTCCGAAAATCCCTAAGGGCTTCAGGAAGCTCATCTTCTTTGGTAAAAGAAGTTGATTCTTGAATGAATTTTACCCGAGAAGCCTCTACATAATGCGCCATTCAGATTCACGAGGTGCATCGTATGGTGTCAAGCGATGAAGGATGGGTTAATTTATCGTGAAGCAAACAATAAACCATTCAGCATGGTTTTGTATAGAGATCTCATTCCAACCATTTCCGGAGGCAAGAGTTCTCTTGTTGTTTCCCTTGTGTATCGATGATTTTGTTTCCTGAGTGTACTTGTTTGTTGTTTGATGGTTTCCTTTGTAACTGTGATGATGTAAGGTCATGTGTTATGGTTGTAATGCATATTTTCCCTCCATTGGTAATGTATCTAAATTTATCAAACTGCTTTTTTTATGGACAGGAACAAATCTATTTTCTTAGTATTTTTACTAGAAAGAGATCAATAGTAATGGTTTCCTATTACCCTCAATTCTAAGTTTGGATTTTATTATCACAATTCAAGTTAAAATTCATGCCTTCTTGGATTTTATTATCACAATTCAAGTTAAAATTCATGCCGATCCACATTTCCCTTTTGTTCATGACAAATTGAAGTTCGCTAAAGAGACTGTGTGTGCTTTTGTGCTAGGTCAAGCTTCTCAAACTCAGAGAATCCACTAGATCACGAGGTCTAGGAACTCGGAAGATCTCAGAAGTCTCAGTCGTCGGACACACAAACTCCGCGTTCAAAAACCTCAACCCGCTATACTATGAATTAGTACAGGGAAGCAGGGATCAATCCCTCGAAGATGGACGTGTAGGAAGGCATTTAAAAGACTCTGGAAAGATATTTGGCTGTCGCCACGCAAATTTGGGTTGAGGAAAACTATTACTAAACTTAGAAAAAAAAATAATACTAGACCTAGGAAACTGAAAACATCATGCAGGCATAGATCATATCCGTAACTTCAATTCCTCAAACAAATTTCCTTGACCTAGTAAACGACTACCTAATTAGGCTAAACAGAAGATAAACATGCAGTGGGGACCATTTTCCTAAAACAGCAAAGTACGGATCAAAAGCTGCAGATAACAAACTATGAATTTAACAAACAACGACCTGCATCTCATTACCTGATTTAAACGCGAACATGGAGAAAACAGAGTAAATAACTAGATTCAAACAGAACATACATATTCGGACGTCGGAAACGGACGATTAATCGGAAACCAACAGATCCACTTCTACTAGACGTAGTAAACAGAACACAGAAATGAAACATCAAACTCATGCACAATCAGACAACTCTGCTTCAGATCCACACGTCGGACGCTTAATCCACTCCGGATCCAAGCAATCCGAACCCAACTACGACCAAAATCAACTCCATAAACTCCGATTCAACAATTCCACTCCGATCAATCGACAATCCAACCACGATTCTACTCTAATTCAACAGATCAAGTGCGAAAAGCATCCATTCAAGTAAATAACTATAAACTTAGAAACAAACATCATCCATACTCGAAATCAACATCATCATAACGGAAAATAGAAATTGCATAGATAAGATCAACAGTAATTCGACAGTCAACAAGGCCGAGCTTCGAACGGCGAAGCTCGGTGAAATTCACAGCAGTAAACGAAATGAAAACAGTAAAATTGTATCTTCGCCCTTCGTGAGGACGGTGTTACGCAACAACCAAACTGAAAGTAAACCCCGAACCCCTCGAATTTCGAGACCCAAGTGTGTAGGAGTGTGCGTGAGCTGAGAGCACAAAGGGCCCAAAAGAAAAGTTCCGACCTCCTTTGAATTGCATGCTCTCTCCCTTATATAGATGCGGATGTGATCTTCTAGAAGCCTTCGCTGGAAATCTCTATCCTGCCCTTCAGCTTAACGATCTCCTCCGTCTGGTCATTTTTTCTTTATAATGCTCATTTTATCGCCGTATTTCCTTCGCCTTGTAAATATCCTCCTTTCTTCCTAGGCCTGGCGACACCTGCTACACACCTGGATTAAAAAGATGTGTTAGACCCCGTAAATGCACGAAATTAATCCTCTAACCAATGCATGAAATTAGCCTTATCACAAATACTCTCATTTTCCCATTTGAAATGTCTAAAAAGATAAGTTCCGTTTCTTAAAATGGAAAATTCACCCCAATATTCTATCCACTTTTTCTTTCTCTTTCTACTTTTTCTACCTATATCTTCCCTATAAAACAAACAAATAAATAATAACCTAAAAATTTAAATGTGGACAGTGAGAGCGGCGCCTCAATCTCTTCTTCTCTTCTTCGAACATTTTCTTCCTCTCTTCTATTCCCACTTTTCAATATCCAAAAAAAAGGATTAACCTTGGATGCAATATTAATAACAAAAAGCGTATGTGAACAGTTCCGACTAAAAAATGGTGTATCACTGTTCAAAAACGCAAAAATTGGGGGTTTTGGAGCATGGTTGGAGGTGATTTTTCCCTCAATCATAGTCTAATTTGAAGTGTGAGGTCCTCCAGTTGAGCGCCACCGCTCGCTGGCGCCGCCATCTCCACCTCCGCACCTTCGTAAAAGCTAGAATCAAATGGGTCCGCGATCCGTATCTCGACGCAGCCGTTGAGAGAGAAAAACACCTAAAATCCTTAGACCATCCACAACGGGTCTCGCCGGCGTCTCGCGTCTCGTCTCAGCGAGACGAGACCCCGGCGAGACGCGTTGCAGCCTCCATCTCGTCCCGTCTCGTCGCGCGTCTCGACTCGGCGAGCCACGAGACGAGCTGTCTCGCCACGCGCCTAGGCGACGTGGCGCAGCCCGGCGTCGTGCGTGACGCCCACTCGCCGGCCCGCGAGTGGGCGTCGTCACGTGCTGACGCAATAAATATTTTTTTTAAAAAAAAATTCAAATTTAAATAAATAAAAAAATTTTGTAACGGTATTATTACCGTTTTTTTGTTTTTTTTTTTATAATTTTTTGTTTTTTATTAAATTTTTTACTCTATAAATACTCCTAAACCCATCCTCATTTACACACAACTACACATCTATTCTTCCTATCATCTAAATTTTCTCTCAAATTTTCGCTGAAATTTTCATAACCCAACTCAAGATGTCCGGCGACGGCGAGGGCAACTATGGCGGCTCCGGCTCCGGCGGGTGGGATCTCAACTCATTCGGCGATTGGGAGAACATGATCAACACATTGGGCGGTGGAGGTTCGTCAACGCCGGGGACCCAGGGTTCGGCGACGCCGGGGGGGTACCAACCACCCAATTTTGACCTTGATGCATATGTTCGTCCCAACGTCCCGCGGTTTTCGCAGGGATTATCCCAGATCCGGGAGGATTTTCAAGTTGATCCCACGCCGGGAGTAGGCCGAGGCGGTGGAGGTGGGCGAGGCGGTGGAGGTGGCCGAGGCAGTGTACAACCCCAGACGGGCGAGGACGAGGAGGAAGAAGAGGAAGAGGATCTTGGCCGACATCCGTACAACAACCTCGAAACGATGGCGGTGTACAACGCCTGGATCACGGTCTCGTACGATCCCATCGTCGGGAATCAACAAACCCGGAAGTGTTTCTGGGAAAAGGTTGTCGAGGTCTACCACCAAATAAAGCCGAACCGCTCCCGCAAGCGCACAGTTAAAATGATCCGCTGTCACTTTGACCGAGTCGACCGACAGGTCAAAAAATTCTGCGGCATCTACTCGGCGGAAGAGGCGCGCTACCAAAGCGGCGCCACGTCCACCGACATTTTGACGTCCGCTTTGCGCGCCTACTACCAGGACGAGGGACATCAATTCAGATTTGTTGATGTTTGGCGCGCCGTCAAGGACGAGGAACGATGGGCCGGCGGTTTCCGCTCCAGCTCGGGCTCAAACTCGAAGCGCACGAAGCATACGGCGAGTGACCAATACTCGTCTAGTGCTGGTGCGTCTGGTGGTGACACTGCTGAAGGCATCAGCCAACATGATGCTGAATCCCAGGAGTTTGCGGGTACGGTCGGCGATGCAGGAGGATCCGCGAGTAGGCGCCGTCGGCCGCAAGGGACGAAGGCGGCGAAAGCGGCTAGAGCAAGGAAGGGCCGAGGCGAATCAAGCCAGTCGGCCTCAGGATCGGGCTCGCGAGGAGGCTCGGACACACTTATGGTGGCGTACATGACCGCCACAATGGCGGACACTTCCCGCTTCTCGCACTCCCAATACGCGGCCTGGTGGAACGGAATTGTGCATATGGCAGCACAACTTGGCCTTCCGACTCCCCCTCAACCTCGACCGCCTCCGGAGGATGATTAGCCCTTCCGATTAATTTTTTTTTATTTTGTGTGTTTTTTTATTTTGTGTGTTTTTTTTATTTTGTGTGTTTTTTTATTTTGTGTGTTTTTTTATTTTGTTTTAATTTTAATAAAGTGTGTTTGTTTAAATTGAATTGGGTTTTAAAAAAAAATTATAAATTAAATTGAATGAATAGTAATTAAGAGACGGTATAGAGACGGTTAAGAGACGGAGCGTTGCAGGTTCCGTCTCTTAGTTAAGAGATGGAGGCAAAAAGGACAGTGGGGCCCTCAAATAGTGCTCAAATAGTAGTTAAGAGACGGTATAGAGAGAGCGTTGCGGATGGCCTTACACTCCCTGAAAAATCTCATCCTCTCTCACCCATCCCAATCCCTACCCCTCTCAAACCCCCATCTCTCCCTCCCCACCACCGCCGACAAATTCATCCAGTCCTACCCCTTCATCTTCAAAATCTTCCTCCCGCCAAACAAAACCAACCCCTTCCCCCACGTCAAGCTCACCCCCAAAGCCCTCTCCATCCACTACGACGAGCTTCTGCACCTCAACATGTCGCGCTACCGCCACGACCTCGCCCAGAGACTCGCCAAGCTCCTCATGATCGCGCGAGGCGGAAGACTTCCGCTCCACTTAATCGATACGCTGAGCTACGATCTAGGATTGCCTCATGATTATCTACTCACATTGTTGCCTGAATTCCCCGATTATTTCCAGATCTCTGACTTAGGGTTTAGGGATTCGAATGGGGAAATCGTCTTCGGAATGGAGCTGGTTAATTGGAGAGACGATTTAGCACTTTCTGAAATGGAAAAGAGGCGGGATTGTGATTTGAATGGAATGCAGATTCGATGAAATTACCGAGAGGATTCGATTTGCAGAAAAGAGTACAGGAATGGGTGGAGCAACAATGGCAGAATTTACCGTACATTTCGCCATACGAGAACGCTTTCCATCTGTCTCCGAACAGCGATCATGCGGAGAGATGGATGGTAGGCGTGATCCACGAGCTCCTGAGCTTGCTGGTGACGAAGAAGACGGAGAGGGAGAATGTGTTCCGATTTGGGGAGTTTCTAGGGATTGGGCGGGTGCGGGTGAAGAAGGCGCTGGTGCATTTTACGGGGATCTTCTACGTGTCGAATAAGATCCAAATGCAGACGGTGGTGTTGAGGGAGGCGTATAGGAAGAAACTGATGGCGGAGAAGCATCCGTTAATGGCGATCAGGAATAGGTATATAAGTCTGATGGAGTTGGTTTTGAGAAGGGGAAGGCCGGTTAGAGGAGCAGCTGTTCGTCGGAGAGAGAGAGGGAGAACTTGCTTCAGAGTTGTAAGCAATAAGAAGGAGGATTGGAATCGATGGAGGAGAAGCGATGATGATGATGATGATTGATGAGTATTTTCCATCGAGACCATAAATTATGAACGTCCATTAAACAAGAGCAGTGCTCATGTAAGTTACATAGCATATCAATACTCATTATAACCAAATTTATATGATGTGTTTATCAATCTAAATTTTTAAGTATAAATTACCAATTTAATGTATGAATATACTCCCTCCAACTCAATTTAGTTAAATCGTATTCCTTTTTGGTATGCCCAAACTTAGTTAGTCAAAACATAAAATATCCAACCATTCTTATTTTATTCTCTCTTCTATTTGTTGGCTTGCATTCCAATAACCTTATCTTTTCCAAAATATCAAATATGCATCCCCTCCTCTCCTCTACGTTAGATAACACCAAAGAGGGTGGTGTTTCTTTTTGTTAACTTTTGAGATCGAAATTCAATTGAGTTTGACAGATTGATAGTTTGCGAATGAAAGAGAGATCACAAGATGAAAGCAGAAGTATAATCTTCATTAGGAGAGAGAGATCGGATATGTAGACAAGAATATGGTTTCAAAACAGAAATTGAAAATCCCTCTTACTTAGAGCATCCACAATGGTTATAGCCCAGCAATAGCCCAGCCATAACCCAGCCACAAACTCCTCCTGCCACATCATCAATACTAAAAATCCTCCTGCCACATCATAAATAGCCCAGCCATAGCCTGCCATATCATAAATAGCCCACCCATAGCCTGCCATATCATAAATAGCCCAGCCACATCAATAGCCACATCACTAATAACACAATATACGGAATTTAGGGTTTAGAAGACATATACGAGAAACATTAATAATACTTAATTTTTTAAAAAAGTACAATAAATTAAAAAAAGTACATTAATAAAAAAAATTACATTCATAATCGAAAAAGTACATTGCTTAAAAAAATCACACGTCGGCTCCCTCGCCTCCGTCGTCGCCACCGCCACCGCCGCCTCCGCTGCCACCGCCGCTGCCGCCTCCACGCAGATCGTCATTCATGCTCTCGAGCAATGTGAAGAGAAATCTCTTCTCCTGGGGGTTCGTCGCCGCTCGCCATTCGGCTAACGTCTTCACCATCATCTGGCGCGTTTGTTGACACGCGAAGTACTTGAGATCCTCTGTAGACTGGCGGTCAAAGGGGGATGCCGACTGGACCTCCTGGGAACCCCCGGCGACCCCCCTCGCCTCCCGTTGCGCCCGCTTTTGCCCAACGGGGCGAGGTCGGCGGCCGAACGAACGAGGGTTGGGGAGCACCTGGTTCGTCTCGGGGAGGTCGTGGGAACCAACGCTGCTACCGCTGTAATCCCCGGTATAGTTCAATCGTTGCTTCTTCGGCCAGCCAGCGTCGACACCTACTCGGAATTTCTCGGAGTCGTTCAGCACAAGATAGCAGTTCCAGTAGGTGAAGTCCTTATACAACCCGGGTTGGGGGAAGGCTTTCTCCGCTATCCTCCTGCAGTCGTCCTCCGTTTGGTCACTACTCTGCATGCGAAGGGCGTTGGCGTACAAACCCGAAAATCGGGAGACGGCAGCCTTGTTTCGGTTCCACGCCTTCCGGCAATCCTCCCCGTTGTGTGGCCTCCCCTCCGGGCAAAATAGCTGGTAGGATGCTGCTACCTTGCCCCACACGTTGACGATCCTCTGGTTATTAGACACAAGAGGATCGTCGCAAACACTCACCCACGCCTTTGACAGCGCAACATTCTCCTCGTCCGTCCACCTTCTCCGTACCGTGGGGTCATCCCCACCCGGCTGCGACGACTCCCCGACCTTCTTTCCCTTGCCCTTCTTCTTTGGAGCGCCACTACCCTGCACTGCTCCCCCCGTTTGAACGGGAGTTTCCGGAACTCCGAGACTATCAAACCCCAAATCCGACAACGCAAAATCATCAAAACCGCTCGGCGTGAACTGCGCATCCGTTGGGGTCGATGTGTGCGACGAAGCAGTCAAAAAATCAAAACTGGGGTGATAGACGTCCCCCGCGTCACCTGCGTCGCCGGTACGCCCCCCGGCGTCCCCTGCCTCGCCGAACCTCCCCCGGGTATCATCTGCATATTGGGTGCCCAACCCCGCATCGTCGGGAACCCCCCCGTCGAACTCCCTCCGGTCGGCATCCCGGGTAGCATCTGCTGCCACGGGTACATGTTGTAGTAACCGGGCATCTGATTCCATCCGCCTCCAACGGGGATTGGGGGAGTTTGAGAACCGCTCATCCCTGAACTAGGCTCGTTGTTCAGATCCATTTCTCGGTGTTGATCTTTTACAGAAATTAAGATAGAGAGAGTACTCGTTAATACAAGTGGTGCGAATGAAAATGAAGTGCAAATCGCGTATATATAGTGTTTCGAAAATAAAAAAAATAAAAAAATCCGTTGGGCTATGCGCTGGGCGATCCGGGCGCTGCAATGGAGCCGAGCGGATCGCCCAGCGCATAGCCCAGCGGTTTTCGACCGCCTAGCGCTAGGCGAAATTGATTTCCGAAAAACCGCTCGGCGGTTTTCGGATTCTCCAATGGTTCGCCTAGCGACCGCCTAGCGCCGGCGCTCGGCTAGGCGGTGCGCTGGGCGCCATTGTAGATGCTCTTACTAAGCCGAACGGGTACGGCTCAGATTAAAAGCCAGCTCGCTCATCCGACGTTGCTGAATCATCTCAGCTGCACCTTTTTTGTGCATACTGAAAATGTTAGTCATAGGGCGGAATCTTGAATAATTATAAAATAAGAAATTAATAATTTATTTGCAAAATTTATTCAAATCAATAACTTGATTTAAAATTGATATAAAGTACCTAAATTTAACGAAAATCTAGAGAATTATAGGCTAGTAGCCATCAGCAGTTCGCATAATAAATTGAGTGACTATATCAATGGTATCTGATTTTTCACTTTTACCTAAAAATTAGTTCTTGGTCCTTTTCTATACTACAGTAGCATTTTTAGAATTCCTTGGAGTATTCATTTTCGTATTGAAAAGAAATACCCAACTAAGGTGGTAGGTATCGATGGGATAATATCTATTTTACCTATACAAGCGTATGTTATTCTAATTTATACTCCCTCCGTCCCATTGATTGACTACTTTTCGGCACGTGTTTGGAGAAAATTATACTAATAAATAGTTAAAGTGCAGAGAAAGTAAAGTTAGTAGGAGAATAATGTAGATACGACTATCTTCTATGTTATTCTCTCTCTTACTTTACTTTTCATCCGCTTTAACTATTTATTATCAACTTCGTAAAATTCGATAAATTTGGTATAATTTACTTTATACCTATTCTTTGCTCACTCTTCAAGTTTGCATGATTCTATTAATCACTCAATGTCTATATAGGAGGAGCATTATCTTTTCCAGTGATAAAAGAGAGAAGAAAAGAATTGTAAATAGAGAAAAAAAAGGAGAGAAATGGAGCATGAGTGTTTTGTTCATATGGTTCATGAACACCTGTTAAGTCGGATCTCTGACTCGGCCCATAAAATTGAGTACAACTCTCAGTGTTATGGTTGTTGTAGACACTTTTTACCCGGAGATGCAACATATGGAGGCAGCAGCGAGTGTGGATTTAAGTGGTTGTTATACAAAGAATGCCGCGAGAGATTATGTATCATATCCACCCTCTCACACTGTACTACTCAAAAAATATTTCTGAATTTATCATATGTGCAGTTTGTGAAGAGGGCTGTGGTGGATTGTCGATCCACTTCAGGGGCCTTAGCCTTAATGATGGGGACGAAAAGCTCCCACTTATGAAGCACCCAGGCCACACTCAGCATCAGTTGCGGTTTTCAAAGAAGACGAGGTGGTGCCCGTTCCCTACACCAGAGCTGCGCACTCCTCCCTAAGTCTAAGGGTATCTCTCTTCATCACCACCACCCTGTCTCCCTCTCCGTCTGAGTACATCAAATATGATTTTGATTGTGCTATATGCAACACCACTTTACCATTGAGACGTTGGGTCTATCATGTTGAAAACGTGTGATAATATGAAAGGCTTCTAGCTTTTCACTTTCAAGTCTTTTGGCCTTTCATGTTTTATGGTTTCCCTTAATTCCAAGACCTTTGAGGTGGCCCCCCCCATCCTATAAATAGATGGGTTTTAGGAGAAGAGAATATAACAAAACAAATCACTCTCTCTTCTCTCTAGCTTAAGCATTCTAGTTCGCATTAGGAGCATTGCATTGCTCGGTTCTCGCCTCCAATTCAAGTTCGCCGGAGCCTACGAGTTTGAGGTGCTTCAACTCGATAGGAGGAAAGTCGTTTCATCTTTGGGGACATTACGCCAATCTGTGAGCACTAGCCGGGGCGTATTTCGTCTTGCGGAGAGAGGGTCACCTCGACTCGACTTGAAGAATACTATAGTTTGCATCTCTTTACTTTCGTTGTAATTTATTTGTTACATTTACCTTACAGTTTTGTGTTCTTTGTAATAGCAAGGGTTGCCAGTGTAAAGGCTACTATATTTCCAACATATCATTGCCATCTTTGCAGCTATGTCGTCCATCTCAACTGTGCCACCAACGCATCATACACGTTAAGTACATTTTTTTTAGTTGAGATTGAACATATATATGTACTTCATTTTACTCCCTAGAGTCTATTTGTTTTCTTCGTTTAGGATGTTCACAAAAAATAATTTCATCCAAAAATGGAAAGTTTCTCTCAAATTATTAACACTATTGAATCTATTTTTTCTCTTTCTCTCTCATACTTTACTCACTTATTCTCCTTACTTTATTAATTTCTTATTAAAACACGTGTTGTTTATCATTGCAACATGCATATATAGATTTATAATTTTTCAATCACTTGTTTTGGTTGATTTTCTTTCAGATTTGATGATGAAAATGAAAATGCAAATGATGCTAAGAAGAAAGATGACATGCATGAGAAGATAGTCAGACCCTTCGTTAAGCAACTAAGCGGACAAATTCTCATACCTCATTATGATCATGACTATCACAGCATCGCTGTAAAGTTCATTTTTTCCAATCATCCACACTTGCTAACTTTTACTACATTTTCTTCAACTTCATTGTCTTCCTCAAAAAAGGTGAAGACGAAGATGGTGATTTTTTCAGTATTCCAATATCGGAACTAGCATGTGATGGGTGCACACTGCCAATACATGAATACAAGCAAACAGATGGCCATGGTGAGTACGAGCATGGCTACATGGGTTGTAGCGAATGCAAATACTTTCTCCATTTCTCCTTCTTCAACTTACCACTACACATCTACTCCCTTCCCATTCATTCCCCCACAGATGACAAACTAAGGCTTCGAAATGCTGATGGCAAGCATACAAATTGGATAAAATGTCATGTTTGTAGTGATTTTACTAATGGGCTCGCTCTATTACACTTGTACTGAATGCTCGTTCGAAATAGACATCAAGTGTGCTTCTTTGCCCAACACCATAAAACACGCAGCTCACCCACGACATAACTATCTCGAGCTAGTCACACATGATGTCGGGTCTGGTTTCTTTTGTGCTAACTGTTATAGGTCTATATCTACAGAAATGGGACTATACAGATGCAATAGTT
Organism: Salvia splendens; assembly: GCF_004379255.2. Lineage (NCBI taxonomy): Eukaryota > Viridiplantae > Streptophyta > Magnoliopsida > Lamiales > Lamiaceae > Salvia > Salvia splendens. The sequence continues at coordinate 12,807,835 of NC_056053.1, read as the reverse complement.
GCAGATTTTCTGTGTGTGGTGGATGTGTGATGCTGCCACCGAAAAATAAGCATAGATTGGAAAATCACTTGTTGCCGTTGACATATGATGCCTATGTTAACCGTCCTGGTGAATTCTACTGCAGCAACTGCGAAATCGAAATGAGCCCCAGGAGCTGGATGTACTATTTTCGAGCCTGCGATCAATCCTTACATCCTCACTGCTTTCCTGCTACGTCGGGTTTATATAAAAATTTCAAATATGGGACACAGAAGTATGCGACTCCCCTTATTCACGACCCTCACCCCCCTCTTGGATTTCAAATCATAGCCAATAAAAAGAGATGTGACCGTTAGTATGCCTTGAATTTGTTTCCTAATTGGGATAGGATTATGATTCCGAATTAGGATAGGATCTCATGTGTGCCTATTTATATGTAAGTAGATCACATAATTCTGTGATCATGATCTTAGATCTGAAATTTGTAACTGCAGTCATAATACAATTTGTTCTCCAGTCTTGCCCGTGGATGTAGCCAATTGGCGAACCACGAAAATTCTATGTCTCTTTACGTTCTTTCGTTTGTCGATTACACAATTGCCCTATTTGTCACAACAAACTGGTATCAGAGCCTGGTTTTCGGACTAGGGTTTTGAATTCCACATCTGTTAGGGTTTCTATGTTAATCGATCAAGATGTCTGCTCTGAACGTGAAGGTCGACAAATTCACCGGGAGAAATAGTTTTGGCTTATGGCAGATCAAGATGCGATCCCTGCTGAAGCAGCAGGGTTTGTGGGCGCCGCTCAAAACAAAGAAGACAATTGAGGATGCAGGAAGGTATGCCCCTTCGGGATCATCTAGAAAATTTGAACAAAATTTTGCTAGATTTGCGTAATGTTGATGTTAAAGTAGAAGACAAGGATGCTGCTTGTCACGACAGCCCATACTAGGGTTACTACAAACGCGGCGATCGTGATACAACATGCAAGGATAGAGTTTTATTTGAAAACTTAATCAACTTAAAAGAATGAAAAACATTTTGGTTTAAAGAAGTTTAAAGTTATAACTTTTCTATTTATTAAAAATGACTCAAAATAAATACCTTTAAAAGAAAGCAACGGAGAAAAATTAATTACTAAAAACCCAATCAACTTCTAAGAAAAACATTTAGTTTACTTCGCGGGAAACATCATTTTCAAGTAACATTGTAAATACTCGTTTAAAACCTAACACAACCAAACATACACAAACACAGTACGGAAAAAATTAAAGTATTGGAACATAGTTCAAGACATAGCAGCGGAAATAAGGTTCAAAGAGAGAGTCAAGGATAACGCCTATGTATGGAGACACATCGCATCCTAAGTTCTTAGGCCGACTCAACATCCTCCGCAACATCCCGCTCAACCTGCACATAAGAAAAATAATATGCAGGGCTGAGTACTTGTTGTACCCAATGGGCTCATGCCGAAAATATTTTATATTAGTTATGTCATCCATACCAGTGATCTCGAGTTTTATGTAGTAATAAATATCACGAGAACACAAAACATTTCAAGTCTGGCCAGACAATTTATCTCCCCACTTTCCACATCATTCCATCAATCACAATCATCATATCACAGTGCGACGAAAGTGTGGCTACACTATTCGCCCACGAGACCGGCCGACTAGCAAGGACGACTCACGATCCCACCAGTGTACACAGCCTGATAGGGTTTGTGGCCCTACTCAGACCCGAATTCGTTTCACAACACGGCCCTATAGCCTAACGGAGCAAGCTCGGACGAACTAGGCATCAGACAACATTCTCACAAACAAAAACATGGCATGACATAACAGTTAAACCACCCTTATAACACCACATAGTATTTTCGGAAAATAAAGAGGTTTGAAAAAGAAAGCCCACCTCGATTGCATAACAACACAATTCCAACTTATGCAACTCTCGTTCCTCGAGCTCATGTATACTCAATCACCCTTGCCAACGACAACACTGTAGAACAGTAAAATATAGAGACATAATGGAGAAAGTAGTAGTGTATTTCTCATTAGTAAACATAGGCCACATATATATACAAGTAACTAAGCTAGGCTATGTTACATAACCGATGTGGGATAGAAATCATATACTATATTAACACTCCCCCTCAAGCTGGATCATATATATTGATCAAGTCCAGCTTGGTACAAAGTTCTGAGAAACGCTTCACAGGCAACGGTTTTGTGAAGATATCAGCAATCTGGTTAGACGATGAAGTGAAAGGAGTAGTAATTGTCCGATTCAAAACACACTCTCGAATGAAATGACAATCAACTTCAATATGTTTAGTCCTCTCATGAAAAACCAGATTGTTTGCAATATAGATTGCAGCTTGGTTATCACAATGCATAGGTAAAGGTTCATTGAAAGTGAATCCCAATTCTCCAAGTAGATTCTTGACTCCGATCATCTCAGTAGCAGTATGAGCCATAGCTCTATACTCGGCCTCGGCAGACGATCTCGCAACAGTATGTTGTTTCTTGCTTCGCCAAGTTACAAGGTTTCCTCCCAAGTAGGTGCAATATCCAGAAGTAGACTTTCTATCAGACTTAGAACCAGCATAATCAGCATCAGAATATCCTTCAATTTTTAGATGCCCATTCTTTTTGAATAACAATCCGTTGCCGGGAGATTTCTTGACATATTGAAGAATTCGAATAGCGGCATCCCAGTGAACTTGCTTAGGCTTATCCAGAAAACGACTGACTAAGCCAACATCAAAGGAAATATCCGGCCTTGTTACTGTCAAGTAGATAAGTTTTCCAACTAGACGTCTATACTTAGCTTTATCCTCCAAGACTTCTCCACTGTCATCCCAAACACTTGGATCAACCTCCATAGGAGTATCAACGGGCTTTGCTCCAAGTAGTCCAGTTTCTTTCAATAGATCTGTAGCATACTTTTGCTGAGATAGAGACACTCCAGAATTTCCGTGTGCAATTTCAATTCCCAAGAAATACTTAGGACGGCCCAGATCCTTGATAACAAAATGTTGCTGCAAATATTTCTTAGTTTCCTCAATTCCACGAACATCACTTCCAGATATGAGTATATCATCAACATATACAATGAGAATAACAATACCCGATGCTTGATGTCGCACAAAAACCGAATGATCAGACTTGCATTGCTTAAAACCAATAGTTCCAAGGACACTGCTGAACTTATCGAACCACGCCTTGGGACTTTGTTTAAGGCCATAAATTGCCTTTTTGAGACAACAAACTTTAGTAGCATCCTCCCCCTGAGCAACATATCCCGGAGGTTGCTCCATAAAGACCGTCGGAGTCAAATCACCATACAAGAAAGCATTCTTCACATCAAGTTGATACATGGGCCACGAAAGATTAATAGCCAAAGAGAACATAATTCGGATTGAAATCATACGAGCAGTGGGCGAGAACGTCTCAAAGTAATCAATACCATAAGTTTGCGTGTATCCTTTGGCCACAAGCCGAGCTTTGTAACGATTAATACTGCCATCAGCCAGAAATTTTATGGTAAACACCCAACGACAAGACACAATATCCACCGAATCAGGGGCATGGACCAGAACCCAAGTACCACGACTCAAGAGAGCTCGCATCTCCTCATCCATAGCGGCTCGCCATAAAGGGTGTTTGAGTGCCTCTTGGTAAGAAGTTGAAATCACTGTAGACAAAAGGCAAAGAGCAAAGGCACGAAAAGGAGCACTCAAGCGAGTAAAGGAAACATGATTAGATACGGGGTGTTTGGTGGTACAAGTACGTTTACCTTTGCGAATGGCTATGGGTAACTCATCAGAAGGAGGTGGATCTTCAGAAGCTGGAGGCGAAGATGACTGTGGCAGTGGACATGAGACTGTTGGTACTGTTTCAGGGGCTTCAGGGGCTGTTGCAGGTCGACGACGTCGTGTATAGACCTGTAAAAGAGGAGCAGGAGGAGCAGAAGACATAGGAGAAACAAAAGTTTGGGCAGGTAAAGGAGTATGATATAACTGGCTGGTTGGTTTAGTTTGAGAATGAGTAAAATAAGGCTGAAACTCAAAGAAAGTAACGTCTGCAGAGATATAATGACGTTTGGTAAGAGGGTCAAAGCATCGGTATCCCTTTTTGGTTCTAGAATAACCAAGAAAAACACACTTAATAGAGCGAGAAGACAACTTATCCCACCCAGGAGTCAGATCATGAACAAAACAAGTACATCCAAAAATGCGTGGAGGAATATGATAAAGAGGTTTATCAGGATGAAGACACGAAAAAGGAATATCCCTATGCAACACACTAGATGGCATCCTGTTAATAAGGAAGCATGCAGTAAGAACAGCATCAGACCATAGATACTTAGGCACATGCATGTGAGACATAAGAGTACGCGCAACATCTAAAACATGACGATGCTTACGCTCAGCTACCCCATTTTGTTGAGAAGTGTGAGAGCAAGAGGTTTGATGAATTATACCATGAGATTCACAAAAAAATGAGATAGACTGTTGTGTGAACTCAAGAGCATTATCAGTACGAAGAACACGCAGATCAACAGAATATTGGGTCTTTATTTCATGATAAAAAGATTTTAGAACAGTAGGGACTTCACTTCTGTGTTTAAGCAAATACAACCATGACATACGGGAATAATCATCAACAAGAATTAGAAAATACTTGAAACCCCCTCTGGACTCAATCCTACTCGGACCCCAAACATCACAATGAACTAAATCAAAAATAGAAGAGCTACGAGTCTCGACTCGAGAAGGAAAGGAAGTGCGATGGTGTTTTCCCAACTCACATGACTCACAATTAAAATCAACAGACGCAACTGGAACTAAACTACGAAGACTAGCAGAAGACGGATGACCAAGACGACAATGCCACTGATATGAAGACACAGCAGCAGAGAGAGCACTAGGAGAGACAGGTGAAACATTATCCAAGTAGTACAGACCGCCACGCTCATGTCCTCCACCAATCGTCCTCTTCGTCTGCAGGTCCTGAAAGATACAATATGAAGGATAAAAAGTGACAGAACAATTGTGAGTTTTTGTTAGCTGACCAATAGATATTAAGCTGACTGGAAAATTTGGGGCAAACAAAACATTATCAAGGGTAATATGAGTAGTGGGTTTGACAACACCAGTGCCAGTTACAGGAGAATAGTTGCCATCAGCAAGACGAACAGATGGGAGAGAAGATGGAGAAAAAGATGTCAAAAGGGATTTTGTACCAGTAATATGGGTAGAGGCACCTGAATCCAACATCCAAGACTTACCAGGAGACACAGCAAACGCAGCTACAGAGGTAGAGGCATCAGTAGTAGTAGATGAAGAACTTGGCGCAGCAAACTCAATGTTATTAGCCCAATCTGGTTTGCCAAACTTCTTCCAACACTTATCAGACTCATGATTCGAACGACCACAATGATCACATAGTCGATCATGAAACCCTCGTCCTGGACCTCGGCCACGTCCCTGTCCACGGCCACATCCACCATACGAACCTCGACCGCGAGCAGACATAGCTGAATTATCAAACGAGGTGGATTCCGTACGCCCGGTGGAGACACGAAGAACGCGAGACAATGCATTAGACAATGTTGGAATGTCATCACTAGCCATTAAGCTATCTCGAAGTGGCTGGAGATCAGCATTAAGACCTGACAAAAATTTTGCTACCATGAATTCCTCCCATTGTTTTGCTCTTGTTGTGGCATCACAGGAAAGAGGATGATAAACTAAGATTTCATCAGCAAGGCCTTTCAAGGTAGAGAAGTAATCATTGACTGACTGAGTATCCTGAGTATGAGAGAAAAGTTTCTCATATAATTCAAATATCCGAGAAACGTTTTTGTCATTGAAGAACATCTCCCGTAGAGCATCCCACATGGCTTTGGCACTATCCAAGCACATGATATTTTGACTGATGGCTGGTTCTAGGCTATTGAGAAGCCAAGTCATGACGGAGCAGTCATCGGCACACCAAGTGTCGTAGTTGGCATCTGTAGTAGCAGGCGGGGCAGTTTGAACATGGCTTTTCTTCTTCTGTGATCCCAAAAATAGAAGAAAAGCACGAGACCAAAGCATATAGTTGGAACCATTCAGCTTAATGGTGGTTCCAATTGGAGGTCTAAAATCAGACATGATAAAACGAGAGTAAATCCGATGCAGAGCAGTAGGCAAGAGTGCAAGTCAATAAAAAAGAAGTAGCGGGCAGCAGCACAGGCAGATGATAGCGCAGAGCAATGGAGTAGGAGTAGGAGTAGAACAGTAGCCAGATAAGGTTGCAGGCAGATAACAGTTGCAGAGCAGCGGAGCAGGAGCAGGAGCAGAGCAGCGGAGCAGGAGCAGCGGAGGCAGAAAAAAAACCCTAATTTTCAAAACCCTAATTTTCGTTTTTTTTTTTTTTTACAAAACTAGCTACGAATTCGAACCCGCTCTGATACCATGTAGAACAGTAAAATATAGAGACATAATGGAGAAAGTAGTAGTGTATTTCTCATTAGTAAACATAGGCCACATATATATACAAGTAACTAAGCTAGGCTATGTTACATAACCGATGTGGGATAGAAATCATATACTATATTAACAACACAATCAGCTTTCCATAAACTTATGTTATCATGCATGTCCTATTGTTCCTTTTTATCGTTTCCCTTAAATTGCCCATCCCATCATTCATCGACATAAGGAAAAACATGCCATAATATTCCTCAACGTGTCACACATAATCACGTCATAGGATACTTTCCCAAATCATACATGCATCATATAGTGCATCAAACTTAGCAACAAGTGATATTTTCACATAACAACAAAACTGGCAGAACTGCGCGGTTGGTTTGTAAAAATCACCAAAATTTCATCCAACCTTATATGAAGCTAAAATTTGGTCACAACACAGTAGACACATTCAAGTTCATTAAGTTAAAGTTTCACACTCAAATCATGGCATTTGGTCAGTCAAAACATTTATATAACTCTCTGGTCGGAACATAAAAATTCTGGCAGCATTGTGCAGTTTATTTGAAAAATTCACCATAAATTCATCCGATGTTCAATGAGGCTGAACTTTTTACACGACTCAGAAGACACTTGAAAAGTTTATTTAGTTCAAGAATCACATCAAACGGAGGTCATTTGATTGGTCAAACAGAATACGAAACTTTCTGGGCGAGAACATAAGTTTCTGGCAGAATTGCGCAGTCAAATTTAAACATTTATTAAAACTCTATTTTTCGACAAAAAGGGCTGAAATTCACACGAGACACAGAAAACACCTTGAAATTTACTCAGTAAAATTTTAATATCAAAATTCGATCATTTGGTAGGTCAATTACACATCAGAAACCGCTGTTCGAACGTCACAGATTTCAGGCTCACAAATTTGAAATTAGGGTTTCTTCCTCAATCATCCAAATACAATTTTTCATGCTTATAACACACAACCATGCTTAAAAAGGTTCTCATAATCATGTTTGCACATAAACTCACATCATTCACCAAATATTCAAATCAACCTTCACATAAACTCAATCAAAATCGCATAATTATCAAAGTTCTCATGCAACCGCACTTTCCCACAGGTTAATTTTGCGATCTATCATTCCTATACTCACTATATGCATGTAGGGGTCAAGAACAAGGATTATAAGAAAAGATTGAGGGAAAGTGAATCACTTATACCTTTCTTGAAGAAAACGAATCGGTAGAAACAAGAATTGATGCGATTCGTCGGAGACTCTTGAAAATAAACTTCAACAGATGCAAGAACAAGATTGAAGGAGAGTTTTTGGAGAGAATGTGGAGAGGGGGAGGAGGCGTGTGGGAGAGGGAGAAAGGGGGAGGGAGCGTGTGAAAGAGAGGAATGGGGGCTAGGGTTAATTTGATTTTATAGTCTATGTTTAATCCTACACTTAAATTAAATAATTAAAATTATGGAGGAATAATAAAATCCCACAATTAACATGGAAATGGGCGTGTGAAATTGGAGTAATGAAAGGAAAATACTTAAACCTCAATTAAATAAGAATAGGTTTTAAATTTGGAAATTTCCTTGTTGGAAAAATGCTCCCACAAAATAGGTAACAATTAAATTAATTCCACAAGGAAATTGGAAGCATAAGGGGCGAAAATTTAAAGGCTTTAAAGAAGGAATGAGTCAAATCCTAATTAAAATAGGATATGAAGGAATTTGAAAAAAGAATAGATTTAATTGGATTTTAAATTTAAGAAGGAAATTAAACAAAGTACCAATTAAATCTACAAAAATAATTCATCCTCTTATTTAATAGGGATTTTTGAAAACTTCCAAAGAACAAGCTAGTTTCGACATTTACGTAGAATAAATTAGGGATAATTTGATTTGGATTTAATTTGGATAGATATCCCAAAACAATTAATTAAATCCAAGAAAAAGAATATAGTTTCCAATATTTGGAGGGCCGAAAATAGCCACTTTATTTGGCTAGAACAAAATGCATGCTCTTATTTAAATTAATTTCCCATATTGAAAAAATATAAATAACCCTTCATTCCAAATCACTCATGACGATTTATTCAACATAGCCAACTCAATCGCATAGAAACAAAAGTTTCATAATTGAAATTTCAAATCAACTTATTAAATAAACATCACAAATTTTTGGGATGTTACATCCTTCCCCTCTTAACAGAAATTTCGTCCCGAAATTTGATCGTCTCACATAAACAACTCGGGGAACTTTTATTTCAATTTATCTTCTAACTCCCCCGTGGCTTCCTCGGGACCATGGTGTTTCCACAACACCTTCACGGACGCTATTGACTTGTTTCGCAACTCTTGTACCTTCCGATCTAGGATTGCCTCAGGATTTTCCTCGTAGCTCATGTTGGGGGTTAGGATCACTTCCTCTTGATGAATCACATGCTTGGGGTCGAACACGTACTTGCGTAACTGTGACACATGGAACACGTTGTGCACGTTCCCAAAGCTGGGAGGTAACGCCAAGCGGTAAGCTACAAGACCTACTTCATCGATAATCTCGTACGGTCCTACAAAACGCGGTTTCAGCTTGCCTTTCACTCCAAACCTCACAACTCCTCTCGTCGGGGATACTTTCAATAACACTTTGTGTAATATCCGAAAAAAAAAATATTGAATATTGTTTTTATTAAGGAATGAATTTTGTGAATATCTTGTTTAAGATATGGTTTGGCAAGTCTTATTTGATTTATATTGTTTTTGTGGATATGATTTTTACCTAAGCAACATGTAATTGAAATAATTAATTAAGCTATGAATTAAAATCCTAATTAACAAATTAAACCTCTCTCTCCCTATTTTCGAAACCCCTCCCCCTCACCCTACTATTTTCTCAACCTCCCCACTCCCACATAACCGATACATTATCCCCTTTCCAATCACAATCATCGGTTTCTCTCATCTCCCTCTCGCTTTTGTTCTCAACACCGGTAAGGTCTCTCTCTCTCTTTCTCCCTCTCGGTTCTCACCTTTCCCCCACTCACTCCCTCTCATTGATTTCTTGAATTCATCAAGGTATCACACTCTCGCGTACCGATTTGGAGTCGGAGTAGGGAAGGCTTTCGAACTACATTTGAACTCTTCGAGAAGGTGGTCCAAAACCCTATTTCCATACCCGAACCACATGCATTTAGGACGTTTTGAATGTTTTAGATGCTGAATAGGACTTGTGGTTATGTGTGGTGTTGAGTATGTTTTTGGTAGTGACTGACAGTGGGTTCCGACCCCTTTTTGACTGATCAAACGATCTCCTTTTGGTACGAAATTTTAACTGTATAAACTTGGGTGTGTCTTCTGTGTGGTGTGTAAATTTCAGCTTCATTGGACGTCGGATGATTTTATAATGATTTTTGTAAGTAAACTGCGCAGTTCTGCGAGATGTACGTTTCTGGGTGATGTGTTTTTGTGCAATGGGTGTGAATCTGGATGTTTTGATATTGTGATGTATGTGGGTGTGATTGGCCAAGGGATGGCTCGGAGGAATTAGCGTTTGGTTCGGGTGGTTTGTGTGTGTTGGCCGAGAGACTTAGGGTTTGGCCTAGGGTGGTGTTGTGGAGAGTTTTGGAGGGTTGATCTCATGCTTTCGGGTGTGTTTTGGGATGTAGAATGTGTGTTGTGAATGTCGTATAAGGTTTGAGAATCGTTGGTTGGGGGAAAGTAGGTGTGTGCACGTGACCGAGCCAGGTGCCGAGTCAGGTGCCGAGACAGGTGTCGAGTCAGTGCCAAGACAGGTGCCGAGCCAGGGCCGAGTCAGACGCCGAGACATGTGCCGAGACAGGTGTCAAGTCAGTGCCGAGACAGGTGCCGAGTCAGACGCCGAGACATGTGCCGAGCCAGGTGCCGAGACAGGCGGCCGAGGTACCGAGCCAGACGCCGAGACATGTGCCGAGCCAGGTGCCGAGACATGTGCCCGGCCAGGTGCCGAGACAGGCGGCCGAGGTACCGAGCCAGACGGCCGAGACATCCGGACGAGGTGCCGAGCCAGGACCGAGCCAGGCGGCCGAGACAGCCGGCCGAGGTACCGAGCCAAGCGGCCGAGACAGTCGGCCGAGACACCGAGCCAGGCCGAGATGCCGAGACAGCAACCGAGCCAGGCTCGGCCAGGACCGAGACAGCCGGCCGAGGTACCGAGCCAGGCCGAGACGCCGAGCCTTTTTCCGAACCTTTTCCGAGCCAAGTGAGCCGTTGGTGCAGTAAGGGTATGCCGGGGGTGTGAGAGTTGTGTGTGTGTCGTGTGCGAGTCGTGTGCGTGTCTTGGGTACGTGGTATGCGTGTCGGGTGCGTGCATGGTGTGTTTCGGACGTGTGTTTTTGGTGTGATTGACTTATAAGATGTTGTTAAGTGTGTGTACGTGTAACGTGCTAGATGTTGAAGTCATCCACGTAGGAATCATGCATTGTCGTTTAAACCTCGTCTTTCCTGACTCTAATCATGACATTTATTTATCTTTCAAAAGGGTGATCTTTTACGAGGAAATTGTGGTTGAAGAAGGGAACTATTTAAAAGCTAAGCAATTGAGGTGGGCTTTCCTATCCTACTATACTATGGGATATCTTTAATACGGACTTGGTTCCGGAAATGTTTTTATGGAGGTGAACTGTTTGTCTTGCCAACTGTTTTACTTTGAAACCTATCTGAAGTGGTTTACCACATATGTTTAATCGAATTCGGGTCTGTTGGGCTGCGAACCCTCAGGCTAGTGTACACGAGATCGGGAGCCATCTGAGAGCAAGTTGGCCGGTCTAGTTAACCTGGGGTGTGGCCACGCCCCTTGTCACCCGTTGGATCAGATAGTGTATGATGGTGGGAATAAGGGTGGCAATGTCTGAAAATGACTGCGCAGTCGAATTTATGAAATATGTTTTAGTGTACTTGGGTTATTTTCTTTACACTTAAAACCCCAAGGTTACACTGATATGGCGTGACAAACTATGATTTTGGCGTGTGCCCACTGAGTGCAATAAGTACTCAGCCCTGCATGTTGTTTTCTTAATGTGCAGGTTGAGCGACGATGGGGGATGACGGATGTTGAGCAATTAAAGTCAAAATTGTGTTTTTACTTTGCCTTTTGGATGGTGTCGTGTCGTCATACCCGGCATTGTCTATCTCTTGGTCTTTTCCGCTACTTTGTAATCCGATACAATGTTTTTATTTAAACTCTGATTACTTTAACTTTAGTAATGTCGTCACAGTACAATGTTTGAAGTGAACTTTCTTTTATTAAATGTTTTCGGGTCAAGTATTCTTGTTCCCCCCTTTCTTCCCCGCTTCTTTATTCCTCCCCTAGTCGCGGTCCACCGTACTTCCTATCCTTAGGAAAAGCGGGCGTGACAGAGTGGTATCAGAGCCTAGGTTTTCTTTCTGCTCTGGATCCAAGAGTCTTTTTCTGTTTTGAGTAAGTTTTCAAAAGTGTCATTGGCTCAACATCCGACTCGTCGCACTCAACCTGAAATGAGGTAAAAAAAAAAAAAAAAAAAAATAATTTGGATTTTTGGAAAGTTTAAGTAAATATTGATGCATGTGGAAGGGTACAAAGTGATGTGAAAAGTTGGAAATTATGAGAGTTATGAACTGTTATTGTGTGTTGAATTTATATGAAAGCATGTGGCTGATGTGTGATGCTATGATGACGTGAATGTTGATGTGAGCTTTTACGTGAGAATGTGTTGGCCTTCTGAATGATTGAACTTAGGCGTAAGAGAATTTCACTAGTGCTTCTTGGACCTATAGTAGATAAGGACTTATGGCCTTTGAACACCAGCGGGCTTGGAATTAGAACAGCGACACGTCTGCATACGCATATCTTTCTCTTCTTCGGTTATGCACTCTGTTTTTATATGCGAGGCGATTGTTTCTGTTTTTCTATAGATGGCGCGTATGTTCCGAACCCCGCGACGGAGTGATCGTGATAGACTTAGGGCACAGAGGGTGCTCAGGGAGTATAGAGTGTACCGGAAGAAGGATCACATACCGTTGATTGAGTTCGTAGCGCACTTCGACACCCTCTGGAGGGTAGCTCAGGAGTTCGGAGTGACAGAGCATGACGGCATTGAGAAGCTAATAGAATTGCTCCCTGACAGCTGGAAGGAGTGGGCTAAAAGAACGGCGAGGAGGTACACGTGGCATGAGCCCGTTACCGATGACATGGTGGGCGACATGGCTGGCTTTCGGAAGGCCGTGTATTGTGCACTGGTAGACTCTCGAGAGGAGCAGCCCCCACAGGATGTGCGAGAGAGGATCGTGTATCAGGACAAGTATGTGAGCATGTACGAGGGTGAGCAAGGGTTTGAAGATGACTATGAGGAGGAACTCGAGGTGGCTCCGCAAGGGAACCCCGAGGAGGACGATGACGAAGACCCGGAGGAAGGACCTATGGATGAGGATGATTTGAGTCGTAGTTTAGAATTAGAATAGTTCGTTGTCTTTTTAGTTTTTGCTTTTAGTACGATCTACTCTTGGGAAACAACGTTTGACCTCCTTTCTTTTAATGAGAATTTGATTTTGATATATATCCTACGTGTTGCATCTTATACTACATGAAGATTTTATAAGAAAATTTTGAGAAAGTGGTAATTTTGGATGAGAATTGTAGTAACACTTTTTGGATATTGAATCAGAATGCCGCCAAGACGTGTACGCCAAGCACGACAAGGACCCAACGTGGAGGCACCGCCTCCACCACCACCTCCACCCCCGCCTCAGCAAGAAAGATTCATAGTGACGTTCTCCAGGCAGAACCCCCCTAAATTCGATGGACAAGGAGATCCATCAAAAGCTGAGGAGTGGATACGCGGCCTCGAGCGTATTTTCAGGGTCATGGAGTGTACAGATAGGGAGCGCATTGCTTGCGCCACCTTTCAACTATCAGGTGATGCCGATTACTGGTGGGAGACTCGGCAAAGAACTATGAATCCTGCACGTCTGGAAGCGCTAACATGGGAGGAGTTTAAAATGGAGATTGATAACAAGTATGTCCCAAAGACGTACAGACGGGCCAAGGTGGTAGAATTCCACACGCTGAGCCAAGGCCGAATGACTGTAACTGAGTACGACCGAGCCCTCGCGCAGATGGCACGATATGCGCCCGAGTTGATGGATACCGACGAGAAGTGGGCGGTGAAGTTCCGGGCCGGGCTCAAAGATGAGATAAAGGCCGCTTTGGCTAGCCGAGGAGAACTCTCCTACTCGGAGATCTTGACTTGTGCACTGGACGTGGAAGATGCACTCCCTAAACCAAGAGTAGTGGCAACAACAAACGCGACACCCCTACAAGCTCAGCCAAGTCATCAAGGGAAGAGAAGGTGGGATGGTGATCAAACTCAGTATGGTGGCAAGAGGCCACAACACATGAGGAACCCACCCTACAATGGCGGGAGACAGAATACCCATCACCCGGGGGCAAACTTTCCGCCGAGGAACCCTCAATGTGGAAGGTGCTTCAAGTACCACACCGGAGAGTGTCGAGACCCCAGGTGTTTCAGCTGTGGTGGAAGTGGCCATTACTTCCGAAGTTGCCCAAATAAGAACATGGGAACGGGGACGAGACAGAACCAGTTAGGCTTCCGTCCACAATCCCAGGCACTACCTGCACCTCAACCGCAACAACGCCGCCAAGGACTGCCGTCGCAAGCAAGGGCCTACGCCTTGAAGGGGAAACAGCCGGCAAGCGGGCAAGAAACCTTTGGACAAGGAAATTTGGCAGGTATGGGCACACTTCTCAACATGCCTATAGTTGTCTTGTTTGATACGGGTGCATCGCATTCCTTTATATCAACTGCTTGTGTGGATACTTTAAGATTATCTACTGTTAAGATCGAACCCACAATGAGCGTGACCTCACCTGTAGGCGGGACTATAGATATATCCCGATCTTGCTCGAGTGTGAACTTTGGGTTAGGCGAACTTAGTTTATTGGCCCATAATTTGCAAGTAATGACGATGGGGAGTGTAGACATAATCTTGGGTATGGATTGGTTAGCGGAGAACCACGTTACCCTTCATTGTAGAGAAAGGGAAATTTCGTTTGAAACCCCAGGAAAAGAGCCGACAAGGTTTTACGGAATCTCAATGAACCGACGCAAGTCCATCGTCTCCGCGCTGCAAGCCACTACAATGATGAGGAAGGGATGTCCAGCGTACCTTGTTTATTTGAATGGGGAGGAGAAGAAAGACAGGAAGATAGAAGATGTGGCAATAGTGAGTGAATATCCCGATGTCTTCCCCGATGCATTGCCGGGACCCCCACCCGACAGGCAAGTAGAATTCACGATCGATCTGGAGCCCGGATCGGCACCAATATCCAAAGCACCTTATAGGATGGCGCCAAAGGAGTTGGAGGAGCTTAAGGTGCAACTACAAGAGCTACTGGAATTGGGATTCATTAGACCTAGCGTGTCGCCATGGGGAGCACCAGTTTTGTTTGTAAAGAAGAAGGATGGATCGATGAGGATGTGCATCGACTATCGAGAGCTAAACAAACTGACGCTGAAGAACAAGTATCCACTACCAAGGATAGACGACTTGTTTGACCAACTTCGAAGGGCAGGAGTCTTCTCTAAGATGGATTTGAGGTCTGGGTACCATCAGCTGAGGGTTCGGCGAGAAGATGTACCCAAGACGACTTTTCGAACAAGGTATGGTCATTATGAGTTCGTTGTGATGCCTTTTGGGCTGACGAACGCCCCGGCAGTGTTCATGGACCTTATGAATCGCGTGTTCCATCCATATTTAGATCGGTTTGTTCTAGTTTTCATCGATGATGTGCTCATTTACTCAAAGAACGCGGAGGAGCACAAAGAGCACCTGAGAACCGTCCTAGCAACTCTAAGGGACGAGAAACTATATGCCAAGTTCAGTAAATGCGAGTTTTGGCTCAAGGAAGTGAACTTTCTTGGACATATAGTAACCTCAGATGGAATTCGTGTAGACCCGGCCAAGGTGGAAGCTGTGCAGGAATGGAAGTCACCTTCTACACAAAATGAAATTCGAAGCTTCTTAGGACTGGCAGGCTATTATCGAAGATTCATTGAGGGATTCTCGAAGATAGCAAGGCCAATGACACAACAACTGAAAAAGGGAGTCAAGATGAATTGGACACCAGAATGTGAGGCGAGCTTTCAGTTGTTGAAGGAGAAATTGACCACCGCACCAATTCTAGCTGTGCCGGAGTCAGGGACTGACTATGCGGTGTATACGGATGCGTCGAAGGTGGGACTTGGATGTGTGCTTATGCAGAAGGGGAAAGTGATTGCATATGCATCGAGACAATTGAAGCCCCATGAGCTGAACTATCCGACACATGACTTAGAACTGGCAGCCGTGGTACATGCACTGAAGATCTGGAGACATCATCTCTATGGAGTCCGTTGTGAGATATACACGGACCATAAGAGTCTAAAGTACTTCTTTGAGCAAAAGGAGTTGAACATGCGCCAGCGTAGGTGGCTCGAGTTGGTGAAGGACTACGATTGTGGTATAAATTACCATCCGGGAAAAGCAAACGTAGTGGCCGATGCTCTTAGTAGGAAGTCTCAATCTCAGCTGGCCACCTTTCTTACTATCGAGGAGAGTTTAATCCAAGAGTTCAGTAAGATGCGGTTGGAAGTAGTGAGAATGCCCGAGACTGTGGAAGGAATAATAGCCACGTTGGTGATGGAACCCGACTTAAGAGCCAGAATTGTGGAAGCTCAACGGCGAGATACGTTACTAGAAAAGATTCGCTCAGAAGTGAGGGCGGGTGAACTCGGAAACTTTCACGAGGCAGCGGATAATGGTCTCACATACAAGGGAAGGTTGTGTGTGCCTAAGGATGAAGGCCTGAGGATCGAAATCATGAGAGAAGCACATGAAACCCCACACGCTGCACACCCAGGAAGCACCAAGATGTATCAAGACTTGAAGAGGCAATTTTGGTGGAACGGTATGAAAAAGCATGTTGCAGCTTTTGTGGAGAGATGCCTAGCATGTCAACAAGTAAAGGCTCTACACCAACGGCCCTATGGGAGATTGCAACCCCTCGAGATTCCAGAATGGAAGTGGGAACATATTGCAATGGACTTTGTGACAGGACTGCCAAAATCCCAGCGAGGAAACACTGTGATTTGGGTGATTATAGATCGCCTCACCAGATCTGCTCATTTTGTACCGGTTCGTGCCACCTATGGATCCAACCAGTTGGCTAAGATATATGTGCGGGAGGTTATACGTCTGCATGGAGTACCAGCGACAATTACATCCGATCGCGATGCTAAATTTACTTCTAGATTTTGGACGAGCCTGCAGCGCGAGTTGGGGACTAAGTTGAATTTTAGTACTGCCTTCCACCCACAAACCGATGGGCAGTCAGAGAGAACGATTCAAGCCTTAGAGGATATGCTGCGGGCCGTGGTGCTAGATCGAGGCTGGGGTTGGGAAGAAGTGTTGCCATTGGTTGAGTTCGCTTACAATAATAGTTACCAAGCGACTATCAAGATGGCTCCATATGAGGCATTGTATGGAAAGAAGTGTAGATCGCCACTTTATTGGGATGAAGTGGGTGAGAGAAGAATTCTCGGACCAGACTCTGTAGAAGAGATGATAGAGATTGTTCGACAAATCCGTGGGAGGATCAAGGAGGCGCAGGATCGACAGAAATCATACGCCGATGCTCGGAGGACCGATCTACAATTCGAATCTGGAGAGAAAGTTTTTCTGAAGGTTGCCCCTTCTAAAGGAATAACTCGTTTTGGAGCGAAAGGAAAGCTGAGACCCCGATTTATCGGACCGTATGAGATTTTGGATAGAGTCGGTGCGGTAGCCTATAGATTGGCTCTACCACCAAGCTTGGGAAATGTGCACAATGTCTTCCATGTGTCACAATTGAGGAAGTATGTGTTTGACCCCACACACATAGTTCACCAAGAAGAGATGATGATCCTAAATCCCGATCTAAGCTATGAGGAGAAGCCCAAGGCCATTTTGGATCGAAGGGTGCAAGAATTGAGGAATAAGTCAATTGTTTCGGTGAAAGTACGATGGAGGAATCATGGAGTCGAAGAAGCAACGTGGGAATTAGAGGATAAGATGAAAGATAAGTACCCAGGTTTGTTTGAGTGATCTAGGAAAATTTCGGGACGAAATTTTTTTTTAAGGTGGGAGGAATGTAATATTCGAAAAAAAAATATTGAATATTGTTTTTATTAAGGAATGAATTTTGTGAATATCTTGTTTAAGATATGGTTTGGCAAGTCTTATTTGATTTATATTGTTTTGTGGATATGATTTTTACCTAAGCAACATGTAATTGAAATAATTAATTAAGCTATGAATTAAAATCCTAATTAACAAATTAAACCTCTCTCTCCCTATTTTCGAAACCCCTCCCCCTCACCCCACTATTTTCTCAACCTCCCCACTCCCACATAACCGATACATTATCCCCTTTCCAATCACAATCATCGGTTTCTCTCATCTCCCTCTCGCTTTTGTTCTCAACACCGGTAAGGTCTCTCTCTCTCTTTCTCCCTCTCGGTTCTCACCTTTCCCCCACTCACTCCCTCTCATTGATTTCTTGAATTCATCAAGGTATCACACTCTCGCGTACCGATTTGGAGTCGGAGTAGGGAAGACTTTCGAACTACATTTGAACTCTTCGAGAAGGTAGTCCAAAACCCTATTTCCATACCCGAACCACATGCATTTAGGACGTTTTGAATGTTTTAGATGCTGAATAGGACTTGTGGTTATGTGTGGTGTTGAGTATGTTTTTGGTAGTGACTGACAGTGGGTTCCGACCCCTTTTTGACTGATCAAACGATCTCCTTTTGGTACGAAATTTTAACTGTATAAACTTGGGTGTGTCTTCTGTGTGGTGTGTAAATTTCAGCTTCATTGGACGTCGGATGATTTTATAATGATTTTTGTAAGTAAACTGCGCAGTTCTGCGAGATGTACGTTTCTGGGTGATGTGTTTTTGTGCAATGGGTGTGAATCTGGGTGTTTTGATATTGTGATGTATGTGGGTGTGATTGGCCAGGGGATGGCTCGGAGGAATTAGCGTTTGGTTCGGGTGGTTTGTGTGTGTTGGCCGAGAGACTTAGGGTTTGGCCTAGGGTGGTGTTGTGGAGAGTTTTGGAGGGTTGATCTCATGCTTTCGGGTGTGTTTTGGGATGTAGAATGTGTGTTGTGAATGTCGTATAAGGTTTGAGAATCGTTGGTTGGGGGAAAGTAGGTGTGTGCACGTGACCGAGCCAGGTGCCGAGTCAGGTGCCGAGACAGGTGTCGAGTCAGTGCCGAGACAGGTGCCGAGCCAGGGCCGAGTCAGACGCCGAGACATGTGCCGAGTCAGGTGCCGAGACAGGTGTCGAGTCAGTGCCGAGACAGGTGCCGAGCCAGGGCCGAGTCAGACGCCGAGACATGTGCCGAGCCAGGTGCCGAGACAGGCGGCCGAGGTACCGAGCCAGACGCCGAGACATGTGCCGAGCCAGGTGCCGAGACATGTGCCCGGCCAGGTGCCGAGACAGGCGGCCGAGGTACCGAGCCAGACGGCCGAGACATCCGGACGAGGTGCCGAGCCAGGACCGAGCCAGGCGGCCGAGGTACCGAGCCAAGCGGCCGAGACAGTCGGCCGAGACACCGAGCCAGGCCGAGACGCCGAGACAGCAACCGAGCCAGGCTCGGCCAGGACCGAGACAGCCGGCCGAGGTACCGAGCCAGGCCGAGACGCCGAGCCTTTTTCCGAACCTTTTCCGAGCCAAGTGAGCCGTTGGTGCAGTAAGGGTATGCCGGGGGTGTGAGAGTTGTGTGTGTGTCGTGTGCGAGTCGTGTGCGTGTCTTGGGTACGTGGTATGCGTGTCGGGTGCGTGCATGGTGTGTTTCGGACGTGTGTTTTTGGTGTGATTGACTTATAAGATGTTGTTAAGTGTGTGTACGTGTAACGTGCTAGATGTTGAAGTCATCCACGTAGGAATCATGCATTGTCGTTTAAACCTCGTCTTTCCTGACTCTAATCATGACATTTATTTATCTTTCAAAAGGGTGATCTTTTACGAGGAAATTGTGGTTGAAGAAGGGAACTATTTAAAAGCTAAGCAATTGAGGTGGGCTTTCCTATCCTACTATACTATGGGATATCTTTAATACGGACTTGGTTCCGGAAATGTTTTTATGGAGGTGAACTGTTTGTCTTGCCAACTGTTTTACTTTGAAACCTATCTGAAGTGGTTTACCACATATGTTTAATCGAATTCGGGTCTGTTGGGCTGCGAACCCTCAGGCTAGTGTACACGAGATCGGGAGCCATCTGAGAGCAAGTTGGCCGGTCTAGTTGACCTGGGGTGTGGCCACGCCCCTTGTCACCCGTTGGATCAGATAGTGTATGATGGTGGGAATAAGGGTGGCAATGTCTGAAAATGACTGCGCAGTCGAATTTATGAAATATGTTTTAGTGTACTTGGGTTATTTTCTTTACACTTAAAACCCCAAGGTTACACTGATATGGCGTGACAAACTATGATTTTGGCGTGTGCCCACTGAGTGCAATAAGTACTCAGCCCTGCATGTTGTTTTCTTAATGTGCAGGTTGAGCGACGATGGGGGATGACGGATGTTGAGCAATTAAAGTCAAAATTGTGTTTTTACTTTGCCTTTTGGATGGTGTCGTGTCGTCATACCCGACATTGTCTATCTCTTGGTCTTTTCCGCTACTTTGTAATCCGATACAATGTTTTTATTTAAACTCTGATTACTTTAACTTTAGTAATGTCGTCACAATACAATGTTTGAAGTGAACTTTCTTTTATTAAATGTTTTCGGGTCAAGTATTCTTGTTCCCCCCTTTCTTCCCCGCTTCTTTATTCCTCCCCTAGTCGCGGTCCACCGTACTTCCTATCCTTAGGAAAAGCGGGCGTGACACTTTGTCACCAACGTCGAATTTGATTTCCGTTCGACGCACGTCGGCATACGACTTCTGCCTATCTTGAGCTTCCTTGATCCTTGCGCGGATTCGATGCACAATTTTGGGTATCTCCTTTATAGCGTCGGGTCCTAACATCTTCTCTCGCCAACTTCATCCCAATAGAGTGGGAATTGACACTTCCTGCCATACAAGGCTTCATACGGAGCCATATCGATCGTCGCTTGGTAGCTATTGTTGTAGGCGAATTCAACCAACGGTAGAACAGTTTCATAACTTTCCCCTCGATCTAAGACAACGCCTCGTAGCATATCCTCAAGCGTTTGAATCGTCCTCTCTGACTATCCGTCCGATTGCGGGTGATAAGCAGTGCTGAAGTTCAGTTGTGTGCCCAATTCACGTTGCAAACTCATCCAAAACTTTGATGTGAACTTCGTATCGCGGTCGGACACAATGGTCTTTGGCACTCCATGCAAACGCACAATCTCATTAACGTAGAGTTTTGCTAATTTGTCCGCGCCATAAGTAATTCGAATTGGTAAAAAGTGCGCGCTTTTAGTTAGTCGATCGATGATCACCCAAATCGCAGTGTTGCCCTTTTGTGACTTTGGCAAACCCGTCAAGAAATCCATAGCTAGATGCTCCCACTTCCATTCGGGGATTTTGTGTGGTTGCAACTTCCCATATGGCCGTTGGTGTAAGGCCTTCACTTGTTGGCATGCTAGACATTGTTCCACATATGGCGCTACGTCTCCTTTCATTCCATTCCACCAAAAACGTTGCTTCAAATCTCGATACATCTTCGTGCTTCCGGGGTGTGCAGTGTAAGGCGTGTCGTGCGCTTCACTCAAAATCCCATCTTTTAGCGTCTCATCGCTCGGCACACACAATCGCCCATCGTACGTCAAAGCATTATCTGCCTCCTCACGGTAATGATCAAGCTTCTCGGCTCTCACCTTCACACGTAATTCTTCCAACTTCTCATCACGTCGTTGGGCTTCTATGAGCTTGGTTCTCAAATCTGGCTCAATCACTAGCGTCGCTATTCGTCCTTCTACGGGCTCGGGCACTTTTACCATTTCCAATCTCATTCTGTCGAATTCGCGAATCAACGCTTCCTCTTGCGTTAGGAAATAATCCAATTGAGGTTGGTTCTTCCTACTCAAAGCATCGGCTACTACGTTTGCCTTGCCCGGATGATAGTGAATACCACAGTCATAATCTTTCACGATCTCCAACCAACGTCGCTGTCGCATGTTCAGCTCCTTCTGCTTGAAGAAGTACTTGAGACTCTTGTGATCCGTATAGATCTCGCATCTCACTCCATAGAGATGGTGTCTCCAAATTTTCAGTGCATGCACCACTGCTGCTAACTCCACATCATGAGTCGAAAAATTCAATTCATTCGATCTCAACTGTCGGGAAGCGTATGCTATCACTTTTCCATCTTGCATTAACGCACATCCTAGTCCTACTTTCGACGCATCTGTATAGACGGCGAAGTCCTTGTCGGGTTCGGGTACCGCTAGGACTGGTGCTGTAGTCAATTTCTCTTTCAACAGTTGGAAACTCGCCTCGCACTCCGGCGTCCAAACCACTTTGATTCCTTTCTTCAACAGTTGTGTCATGGGTCTCGTGATTTTAGAGAATCCTTCAATGAAACGTCGATAGTATCCCGCCAATCCCAAGAAACTGCGGATTTCACTATGCGTTTTCGGTGATTTCCAATTCTGCACGGCCTCGACCTTTGCTGGGTCTACTTGGATTCCATTTGCCGTCACAATATGACCAAGAAAGTTCACTCGAGTAAACCAAAACTCGCACTTACTAAACTTGGCATAAAGATTCTCCTTTCGCAACGTTTCTAACACTGTTTGTAGATGCCATCCATATTCCTCCTCGTTCTTCGAGTACACTAAAACATCGTCGATGAAGACTAACATGAACTTGTCGAGATACTAATGGAAAACTCGGTTCATCAAGTCCATGAAGACAGCCGGGGCGTTGGTCAGCCCAAATGGCATCACGACGAATTCATAATGGCCATCCTCTCGTCGGACCTTTAGTTGATGATATCCCGACCTCAAGTCCATTTTTGAAAATACGCCCGCTCCTCGAAGTTGGTCAAACAAATCATCAATCCACGGAAGTGGGTACTTGTTCTTCAAGGTCATCTTGTTGAGCTCACGATAGTCGATGCACATCTTCATCGTTCCATCCTTCTTCTTAACGAACAACACCGGCGCTCCCCACGGTGACACACTGGGTCGAATAAAACCCAAGTCTAACAGTTCTTGCAACTGTATCTTCAACTCGGCCAATTCCTTAGGGGCCATTCGGTATGGCGCCTTTGATACTAGCGCAGACCCTGGTTCCAAAATAAAAGTGAACTCTAATTGTCTGTCGGGTGGCGGTCCAGATAAAGCTTAGGGAGACACATCGGGAAAATCTCATACTACTGCCATGTCTTCCACTCTCAAATCCTTCTTTTCCTCTTCGTTCAAGTACACAAGATATGTCAGACGCCCTTTTCTTATCATTGTGGTTGCTTGTAAAGCAAAGATTATAGGGGGCTTCGTCGGTTCATGGAAATTCCATACAAGATAGTCGGCTCTTTGCTAGAGGCTCGAAAAGAAATTTGCCTCTTCTTGCAATGTTGCATCAAAAACTCAGAATATGTATCAAGAACGCGAACTTTAATCAAACGGTCTTAGCTTGGATATGAACCAATTTTGAAATATAACAATTGGTTATGATCATCCCCACGGAGCATGAAAGAACATAAGATAGGTCATGAATATGGGATGAAATCAAATAAATGTCAATTCTCATAGTTGGCTACCAAAAAGATAATTCAGTTGTCCGACCAAATTTGAAAAGTCCACACATCAATGGATAATGACTTAAAGGGTTGAGGGAAAAGAAAAGATCAGTTGCATGAGGATTGAGAAATGTAGGCATTTGTCACAAGGCGGTACTGGTCATGGTTCAACGAAAATCATAATATGGATTGATAGAATAACATCAATGGGTTCATAAGTTTGTGAAGGCAACCAAAGTCAAAGGGGCTTTTTGAAAAAAAATCAAGTGGATTAAGTTTGTTAAGGCAAGGTATAAAATGTAGGCCTTAACTTCGTTTTGTAGAAAGGAAGGTTCTATTATGAAAAGGATACATATAGTGGAACTGAACCAAAAAGAATTTCACTCTGTAAGAAAGAACTTGACACAAACATGGTTACAAAATGAAAAGCTGAACAAAAGTTCAAGGAAGAATATCCCATAGAAAAAAATGTCTGCGAAACGTGATTATATTGAAAGACATAACTGCAAGCAGCTTTAGGAATGAAGTTCAATAGCAAAGGCTCACAAAGTCAAAATATTGTGCGTACAAATAATAAGTCATAGAAGACTACAATCAATCTATGTGTCCAAAGTTATGAAGGCAACACCACTTTCCAAAAACTGAAAGTGAGTTATGACTCAATGGAGGAAAAGAAATAATATGCATCACTCGCAAGGGGTGAACGAAACAAGCTGTTAAATAGACAAGGGCACGGCTATTTGAAAGGTCCTGAAAGATAACCTCTTAGAATCCAAGTAAGAACTGTTGATTAGAATAGTTTGTTCTAGCTATTAAAGTCGCACCTCCTCATTCATCTTTCGCGAGCCAAAACTAGTAACATCGCTCTAGGAACTGTGGATTCCACGCTGAGATTCTTCGTATCGTTGCCACTAATAATTATAGACGGAATCCATATCTTCATAAAATTCTTTGCATGTCATAATGACTATCCTCGTAGGACATTGTTATCATCCTCGTGCTCCTTAGCAGGGTATGAAGATCATCTCCATCGTGTTGTCACTTACGCAAGATTACACTATACTAATTTAATCGCGAGTATGATCGCTCGCCGTTGCATGAAAATATCACTTAGCTTCAGCTCTTCTTGTCTCGCACCTTGACTTAAGGGTTTGCCTCAACTTTCATATTCTCGTACGTTTCATTGCTCAGAGAAGCAATAGTTAAGTTTTCAACTTAGAACTACGATTCACGCGGTCAACTAGGCTTATATTTTAGGTACTCTAAGTTCACAACACAATTCATCATACCTCAAGATAAACACACCACATTTTCACATCTCATAGCAAACACTTTCGAACTTTACAACTATATTCAAAACTTTTGAAACAAAATTTATTTACACTTTCACACTTTCCAAAAAAAAATTTCACATCTCACTTTTAAAATAAAAGTTTTGACTAAACTAAAACGTACTTTCGCATCAACTTTCATCATTCGTATAAAACACTCTATAGAATAATGTATCATACTTCGCACCTCATAACATACATAACCTCACACTTCCATAGCTCAATTTTCCAAACGAAAAAGTCATTTCTCTTTTTTTTTTAACTTTTTTTTTTGTCGAAACTCAAAATTTTTTTCTTTTGGACAATTCATACTCACAACATTTTCCATTGATCAATTAATTTTCCTGAAAGAAAGAACTAACATGTTTTCATTTAAAGTTCAAAGATATATATATATATATATATAGAGAGAGAGAGTCGTGATCATATGATAACCCCTAAATATCGTAATAACCCTATAACCAAATCTGGACCACACATATTTCTAATCATGCGGTTGAGATTCAAACTTAGATTTACTTCATAAAAAAAGTGGGGGTAAAACTGTCATTTCTCTCATTTAATTTCTGAATTTTGCCAAATATCACGTAAAATGATAAAATGATAGGTTTATTGCATAGAATGATAGTTTTGAGATTCAAACTTAGATTTACTTCATAAAAAAAAGTGCGGGGGTAAAACTGTCATTTCCCTCATTTAATTTCTGAATTTCGCCAAATATCACGTAAAATGATAAAATGATAAAATGATAGGTTTATTTCATAGAATGATAGTTTTGCCGGATAGAATGATACTCTGAGTTGATAAAATGATACTTTTGACTGACTGATAAAATGATAAAATGATAGGTTTATTGCATAGAATGATAGTTTTGTCGGATAGAATGATACTCTGAGTTGATAAAATGATACTTTTGGCTGACTGATAAAATGATAAAATGATAAAATGATAGGTTTATTGCATAGAATGATAGTTTTGCCGGATAGAATGATACTCTGAGTTGATAAAATGATACTTTTGACTGACTGATAAAATGATAAAATCATAAAATGATAGGTTTATTGCATAGAATGATAGTTTTGCCGGATAGAATGATACTCTGAGTTGATAAAATGATACTTTTAGCTTATAAATGTTAGGTTTACTGCATAAAATGATAGTTTTGCCGGATAGAATGATACTTTCAGCCGATAGAATGATAGTTTTGCCGGGTAGAATGATACTTTCAGCCGATAGAATGATACGTATTTTTGGTGTATAAAATGACATTTTTGTTTAATAAAATGATACTGTTACCTGATAAAATGATAATCTAAGCGGATAAAATGACAGTAACCTTATAAAAATGATAGTTTAGCTGAAGAAATTGCATATAAGCTGATAAAATGATACTTTAACGTGACAAAATAACATAAAACTGATAAAATGATAGTTTTGCAGGATAGAATGATACTTTAGCCGATAGAATGATAGTTTTGCTGGGTAGAATGATACTTTCGGCCGATAGAATGATAGGTATTTTTGGTGTATAAAATGACATTTTTGTTTAATAAAATGATACTTTTACCTGATAAAATGACAGTAACCTTATAAAAATGATACTCTGAGTTGATAAAATGATACGTTTACTGCTTTGTAGTTTTGTATATTATGTATTGTGCCGATTATATTAGGTTTATTGCATAGAATGGTAGTTTTGTCGGATAGAATGATACTCTGAGTTGATAAAATGATACTTTTGACTGATAAAATGATAAAATGATATATGTTAGGTTTATTGCATAGAATGATAGTTTTGCTGGATAGAATGATACTCTGAGTTGATAAAATGATACTTTTGACTGATAAAATGATAAAATGATACTTAAATAAGATTTTACGTATTTAAATGAGCGAAATTTGTATATCATGGGAAATAAGATTTTACGTATAACTGAACCTCATACATACGTGTAACTGAACCTTATACATCTGTATATCATGGGAAATAAGATTTTACGTATTTAAATGAGCGAAATCTGGATACGCAAATTTTATCATGAGCGAAATTCAGAAATTAAATAAGCAAAATGACATATTTACCCTCTGCGCCTTTTTTATGAAGGAAAGCTAAGCTTGAATCTAGACCACGTGATTTTAAAAATGTGTGGTCCAGATTTAGTTATAGGGTTATTACGGAAATTGGGGTTATCATTATAATGCACCCCTATATATATATATATATATATTTCAAAAATTCCAACAACTTTCCACAACATAAACATTTTTCCTCAATCAAACTCCACTAGAACAACTAGTCATTAATATTGTAAAACATCAACCGCAAAACCCTTTTCCATTTTTTTTACATGTCAAAACACCATGCGAATCTTTCAAAGCTCACAACATATTTGCATTCCAAACAAAACACTCATGCACTTCACATATGTGTTTGAAACAACATTTTTAGATTACTCATTTTTTTTCCTCGAAAATTTCAACATTCTCACAACAACTCATCAATTTCCATCTTTCATGTAAAACACTCCATGTTCCTATGTTCACATGCTTACGTCATATCATTTCCACACATATAACACATACTTAGGTCATCATATCAATCTCGCTCATGTCTCACATAATCATACCATGACAATATCATATTCACACATACAATACGTGTTTTAATTATCATGCCAATCATACTTGTATTCCACGAAATCATGCTATTACAACATCATATTTACGCATTTAATATATGCTTAAGCTATCATAGCAATCATGCTCACATAGTCATCCCATTACAACTCATCCTCATGCATATCGTTCATTCACATGTATAAACTTGTCAATCGTCATATTATATCATCCTCCGCAACATCCCGCTCAACCTGCACATAAGAAAAATAATATGCAGGGCTGAGTACTTGTTGTACCCAATGGGCTAATGCCGAAAATATTTTATAGTAGTTATGTCATCCATACCAGTGATCTCGAGTTTTATGTAGTAAGAAATATCACGAGAACACAAAACATTTCAAGTCTGGCCAGACAATTTATCTCCCCACTTTCCACATCATTCCATCAATCACAATCATCATATCACAGTGCGACGAAAGTGTGGCCATACTATTCTCCCACGAGACCGGCCGACTAGCAAGGACGGCTCACGATCCCACCAGTGTACACAACCTGATAGGGTTTGCGGCCCTACTTAAACCCGAATTCGTTTCACAACACGGCCATATAGCCTAACGGGGCAAGCTCGGACGAACTAGGCATCAGGCAACATTCTCACAAACAAAAACATGGCATGACATAACAGACAGTTAAACCACCCTTTTAACACCACATAGTATTTTCGGAAAATAAAGAGGTTTGAAAAAGAAAGCCCACCTCGATTGCTTAACAACACAATTCCAACTTATGCAACTCTCGTTCCTCGAGCTCACCTATACTCAATCACCCTTGCCAACGACAACACAATCAGCTTTCCATAACTTATGTTATCATGCATGTCCTATTGTTCCTTTTTATCGTTTCCCTTAAATTACCCATCCCATCATTCATCGACATAAGGAAAAACATGCCATAATATTCCTCAACGTGTCACACATAATCACGTCATAGGATACTTTCCCAAATCATACATGCATCATATAGTTCATCAAACTTAGCAACAAGTGATATTTTCACATAACAACAAAACTGGCAGAACTGCGCAGTTAGTTTGAAAAATTCACCATAAATTTATCCGATGTCCAATTAGGCTGAACTTTGTACATGACTCAGAAGACACTTCAAATGTTCATTTAGTTTAAGAATCACATCAAACGGAGGTCATTTGGTCGGTCAAACAGAATACAAACCTTTCTGGACGAGAACACAAATTTCTGGCAGAATTGCGCAGCAACTTCAAACATTTATTAAAACTCCATTTTTCGACAAAAAGGGCTGAAATTCACACGAGACACAGAAAACACCTTGAAATTTACTCAGTAAAATTTTAATATCAAAATTCGATCATTTGATAGGTCAATTACACATCAGAAACCGCTGTTCGAACGTCACAGATTTCAGGCTCACAAATTCAAAATTAGGGTTTCTTCCTCAATCATCCAAATACAATTTTTCATGCTTATAACACACAATCATGCTTAAAAAGGTTCTCATAATCATGTTTGCACATAAACTCACATCATTCACCAAAGATTCAAATCAACCTTCACATAAACTCAATCAAAATCGCATAATTATCAAAGTTCTCATGCAACCACACTTTCCCACCGATTAATTTTGCGATCTATCATTCCTACACTCACTATATGCATGTAGGGGTCAAGAAGAAGGATTATATGAAAAGATTAAGGGAAAGTGAATCACTTATACCTTTCTTGAAGAAAACGAATCGGTAGAAATAAGAATTGATGCGATTCATCGGAGACTCTTGAAAATAAACTTCAACAGATGCAAGAACAAGGATTGAAGGAGAGTTTTTGGAGAGAATGTGGAGAGGGGGAGGAGGCGTGTGGGAGAGGGAGAAAGGGGGAGGGAGCGTGTGAAAGAGAGGAATGAGGGCTAGGGTTAATTTGATTTTATAGTCTATGTTTAATCCTACACTTAAATTAAATAATTAAAATTATGGAGGAATAATAAAATCCCACAATTAACATGGAAATGGGCGTGTGAAATTGGAGTAATGAAAGGAAAATACTTAAACCTCAATTAAATAAGAATAGGTTTTAAATTTGGAAATTTCCTTGTTGGAAAAAGGCTCCCACAAAATAGGTAACAATTAAATTAATTCCACAAGGAAATTGGAAGCATATGGGGCGAAAATTTAAAGGCTTTAAAGAAGGAATGAGTCAAATCCTAATTAAAATAGGATATGAAGGAATTTGAAAAAAGATTAGATTTAATTGGATTTTAAATTTAAGAAGGAAATTAAACAAAGTACCAATTAAATCTACAAAAATAATTCATCCTCTTATTTAATAGGGATTTTCGAAAACTTCCAAAGAACAAGCTAGGTTCGACATTTACGTAGAATAAATTAGGGATAATTTGATTTGGATTTAATTTGGATAGATATCCCAAAACAATTAATTAAATCCAAGAAAAAGAATATAGTTTCCAATATTTGGAGGGCCGAAAATAGCCACTTTATTTGGCTAGAACAAAATGCATGCTCTTATTTAAATTAATTTCCCATATTGAAAAAATATAAATAACCCTTCATTCCAAATCACTCATGACGATTTATTCAACATAGCCAACTCAATCGCATAGAAACAAAAGTTTCATAATTGAAATTTCAAATCAACTTATTAAATAAACATCACAAATTTTTGGGATGTTACACTGCTTTAATTCTGCTAGTTTCTTTGCCTGAGTCATACGAGAATTTCGTTGAGTCTTTTATGAC
Organism: Salvia splendens; assembly: GCF_004379255.2. Classification (NCBI taxonomy): domain Eukaryota; kingdom Viridiplantae; phylum Streptophyta; class Magnoliopsida; order Lamiales; family Lamiaceae; genus Salvia; species Salvia splendens. The sequence continues at coordinate 12,777,868 of NC_056053.1, read as the reverse complement.
TGGGAAAGAAACTCTGTCTTTGGAGGATGTTCGATATGCTCTTCACATCAGAGAGGATCGTCAACAGCCAACGAGTTCAGCCACAGAAAATCTGGCATCGGGATTATCTGTTACGAGTAAGGGACAGAAGAAATTCGGATAGAAGAAGCAAAACTCCAAAAGTTCAAAAGGTCCTAAAGCCCCTAAGTCAGATGACATTTGCAGATATTGTAAAGAACCAGGGCATTGGAAGAAGATCAAGCGATTGAGAACAGATCTGGAATTTTGTTCGTCTGAGTTCAATGAGTTCTGCAGGAGTGAAGGGATTGTTCGACATCACACCGTTAGACATACACCACAACAGAATTGTGTGGTAGAACGCATGAATCAGACATTGTTGGAGAGAGCAAGATGCATGCTCTTTCATGCTGGGTTGACTAGGAAGTTTTGGGCAGATGCAGTAAACACGGCGTGTTATCTGATCAACTGTGGTCCTCACACTGGCATTGACTGTAAGATACCTTACGAGGTATGGTCTAATGATATGCACGCAGATTATTCTTCGCTTAGAGTTTTTGGTTGTACTATTTATTATCATGTCAGTGAGGGTAAACTAGAACCGAGAGCTAAGAAGGGTATATTTGTTGGTTATGGGAATGGAGTTAAGGGATACAGAATCTGGTCGCCTTCAGAGGATAGAATTATTCTCAGTCGGAATCTGGTGTTTGATGAAAATTCTATGCTTAACTCTACTGTGAAGTCTATTGCTGCAGAGGATTTGGAAGGTGTTGATAAACAGGTGGAGCTGCAAGTCACTCACGATGAGAGTGAATCACAACTCCAAGGTGGAGAAGATCAACACACTACTGCTGAAGCTACTATTGATACTACTAGTTCTGATGTTCATCCAGAAGCTCGTCAGAGAGGCATTGCTATTGACAGAGCTAGGAGGACAGGTGTGAAGCCTCCGTTGAAGTACGGCTTTGAGGACATGATGGCATATGCACTACAAGTTGCCAGTGAGGTGGAAGATGAACCATCTACTGAAGAACCATCCACCTATAAGGAAGTTGTTTCGAGCAGTGAGCGTGCTAAATGACTCGCTGCAATGGAAGAAGAGATGGAATCACTATGAAAGAATCTGACATGGGAGCTAGTCAAACGGCCTAAGGGGAGAAAGATTGTTACTTGTAAATGGATCTTCAAGAAGAAGGAAGGGACCACAGTAGATAAGGGTTAGATACAAAGCTCGGCTAGTTGCAAGAGGGTTCACGTAGAAGGAGGGGGTTGACTACAATGAGATTTTCTCGCCAGTGGTCAGACACACTTCCATCAGAGTGTTACTAGCAATAGTTGCACATTATGATCTGGAGCTTGAGCAACTAGACGTGAAGACAACTTTTCTACACGGATTGCTTGGAGAAGATATCTACATGACTCAGCCAGAGGGATTTGTGGTTCCTGGCAAGGAGGATTATGTTTGCAAGCTGAATAAGTCCTTATATGGACTAAAGCAGTCTCCGAGGCAATGGTATAAGAGATATGACAGCTACATGGTCCAGTTGGGATACAGCAGGAGTCCGTATGATTGTTGTGTGTACCACAACAAAACTGATGATGGTTCTGTGATCTATCTCGTTCTGTATGTAGATGATATGCTTATAGCTGCAAAGTCGAAGTCCGAAATTCAGAAGTTGAAAGCTCATCTCAGTGCTGAATTTGATATGAAGGATTTGGGTGCTGCGAAGAAAATTCTGGGCATGGAGATATCTAGGGAAAGAGCAAAGAAGAAGCTCTGTTTGTCATAGAAGAGCTACATTGAGAAGATTCTGTCAAGATTTGGCATGTCTGGAGCTAAACCTATTGATACTCCAAGTGCTACAAATATTCATCTGTCATCGGATAATGCACCAAAATTTAAAGTTGAGGAGGAGTACATGTCTCGAGTCCCGTACTCTAATGCAGTAGGGAGTTTGATGTACGCTATGGTCTATACTAGACCAGACATAGCACATGTTGTTAGTGTTGTCAGCAGGTTCATGGGACATCCGGGAAAGGAGCACTGGCAAGCCGTGAAGAGAATTTTTTGCTACTTGAGAGGTGCGTTTGATGTTGGTCTCATTTATGGAGGTGATACTCATTGTTCAGTGACTGGTTATTCTGATTCTTACTATGTTGGAGATGTCGATAGTAGAAGATCTATGACCGGTTATGTTTTCACTCTTGTGGTTCTGTTGTTAGTTGGAAAGCAACTTTGCAGGCTGCTGTTACTTTGTCTACGACTGAAGCAGAGTATATAGCGTTGACAGAAGCTGCTAAAGAGGGAATATGGTTGAAAGGGCTAGTTGGCGATCTAGGTTTAAATCAAGATCAAGCTGTTGTGTTCTGCGATAGTCAGAGTGCTATTTGTTTAGCCAAAGATCAAGTCCACGATGAGAGGACTAAACATATTGATGTGAGGTATCATTTTCTGAAGAATGAGATAAAAGTTGAGGTGAAGAAAGTTTGCACTGCTGATAATCCTACTGATATGTTCACCAAGCCGGTCTCGCAGAGCAAGTTTCAACATTGTTTGGACGTGCTTAATGTCATGAGTTGTTAGTTGCCCGTGGAGGGCAAATTTGAGGCAAGGATGAAGAAGTTTGTTTGTTTGGTATTATGATGATGTTGGAAGGAGGATTCAAGTCAAGGTGGAGATTTGTTAGTATGCCTTGAATTTGTTTCCTAATTGAGATAGGATTATGTTTCCTAATTGGGATAAGATTATGTTTCCGAATTAGGATAGGATCTCATGTGTGCCTATTTATATGTGAGTAGAGCACATAATTCTGTGATCGTGATCTTAGATCTGAAATCTGTAACTGCAGTCATAATACAATTTGTTCTCCGTTCTTGCCCGTGGATGTAGCCAATTGGCGAACCACGTAAATTCTTGTCTCTTTACGTTCTTTCGTTTGTCGATTACACAATTGCCATATTTGTCACAACAGTGACCTTTGAAATGTCGACGTTTATGATAAGCCTGGATTTCAATGTGCGTCATGCTTCTTTGTTTCCTGTAAACAATGCGGTATATAACACATGTATTTCTTTATGTAGATTGTTTGTTTCCTGTAAACAATGCGGTATATAACACATGTATTTCTTTATGTAGATTGTTGAACAATATATATTTTATGGGCTAAATGTGTGTTGTTATGTAGGAGTGTTTGGTTTTTATTGTATAAAGAAGTTGTATAGTTCTTGTGTATTTGCTACAGCTATTCTAGAAACCTAACTTAACCAAATATATTTAAAATAAGTGTATATTATTTTGGTCCTAAATATATGGCCGAAATACGTAGTTGGTGCAGAACATTCTTTTTTGAAAATGGAGTCCTAAATGAATGAAATCTTTGTCGGATAGGTCCTTTTTTTACGGTTCCGTCAAATACTAACGATCAACGGACGATTAGTGAAATTTTGGCTAAATTAGAATATTAAATCATGATTAATTAAAATTAAATAAATAGAAAATAAAAAAATAAATGGATTAATATTCTAATTTAGTAAAAAATAAATAAATCAATATCTTTTTTTCTATTTTATTTTATTTTAATTAATCATGGATTAATATTTTTATTTTGTCAAAAATTTATTAATCATTCGTTGACTATTAGTTTTTGACGGAACCATAAAGATAGGACCGATCCGACCACGATTTCATTTATTTAAGACTCGATTTTCAAAAATTTAATGTTTGGGTCCAACTTCGTATTTCTGCCGTATGTTTAGGACCAAAATAATACTTTACTATTAAAGAGAATGTGTATATGATGAATAACTAGGATTGTATATGATGAAAGACAATCCTAGACAATTTTCACTAATTCTAATCACCCTTTGGCCTCACTACTCAATGGATACACCCACTATTGATGCATATCTATACTTGATTCAATCTAGGAAAAACGCAAGCAATCTTCAAAAAGGAATTAGATAAAATCCTCAAAGATAAAAACTCACAAGGGCTTACAATATTTATCAAAGTCTAAAATGAAGAAATACACTAAGGGGTCTATTCATACTAGCCCCAAAACAAGGCATAAAAAGGATCTAAAATGTTAAAATCCGGATTTGCATGTTTAGCGACTCACTGAGTTGCAAGTCAGCGAGTTGCCGAAGCAGTTGATGTGAATCAAATAGTTTATTTTTATTCCTATAGCTTTACTTGATTTATGTGGTTTGATGCTCGCAAAAATAAGTTTTCTGGTGTAGGAAGCGGATTGGATGGTAAAAAAGACATGGAAACAAGTTTTGAGGAGATTATTCAGTTTCGGAGGAGGCCTTGATGCACTTTTTATTAGCACTATAAATACCTGCAAGTATACAGAGTAGGAATAGTATAGCTAAAGGTCAGTACCGGATATCGATCACGGGGAAAGAAAACACAAATTGTCTATCATCTACTAAAACTCAATTACTATTTGGAAAACCGAAAGATTGGAAGATTTTTGAAAACAAAGAAACAACTAATTGCAAATAGAGCACGAAGATAAAAGTATAGAGATAAGGGAATTTCAGGGATGTGCTTTCACAATTATGGTTATACAAATTCCAACTACAACACCCTAGCACAGTTCTTACTTTGATAGAACAAGTCACCTAGTTTATGTTCATGCGATGCAAACGTTGATTACAAACATTAGGGTTGTCAATCCTAAATACGTAACACCTAGAAGCTTCTAAGACCCTTATAAAGTCATCACTCTCAATTAACAGTGCCGTTTTAAAGGAAGCTAATTGTAGTGTCTATTAAGTGGATCTAACCTGCCAACCTCATCTCTCGATTATGTAGCAAACCTCATCTCTCGATTATGTAGCAAGTTATATTAAATCATCACCGAATATGTCACTCAAACGTAAAGTATTATTGAACAACTTAAGGAAGAAACAAAGTAAGGACAAACGGATGTTAAATAGAAATAGGAGTTGTATAAACCAACAAAAATTACTAACACATCCCTAGAATCATATGAATTTAGTTACACATTATAGAATAAACTAAAAACATAGATTGAAGGGAAGAGAATGAAAAAATAAGAACTAAAGCAAATAAAACCCGAAGGTTGAATCCTTGTAGCCTTGATGATCTTGAATCCTTCTACAACTCCTTACACAATTAAGCACTCTAACTTTTGAACTCTAGAAGTATTTTTGCGAAGAGAGGAACTTGATTTGATGAAGCTTTGGGGGCTATTTATATGGGAGAAATCGCCTCTTCTCAGATAAGGAAAATGGTTGCAAAATATGGTAAATCTTGGGAAGAAAGTAGGAAAAATCTGCTCGCCGCTTTTTCCTAGCGGGCCGCTGCACCTTGGCCAGCGGTCGCCATGAGCTGATCCGAGGCTTCTGACCTTTGGTTGGCGGTCGCTGCACTTGTTTCAGCGGTCGCCATCCATCATCCCATAACTCTCTGGACTCTCGATAACGGTCGCCACGCGTCCTCCAACGGTCGTTGGGCGTGTCTTGACTTCATGCACAACTTTCCCGTAGCGGGCCGCTACTGGCTTAGCGGTCGTTGGGCGCCAGCGGTCGTCAACAATGTTCCAGCGGACCGCTGGACATGCAGAACAACTCCAGATTTCCAACTTTGCGTTTTGACTCCCTTTTTAGGCTCAAATATGCACATTTCTCACAAAACATGTCAAAGTACCAAAATAGACAAAATATGCAAATAATGGACATGTAATATGACTTTGACATTAAAAACGGACCAAAAGATGGTCTTAAAACCGTGCAAAATCCGAGCGTATCAACTCCCCCAAACTTACATTTTTGTTTGTCCTCGAACAAAACATAGAAGACACAAGAATAGACGCACGGAATGCACAAGGACTAGACGTCATAATTGCCTCAAAGTATGGAAAAGATAGATCAAGCATGTATTAACGCAATCAAATCAAGCAAGGCTTATTAGTGCACTTTCATTACTAACTCGTGGAACACCTTGAATTCATGCACTCATATGTGGCAAACTTCCTAAGATGGGAAGTGTTCTTTCACTCTCAAAGTGTATAAGGTAATGTGTTTAAGCACTCAAATCATACATCATGCAAAGTTTACCATAGGCTTACTCAAAGTCTAATCCCTCATCTACTAGATGTGATTAAGCATCAAAAGTCCGAAAGGTCTATTTTTTGTTATAATATAGGCTCTTTGGTAGGTGAGAAATATTTGGCTAACAAGTGGCTAAAAATAAAATTCCAAGTAGAGTCAAATAAACTCTCAAGTAGAGTAAAATAAACTCCACTTTTCTTATAAACCCAAGGCACATTTATTCTTCTTTCAACTCACTTTCCAATCCTTTGATATTTCTTTCTTTCCTTCTCAACCTTTCTTTCTTTTTCTTTTCTTACTTAGACATCATTTCTAGATTGAGCACACTTTTGAATTTTTCTATTCACAACTTGCACTTTTACACTTAAAGGCTAACTCCGTAGCTCTTTGCATTCTTGGGCTTCCCTCTTGTTGTGATTGTCCTACAAAATAAAATTCACGTTCTAAAAGAGCACCAAATAATAGAGAAATAAACAAGGGTTCCCCCAAACTTGCACTCAACTAAGCATACATCACAAATTATCATTCATGTGCAAGTTTGTATCAAATAAGCATCCTAAATTGTAATATGTGAGCATGTGAAACAAAATCAACAATTTAGAACCACTTAAAACTATCCATCAACGTAAATACATTCCCCATGTAGAGACGTACCAATATACTCAACATAAATCAACAATCTCTAAGACTACACATGTGAGTTGTTGCTGCGTCGTTGCTGCTCCGACGTCGCCTTCAAAGCGGCTGCGACAACTGCTTCCTCCGAGCCCGGAAACTGTCCAAGAAGGGTTCCCACTCGAAAAGCTGTCGCCGCCGGAAACCTGCTGTCTCTGGCAGACCTTCGTTTTTGTGCCGCGTCACACAAACTGCCCAGCCCGTAGGCTTGGGCTGCCGATGCAGCCTACCCTTGATTTTCACGAGGACTCCCAGCCTGCTCCGACGCCGGTTTCTCATGAAGGGGCGCTTTCTTTCGAGCCTGGGAACCGCCCCGAAGGGCTCCCACTCAGACCGCCATCGATGCCGACGTCGTTTCTGCTGCTGCTGCTACTCTATCGCTGCAGCGGTCGCTGCTGCCACGATCAACCAGAGCAGCTGTTCCGATCAAGCCGAATAGGGAAGCTCATGAAACTGCCCAACCCATCACACTGATCATAATTCCCAAAATTTCCATCCCCAAATCACGTAAGATAAGGAAAATAATATCGCATGTAATCATTACATAATTGAGAATTGATTCCCCAATTTGTTCGAATTGGGCAGTTGCGTATCACATATTTGGAAACAGTTTGAAAAGAAAACTCACGTCTCCAAAATAGCGCAAAGAAGGATGATCAAAACAAGGGTTGCGTCCCATATTCAAACTTTGTTCACACGTACAAAACATGAACATGCATTCAAGCAATTCACATAACATGAAATTAATCAGAGCCAAAAATTGGCTCTGATACCAATTGCTGGGCTTTGGAGCCCCTTGCACAGCGGAAGACTTGTACAAAACAAATAAATCAGACGTAGGATCTATTTGACAGATTATGAGATTAATCTATTCACGTGTTAACACATAATTGCATGCTAGAACGCAAATAATTCATGCTTAAAGAATATAAATCCTAAAACATGAATTCTACGGTTTAGAGTTACCTATTTGATTCTCCAAAGAATCGTCGATTGCTCACGCCTTCTCCACGATGATCTTCAATACTAGACCACAGATCTTCTGACTGGTTCCCGAACTGTATCTCGGTATCAGGGTGGACTGATCTTATCAAAATACTAGGACTCGAATAAAAAGACAAAAATTCCTCACGGATGAGAGCTGGGAAATTTTCGTCCTCTACTATGTATAGGAGTGGACGAAATTTTCCACTTCATTAATTGTATTTTCTGTCTCCTTTATTCTTCTATTTATATTAAGTTCATATTGGGCCCAGTCAGGGATCTATGGAAGGTTTTAGATATGGGCTCACCCCAATTAGTTTTTTACTAATTAAATTGAACTCACAATTTAATACAAGCTTATATTGGAATATTACGAGCAGCCACTACAGAAGTAATATTGATCTCCCCATCCAAATCCAAAATTACAAGTAATCCGGGTTTCCGTTTTGTTTATTATTTAATTCTCGCACTTAAGATATAAATGTCCATTAATTAATTAAAGTCTGCTATGGACTTAATTAATTAACATCTTATTAATTCCAAGAGTGGACTTAGCAAGAAACACTTATTTATTATTCATGGAATAATTAAATTCCAACTGGCCAGTTTCCAAATAATAAAAACCTTGTTCAAACTCCTCTTGAGGACATTATCAAACGAGACTCACCTCACGCACGATTCAACATAATAGAAATCCTAGCACCGCTAGATATTAATCATCAATACCCAATATATCAGGATTATTGGGTTGCGAAAAACCCGCACCTTTTGATAAGTCAAAGTAGTGCATAATCAAATACTGTGTGCTCAATGCTAACATATTCAGATTAAGAAATAGTATTTTATCAAGATCTAGTCTTTCAGTAGATAGCATAAAAACACGTCTTGCTGTTAGATCCATTTAGTGCTATACCATACCAACGTCATCTTATTTCAGAAAAGTTTAGAAATAATCGGACTGACATTGCAACCTTTCACGATATGTAGTCTAAACCTATCTGAGTTGTGAAATTCTTCTTTTTCTTTTGCAAAGCATTGCATAGAACCGACTTTGTTACCTTAAAGTGGACGACGCCCACAACCAGTCTACTAAGCAAAAGACTTAGACTTTGTTTGCTTCTTATACATTTAAATGTTTATAAAACATCTTATAAATGCACAAGCAAACACAATGTAATAATATACTGATCCTATTCGTGCGATACTGCTCGAATAATACTGAATTGGGTTAAACGCGGATTGTAGAGTTTTCCGTATACAAGCAAGATTATATTCGCGTGAACTTGCTCGAAACATGCTTTTAAGTATACCAAACCTAACAAGCTTAGCTTACTTAGGTGTACTCTTTTTGGGAGATTGGGGCGGAGTATGGACAATAATGATAGAAGGGTTAGAAGAATTTTCCCCTTCAAATGGCCTATAAGGCTTAGATGTGTCGGTCATCATGACCGCCCTACATTCGCGCTCCTTCCTTGCTTCATACTTAAGCACCTCGCTCTCAATCTTGTAAGTGGAGCGACTGTAGTTGTCACTGATTGTGATCTCGCCTCTACCTACATCAATAAGAGTTTTGCATGTTGCTAGAAAATCTCTGTCTAATATTAGAGGCACATTTTTGTCTACTTTCATATCAAGAAGCATCCATTTATTAGGAAAGATATATAAGTCTAATGGAGTTGGTTTTGAGAAGGGGAAGGCCGGTTAGAGGAGCAGTTGTTCATCGGAGAGAAACAGGGAGAACTTGCTTGAGAGTTGTCAGCAAAAAGGAGGATTGGACTCGATGGAGGAGAAGCGATGATGGAGATGATGATTGATGAGAATTTTTCCTTAAGACCTTAAAAACATAATGCCTATTTAATTACAAATTTATGATGTCTTTATCTATATAAATTTGGAGAGATTTCAAAATATGGGTTTGAACTTTCGAGATTTGGGATTAAATTTTTCTCTCTATATTTATCAATTGTCCAAACTACCTAACTCAAATTTGGACCTAATGTCTTTTATTTGAAACTGTGACTGCACTAAGTACGACCCAAGCTTCTTCCTAGAGGAGCCACCGGGCTCACTCACGGCCGACAACGACTTAATGATGGGAAAAAACGCACCTCCAACTCTAGCTTAATGATGTACGTAAAAAATGTTTTATTGCTATTTTGGGGTGTCTACAATTTAAAGTCTTATTTTCTTTTTTTTTCTCTTTTTAGTAGATGAATTCCACCACACAACTAATTCATTACAATCACATTATATTGTAAAACCAGTATATAAAAGTGGGGATCACATTCCACTAAATCATTTCCCTATTTTTCTTTACAAAGTTGAACAAATTTTTAAAACTCGTGCCGAGTCAAAATGAGACTATAAATGACGAAAGATAACTTTTAGAAATCAACCTCACATTCCAATAACTCATTTCAACATTTTATTATAATATTAGTAATATATAAAAATTTGATTCATGTTCCGTTATTTTTTTCCGTTAACGCGAATCTGTTTGGTCAAAAATATTTACATTAATCACTGCAAAAAACTCACTAATTAGTGACGGATATTTCCATCACTAATTAGTGAAATTTCTTCACCTAACAGATTAGTGGCAGATCATGTTTCGGCAGATCCGTCATTAATGAACTTCACTAAAAAGTTTTAGAGATGGAATATTCCGTCACTAAAGTTACTATGACGGAATCCATAGGAGACTGCTTCGTAATAGTGACAGAGTAATCTATCACAAATTAGTGACTGAAAAGTGTCAGTCACTAATTGTTCAGCTATTGGACACTGTCACTAATTCCATCACTATTTTGTGCTTTTTTTGTAGTGAATGATTTTATTAGGTATTTAGGGTTTAGGGTTCAAGTATATATAGTCATTGATCGAATTCAAAATTTCTTACCAGACATCGTCCACACTGTTTTTTTATTGCTGTAGTGAAAGAAGGAGAGTAGTGGCATTCAACAATATCATCAAATTGCAATAATTCTCAAATACAATAAGGGTGTGTTTGGGAGCATGGAATTGGAGGTGTGGAATTGGAATTGGAGCCTTCAATTCCAAATCCAATGTTTGGTACCACAAAAATGTTTGGATTTGGAATTGAATTTCAATTCCAAATCTTCCAATTCCACAATTTGAATTCCATATCAAAAAGTAGAAAATTGGAATTTCAGAGTCATAATTAGATAAATTCACTATATATCCACAACACACACTACACACATTTCACACACTACACACACTTCACGCACTACACACATTTCACACACTTCACGCATTTCACACACAACACACACTACACACATTTCACACACTTCAACATTTCACATATTTCATACACTACACACATTTCACACACTACACACACGACACACACTACACACACTTCACGCATTTCACACACTACACACACTTCAACATTTCACACACTTCATGCACTATATATACTACACACATTTCACACACTACACACATTTCACACACTTCACGCATTTCACACACAACACACTACACACATTTCACACACTTCAACATTTCACATATTTCAAGCATTCGATTTTTTGATTTTTTTCTTTTTTTAGATTTTTTTCGTTCCGAACCAAACCGTATTGAAAAAATAAAATTTTTAAAAAGTTTAATTGAACTAACCAAAAAACTAAAAAACTGAACCAAATTTGAAATTTCAGTTTGTGAATAGTGCGTGTGTATAGTGTGTTTTGTGAATAGTGTGTGTGTATAGTGTGTGTATTTTATGTAAAATGTGTGTAGTGTGTGTTTTATGTGTAATGTGTGTAGTATGTATATTTTGTGTATAGTGCATGTAGTATGTTTATTCTATGCATAGCGTGTGTGTAGAGTGTGCAATGTGTGAAGTATTTTTTTTGTATAATGCGTGAACAATGTGTATTTTGTTTATAGTGTATGCAAGGTGTGTAGTGTGTGTATGTTGTGTACAGTGTGTGTATGTTGTGTAGAGTGTGGATTGTGTGTATTTTGTGTATGGTGTGTGCAGTGTGTGTACTTTGTGTATATTGTGTTTGTAATGTGTGTATTGTGTGTATAGTGTGTGTAGAGTGTGTAGTGTGTGAAGTGTGTATTTTGTGTGTGCTAGTGTGTATATAGTATGTGTATTTTGTGTAAAGTGTGTGTGAGTGTTTATTTTGTATATAATGTGTATGCATAAATTCTTCAAATTCAATCACATATCAATTACTTCATTTTACTAAACATAGGATTTAGAATTTATTTAGAATTCAATTCCATCCAATTCAATTCCATAGAATTTGAATTCCAATTCAATACCAATTCCGTGTTCCAAACGCAGCCTAAGAATCATTTTGTTAAATATGTAAAAAGAATATCTAATTAACAATATAATAGTATTTAAACTTTACTCGTGTAATAATATATTACTTCCTTTATTCCAACCTAATTTAGACAATTCTACAACAGAATTTAGGTAATGGTGTGTAATGAATAAAATTATAATATTAAATTAGAGGAAAGAATAAAGTAGAAAAAAGAAAGTGAGTAAAGTATAATGAAGTAAGAGAGGATAAGAGGATAAAATAAGAGAAAGAAATGAGTTATTAATTGCCAAAACATGAAATACCACATTTAGGCTTGGATATACTCCTTCCGTCCCAACTAGGTTGAGTCAAAACATTTAAGCCCGGAGATTAAGAAACTGGTTGAAGAGTAGGAGACAAAGGAATAAATTAGGTAAGAAAAGAGAGTAAAGTAGATGTCAGAATAAAGTAAGAGCGATTGGATGTTTTGTTTTTTTATCAAAAAAGGAAATGACTCAATTTAATTTGGACATCCCCAAAAAGGAGTATGACTCAACTTAATTGGGACAAAGAGGGTACCAAAATAGAATAATGCCATATCTATCAAAAATCTTCACTAAAATTGTTCCATCTCCTTTATAAAGAAAAGTGAATTACAATAGTACTTGAATTTTCAACTTTGAACATAAACAGTCCCCGGGCTTTAATATTAAATTTTAAATTTTAAATTGGATTTTTAATTACAATAATTTTAAAAAATGATAATTTTAATTAAAATAAGAGTAAAGGTCAAAATTCGTCCTAAACATCTAGCCAGAATACAAATTTGGTCCAAAACATTCACTTTTTAAAAATCGGGTCCTAAACATTTGTAACCGTTATCGAAGTGGTCCTAAACATTTGAAATCATTGTCGAAGTGGTCATTTTTTTTACGGTTCCATCAAAAACTAACGGTCAACGCCTAATTAATGATTTTTTCAACTTAATTAATATACTAATGCATAATTAATTAAACAAAATTAAATAAAAGATTAATAAAACGCTAAGAAATTCCAACCCATTGTCATCCTCTCTCCGTCTCCCAACTCAACCATCAATGCCCTCTCTTCTCTCCTTCCTTCTCAATTAATCTTACTCGCATTCATATCTTTCTCTAATCAATTTCTGAAACCTTAACTGTCCATCGCTGCTCAACAATTTAATCTCTCTCCCCTTTAAATTTCCGCCGCGTGCTGGTTAATTTTGGCGAGCTGAGGAGATGGGATATGTGAGAGGTTTTGACTTTTCTCCAAATCCAGATCCATTTGAATTTCCAGACTTGGAATTAGTCGGTGATCTCCTCTCCACGTTCCATAGTGATATTCATGTGTTTCTCCTTTTCGGGGCTTGTTGATCTTGAGGCGGCGGGTGCTGGGGCTGATTTGGGGGCCGAGAGAGGCGACGGCGGTGTAGATTTTTGGAGCAGAGGACTCTATTTTGATTTTTTTTATTTAATTTAATTTTATTAAATTATTATGCATCTTCATACTAATTAAGTCAAAAAAATCGCCGTACGAAATTAACGGTTCAGTCAATTTAGGATCACTTCGATAACGATTTCAAATGTTTTGGATATGATTTTCAAAAAGTTTATGTTTTGGACCAAATTCGTATTCTGACTATATGTTTAGGATCAATTTTTACCTTTGATCTTAAAATAATTAATTGATATTTAAAAATCTAAATTGTAAATTTAATTTTATAAAATTAAATTTGATAGTATTTAAAAAATGAAACAAAATGAAGGATGACAAAGGGAAGAAGAAGATTATTTTGAAATAATATCAGATTTAGTATATTATTGAAATAATATAATATTGATAAAGTTAAAAAAAATGTGAAAAGATGAAATTGCCCAATAGCCCAAAAGGACATTTTTGGATGGAAAAATGTCAAAAGGACCGATTTTGAAATAAGTCTATAGTTCAGGGACTTTTTTAAAGTCCAGGGACTATTGGAGAGATAAACTTATAATCCAGGGACTTTTTTTGTAGTTCACTCTGAAAAATATCATGGAATCTCCCTGAACTTTAGTGTATAATCACATCCATAATACTTTTTCGACCAAAAATTCTTCCGAAGACATGGAGTGCATTTTTAGACTTTAATAAAATAGGGGTACCTGAGTACCTGACATGATATTTTCTCCATCTCTTTCTCTAGTATAAGGGATAAAATTTTCTTATTGTTTGTATACCTAAAACGATATTTTTCACCTTACTTTCTAATACCTGAAAAGATATGAGCATTGATTTAACTAAAATTTAATTCTTTTCATTTGTATTTCAATTGACACATTTGTATATAGAGACATTCATCTTCTCATATTTATATAAGTCTGTTTTTGAACCAAATATTCTCTTTATCGGGAACTTTTTGTTTACGTTTTTTTATTATTTTTTCAATAGTTAAGGTCTGGTAAATGTATTTTATTTTTAACTATCTTGATTAGTTTCAAATCATTTAAGTAATTAAATTTATAATTTTTAATATTAAAAAATATTCAACTACAATCAAAATTAAATTTAGCTACAAGTAATTTTAATAATTAAATTTATAATTTTAAATTTTATAATTAATATATATAAGAATTTATTAATATTTTTTTTACTTTCTAAAATTTTAAGAAAAAGAGAGAAACATGATTTGATATAAAGTGATTGAAAACTTGAAATGAAATATTATATCATTTAAGATACTCAAATTATAGGAAAACATCATATCCAATACTAGAGAGATAGTACAATACTAGCACAAGCTACTAGGTATTACAATTTTATGAAAGTCCAAAAATGTCCTCTATGCTTTGGATGACATATTCGATCGAAAATTAGCCCAAATAGTGAAAAGGTACCATGTGTGTGATTATACCCTAAGTTCAGGGATCTCACATGATGTTATTATAGTCTAGGAACTTTTTATTCACAGTTGATAGTTCAAGTACCATTTATGTAGTTCAGTTTAGAGCATCTCCAATAGGTTAGGACGTCAAATAGCCCTCAAATAGCCTTCACACTGCCACATCATCAGCACTACAATTCTCCTGCCACATCAGCTTGCCACATCAACTGGACATCAAATAGCCCTCACATAGCCTTCACACTACCTATCCACATCACTAATAACAATTATATAATTTAATTTACACTTGTATCAACATACGAAATTTAATTTACGAGACAAATACGGAAAATTCGAATAATAATATTAAAATTTAAAAAGTACATTACTTTTTAAAAAAAGTACAATAATATAAAAAAAGTACAAAAATTAAAAAGTACATTAATTTAAAAAAGTAAAACAAAATCACTCATCGCCGCCGTCCTCGTCTCCGTCGTCGCCCAGCGCTTCTTCACCGTCGTCGCCGCCGCCTCCGTCGCCACCTACGCCGCGGCTATTCCCGCCGGTGTCCACCCCGGAATCATCTGCATAGGGGGCTGCATGCCGAGTGCCCACCCCGGAATCATATGCTGCCACGGGTACATGTTGTAGTACCCGCTCATCGGAGGCCAACCACCTCCCCCAGGAGCCGGGGAAGTATGGGACCCTGCCCCGGGAGTCGGGGGCGTCTGAGACCCTACACCGGGAGGCGGGGGAGTCTGAGACCATCCCCCTGGATTAACTGGAGTACCTTCGTAGTTGTTCTCCATTGCTCGTTATTGATCTTGTACAGAAAGTAAGGTAGAGAGAGAGTACTCGTTAAAACAAGTGGTGCGAATGAAAATGAGGTTCAACGCGCGTATATATAGTGTTTTCGAAAAAAAAAAAATTTAAATCCGACGCCGGTTTGGCGCCGATCCGGGACGCACAATGGCGCCCGTGAGAATCGGCGTCGGAACCGGCGTCAGCGCGGGAATCGGCATGGCGACGCCGATTTTGACGCCGATTTCGCCCACGCCGGTTCCAATGGTTCGGCGTCAAACCGACGTGGGCGAAAAATCGGCGTCGCGGTGGTGACGCCGGTTATTGGAGATGCTCTTATAAAGAAATATAAAGACCATGGCCGTCACAACTGCACTTACTAAAGATAGTAAGCTCGGGGTCACCGTGACTACTATGGGAGGATTAAAGGAGTAGAGGAGAGAGGAGGAATATTTGGCAGAATTGATTATAATCTGGAATAACAGAATTAAACTTGGTGAATATAATAGTATAAGCTTAACGTCACATATATTAAAAAAACAATGACTTTGAGTTGCAGCGGAAGAGTTCATAAATACAAATAGTTATATGTAATGTATGAAGACATGAATCCATTATTGTTTATCGCATTTTTCAGTACACAAAATATTAGTTTTAAGTTTTAATTACATAAAAATCGAAAAACTGGAAAAATGATGTTTCATCCCTCAAACGGCCTTTCATAGCAAAAATTCAACATGCATCAACACTCCTCCCTGTGTTCGATTCCTCAGACACTCTGACACTGTGAGCTGCATTAAATAGAGGTATAAGATGGTTAATTATGCTGTCCAGAGCCTTTGTCCTAGCGGCAAGGAGCTTAAACATTATTGTATGAGATGCCGAGTTTGAGTCCTCTTGATATAAGTTGTAATTTCCTCATATAGGAGTTAATTTTTTATTTTTATTTTTTTAAAAGATGGTTAATTATACCTTTGGTGGAGAGGATTTTAAAACATTATAATTGCATGTGCAGTTTAAGAAAACAAGTTTTAGCATATTACTGCAATGCTCAAGAATTTAAATTTTGGTGGGACTTTCTGTTTTGTAGGAAAATTGCACCAAACTGTAAATGTAATTGCATATATTAATTTGATAAGTATTCCAATAAATTTCCAAATCAAACGAAACAAGAAGATTCGTTTGAAATAGAGTGTCAAATAAATATAACTTGTCTCATGTATGATTCTCCATATTAGCAAATATTCATGAAAGAAAACAACGAAGAATAAGGTGCAGAGTAGAAACTGCAATATTTTTAACCAGCTCTAACATGGAGTAAGATTTAGAAGATCTTAGACCTCAATTCATTAGCACGATGGTGATGATGGAAACGACATCTGTTCATATAAACTGTACCTATAACAAAAATGGCATACTATCATATTTCTCAATTTATTTATCTGCGACTAAATGGTTTGTTGAAAATTACATATTATATATTCATTCAACTTGTATATGATAGTGGAGGGATTTACACGCCTAAATAGGCCAAAGAATAATTACATACGGTAAGATTTACATAATAATTACATATGCTAAGATTTACTCTGGCTACAAATCAGGAAAAAGATTGATTATAATCAATTAAGTGATCATCGTAATCAATTACTTGATCTCGTCATATCTCCTTGATCTCTTTCCAACCCTCCCCGTCAAATTAAATAATTGGATTACCCATTTTTAACTTGCACAATACTCCATGAGGATATGTGCTAGCTAATCTTCTGCTCAAACAAAGGGAAGGTCTACAACTTTTGCTTCTATGTTTTCCTTGATGAAATGATTATCTACCTCAACATTCTTCGTTCGATCGTATTGCACTGGATTTTCAGATATACTGATGGCTGCCTTATTGTCACAAAAATGTCTGTACGATTTTTTTGACATGAGTCCAAGTTATGTCATCAACTTCCTTAACCAAATAATCTCCGTGAGTCCACTCTTAATTCCTCAAAACTCTACTTTTGCATTGGATAGAGCTACCACCATTTGCTTCTTACTTCGCCAAGTTACTAGATTTCTCCCTACAAAGGTAAGACTAGATCATTCGGGTTCCCTTCAAGTAATGCACAATCCTCAACACCGCTTCCCAGTTATCAATTTGAGGCTTGTGCATGAACTGGCTTACTACCCCTATAGCATAGGCAATATCTTACCTAGTATGAGAGAGATAGATAATTTTACCGACCAGGAGTTGGTGTCTAGTTCGATGAGTGAGTTCGGCTCCTTCGGTCAGTAGAAGGCATGATTCTGCATCATTGGAGTTTCTGCAGGCTTGTAATCCAACATTCCCATGTTTCAGCTAGGAGATACAAGATGTACTTCCTCTGACTAATGAACATTCCCTTCTTGGATCGTAGCACTTCAATTCCTAAGATGTACTTGAGGAGGCCCAAGTCTTTCATCTTAAATTCGGTGAATAGATTCTTCTTTAGTTGATTTATTTCATATTCATCTCAAATTCGGTGAATAGATTCTTCTTTAGCTAATTTATTTCCTATTCATCATCCCCCGTAAGGATCATATCACCTACATAGATGATCAGAGAGGTGATCTTCCATTCCTCCTTCTTGAGGAACAGAGTATGATCCAAGTTACTCTGCTTGTATCCATAGTTCTTTATCACTTCGGTAACTGTTTTACTCCATAAAGTGTTTTCTTGAGTTTACACACTTCTCCTCCTTTGAAATCTCTATCAAATCCAGGTGGAGCCTCCATGTTGGTTTTGTAAGTTCACTGTGGAGGAAGGCGTTGGTCACATAAAACTGGTGTAGCGACCATACCTTGGTTGCAGCAATGGAGAATAAGACACGAATAGTACTCATCTTCGCCACTGGTGAGAATATTTCTGCATAGTCTACTCCATAGGATTGGGTGTACCCTTTCGCTACTAACCTTGGCTTGTAATGCTCAATCGACCCATCTAGTCTCCTCTTGATGACTGGGCTAGAGTACGGGCTCGTGCTCGGTTTGATGATGCCAGCTGCTAATATTTCCTCCACTAGCTTTTTGATACGCTAAGATTTTGAACTGTTTTAAATCATTTATTTGGTCCATTTTGAGTCTCAAAGTTGCAATACATGTCCATCATTTATACATTTTGTCTATTCTAGTATTTTGACGTGTTTTGTTAGAAATGTATAAATAGAGCCTAAAAAGATAGTAAAAATTCGAATTCAGAAGTCTGGAGCATTCGCGCCGGCCAACAGTGGTCCTCAGCCAGTGGCCGCCGGTACCCATCGACCATTGGAGCATGCAGCGGTCCATCTCGAAAATTGTGCCTGCGAAGAACACGTCCAGCGACCGCCGAAAGTTGCACCAGTCAGAACATTTACAGCAGTCCGCTGGAATTGGGCAGCGCAGAATTTTTACCTAATTTCTCTCTAAGACTTACCATATTGGGATAGAAGATTTACCATATTTTGGTACACGACTTGAAAGCTATAAATACCCCTCCCCCTCCCTCCAAGCTTCATCAAAGGAACATTTTGTTGTATTCTATACTTCAGATAAAAGATTTAGAGTTCCTTTACATCGTTCATCATCTTTCCACCATACTTGAAGTTTGAAACTTGGAATCAAGAGAAATCAATACTACGAGATTCATCTTTTGGGTTTTATCTATTTAATTGTTAATGTTTTCTATAGTTTCCCTATAAACTATGGGTTTAGTTTATTTGTCTATGGGTAGCTAAATCTGTAGAATTCAGGGGATATGCTAGTTTTGACTTTGGTTTATATAATTCCTATTTATTGATATTCGTTTTTTCATGTTTGCTTTAGTCTAAGTTGTTCGATAATGCTTCATGTTTGAGTGACACATTCTATGATAATTTATTTGCTTGCAAAGTAATCGAGAGAGGATTTGCATGTTAGACGGACTTAATTAACGCTACAAATAATTCCCCCTAAAAGATATTGTTAGTTGAGAGTGGGGACATCTTGAGGGTCCAATTAAGGTTTTTGGAGTTAATAATCTAAGCCAGACAACCTTGTATAATCTACTTTGTGCCACATGGGCAATACTTATGTGACTCGTTCTAGTTAAGCATGAACTGTGCTAGGATATCGTAAATTGTATCTTGTATAAACCATAACTGTGAAAGCACATCATTGGAATTCCCTTGTCTTTATATGTTTCCTCAAGTGTTTTATCTGCGATTATTTTACTTGTTTTCTTTAATGCTTTCATTATTGTTTTTCTTTGTTTAAACCAACCCCAAAACTGTGTCTCCAAATAGTATAAGAAATCTAGTATTAGGTTGTCAGTCGGTGATCGTATTCCCTATGTTCGATATCTCTGTGCTTACCCTTTGCTATACTTCCTCTGCCTTAAATACTTACAGGTAATTATAGTGATAAAAAATACTGCACCATCTTTTCCCATTTCATCCTTTTGCATGTGATTGTATCGATAAAGGCATATAAAAACAGGTTGTGGTCCCGATATCAGGAGAATGCGATGGTCTATTGGCCGAGGAGGAGCACCATGGTACTCCTGATCTTGCACCCTCCATGGTCAATAACATCCAACATTCACCATCTTCACTTAGGGCATACAACTGTTGCACCGTACACTCCTTTACGTTTTAGCGTGGGGTACCCATATTACTTTCCCTGCAAGACTGAAATCTATGGTTAAAGCCTTCTAGTTTACCCTAACCTCATCGCCATTACATACATAGGATGGCGTCTACATGGCTTAAATGAACAACGCAGCATGGTACTCGGAAGATGGTATCATTGAGAGTGATAGGCACGTTGTGACAAATTCCGCCAGCTTGTACGCGCAATCTGTTTGCCAGAATAACAGAAAAAACCACCGTGGGAGTGATATGAAGCTTTAGTCGTTCTGCCAGACGATCTGCAATAAAATAGTGACTCGTGCTACTATTAACCATCTATAATATATTGCTTTTGTTAAGGGTTCTGAATAACTTCATGATTTGATGGTTGTCGAGCCATGAGATGATAATTATGAGAGCCGCACTTGTTCGGCTGGGACGCCTTCCAGGTCATCTTGTTATTCGTTCTCCTCTTCAAATATGAACTCATCGCCAGGTCGATGTTTAACATCCCCAACCCGAAACATGCATCATTAGAGTACTATTTTATTGTCAATGCACAATATACATATTTAGTGGGTATTATATTTTCATCAGTAATAAATATAATTATTTATATATATAAGTTAAATGGGGTGTGTTATAATGATAACTCACCCCTAAATTGCTAACTACGACTAAATGATATGCATTGGATTATTAAATCAAGGTATAACATCATTGCACCATAAGTATCAACACGGATATTAATATCAATTAACATAAAGTTAGTTATAACTAACTTTTAAAAAATATCTCGAAACTTTAAATGATTATAACTATCTCAATTTAAATTATTTTTCCACACAACACATGTCAAATTAAAGATAATTTTATAAGGATTTTAATGAAATCTCACTTGCATATGTTCCGATGTCAAAATTTAATTTTTTTTTTAATTTTCGTATTTATATCGTAGCAGTTTAATGTAAACATACATATGATAATATGTCAATACAATAGATATACAATGTCAATGATAAATTGTGTTGACATATTCAATGAATAGTATTGATATCTTTAATACACTATATTGACATTTTTATTTAAAACCTTAATTTTAGTAGTTTTCTTATCTTTTTAAATTTAGAGTGAACTACATAAAATGTCCCTGACGTTTCCAATTGTTTCACTCCATACCCCTGACTTTTAAAAATATCACCATAAGTCTCTGACCTTTAACATAATCACATATCAGATATTTGTAGCCATTTTTCGGACTAAAAGGCCCTTTTGCCTTGAAGGGCATTTCAATCATCTTGCCCTCTGTTGCAGGCCTACTCTGCAGGGAGGCTGCACTTTTGCAGAAATTAGGCCTGCACTTTTGTCGACTCAAATTTGATGTTTCTCAGTGTTGTGCATGTGCATCTATATTGTAAGTGTTTGAAATTAATTTCTCTCTCTCCTTCTCTCACTTTAATTCAACAAAGGACTGGAAGCTTAAATAGGCGGCAGCGGTAGAATTGGCGGTGCATCGTGATGGATTTGTCCTTGAATTTTCCCGGCGTGCTATTATTTTGATTATGCCAATTGGGAATAACTTGACGAATACAACTTGGGAACAACTGTTAGGGAGTGCTATTATTTAATGTAAATTCAAATACAGCTTATTATTTTGATTTATGTGCAACAACTTTTGATACTTTGGTCACAGATTATGCCAACTTATGCTGGATTATGTGTTCCACCAGCACCCATCACTTATCCTCTACAGTTATACGGTTTACCTCTTGCCGGATTAACTGGATATCGAACCGGCCTTGAGATGCCAAAACCACAACAACCATGAAGATCTTGACCTGAATTCATGTCTTCCCAAATGAAGTTACTCTAGCAATAGATTTATCAGTCCTTTGCTTGTTAGTTTGTGTTGACTTAAAAGCTCATGTGTTTTAGAAATGATTATCTTCACTCAAGAAGAGTAAAAAAATCTAACTTCATACGCTATTATGAGTGACAAACTACCAAAGTGAAACTACTGTTAGTCTTCCTCAGCTCTGAGAACAACAATGTCAAGGTTTCTTGTAATTTCCAAACTCATACGTGTTGCATCTCTAGCATAAAAAGTTAGTTATTGAAATTAATTTTAAAAAATACATAAGAATTAAATTTCAATTTGCAATTTTATTTAGTCAAAGTTATATAGAGAAAATAAATAAATGATCTTTAATTTTATTTATTACATGGTTATGGATTAATTGAAGTGATTAATGCCTTGTATTTTGTGGCCCACACTATGAGGTTAAGCACAAAGGAGACCTCATATTGAAAAAATAGGTGAGATGTATGTAAGGTTGCGGATGAATCAAATAATTTTGCTTAATTCTATTTGAACTTTATGATGCGAATTAAATACAAAATACTGAACTGATTTAGTATATATTCGATTTGACATTTCTAAATATTTGATTGGAAATTCACACGAAATAGATATATTTTTAATAAAAAATAAGAATAATTTACAATCCTTAAATCATGAAGAATTTATGGTATTGGATTCAATATTTTCATTTTGAAAAGAGGTTTGTAGACAATTGTAGTCTAATTTTTTCGTTACCTACGTTTCGACTTGTTAAGTGATGAAAAATGAAAAAACAAAACTATATATATGAGAAGAATACAAAGCACTTAGTAAAATCACAAATGGAGTATGATATGTGTTTGTTAAATCACAAATGGAGGCCGCTGACGCACAGCCGTCAAATCACGTCAGCTGTCAAATCGCGTCAGCCATCAAATCGCGTCAGCAGCATGCAGGCAGCCACTGCAGAAGTCCGTGTGATATGCCCATAATGCCCTTTTAGGGCTGAAGGGCCTTTTAGTCCGAAAAAACATGATATGTGATTATGTTAAACGCCAGAGACTTGTGGCGATATTTTTAAACGTCAGAGGCCTGGAGTGAAACAAATAGAAACGTCAGGGATGGTTTATGTAGTTCACTCTTAAATTTAAATAAAAATAAAATGAAATTACACATGACAATTTATAGACCACATGATCTCTACAAATCTTATGGTTTTAAATTAGTTGTAGTTAGCAATTAAAGGTTGAGTTAGCAATTGATCACATCTCATAATTATAAAGTTTAATGACTAACTTAATTAAGTTATATGCGTGTAATATACATATTTTTCCTTAATTATGTTTAATGACTAACTTAATTAAGTTATATGCGTGTAATATACATATTTTTCCTTAATTATCATTTAGTTTAATATAAGTGTGTGTGTATGTGAGTCTTTGTGGAAGTACTATGTAAACATAATAATATAATATGTACATATGCATGAATATGAAATTAGTGATAAGGACTCACTATAGAGTCACAACTCACACGTGTAGATATAGAAGTGTAGGATTGCAATTATGTGTACATTTGAAGTCCACGTTTTAACACAAAAAAGGAGAAATTTAGCTAATATATATGAAAGTCGGTTTATTTGGCTAGGGGAGCAAAAAAACTGAAAAAGAAATCAGGAGAATTATGAGTTTAGCTAGGAGAGTTAAAAAAAACAAAAAAAACGAGAGGAACTTTTAGAAAAGAAACGAGAGGGGTTGGATTTAGAAAATGAAATTCTCATATATTTTCAGTTTCAGGATTGAGAAAGCTGTAGATACAAGACAAATTCTGGACTTCAGGTTAAATTATCAATGACAATGGCGAGGACATAAATCACATTTTTAATTTTACTTATATTATATATTTGATTTTTAATTTTACATATGTTATATATTTGATTGCTATATGTTATATTGGAGTGAATATTTGGATTGTATGATATGAACCTAATATAATTATGTGTTATTTAGAATTATTTTGTGGAATATGATATGGATATATGATTGGTGCAAAAGAAATATGAGTGGTGTAATGGAAATAGTTTTTATATGACATTAGAATTATGTGAATCATTTCATTAAAGAGGATTTGTTATAGTCTTGTCCTGGATCTGAAATCACAGTGGACATATTGGAACCTACGGGTCAATTCACAGTGAGACCTACGGGTCAAATCATATTGGGACCTACGGGTCAAATCATAGTGGGACCTTCGGGTCAAATCATATTGGAAATCCCGGGCAGATACCAGGCTTGATTTGTCACGGAATAATAAATTGAACAAAGTGACATATGCATATGGATATGAACTATTTTATGGTATTATTGTTTCCGATTATTTGTGTTGGTCTTGTATTTGATACGTGACTAGTATTTGTTTATTATAAATATATAAGTCAGAGGGGTTAGGGTGTAGGTTCCTCCATTAGCACTTAGAGAGCTTTCGGTGGGCACCTGTGACCTGGAGTGAATTTCAATCCACCATATGTTTACGAATCTCTTTAGGTGGCATCGATCGGTTGAAAACGACGCAGCTGATTTCGGGATGGCGTAATCGCTGATATCCCCGTTGATATCGGAAGCAATCTCAATGGTGTCGCATTGATGGTTTCGATCATACCCTGATTGGTTTCGATCTGAAGGCACTGAAAAAGTTATTTGATCAATGCGTTTTGCCAATTGAAGAGCGTTTGAATAGCTTGTGATATTAGGGTCCTTAAGGTGCATCCGGATTTCTGGTTTCAATCCTCCAAGAAAAATTTCCCGATAGTGATCTGAATTGCACAAGACAACCTTCTAACTCTGTTATGTGTGTGTACCCTCTTGTTGTGTCATGCAAAGTGTTTTACACCAATCGAGTGCCTGATTTGTACCAAATCGATTGAGCAGCTCTTGCAAAAAATTGATCGTAAGAGAGATCTAGACACCTTCGCAAAATTAATTGGATCCACGGTGTGGTGTGGCTGGACCCGATAAGGCAATCATCACCAAGTCGACACGTTGGTTGATAGGCAATGAAATATTGAGTCGCTCGAGAGAGCCACCCAAAAACATATGTACCGTCGAAAGAAGGAAGCTCCATGGACTACTGGAGCATGAGAACTTGGTTTGGTGGGGTTGAGCCGTCGGTCTCTTGACTGCTGGAGTGGCTGCTCCATGTCTCACCGTTCTGTTTTTCCAGCATTCTCAAAATATTTTTCATATCGTCTCCCATGGTGGTGATTTGTTCTTGTAGTTCCTAGACGGCGCGACTTTGCTCCTCCGATGCCTTCTCCAATCCTTGAAGACGTGCTTCTATACTGCGTGTAACCACCATGATTTCTTCTATGTTCACTGCACCAATTGATAAGAGTAAAAGGCAATTTAATGTAAAAATTGAAATATAGGAGCAGGTTTATTTTGTAAAGGAAGCTGTTGGTAGGTAATGAATAGATGACAACTCCAATATATGAATAGAGTGCTCAAATGTGAACCTCTAAACCCACTTGGCACTTGTCAATTAGACTCAATTCAGGAAAAATAATGTACCTATCAATCTCCCACAACAGTCCTATAGACTTTATCCCATTAGAAATGAAACATTTTTCTTTTTAAGCAAAAAATTACTTTACTCTCTCTTGTTTACTCTCTCTTCATCTCTCTACTTTTTCCTTTTTATTGGAACAACCCAAAAAGGAATACGACTCAGCTACACAGGAACGGAGGGAATCCTATTTTATTTTATTTTTAAAATAAATAAAAATTTTAATGGCGGTTGAATTTTAATCTTAACATAAAATTAATGAGATTGAAAATAGATAATAAAAATAATTAATTATAGTATTATCAGTGTAAAATAAGATACATATCATGAAAAAGAAAATTTGCCAAAAATGAAAGTAGGACTGGACTGATTTTATAAAACGAATCAAAACATGAAAACGTGATTATTTTAAGTGACGTAGAGAATATAAATGAAGTATTTTTAAATTTTATATTTTGGGAAGCAAAAAGTTTTATTATAATAGAAATGAATAAGTAAAATATCAATAAACTTCTCTTATTTGCGATTTTGACTTTTTGTGCATAGTGAAACATGGAGTATTTCTATAAATTTCTAAACTTTTACTAAATACTATTGGTTTTGCATGACCAGTTTTAAAATGTCTATAAATTGTTCAATTATTAATTTATTTTAATTTTGCAACGAATCAATATTTTGACTCTAATATCCTTCATATAAATCAGAGCATCCTCATCGTCATCTCGATAGGGGCTCGGTCTCGTTTCCGCGAGACGAGCCAGCATCGAGAGAGCGATGCAGGCCCCCCGTCGTGTCGCGTGTCTCTCTGGGGAGATGAAGCTGGCGAGCTCTGGCGCGCGGCGTGACGCCCACTCCCCAGCCCGCGAGTCGGAGTCCTCATGCTGACGCAATAAATAAATTTTTTTAAAAAAAATTGATTTTCTGAAAAAAAAAATTAAAAATTAAAATTTTAAAACGGTAATATTACCGTTTGAATTTAAATTTTTTTTTATTTTTTTTCTTTTTTTATTCTATAAATACTCCCATTACCTCTTTCATTTTACACACAAACACACTATCTCTCATCTTTTTTTCTTCTCATCACTATCATATCATCTCTCTTTCATCTCCAATTTCTGCAAAATTGTCCGGTGACGGAAACTCCGGCGGTGAGGGCGGCTACAACTTGAACGCGTTTGTCGACTGGGGGCATGTACAATGTTTTGGGTGCTTCTGGTTCTGGTTCGTCGCCGAGCACCCAAGGCTCGTCGACGTCGGCGTACCAAACACCATCTTTTCCAATTGATGCATACTATCGTCCCTCCGCCCCGAGGTATGGGCAAACGCAGGGATTATCTCAAATTAGGGAGAATATTCCGGAGGAACACACTCCGGAAAACCATCCGAACAGAGCTAGAAGAGGAGGAGGCGGAGAGGACGAGCCAGCAAAGGATGAGGACAAGGCGGTGGAAGCTCCGCCGGTCGTGGATCCGGAAACGAGGAGAAAGAGGAGGAGGACGAGGCGGTGGAGGATGTAGGCCATCATCCATACAGCTCCGCGGAGACGATGGCTCTGTTCAACGCTTGGATCAGCACGTCGTACGATCCCATCATCGGGA
Source organism: Salvia splendens (assembly GCF_004379255.2). Classification (NCBI taxonomy): domain Eukaryota; kingdom Viridiplantae; phylum Streptophyta; class Magnoliopsida; order Lamiales; family Lamiaceae; genus Salvia; species Salvia splendens. The sequence goes on along the minus strand of NC_056053.1, from coordinate 12,750,554 downwards.
ATCAACAATGCCGCAAGTGTTTTTGGGATAAGGTCACCGCCGTAACAATGAGCAAAAGCCGAGGGGGACCTTCAAGCGCAACATGAAGATGCTTCGCAGTCATTTGGAGCGAGCCGACAAAGATATCAAAATATTTTGTGGGATCTACAAGCATGAAGCGGAGAATTACCAAAGCGAAGCTAGTGGAGCCGACATTCTGAGAGCGGTTTTGCGAGTCTGTAAAGCCGACACCCGCAAAGATTTCAAATATGCCGATGTTTGGCAGTCGGTCAAAGAGGTTGATAGGTGGGTTGGCGGTGTCCAGTCCAGCACGGGCTCGAGTGGCCAATACTTGTCTAGTGAGGGCGGGGAAGGCAACGCCTCACAAGAGGTTGAGTTCCCGACATCCGATGCAGGGGCTTCTCCGGCACACGACGTCGGCCGCAAGGGAACAAGGCGGCGAAGGCGGCTAGAGCTCGCGCAGGGAGTGGCTGAGGCGAATCAAGTCAGGCGGGCTCCCAAGGCATGCCGCCGCCCTCCCTAATGTCCATGTACTTCACCGCCACGATGGCTGACACTTCCCGCATGAGGCCTAACCAATATCAAGCCAATATTGCCGGCATTGCGTATCTGGCAAGACAACGTGGTATTCCGCCTCAAATGGGTGCACTGCCATCGCATTCGCGGGATGATTCGCCGGCGGAGTAGTTTTTATAATTTAAGTGTGCAATTTTTAATTTCTAGTATTTTAAATTATGTCTTTTTTTAAAGATTTTAATTATGTGTTTTTTTATTTTTTTTGGATTTTAATTTGTAATTTTGTTTTATTTAATGAAGTGTGTTTTTATTAATTGAATTTGTTGGAAATAAAAATAAAAAATGAAATTGAATGAATAGTTAAGGGATGAGATGGTTGAGAGATGGAAGGTTGTAGGTGTTGTTTCTTAGTTGAGAGATGAGGTAAAAAGTGCAGTGGAGCCATGAGTAGTTAAGAGATGAGACGATATTGAGACAGAGATGTGGATGGCATCATAATTCATCGTTATTTCTATATGTTAATATCGGATGGAGCTCGTGACCGAGGGCTCGGCACAGCTCCGCAGTCCCAACGAGCACACCGCTGGGATGCTCTTATATATGTATGGATACCAATATGCATTGATAGGGCTGTCACACAACCATTGGAAGTTAGGTGATAAGTATTTGTAAGTGGCAGGTAAAGAGTTGAGGTGTCTTTCTCCCCCCAAACAGATTTTCTATTAAAAAAAATAAAAAAATAAATACTATATCTTCATTTGAAGAGTATAAACAAACAGACAAAAGGCTAAGACTCATTTTGGTCCTTAACATATTGCGATTTTTTTATTTTAGTCTAAAACATTATCTTTTGAATTATTCGGTCTCTCACAAATAAAAACGGGTCACATTTGGTCTATTTTGGACGGTTCCGTCAAATTTGACGGAAACCCTAAACCCAAACCTCCCTCACCATCTCGGCCACGGCGTCCACCTTCCATCATCCCTCAGCCTCACCTACCGTCGTCACCGTCTCATCCCTCAGCCTCACCCCCTCCTTACAGCATCTCCCTCACCACCTCCGCCACGGCGTCCACCTTCCTCACATCGCTTAACTCAGCAATCAATCCCCCGTAGCTGTCGCAATCGGGGACGCATCCCGCCATCTCCATCCCTTTCAACACCTCCACCGCTTCCCCAAATTGACCGCTTTTTGAAAGAGTCAGAAATAGGTCATTGCAGGTGCCGCAATCGGGGGTGTATCCGATTGATTTCATCTCTGGCAAAATTAGCGACGACGCCGCCTTCCGGTGTTGCCGCAATCACGATTTGAGAGGAGGAGGTGGAACTGCGGCGGGGGAGGCAGCCGTAGCGGAGGGTGCCTGGACGACGGCGAGGGCGAGGGGGAGGTGGTCGATGGAGGGGTCGAGGGTGAGGGAGAGGGAGAGGAGGCGAGACGACGACTTGACGGTGAGCAGCAGCGGCAGAACACCGGTAGTCGGAAGCCGGCATGTACGAGGAGAAATGAGGGTGCTGCGAAATCGATTATGAGGCAGAGGAGGATGACACTGAGATGGCCGTGTTTCTATTTGGAACTTCTAATTGAGAAGAAAAGAGCGAGAGAAGGACATGACATAGATAGAAAGAGGGAGGAGGAGGAGGACCGAAGGTGATGGTACGGCGGAGCTTGGCGGCGGAGATGCTGGAGGGGGGAATTTCCGTCAAATTTGACGGAACCGTCCAAAATGGACTAAATGTGACTCGTTTTTATGTGTGAGGGATTAAATAATTCAAAAGATAATATTTTGAATAAAAATAAAAAAATTACAATAGGCTAAGGACCAAAATCAGCCTTTAGTCAAACAAATATAATGACACTGACACAGCTTGTTAATTACTCTTTAACTTTTCCTTATATCAGACTACATGTGGAGACGAAGTCTGGGTAGGTGTTGAAGGAGCAATTGAGAAGAGATCCAGCAGATCTTTTAATGGCTACCAAGATCTTACTCATCCTTGTCTTTATTTTCGATCTTATAGCTTTTGGTTTGGCCGTCGCTGCTGAGCAGAGAAGAAGCACCGTAAGCTTCCTTTTCCCCTTTGTATTTTTTTTTTTAATTTGTTTTTTGCAAATTCCACAATTAACAATAGAGTTGGTCAAGTGTTCGTGCGGAAAATGGTTTCTCCGAATCTCGCGACATTATTCATAAATTGTTTGACAAACCTGTTAATTAAGTTGGGGTCTGTTAATTAAGTATGCTCTTAACTTTTAACTAGTTTCTTTTGTTTAGACTCTTAAATATGATACTCCATCTCTTTTGTTTAATGCTTCCTAAATTAATTAATATTGGTAGGGGTTGTTCGGTTTGTAAGATGGTATCCACTGTGATAATTAGTCATAACCAATCCCTCCAATAAAAATAATTTCACAACTTTATTATCGATAATATCTTGTCTACTATTTTATTTATGAAACCGAACACCACCATAGAATACTTACTGTGAAGTTGAGGATGGTATAATTTTACATCAATTTCAATTGAAGAAATTCAATTTGGAAAGACGTGTATCTAGATGATTGATTAATGGCTTATCTATTCAAAACTCTATGAATTTTCTCTTCATTCAATATGCCATGTTTCTTACCATATGGTGAAATTAAAATGAAATCCAAACACTGTAACTTGAGCTCTATGAATTTGTCAGAAAACTAAAGAGGATACACTATGGATGGCTCCTGATTGTATAAATTAATTGTGTCTTGAGTTTACAGCTCTGACATTGCAACTGGTTATGGTGTTGGTGCATTTGTATTACTGATGACAAGCCAAGTGATTATAATGGCTGCAAGCAGATGCTTCTGCTGTGGGAATCCATTGAAACCCGGAGGCTCGAGGGCTTGTGCTCTTCTTCTTTTCATCTTCTGTTGGTACGCACTCATTATATTTGCTCATTGTATGCGTCGTTAAAATGAAAATAAGTGAGAGTAATTGAGATTGGAGTATTTGTAATGCAGGGTTACATTTCTGATTGCTGAGGCTTGCCTGCTTGCTGGTTCAGTGAGGAATGCTTACCACACCAAGTACAGGAGATTCTTCTTCGATAATGAGCCCTCTTGCGAGACTGTGAGGAAGGGAGTTTTCGCTGCTGGAGCGGCGTTGACTTTGTTCACTGCCATCGTCTCTGAATTTTACTATGTTAGCTATTTGAAGTCGAGGGGAGGTCGCGGAGGAGACGCTGCAATCGGCATGGCAGCCTTTAAGTGAGCTGACCTGAATTGGTGGATCACATATTGTGGAATACTTTTTTATGCATCTCTTTATTTTAGTTTAGTTTAGTTGTGCTACATATATGCATGCAACATTGCTGTTGTTTGGTTTTGTTCTGTTCTGTTCTGTTCATACGTGAATAGTGTTTTTCTTCTTATGTGTTGATATGCTGTTTGATCTTCCTTCTCTACGTTAGATCACACAAATCAGTGTATGTTTCTCTCCTTGCGCTCGACAACAAAACAATAACAACTCAAGAAACAAATGTGGTACCCGAAACACTGGTTTTCAAATTTAGTACTCCCTCCGTCCCCGTCCTATAAATTAACAGTAGTGCTCTTAAGATTCGCCACAATCCATTTTCTCTGTTCCATGTCAATATTTTAAATTTCGGTCTAATAATATTTTAATTTATAGTTTAAAAAAGATAATATAAAAGGATACAATAACAGTTAAGATATTTAAATATATTAAAATTATATATTGATATTTTATAAGATACTATATAAAAAGACCATTACATCTTGTGTCATTGAAAAGAAAAATGCGCATCTTCCACAATTCAACATATTCTCTTTCTCACATTTACATTATTCATCAAAATATTGAATTCAAAACCAAAAGAACTTCCACATCTTCTTCTCTCTCCCCCATTTACATTATTCACCTGATCCAAAACTTTTTCGAATTTGAGTTGGTTCCCACAATTGGATCTTCTACAATTTATCTGTTTCATCCAAGGAGTACGGATTGCGGACATTCCGGAGTGTTGCCTGTGTTGAGAGTTGTCCTCTTGAAGTTGGGACAAACACTAAGTTGGGCGTCGCCGGTCATTGAGTACAATTATTAATGAAAATGGGGAGAGAAAATTAGACACAGAATGAAAATGTTCAGAGTTTAGTTTAGTTGGAATTATTTTTATTTTTATGAATTAGGTAATTATAAATGATTTAAGGATGAATTGGAGGGTAAAAATACCAAAAATAAATAGGAAGAAAGTGGAGAGATCAGAAAGTATAACTTATAAATACTAGAAAAAATAATAACAAGGAGGAGTACTTTAGATTTGCTAAAATACCCTTTAAATGTATAAAAAAGTAAAAAGGAGCAAAAATGTTCAAATATAATGAAAAAAGTATCTCAAGTGAATTATAAATATGTTCAAATACTTTGAATGTAATTTATTTTTATATAGTAACTCAAATATGCATCCTATATTATCGACATACCATTTTCATAATTCATTTTAAAAAAAACACACACTTTATAGTAGTGAAGTTCTAATAAAATCGGTTAAAATTTATTTACCCTGTTTATAATAATATGCAGAACGGTATCAGCATCCAAGGCCTTTAACTGTGGTTGAATTTTAAGTACATTGTATGTTTTTTAAATTCCTACATTTTATGAAAAGCAGGTACTAAAACTATATAATCATTGATCATCTATAGTTGTATACAGATTAGCGTGATTAAATATGAGTTTTAGTTGATGCGCACTATTATGCTATGTCAACTGCATAAATGTATGAAGTATATTATCACTCCACATGCTGGCCTACTCTATGTTTGAATATTACTCCATATATTCTATAATACTGAAGTCATTTTGTTATTTTGATATGTTGTATAGTAATAAAATCATTTCTCTTTTTGGTAAAATTCAACACATTTCTTCTCTCTTACTTTATTCTCTTTTCATCTCTCTACCTTTTTAATTTCTACTTTATTCTTCATTTATTTAACTCAATTGACACAATTTTTCTTAAATAGCGTGATGAAAAGTAACGACTCCCTCCACTACTATGGAACGGAGAAAGTACTCCCATAAATAAATGCCTCATAGATTTTTAAAAAATTATTTCATTTTGTGATAGAAAGTGATAAGAAAAAGTAAAATGTGAGTAAATGTAAGGTTAATAAAATATAAAAATAATAAAAGTGAAATGTAATATTCATTGATTGGTGGATAACGAAAAACAAAATATTAATGGCAAATGGAAAGAGTAGTACAAAATAAATTTATTTCATTTTCATACTCCCTTTAAATAAGCCTAACTCAACACACATTCGTCATTGATCATGAGTAGTTTGTATACGATTAAATTTGAGTTTTAGTTGATGCACACTGTTACGCAACTACTGTATGTTTTTGTATATCAAATAAACAAATAAATATATTTGAATTTCATCCCTTCAAAACGACGGATGCCCTCAACTCAACTCAACTCAACTCAACTAAACATACATCCGTCATCGGATCTGAGTTCCCCAACGTTAAACTTAGAGTATCCACTATAGGGGCGGCGCGCCGGCCGCCCCATTCCCGCCGCCGCCCCGCCGATCTATAGTGGCGAGGACGTCTGCCCCGAGGCGGACGACAATTCCGGGGCGGAAGGGCCTCCGCCGAGAATTGTGCGAGGACGCGCCGGTGCCCGATCGCGGCGCCTACAGGCGCGCTAGCCACACCGGTCAAAAAAAAAATTTCCAAAAATTCTATTATAAATACCACTCATTTTACACCCTTTTCACACACTCTCCATTCATTCAATCTCTACACTTTCACTCTCTAAAAATGCATGGTGGAGACGACGAATCACCCGGCACTGACGAATCGGGATATAGCGGCTATCCTTCCTAGCCGCCGGGATATGGCGGCAATCCGTCTCAGCCGTGGAGTTGGAGTCAAACTCCCCCTCCGTGGGAATCGAGTCCAACTCCTCCTCCATTTCAGCCGTGGAGGTCTTCTCCCACGCCCCAACCTTTTCAGAGGAATTTAAGTCTCTCAGCGTTTGGAGATTACAGACCCAACCTCGGCGCGCTTAACCATCCTCGTCCGGAGACCCCTTTCTAATCCAGCCAATCTCTTTTCACCGATGCAGATCGAGACGCACTAGAGACGATGATGGGTCTGCTCAGTCCGAACGTACCGGATACTCCGGTAGCGCGCGTGGATACGCCCGTTCCGACAAGAGCGGGTGGAAGCAATGGCGGCGGGGGCGGCGGCAGCCGCGGTGGCAGCGACGCCGACAGTGGGGAAGGCGGCGGCGGTGGCGGCGAGGGCAGCGAGGCAACGGCGCCGGAAGCCGGCGGTAAACAGGCCACGCTCTACACCAAAGCGGAGTCCATTACTGTGGCGCGGGCGTGGGATGCCGTCACATCGGACCCCATAGTGGGAACCCATCAGACCGAGGGGAGCTTTTGGAAGCGCGTCATGTTGGCATACAACGAGTTCAAACCTCAAGGCGTCAAACTGCGTGACGGGGAACAGCTCCGTAAAAAGTGGTCTAGGATTTTGATGGCCACCAAGCGATTCGGGGACATATACGAGAATAACCTGCTCAATGTTGAGAGTGGCCGAAGCGAAGCCGACGTGAAGACACTGTCTATGAGCCAATTCAACACGAAAAACTGGCCGAAGTTCACAATGTGGGAGAAGTATCTTGTTCTCGAGCACTGTTCAAAATTCAACGCCCTCTGTGCGCAAGGGCGGGCAAGAGCTCTTGGGGCGAAGCGTACTAGACACAACATAGCCGGGGACTACAGCAGGGGCAGCGGCTCGCAATCAATCGGCCTCAATGACGAGCAAACCGAAGAGCCCTCTGCTACACACTCTAGGCGCCCACACCTTTCGGGACAACAGGCCTCTATCCGAAGCGCTAGAGTGGCTGGAAGTTCCTCCCGCCTATCGTCGGCCGCGTTTGGATCGCGCATCCCGCAGCCCGCCCCTATACCACAGCCCATGGTCCCTGGTCCCCACGAGGTCTTGAGGGAGAACCTAGATGTGCAGTTGATGCAACAACTGCATGATAACTGCCTCCGCTATGAGACCGCAACCGACCCGGTCATTAAGGGTATATACTGGAAACTCATAGGTCGGTCTCAATTACCTCGTTTTCTAATTATTTACATTCTGATAATTTTTTATTATAATTGATTTAAAATAAATGAAAATAAAATTAAATGAAAAGTTGATACAAAATTTTGGGGCTATTAGAAGTGTCCATCTTATCGCTGTGGATAACTTTTTTTTGTGGGCGCGGATAAATAAACTGAGGCTGTGGAAAAAAAAAAGGGGTGGGGCTATTGCCTATTGGGGCGGGAAAATCGGGTTTCTGGGGCAGTTTGCCTTTAACATTACGTAAATGTACTCATTTTATTATCTATTCCATAAATGGGAAAAACGCCTACCGCATTGGCGTTTCTATAAGTAAATACGCCAACAACATTGGCGTCTTATAATCTCGTCGTATTTTAGATGTATTTTTGCCTAATACAGCTACGTAAAAAATGCCTACCTCATTGGCGTTTCTATAAGTAAATACGCCAACAACATTGGCGTCTTATAATCTCGTCGTATTTTAGATGTATTTTCGCCAAATACAGCTACGTAAAAAACGCCAACTTAAATGGCGTGTTACACAAAAAATGCCAATATAGTTGGCGTGTTTAATTATAAACGCCAATATAGTTGGCGTGTTTAATTATAAACACGCCAATGTAGTTGGCGTGTTAGCATAAAAAACGTCATTTCGGTAGGCGTGTTTCTGTTGAACCATATACCAATCAGATCTCCCCCAACATCGCAAACCCTAAACACTTTACCTCCCCTAAATGCAAAAACCCTTCCCAAGGCGGAAAAACCTTTCTCTCGGGTCGATCCGGTGGTGGATTTGAGCGTGGAGATTTTGATTTTGGCTTATTCTTCCAAACATTAGTCCTTCTAATCGGTTAGTATATCAAATTTTAGACTCATTCTTCTAAACATTAGTCTTCCAATATTTGATGGATTGTTGTAATAATATATCTTGTAGTGTAATTAATATAATAGTTTGACCAATTGTTATGGGCACACTAATATTTTGATGGATTATTATGATAGTATATATTTTAATAGAAATATTTTGACCAATTGTTATGCTATTATATGTTGTAGTATATATAATTTTGTTACCAATATTTAATGGATTGTTATGATAATATATATTGTAGTGTATTTAATAGAAATATTTTGTCAATTTTTTGGCTGACTCTACGTAATGATGAATGTAAAAATAATACATATTTATTTGTGTTTTACATTATTGCAGATAGTATGACGTGGTGTATCAATTTATATTGGGGTGGAAAGATAATTCCCGGAGCAGTTATTTCGTATGATCCTCCTTTTGCTAAAGGATTCATTATGTTGGATGAAACAATTTCGTACGATGAGCTTGTGGAAAAAATTTGTGAAAGGATGGGGATAAGCATATATGAAAACAATATTCAAATAATATGGAAACGTACTATATGCTTTGGATCCGGAGTCACGTTTATAGGTGTTCAACTAGACGAAGTATGCATGCAACTAATGTTTAGTGAGAGTATGGTTATTGGAGGTGTAATTGAATTATATGTTGAGTATTCAGCAATTACTCAACATCATAGTCATCATGTCATAAGTTATGATGTTGGTACGTCTACGAGAGCCCAAGAACCATATTTTGCTGCAACACAAGATTTTGATGTTGGTACGTCTACGAGAGCCCAAGAACCATATTTAGCTGCAACACAAGATTTTGAAGCTGGAGGCGTGCATTTAGGGGAACGTGACAATTGTGATGTGGTTGAGGACATAATAGGTCCTGATAAAGCCGACTTTCTTGATCCACAATCACCTTATCATTCTGAAGATTCCGACACGGTTAGTACAGACTCAGATGGTGATCCGTCGGATGATGAACAATTTGTTGCTTCAAGACCATCCATTCTGAACAATTTGTTTCACTCCCAAGCCCAAAGCTGTAATAGAGTTAAGGCTCCCCCTACATCCGTCCTCTTAGCAACGGCCGCTTCACACAAATTGTGGTACAAGCAAGCAAGCATCGCACCACCCCAGCTATATGTAGAACACCGTTCTATATCCATGAAAAAGTGTAGGTAGAAGAACGGAATTTTATTTCCGGAGCCGTTGGGGATCATCAGACCACCAAGTAATAGCAGGCAATAGATACGAGCCCGCTGAGCATATATGTTGTGTTCGTGGTCATCAGACAGCTCAATTCTCAATTGACGCGATAAGCTTGTCTGCTTAAAAGTCATTTCCTTCAACTCGGATGCGTCCGGTATGAATCCTAGAAAATCCAAATACCTGTCCTTCCAATATCCCGCTTCCGTCGGGGGGATGTAATCTATCAGAGCCTCTCCATCAACTTTCAGGCCCCATAAGACCTCCACGTCTTCCAGTGTCACAGTCGCTTCACCGACTGAAAAGTGAAACGTGTGAGTCTCTGGCCTCCAACGTTCAATCAAAGCTGTGATAAGATGGTGGTCAATGTCTTTTGGTTTACCACACCTTAATATACCCCAAACCCCATCTGGTCCACTATTGTCAAGACATATTGATGGATGGGAACATCCCAAATTAATCCTTCATATCATCGGCATCGTACATATTCGGATGGAACTCCTGCCCATATGTTGTTAGAGACGTGTTGTCTCTGAAAATATAATACAGATGGATCCGCATGACCACATGCAAGCCGACGACGAGAGGACGAAGATGATGCCATAATTTACCTACACAACATTCATAATCCAAATTCAACAATAACCAACCATAAACCATTTCAATAATTAGATACAATTTAATCCAATATCACAAAATTGAACACCAACATCAAATAATTCACCTACACAACATTGCACATTCAAAATCATAATCCAATTCACCTACACAAAATTAACAATTTAAATTAACAATTCGTCCAACCTAACAAATTCAATTTGCCCAATTTCAATTTTGCCTAACCTAACAATTTCAATTTGTCCAATTTCAATTTGACAAACCTAACAATATAAACAAATTTAACAATTCAAACTAATCAACATACATCAATCAAAACCCACATAAACCAAAACAATTTGCCCACTTTTTTAGTAACAACCCTAGGGTTTAGGTTTATAATCAAATTTATACACAAATTCACTTAAACCCAAACAATCCAACATAATAATCAACAATAATGTCATTCAACCATTACAAAATGCATAATATTTATACTCAATTCATAACCCATTACAAACCCTAGCTAACTATCCACCACTTACTCTAATAATGTAAAAGGTAAGCATACTAACTGAACAAAATAGATGAATTTGGGGAAGAATAGCACCGATTGATGAATGTAGGCCGAAATCACGGAGAGGAGGGCGATTTCGCGGAGAGGAGGCGCGCAGCTTGGAGAAATCGCGAAGTGTGTGTATTGTGAGATTTCGCGATTTGGGGGAGGCACGGTTGGTATATCAGCCTGTGAAAACACGCCACTCCGGTTGGCGTTTTTCGTAAAATAAGTAAACACGCCACTCTGGTTGGCGTGTTTTGCTAAAAAGTAAACACGCCGCTCACGTTGGCGTTTTTTGCGAATTAGTAACCACGCTACTCGTGTTTTCGTGTTTAAGCGTTTTCGTCTTTGCTTAAACACGCCAATCTGTTCGGCGTTTCTACCACCATACACGCCAACTTCAAAGGCGTTTTTTTTGTAATACACGCCAACCAAGTTGGCGTTTTTTAACGTAATTTCAATTGGAGAGAATACGCCAAAAATACGCCACAAGTATAAAACGCCACCTACGTTGGCGTCTTTACGAGTAAACACGCCATTTATATTGGCGTTTTTACTTAAAGACACGCCAATTTCATTGGCATTTTTCCCATATGTGGAATATATAACAAAATGGGTACATTTATGTAACGTTAAAGGCAAACTGCCCTAGAAACCCAATTTTCCCTATTGGGGCTGCCCGCCTACATTAGATACTCTTGCGATCATTCTGTTTCCCTACTCAATCATCCACTACACATACTCTCTCGGTTTATGATTGTGGACCAATCTGAAGCGGACTCCACCAATCATGTAAGAGGAACGCTTCCGCATCCGAACCCGAGGACGATTACAATTCCAATCCCAATCATTACGACGTTTGGATCTCCCACCCCGCCTCTGTCCAGGAGCGCCGCATCCACCTCCTCACCCAGCTTGACGATACCTTCAACTCCATTCTTCAGCCGTCTTGCCCTAGTGAAGACGCTCATATCAAAATTGTTCCATCCAACTCCGCCGGGAAGTCTAATTCGCACCAAGAGGAACTTTGTTCGAGCAATTTGGAGAGATCGCCGCTGAGCAGTAATAAATCCCCAAAAGTTGAAGTTAGAAATGGTTATAACTGTAATGAGACTTCTGGTATTTCATTGGCCATTCCGAAGAGTGAGGAGTTGGATGGGGGTTTGGGGAGTAATGGCTCGGTTGATGCGAATGCCATGTGTATGATTAAAAATCTTGACAATGGAATGGAATTTGTGGTCAAGGAGGTGAAGGAAGATGGCACTTGGAACAGGATCAAGGAATTGGGGACGGGTCGCCACTTGACCATGGAGGAGTTCTCGTCCGAGATGTGTGTTGGGACTTCTCCAATCGTACAAGAATTGATGAGGAGACAGATTGTTGAGGATGGGAACAGAGAGGGGTCAGAGCTACATTCTGATGGGACCTTCGGCTCTGCATCTAAGTCGATGAAGAGGGGGAGTTGGCTGAAAAGTATAAAGAACGTGGCGAGTTCTGTTACCGGACAAAAGGATCTACGTAGTAGTGATGAGAGGGACACGTCGTCTGAGAAGGGTGGGAGGAGATCAAGCTCTGCCACGGATGATAGCCAGGATGTATCCTTTCACGGGCCTGAAAAAGTTCGAGTTATGCAGTATGGGAAGTCAGTTAAAGAGCTTACGGCTATGTACAAGAGCCAGGAGATACAGGCTCATAGTGGTTCAGTTTGGGCTATTAAGTTTAGCTTGGATGGGAGATATTTGGCTAGTGCTGGCGAGGACTGTGTGATTCATGTTTGGCAAGTTGTGGAAACAGAAAGGAAGGGAGATTTCCTATTTGACAAATTGGAAGATGGGAATTTCAATCTTCTGCTTCTAGCCAATGGATCTCCAGAGCCCTCTTCTTTATCGCCGAATTTAGAAGCTCATTTTGAGAAGAAAAGAAGAGGGAGGTCGTCTGTAACTAGGAAATCCTTGAGTCTTGAGCAGATATTTGTGCCTGAGACAGTGGTTTCCCTCTTGGAGAAACCTGTATGTTCATTTCAAGGACATTTAGAAGATGTACTGGACCTATCATGGTCTAAATCTCAGGTAAAGTTAGCATACTTTCATTTTATAAATATTTATTTATGTTGCTTATCAACACACCTAGAATTATGATTAATGCTTCTTTTTAACAGTTTCTCTGGCCCGTGGAGACTACTGAATATTACTGGATTTGATTATTTAATGGGCATATTACATTGTTTGTCGCCTAAGAGCAAGTATCTTTCGTAAGTTAACTGAGCCACCATAAGAATTGAAATATGTATTAACAGCGAGGGAGATACAATACACTATCTGCTACCTTCTTATGAAATATAGTAAATTATGGAAGGGAATGAAATATATTCCTTGGGTATTTAGCCATAAAGGAAATGTGTTGTAGCTCTTAGCATACTAAAACTGTAGACATATTGTTAATGACACGTCTCTGGTACTAAACCATTGTATTCTGCTACTTTGTGTCTGGCAAATTTACCTAATACTGGGCCACTTTGTATGTTTTCCTTCCAAGAGAAAGAGTTGAACTACTTTGAGAAAATTGCTACATCTCTTCAATGAAGTGGCCTATGATGTGGTATATAATCCTGTCTGATAGCCCTACAGAACAAGATAGAGAAGCACAAGCAATAAAAAAAATGAGAGTTCAATTAAATTATACGTGCTTACTGTCATTTGCCTAATGATACAGTCTTGACGAATTTGGATTTGACAACATTTACCTTGGTTGCACTTGTGCTGAGTTTGTAGGAAGTGTTAAATCGGACTGCTTACTACTTATGACCAATGCATATGAAATTTGTTGTAAAAGATACATGGACGATTTCTTATGCAATTTGAGTAATTTATTAAGAAACTACAAAACCCTCTCCTTTATTTATGACAACTGTTGTGATACATAATTTTTCTAAATTACTGAAACAATTACTTTGGCCAGCCATTCTTTTCAAGGAACAATTTTTTTATGGTACTGTTTGTTTCATAAAAAATTTTGTTTGTTTTTATTTGAATCTAGTTCCATAAGTCATACTCTACTTTGTCATCTCCAGCAACTGCTTTCAGCTTCAATGGATAAAACGGTGCGGCTATGGGATTTAACTAGCAAATCATGTTTAAAGATCTTCTCACACAGTGACTATGGTAAATTGCTCGATCCCTGTTACTTTGTTCATGGAATTTGTTGTATAGCATTTAGAAAGATGACTACCCTTTTGGTGTGTTGGTTGGGAACTGCTGTTGTCTACATTCTATATCAGATGCCAATTTAAGGAATTCAGACAGGTGCTGACAGTCATAGAACTAATATCTTCCAGTTGAGCTTCATATATTGCAGTTGGGAGTAAAATATTTGTAGAAGATGTCAGGGAAGAAAGACATTTGAGAAAGAAGAACTAGGGAGAGATAATTTCAGGAAGGAATGAATGAATTTTTTGTTGAATCATACTATCTCCGTCTTTGAAAAATAGAAACTTTTGCAACGGCACGAGTTTTAATGCATAATTGGTAAAGTAAGAGAGCGATACAAAGAAAAAGTGATTGAAGTATTGTTAGTGGAGAATAGATCCCACCTCATTAGAGAGAAAATGGTTTCCCAAAATAGAAAATATAGAGAGTTTCTATTTTTAAGGGACGGACCAAAATGGAAATAATTTTTTTTTAAATAGACGGAGGTAGTATGATTTATCAATGCGGAAATTTCATGATCATTTATAAGGTTGAGATAATGCTGAGGATTTACACTGCGGTGGTTGTTTTAGGAACTTAGACGAATAACGTGGATTCTTTGGAAAATGAGCATAGATATGTGAATATTAATCATATGATGTAAGGTTATATTATATGTGATGACTATGGCATTTACATTAATATTTTGTGAGTGGCATATTCATTTTGTGAAATGGTGATTTGATTTGATAGGCTAATAATTGCTAGAAATCATATATGGCCCTTGTTGAATCGTCTTTATGGCTTGATAGTTATGAAGTTAGGGTGTAACATAGTTGCGTGGTATTTTCTCTATATAATGTAGGTTGCGACTGAGTTTGGATTGTTATTCTAACAAAGCTCTGGCAAGGCACATAGGGAGTATTTCCAGTGGTTGATGGTTTTTAAGTGTCCTGTCCATTGATTGAAGAAATAATCACTTGTTGACCTCGTTAGCATCTAGATTGCTTAGTCTACTGCTTACTTTGGTTTAATATTTTGCATCGTAGTCAGATACTTGTATTGATAATGTAAAAGTTCCTGTCCATATATCTTTATAGTGTATATTACTTGAGAACATAAATATGGTTCACCTATTGATATGTTTTCTAAATTTTCCATGATTCAGTAACATGTATCCAGTTTAATCCAGTTGATGATAGATACTTCATCAGTGGATCCTTAGATGCTAAGGTGCATATCTGGAGCATTCCAGATCGCCAAGTCGTTGATTGGAATGATTTGCATGAAATGGTCACTGCAGCTTGTTAGACACCTGATGGACAGGTGAGACACAAAGAAAAGAAAAAGAAAAAAGAAAGGCTTAATTTTTTCAATATATATTGGGGGAAAGCCCCTTGAACCAGGAGAATGTTCTCAAAAATATATTTGTGAAACTTTAATAGGGGGCACTTGTTGGTTCATACAAGGGTAGCTGTCGCTTATACAACACATCAGGTATGACATTTTCTTTAGAAATTTGAGCTTCTGCTGTCAACTATGGTTATATTTTATGCTTGCCACATTTCTTTTTCCAGAAAATAAGTTGCTACAGAAAAGCCAGATCACTCTTCAGAATAAGAAGAAGAAGTCTCATCATAAGAAAATAACTGGGTTCCAGTTAAAAACCACTTCATCACACCCATACAACCTATTACCTAGTTAACGCTACTTGCATACTCTTATGTAGGCTGGTTATTGAGTCTCTGCTCATCATATCTAATTTATGGTAGCAGATGATATTTTTTGACGTTGTCCTTTATTTTAAAAAATTGAATTTTCTTTTTATTAATGAATACTGCTAGTTTTCTTATTGCACAGTTTGCACCAGGAAGTACATCCGAGTTCATTGTCACATCGGCTGATTCCCGAGTACAAGTTATAGATGGTGTCGATATAGTTCACAAGTTCAAAGGTACATTTTTTTGTTTTAACTAATGCCTTTATTGAACCATCATGGATTGCGAACACTGGAACATATTGGCTTTTAAGTTAAGCTGGATATAGCTAATTTAAGCTGGAACATATCCTTTGTGCCTTGAACTAGTAGATCTTGTCTTTCCTTGGGAAAAATAAAGATATATGATGGGATTTTTGGGCAGAGGGCAGGGCCATCATCTGTCATTCCCAATGAAGTTTGCATTTCTGAACTCAATTTTAGTGGTCTTCTCTAGATTGGTAAATATTAGACCTTAGAATCTTGATTGCACACTTATACAGTTGCATTTTTTGGAAGGCTACTCATAGGAAGTAGTAATATTTTGTAATGGGGTTATTAGCTTCATGGTTGATACAAGGGAATCTAAATATTGATGACACAATCTAGTTGGCTCGTATATGTGGCTTACTCTTCTAGCACTTTTCGTGTCATTTTGTCTCTTTCGAGAACTGAAGGAAACACAGTTTCTTGCTCTTTGTAATGTCTTGGGAATGCAGTATTGAAATCATGTAGCACCCCATATTGCAACTTCTGTAAGAATAGGCCAGAGAATTTCGTGGGAAATTACGTTATGCTGGCCTTATAAGAACTCATTCAGCAAATAGATTTGGAATATGGTTTATTCATCATTTGTTTGATATTTGAAATAAAATACAAAATATTTAATCCTTTGAGTTCTTATAAATCAAGTCATGTTGAATTTTTGTGGAGGCTGATGAGTTGACATAGTGGCCTTGTGGTACGGTATCACTCTCGTTGGCGTGTTACATTTCAGTTTTATATCATTTGGCAATTGTATTTGGTTCAAACTCATATATCCCATGTATTATGGTCGCTCTTTCCTAGGGTTCCATAACACAAACAGCCAAATTTCAGCCTCCCTTACTTCTAATGGAAAATATGTGGTCTCTGCCAGTGAAGATTCATGTGTGTATGTGTGGAGACACGAGGGTGAATACCGACCTAACAAAAGTAAAGGTGTTAAGGTGACCCGGGCTTACGAGCTTTTTCACTGTCAAGATGTATCTGCGGCTATCCCTTGGCCTGGCCTGTCCATGTCTGACACATGGAGCCTCCAAGACACTTGTAGCAGAGTACCAAATGACACGAATGATCATTCTGAGCTCTTAAACGAGTACCATCCGACTACGCCAGTTGGAGAAACCAATGGCAGTGAAGAATGACCCTTACCATCGGGGTGCAGTAACAGCCCACTCAATAGATCTCTATCCAATGATAGAATTTCAATGACGGGGCCGGAGGAGAAAGTCGTGTCAGCTACTAAGAACTGTAGCCCTCGTGTAAGTGTGGACTTATCGAAAGGGTTTGACCAGAACAGGTCGGCTTGGGGTATGGTGATAGTAACAGCAGGCCTTGGAGGAGAAATCAAGACATTCCAGAATTTTGGATTGCCGGTTTGAATTTAGGCGCGGGAATGGAGTTTGAAAATATGCAACAATTTGTACAGATATTCGAAGGGTTGCTTGGTGATGGGAGTAAAGAAGAAAGATGGTTACACCTGAGTTTAGAAACCGATTTATTACACACCGCAATCGGTAAGTGTAGATTTAAGGATATTGTCATATCAATCAAAATTCCTTACCAATTCTTTAATTTTGGTTTTGAGCTTGTATACAAGTTTCATAGTCATACTGGAAATGTATTATATTTAAGGATTCGTAGAGGAGACGTACACATCACAATCGGTAGCCAAATACTCCCTCCGTCCCTTTGTAGTAGATGCATTTTTTTTTTCACGAGATTTAAGAAAGATTATTTTAAGTAAATGGAGAATAAAATAGAAAGAAAAAAGGTAGGGAGGTGAAGAGAGAATTAAGTAAAGAGAATAAACTAACAATGATTTTAAAAAGAAATATGACTCAGTTAAAAGAAATATGACTCGGGACAAAGTGAGTACTTCAGTTGCTTTATCGCCCTCCCTTGTATCAAGGGTTCATGAAGGATAATATCACAATGAAGGACGTTTAGTTAGAAGGATATATGAGTCATTGATAAAAATAATCCTAAGTTAATTCAATTGTTTGCTTTAGTGTTGATGGATCAATTAAAATCCGAGTTTGTTGGATTGTCTAATCCTTGAATACTTAATCTTAACTCTCTCTTTCTGTTCGTCATTTTCTTTTTAGTGAAAAACAATATATTTTTTATCTCTTACTTTACATTTTCTTACTTTATTCTCTTCTTTTTTCCTTTTTACTTTATTATCCCTTACTTAACTTATTTAAAATAATTTTTCCTTGTCTCTACAAATAAACTGAGGGAGTATTTTATTACTAATACCATTAACATTGCAGGCCTCATATTTTGGCATACTAAGGTTAATTTGAGTTAAGTGCATCCCCAAAGACCTCATATTTTGCAAAACATAGCCAATATATCTGAGGCTCAGATATCATGTGAAATGAATTTAATGAAATAAATCAAAAGCCTCTCAGCCAAATTATGGTACGAGACTCCCTCCACCAAACCTTATCTCTCAGTAGCAATCACTGCATTATTCACCCATAACGCCATAATACTCCAGTCCCATACCTGTGGGTGACCACCCTATATAATAATTCAACATTAAAATACCAAATATATCAACACGAAATCTCAACCACAATTCCTCATTGGCTCTAAACTTCACGTGGCATATACCGCCACTAAATATTATCTTATCCACGCTAGATTTCATATCCAAAGCAGCACTCCCACTTTTTGTCCAAATCAGACACATTTCTTAGTATATATACTCACCCACATTGTATCTCTAAAAATATCCATTGCTTCAAACAAATCATTAGATCTTTTCTTCAATGGCTTTGCAGTCTGCTGCTCTATTACCTTGTGCATTTTCCATCCACAAAGAGGTTTTGTTTTCTAGAATAATTCCAAATAAAACACATCAATTTATTTAAGTCGTATTCTTTTTTAAGCCGTCTTCTCATTCTATGCTGAATTATTTGTGCAGGGAAAATCGGGCAAGGACTCATGCTTCTTTGGAGTACCACTTTGCGACCATATCAAAGCCGATTCTTCGTTGAAACTAAAGCTCGGTTCGAGGAAGCAGAGCGTGACTAGAGCAGAGGCGGTGGCAACGACAGCAGCCCCGACATTCGCCCCAGCCACGGCACAAGGCAAGAAGACTCTGAGGAAGGGCACGGTCATCATGACGGGCGCCTCCTCAGGGCTGGGGCTGGCCACCGCAAAGGCCTTGGCCGAGGGCGGGAAATGGCACGTGATCATGGCGTGCCGGGACTTCCTCAAGGCAGAGAAGGCCGCGAAATCCGTGGGGATGGCCAAGGAAAACTACACCATCATGCACTTGGACCTCGCGTCTCTCGACAGCGTGAGGCAGTTCGTGAACAACTTCAAGCAAACCGGCCAGCCTCTCGACGTCCTCGTATGCAACGCGGCCGTGTACCAGCCCACGACCAGAGAGCCATCGTTCACAGCCGAAGGGTTCGAGCTCAGCGTGGGCACCAACCACCTCGGCCACTTCCTTCTCTCGAGACTACTATTCGACGACCTTGTGAAGTCCGACTATCCATCGAGGAGGCTCATAATAGTCGGCTCCATCACTGGGAACACGAATACTTTAGCGGGGAACGTGCCTCCAAAGGCGAACCTCGGGGACCTGAGGGGGCTCCAAGGCGGCCTCAGCGGGCTCAACACCTCATCCATGATAGACGGGGGAGAATTCGATGGTGCCAAGGCCTACAAGGATAGCAAAGTGTGCAACATGCTGATAATGCAGGAGTTCCACCGCCGCTTCCATGAGGAAACCGGCATCACCTTCGCGTCCCTCTACCCGGGCTGCATTGCCACGACCGGGCTGTTCCGGGAGCACATCCCCTTGTTCAGGCTGCTCTTCCCTCCTTTCCAAAAGTTCATCACCAAAGGCTTTGTGTCTGAGGAAGAAGCTGGAAAAAGGCTTGCACAGGTGAATGAGATAAAAATAACTATAATAATATATCGTGTAAAGAAAGAACTGAAACCACTGTATATTTCTGTTAGTCAAAAGTCAACAAATGACCAAAATTGAGATGATGTAGGTTGTGAGCGATCCGAGCTTGACGAAATCTGGAGTTTACTGGAGCTGGAACAAGGACTCGGCCTCGTTCGAGAACCAGTTGTCGCAGGAGGCCAGCGACATTGAAAAGGCGCGAAAACTGTGGGAAGTCAGCGAGAAGCTCGTAGGCTTGGCCGACTAACCAGCTTCTCGTTGAGGAACGTCTTTATGTAGAGAGGGAGAGAGTATCACAAAATTCACTTGTTTAGGATCATAATAAAACACTCAATCCATCCTTTTTTGTACTGCTAAATACTTTTCATCTGAGTTCTGCACACCTTTCTTATTCTCATCACATATAACTGCTCAAAACCAAAATTTAAAGAGTAAACTACAAAAATGGCTACTAAAATTGCGTTCCAACTTTTCCAATCTTTGATGAATTTTAATATCATGACAATCTCTGGACATATGGAATAATCAATTTTAGATGCTTTTATGCATTTTTGACTTTTTAAGTCTAAGAATAAGTTGATCAATCTAAAGTTACTTTCTCTGATTACACACCAATCTCTCTCTTCATATAAATATGTAGATATATACAGGTAGATGATCCAGAAATGCTTAACATTCATTTTCCTTATCTCTGCTTAGTTTCTGTCAGGATTGTCGGCGTCGCAACGTTAATTTGATATTGTCCGCTTTGAGTCTAGCCCGCATAGATTTGTTTTTGGGTCATTTCCAAAAGACTTCAAACTAATTGGGATTGGATAGGATTATATACACCTTTCAATTTCCCTCAGATTTCAGATGTGGGACAGGTTTGTACCCAACAAACCTCCCCCTCAAACCGAGACCATATCGAGACACATTACGTGCCCGACTCAAACTTATCAGGATCGTCGGCCCCACTCGAACATGGGTATCTCAAACCAGACCCGACGCCAACCTGGCTCTGATACCACTTGTCAGGATTGTCAGCGTCGACAACATTAGTTTGATATTGTCCGCTTTAGGTCTAGCCCGCACGGATTTGTTTTTGGGTCACTCCCAAAAGGCCTCAAGCTAATTGTAGTTGGACAGAGATTATATACACCTTCCAACTTCCCTCAGATTTCAGACGTGGGACATGTTAGTACCCAACAGTTTCTCTCCTCTCATCCTGCGATCCACACATGGATGGACATTGTCCTAGTCAAAATTGATTCAATAAACGACAAAAATATTATTAGCATATAATTTTTTTTGTTAATTACCAAGATAGAGCCCGGTGATTATTTTCTGGACTGATTTGTAGACATCCCAATAGATGGGGTAGTTAGTCCAAGGATTTAAAGCTACTATTCTCCACGCTGATCTGTAGGCACCTTAATGGTTGAGACAACTAGCCCAAGGATTTAAAGCTGTTCCATATCCAAATACAAGGATTGATCCCCTGACCGTTTGGTTAAGAATGGACGAGTCCCTTGCCACTCGACCACGCCCCCTTAGGTTTTAGTAGGATATTTTATTGATGCGGAAATCTAGTCAAAGAGGAATACTATCAATTTTACGAGGCCTCAAATCTTCAATCATCTTAGGAGTTACAGAGTCCTCGCATATCGTTGGAAGACAAAACATCTACTCCATCAACTTCATCTTCATCAGCTGAACCCCAACACCTCTTCACATATTGATGCTCCATCTCTATTAAATCATTATCATCAAAAGTGGCCTTATTTTCAAAATCATCATCTAATAGAGATGATTTTGATTCATCAAGAAAACCACCCATCCAGTTCAAGGAATTATTTTTTGAGTAAAGGTCAATTTTGATCCTAAACATATGACTGATATACGAATTTGATCCAAAATATTCACTTTTTAAAAAACAGGTCCATAATAAATGAAATTCGTGTAGATCTGGTCCATTTTTAACGGTCCCGTTAATTTTTTACGGTCAACCGTCGATTAGCAAAATTTTGACCCGATTATGCTTAATCTCGGATTATTAGTCATCTAAATATTGCAAATGCTCAGGAAATATTTTATATTGATAATGAATATGTTGGACTAGTTTGACGGTGTTTTGTTCTATTTTCTGCTTCATCTTCGACGACATTATAATCCATAATGCTATGTGGATGTTTCAAATCCAGTTTCAAAACCTTAATATGCATTTCAACATTGTCGGAATTCTGGAACATAGATTTAGTGGCTTACATTCAAGATTCAAAATTCAAAATTCAAAAGTCTAAATTCAATTGCTTCGTCGGAAACGGCAACTGAGGTTGACGGTGACTGCTTCGTCTCATCGATGGGCCGCTGTTGTCGCCGGAACTCCTGCAACAGTGTGACCTCTCCATATCGGACAAGTCCGACGTATTTTGGACCAAGTTGCAAAGAAAGAAAATTGGGTTCTTGGTGGTGTGTGGAAGAAGAAATGAAAGAGAGGGAGAATAAAAAAATGATTTTGATTCATGTTTTTCATGTTTTTATTCAAGCATTTACTATTGTACAAATTTTCAGAAATTTAAAATATAAAATTAGCTACAGTAATAAAAAAAATGACTAATCCGGTCAATAAAACACTAATTAACGGTTGACCGTCGGAAATTGACGGAACCGTCAAAAAAGGACCAGATCACAGGAATTTCATTTGTTATGGACCCGTTTTCCAAAAAGTGAATGTTTTTGACCAAATTCGTATATCGGTCATATGTTTAGGACCAAAATTGACCTTTACTCTTATTTTTTTCCATTTTGTGATGAGCATCCAATTCTTGATCAAGGCTTGAAGAATGGTGGCTGGGAATCCATTCGGTTTCATAACAAAATTGACCTTCCCTTCACCTCGAAAATCCTTATCCTCATCAATGGTTCAACCCAATGGATGTTGGCACGAGGGCGGGCGTTGGAACAGAGGCTGCTGCTCAACAGCGGACTGTTCAACGCAGGCAGCAGCCCGACGGAGCTGAGTCGTTGGATAGCAGCAAGATAATGATCGCGGCAGCAATGGACGGTCCTTATGCCAAGGCTATCCATTTGAGTGTGTGGTGCGCCGGTGACTGTAAGAGTTCGAACTTTGCGTCTTCACGTAAGAATCTCGGGTAAAATAGGGCAGGCGTTGTGGACGCATCGAATGCGGCTGGTGGTAGGGTTGTCTCGGATAGCCAACATCAAATTCCTCATCATATCCATCATAGTCGGATGCGCTCTCTTCATAGTCATCAAAGTCCCAATCATGATGAGAGTAATAAGTGGATTCACGCACTTCATAGGTTAGGCTACCCATCGGTGCCCGAGCGCGCGGCGTGTCCCAGCATGACGGCTGGCGAGCAAGCGCGTACTGCGGACACAGAAATTGACGATGCGGGAACCCACTATACGTGGGCGGCGTCCGTAGTCGAAGGGTTGACAGTGCTCGGCCAGTTGATAACGAGCTTGGTGGTGGTAGAGCGGCCGGTGTCTTTTCGTCTGGTACGGAGGCGGCAGTAGATACTTGTCCGGCTGTTGGCGCAGTGGCTGCTGGTACGCAGGCCGGATGTAAAGCTGTTGCTGCTGGTCCCAATCAGCGACGCCACCATCAGGGAAACCGTAAGGTGGATCTGGGTCAGGCCGTTGTGGCGGCCGAAGCTCCCCAAGTCTCCGGATGTTCGCGTCCATACGCGACTCCAATTTGTCCAATAGGCGATCAAGTTTTGCAATAATAGGGTGCATCTGGTGCGGGGGCTGATATTGGTGGTGAATACGCATAACTAATAAGGAAAAGAATGAAGTTGGATTGGAGGGGTTCGGTGGTATTTTTTTGTTGAAGAAGGTCTCTTATTTATTTTTATTTTTTTTGATTGGTTAGATTTGGGTTATGGATGAATGAAGATGGAAGATGAGCACGGATGAAAGCACCAGTTGTTAAGGACCCAATCCTCAACTTTTAATTAATAGCCGAATATCGAAACAATTGGAACACAATCCGGCGCCCGTGAGGATTGGCGGAGGAGATAAACTCTAAACAGCTATGCGCGGGGGGTCCCCGTCGGGCAGCGGTGTCGAGAGGAGTTTTGGCGCCCTGATTTAGGGTCGGCGGAGATCGGGTAGGGCTCTGCGTGCGGGGGATTCCCTTCAGACAAAAACGTGGCTACAGTTTGTAGAAATTGAAAATATGATCGGGAAAATACTTTTTATTAATTGATTGAACGAGAGATTCCACTTGCATATTTATAATATAATATGTGTAGATATATGGAAATATATGCTAAATCCCTATAATATAGTATATGCTAAATCCCTATAATATCTAAATAAAATAATATAGTAGAAGAGACTCGTATCAATAACATTATCAAAAACTTGGTCTTCATCATAGGAGAAGATTTGATGCTTCGAATGGATCATCTATAACCATTACCTGAAATGTTTTGAGTTGGGATTTTAGATTTTAGCATTGAATCTTAGGGAGGTCTATTTGGGTGAAACTTGCAAGAAAAGGAAATTTACATAGTCTCTATAACTGGACTCAAAGGAGTGCAACAGAAGGAAACTTACAAGGACTTGAAACCTAAAGTAGATGATCAAGCTGTTAAGCTATTACATACGTTACATAATGACCAAGTAAACTAGAGTTCATACGCGGGAAATCTAGCCTTAGATGGTTCGGTCATGTCGAAAAAGAGCAAAGCCATTCCCCCAATACCTTCGAACAGTGAATACGGACGATCCCCTCTGTGCATAACACCCTCCGACACGAGGGTTTCACACCGGTCGTGGAGGAAGCAGGCGAACGCTTTGGCTCTGTACAAGTATTCCGGTTTGCCAGTTAACCGATATAGCGAGAGGAATACATAGGCATTCCCACTGATGCCATGACAAATCCCAACTCGCTTGAGCAGGCCCCGGTTCCAGACCACGTCCCCTGCCTCAATCGCAGCTTGCACAAACTCCTCTCCTTTGAAAACCTTCACAATGTCGAACAATATTGAAACCTTAGCCTAGTCATGACTCAACATACATAAGAACCTGAAAGTAAATGACAGTAATATAACCTCGGCTGCTTTCACCAGAGTCAGCGCAACGCCTGGGGCCCCGTGGCACCAGTGGACAAGTTCATCCGCTTCTTTTCCTTCGCTCGAGGAGTAGTTTCCACTAGCAAAACGGTTCTTGATCATGCAACGTAGCGTGCCTTTGACATCCTCTGCCTCATCGGGCTTCAGCTCGGTGTCCATCAGCACGTTCAGAATCCCGGCCAGCCCATGGGCCGCTCCCCAGTATCTCTTGCCGTGCCACTCATACATCAAGGGGCAGCTCACATTTCCCAGCTTCCGACCAGACCTCATGATCTCATTGACAACAACCCTCTGCATAGATTCAAAATCGAATGAATAAAGCGCCTATCGAAGTTCGATATCACAATGGTGTTACCATTCTATTGGAGGATACTGTATTGGGAACAATGTGTTTGTTCAAGAACAAACAAGCCCACAGAAACCCGGCTCTCCCGTATAATAGTTCGTCTGGAAGATCGATGGATAGCTTAATCTGAAGAAAACAGAACGAATATCAGCAAGAAGGAAAAGGAATATGAACATGGTAACAGGAAGGATTTGAACAACCTCTTTGAAGTGTGATACATAGTGCTCACATAGTTCCTTATCACCATTGTGGTGTGCCACCACGGCACCAAGAGCATAGACGCCTGCCTCTCCACTGAGGAACGTGACACGCCTGCAATTAAACAACACAGGCTCCAATTATACACACCTTTGCTTCAGCTGTGAGAAGTAGATAAATCAAAATCCTATTTTACTATGCTCTATGCAAAGTAGAACAAACAAACAAACAACTTGAACATATCTGTGAGGCCTAATACCAAAGCTCTCAACTTATGGTGTTCAACAAACTTTAGCCTTCCTATTTTAAAAACCAAGAATCAATAAACTGCACAAGGTCTACCAAAAATCAACTGACCACGAACATCACAAGGAAATCTCAACGTTTCATAAATACTACTACTCAAATAGATTTTCAACATGCCTTGATGGAAGTAAAAGACAAAAACAAAAAAAAACTTAGGCAAAGAGTAGAGAAATCAACATTTATTGGAGCACAAAGAAATCATAGAGCAGTAAAAGTTCAAACAACACCATAATCTTTCACCTTTTCAAGATTTCATCAATGGTACTACACCTAGACATTCTCAACATGCCTTTATATCAACTCTCCCATCCAAACACACAGTGGAAATCTAAATCATGTCTTTTTTCTTTTTTTTTTTTCCATTTTGGGTCATCTACCAAAATCGAATTCTTTAATGAGTTAAGTCTCATTATCCACTAACAACATTATGAACCACTTTTACTCTCTCTATTTACCTCTTACTTTTCAAATTTCATACTAAAACTAATGTCTTTATAAAGACTACTTTTTGTGGATGAAGATAGTATACACTCCCTCCATCCCACTCTAAGCAACACATTTCCTTTATGGAATGTCCCACTCTAAAATCTAAATGAGACAATTCTAAATATAGAAACGTCACTATCTATATCTATAGATTAGCATCTCTCTTACTTTATTTTTTCTACTTTACTCACAAAACATCACTACATACCATGCCAAATTAAAAAATGTTATACTTAAGAGTGGAACGGAGGGAGTATTTCTTGAAGAATAGCATCACACTGGAAATGGAAGTAAGATGGATCCTCTGCTGTGCAATTTTGCACAGCAGGAGCTGCTGTTTCTCACAGAGGAATAAAAAAATCAAATAAATTAAATAAATAAAATAAAATAAATATATATTATTTTATTTGTGTATTAGAAACAGCAGCTCCTGCTGTGCAAAATTGCACAGCAGAGGATCCATATCCTATACCGAGAGCCTTGAAGAGCAGTCTTGCAGGCCTTAATTATGTCAGTTGAAACATCAAGATCACTCTTATCTCCAGTGACTTGGTAGGCTTTGAACAACAAAAATGCAGTTCCTAAAGCGCCCGTGTACAAAGTAAAGTCGCGCACACGTTTTCCCAAGGCCAGCCAGCTCTCATTCAGTACCTAAAACAAGCAAACACGATTAGAATTTTGGAGAGAAGATTGAATTAGGAATTAGTACTACTACTTACTGTATGCTTGATGTCAGAGGCGTCTTTCTTGAGGCGGTCGGACAGCATATTGAGTGGAAGATGGAGAAGCTTTGTGAGTGAATCATCGGATTCGGCGGTGGCTGACTCAGTTTCTGCGACGTAAGCGGGCATTTCATTTGGGAAGTACCGATCACCCATTTTTTTGGTTTTGAGATGAGGATTCTTGAGACTTGTGAAATGGGTGTTTGCTTTTTATCAAGTGTAGTGGCAATCTTACTTTTGGTGTCGTTAAAACGAGGTGGTGCCATCCAAATGTCCACCCTATAGGCAACACATATGCCACATATCCGATCATCTTGATTCACACAAGATATGTATTAATAAATCCAGAATATAATTCAATGCAAATTTTATACACCTTCCGTCCACAAATAATATGGATTTGTCACAAATTTTAATATAAAATTAATAAAACAGGTGAGTTAAAGAAAAAAAAATAATTAATGTATTGCAAATGGGAAATAGGTCTCATCTCATTAGAGAGAAAATAGTTTCTAAAATTGGAAAGTACATATTCTTGTGGGACGAACTAAAAAGGAAAGAGTATATATTCTTATGGGACGAAGGGAGTATGTTCTATAAAATTCAAATTATGATTTGACAATGTGTTGACATTTAGGGAGATGATCAAAGTATAACTAATATTAAGTGCATAACTAGAGTACAAATCTCAGCAATTAGATCAAAATGATATAGTTCACAATATGAATTTGAAAACAAAGAGTGAACCAAAACACCATTATAGTGAAGTATTTACTCCGTGAAGGATTTAGTTCACTGTAATGGCATTTTGGTTCACTCATTCGTATGGTGAACTAAATCACTCTTATAGTGAACTAAATCGCTCTTATAGTGAACTAAATTCGTATTCTCTAGTTATGCATTTAAGTAGTGGTTTCCCTAAATCACTACTCTTTCTGCTGATGTTATTTATTATTTGTTGATATTTTCTATCGGTCCAGACTATAGTTTGAAGTTTGTACAATATAGAGTAAAGGTCAATTTTGGTCCTAAACATACGATCAAAATACGAATTTGGTCCAAAACATTCTTTTTGAAAAACATGCTCATAACATATGAAATCCTTGTCGGATTGGTCCTTTTTTTACGGTTCCGTCTAAAAACTAATGGTCATGCCACTATGCAATTAACATTGATTAGTTTTTTGACGGAACCGTCAGAAAAAGGACTACTTCGGCGACATTTTCATTTGTTATGGACCTGGTTTTCAAAAAGTTAATGTTTTTTACCAAATTCGTATTTTGGTCAAATGTTTATGACCAAAATTGACGTTTACCCTACAATACTCTCTCCGTCCCCAAAGAGTATGAACTTTGGGTTCGGCACGGGTTTAAATGCATTATCGGTAAAGTAAGAGAGAGAGAAAAAGTTTTTAAAGTATTGTTAGTGGAGAATGGGTCCCACCTCATTAGAGAGAAGAGAGTTTCCAAAATTGAAAGTTCATACTCTTTGGGGACGGACGAAAAAGGAAATAGTGCATACTCTTTAGGGACGAAGGGAGTATATTATAGAATTTGCATTTTATCACTATCCGGGATGAAGGTGTGATCAATTACTAACCCATTCCTTAATTGCTAACTATAACTAATTTAAGACTATAAGATTTTAGTGATCTAATAGTGTCTATAAATTGTCATGTGTAGTTTTATTTTTCAATTTTTAAAGTACTACTCCCTCCATATTTAAAAAATAGAAACATTTGAAACGACACGAGTTTTAATGCACAATTGGTAAAGTAAATGAGAAAAATTGGTAAAGTAAGAGTATCCACAATCGGAAGGACTTCTCCACGGATTAACATTAGGACTTCCCAAAAACACCTTCTGACACGTCACTAGTGAAGGGGTTGGCAGCGGAAGCGTGCATAAATATCCGATCACATAAATTTGATCTATTTAGCAGATTATTCAGACAAATTCTATTCGCGCAATTATCACATGTATCATGCTCATAACTTGAATTAAAACATGCTTTAGCATATAAAATCCTTAAAACATGCTTACTACGGAATTAGCCAATTTACCTCGTTGATTCAATCAAGAATCGATGATGGCTTGCTCCGTCTCCACGTGAAGATCGTCAATACAAGACCTCGGATCTTCTGACTGGTGTCCCGGACTATACGCTGATATTTGTGTGGGCAAATCTCACCAACGTACTAGGACTCGAATAATGGAAGACAGAAACTGCTCACGGAGGAGGCACAAATTTCGAACTCTCTCTCTAGAGGGGGACGAAATTTTTATGTAGAAAAAGTTTTTCTGTCTCCTTTATTCTCCTATTTATATTAAGTCACAAATTGGGCCCAGTCAGGGATTTAAGGAAGAATTGGATCAGTCCTCACCCAATTAGCTTTTTACTAATTAAATTGAACCTACAATTTAATATAAGCTTATATTGGAATATTACAAGCAGGCACTACAGAAGTAATATTGCACTGCTTTTCCAAATCCGAAATTACAAGTATTTCGGGTTTCCTTTATTTGCGTTCAATTCATTTCTCGCGCTTAAGATAGAAACATCCATTAATTAATTAATGTCTGCTATGAACTTAATTAATCAACATATTTAATCTCCAAGAGTGCACTTAGCAAGAAACTCTTATTTATTATTCATAGAGTAATCAAACTCCAACTAGCTAGGTTCCGAATAATAAAACCTTGTTTCGAACTCCTCTTGTGGATGTTATCAAACGACTCTCCTCGCGCATGATTCAACGTAATATCAATCCTAGCACCGCTAGATAATGATCACCACTACCCACTATACCTGGATCGTTCGGTTACGAAAAACTCACACCTTTGGTAAGTCAAAGTAGTAGATACTCAATATCGTATGCTCAATGCTAACGTACATTGATTAAGAAATTATTATCAAGACCTCGTCTTTCAGTAGATAGCATAAAGACTCGTCTTGTTGTTAGATCCATTCAGTGCTATACCACACCAACGTCATCTTATTTCAATAAGGCTTAGAAATAATCGGACTGACATTGAAACCTTTCACGATAGGTAGTCTAGGCATACCTGGGTTGTGAAATTCTTCTTTTTCTTTGTTCAGAACTGACCTTGTTACCTTAAAGTGGACGACGCCCACAACCGGTCTACTAGAACAAAGACTTAGACTTTGTTACGTTCTTATACATTTAAATATGCAATAAACAACCATTAAATGTAAAACATAACAACATTATGACAAAAATAATCTGTTTTATTCATTGAAAAATAACAAGTAGAGTTTTACAGTATCCAATCACTCGAAAGGTGATTTCTAGTATACAAAACCCTAACAATCTCCCACTTATACTCAAAACAGCTTTCGAGTATACAAAAAAATAGTGCACACGTCTAAATTTCTCCCACTTATATTGAAAGCGAGTTGAGGTCTTGAATGAGTCGAACTCCCATCCCTTCAATGTGGCATTCGAACGGTTTCACCGCCAAAGCCTTTGTAAAAGGATCTGCCAGGTTGTTCTCTGACGCAATCTTGACCACTTGTATGTCTCCTCTCTGTACTATATCTCTAATGATATGATACTTCCGCTCTATGTGTTTGCTCGCTTTGTGAGCACTTGGTTCTTTCGAGTTTGCCACAACACCAGAATTGTCACAATAAATGGTGATGCTCTTGGGCAGATTCGAAACCACACCTAAATCCATAAGGAAGTTCTTGAACCATACTGCCTCTTTTGCAGCCTCCAAAGTGGCCACATACTCGGCTTCCATGGTCGAGTCCGCGATGCATTTCTGCTTCACACTCTTCCAAATTACGGCTCCACCTCCTAAGGTGAACACATATCCTGAAGTAGATTTTTCTCGAGTCCTGATCAACTTGAAAGTCTGAGTCAGTATATCCTAAAGGACAGAGCTCGACTGCATTGTAAACTAGAGCATAGTCCTTAGTCCGTTTAAGGTACTTGAGTATGTTCTTTACGGCAGTCCAATGTCCTTGGCCCGGATTCGACTGATATCTTGCCACCATGCCAACAGCAAAGCAAATATCAGGTCTAGTACAAAGCATAACATACATGAGACTTCCAACTGCCGAAGCATATGAAATCCTTCTCATTTCCTGTATCTCAGATGGCGTTTTAGGGCACATCTCTTGAGATAAATGGATGCCATGTCTAAAAGGTAAGAAACCTTTCTTGGCGTCCTGCATGCTAAAACGACTAAGTACTGTGTCGATGTAAGGTTCTTGAGATAAGCACAACATCTTCTTTTCTCGATTCCGAAGAACCTTGATCCCGATGATGTGTCCCGCGTCTCCCATATCTTTCATCTCGAACTGGTTCGACAACCAAGTTCGTACTGATGACAACATCTTTTTATTATTTCCAATTAGAAGAATGTCATCTACATATAAAACTAAGAACACCACATTCCCCTTATCAACTTTCTTATACACACAACTTTCACTTGGGCACTTTTCGAATCCAAACTTGCGAACAGTTTGATCGAAACATTGGTTCCACGATCTAGATGCTTGCTTGAGGCCATAAATGGTCTTCTTAAGCTTCCAAACCATGTGTTCTTTGCCCTTTATAGCATATCCTTCGGGTTGTTCCATGTAGATGGTCTCCTCAAGACCGCCGTTTAGGAACGCAGTCTTAACGTCCATCTGCCATACATCCCAATCCATATAAGCTGCAATAGACAATAGTATCCGGATCGATTTGAGCATGGCCACTGGGGAGAAGGTCTCGTCATAATCGACGCCTTCCTTTTGGGTATACCCCTTGGCCACTAGTCTTGCCTTAAAGACTTTAACTCGTCCATCGGGTCTACGTTTACGTTTATATATCCACTTGCTCACAATAGCAGTACAGCCTTCGGGTAGAAAGGACAAATCGTAGACGTCTTTGTCTATCATAGATTGTAGTTCCGAATCCATTGCTTTCACCCATTCGCAATGATCGACATCTGCCAGCGCCTCCGCAAAGTTCCAGGGATCTAATACATTGCTGTCCGAGGAGTTATCCATAGATTTCCCCAAACCAATGTATCTGTCGGGCTCATGCGAGACCCTCCCACCGCGGCGCGGCACTACAATATTTTGAGTAGAAGTTGAAGTTTCGGGAATTGATTGTACACTTGGTACTTGTTCTTGGTTAATGGAACTTGTGACAGAAATCAGCTGAAGTAGGAGCTGAGTCGGATCGTGTGTGTTTCGTGTGCTTACAGGGAACACTAATACAAGTGCTCGGTCAAGACACCGCGCTTCTTAAATCCACTGGATCACTAGGTCCAGGAACCCAAGGAACACAGAGTGTTGTTGTCGTTGGACACGCTCGACTCTCCTTCAAAAATTAATCCCTCAACCCAAATTACTATTAAATTAGTATAGGGAAGTGGGGTCGATCCCATGAAGATGGATTCGTGAGTAGTGTTTAGAGACTCTGGAAACAAGCGGCTGCTGCCACGCAAAGGGTTGAGGTTTATAACAACTACCACTAGACCTAGGCACGAAATTTAAATGCTAGACCTAAGAAACAGAATACTTGTAAAATCAGACATCAACACCGAAAGAAACAATAACTCGCTAGACCGTGTAAATGATTAACTAAATATGACTAGGCAGGAAGAATTAAAAACTGGGGACCAGGACATTCAAATAAGGTAAGTACGGTAAAAGCTGCAACTAACAAACTCATGCAATTTTCTATCCAACTCAGAAACGTAAATGAAGAAAACAGAGCATACTCCTAGATTCGAACAGAATATAGAAATCGGGACGCCGGAAACTCGCTACGAATCGGAAGTACATCAGATCTACATAAACTGAACGAAATGAAACGAAAACACGTAAGCTAGGCATAAAATTAAACCAACACGACTCAGATTCACGTCGAATGCTTAATCCACTCCGGATCCAAGACATCCGAACTCAACACCCAGCACAATCAACTCCATAGCTCCGATTCTCACAGATCTACTCAAATCAACTCCAGATCCCAACAATCACAGACAACCCTGCGACATCAACAAGTTAAGAACCCGATTCATCCACAAACAAACTCCATTCTCCCAGATCCAACCACAAACCTGCGATAATCTAGAAAACAACCAACTCCAACAATCCAACTCAGAATTCAAGTAAACATAATCGACAAACAAAGATCAACACAGTCGGCATAAACTAAAACGAAACTTGCATAAACACAGAGAATATCCAGAAAACAAAGAGGTCTGAGCCTCGAACAGCGAAGCTCGGCGAATTCAGCAGAAACGTAAACAGAAAATAAATTGTTTCTTCGCCCTCAAGTAGGACGGTGTTACCACCAGATCGAAAAGTGTGTAATCTAGAAGTGAACCCCAAGTATGCCCTGAATTCCCACGAAAGAACCCAAGTGTGTGAAGAAAAGTGAACTAAGCTACAAGCTGTTGGCGAGGTCTCCAACCGAGAAGATCCCTCCAGCGTGCATGCTTCTCTCTTTTATAGACGTGGACATAACCTTCTAGAGTCTTCGTAGAAATCTCTATTCTACCCTTCAACTCCGAGGCTTCCTCCGTCGAGCAATTTTCTGCATAATGTCCACTCTTTCGCCTTCTTCCTAGGTCCACGCAACTGTCTCCCTTCTTTGCTGGACCTGGCGAAAATCTTCCCACACCTGGCTTAAAACGCGTGTTAGACCCAGAAATTTCACGAATTAAAGCCCTAGACCTATGCATGAAATTAGCCTTATCAAACTGCTCACACTTAAACCATGCTTGTCCTCAAGTATGAAAGAAAAGAAAATGAAATAAGGCGAATTTCAATGCACGGTTCCCAATAACGATCCTACAAATAAGATTTAACAAAAACAAAAACCTAGACCTAGAAAACTAACAGACTCAGAATAGAAAATAACACACAAAGAACACAAAACAGAACACATAATCATGCACTAGCTTCAACTTTTAGGCGACTGTCCCCACAAGCTTAAGTCTTCTCCGATCGTCTACAGTCTCCAAATCCTCCTTCTTCCTTCGTCAACCCAAACGGTTCGTCAGTTTGTCAAGAAACCTATGGATTTCGTAGCGGTTAGGTTCGCTCGATCACTCATTCCTCATCAGGGATGTTAGGACCAAAAACGCTCCAAGGTTAAAGTTACACCACTGATGCGTTGGGTTATGAGAGTTTCCCCATTTTATTATCTCCCCTCTTTTCTGGGTAAGGCAAATATTTCCTAGGTCTGGTAATTTTTACTTCCTGCCCTTAGATAATTAAGCTCCTTTTTCTCTTCTTTTATTTCCCCTTGGACTTCGTCCAGCTTATACCTCCTTTTTTTTTTCCTAGACTTCGTCCAGCTTATACCTCCTTTTCCTGGACTTCGTCCAGCTTATACCACCAGCTCTGGACTTTGTCCAGCTTATTCCTTCATAACCCATTTTTTCTCCTTTATACTCTACTCCCTAAGCGTCAAGTGGCTGCCTATTTTTTACAAGTTAGCTCAAAGTGTTTAGGCTTATAACTCACTTTATAGTAAGGCTGCACAGCTAGGTTATCTAAGGTATCCTCTATCGTCCTCACTTCATCCAAACCGCTTTTAGTTTATTAAGGAAGAGGGCATCAAAGTTGACGTGTATCCTATCTTCAATCGCTCTCACTAAGGGAATATTTCTGCCTTATTGTATCCACTAGCTCATGCAACACGTAACACACAGACAAGACCTAAAAAAAACTATAAGACTTACAGTCACAGACTGCACCTATTCCCTCCCCCTCCCACTTCACTCAAGCTTGTCCCCAAGCCATCCTAGTGAAGGGGGGTAAATAGGGAAGTACAAACATGTAAAACAGAAAACCAAACAAATAAACAACGTGCCAAAACAAACAAACTTCTCACACTTAGACCGTACACCGGGCTAAATGGGAGAAAGCACAACAACCAAAACCAAACATGCAAAACAGCTCAACCCCTTCTCACACTTAGACCAGAAATTGGGCTAAGTGTGGAAAGTAGCAACACATATGTACAGAGCAAACATGCTGGCACAGAACATTAAAACAAACAAAAAGCAGAAACAGAAAGCAATAAAAGACGAAAAGTAAAAGTTACTTGGGTTGGGGGAAATTAATTCGGGGTCTGGCCCCCTCGGGAGCCAGACTTGGGCGGCACAGCTTGTTGGGTCACTTTAGCTTTCTTTCTTGCCGGTGATTCCGGCTTCTCTTTCCTCTCGTCAGTCTGTCCGGGTACGGTCTTCTTCAAGGTCATGGGTCTAGTAGAGGACGAAGTGATTAGAGGCTTGGTGACTTGTGGCTGCTTCCGGATAGATAGATCTCCTGGACTTGGCGCCCTGGGTCCGCCACTAGGTCCAGGAAGTAATATTGGTCCGGGAATTTCTCGCGCAACCACTTCATCATTGCCATTATTAACGCGACACCCTCCGTCATCTTCTCAATGCATCGGGACGACATTGCCACCAGATCAGAAACGCGCCCCTTGAGGGCCACCATTTCCTCCCTAACCGTCTGAACCTCCGATCTCATTGCTACCATTCCCGTTCGTACTCCGGCAACTTCCTTCCTTACTCTCTCAGCTTCACCACTGTCTTTTCCTTTACCCCGCAGGGCCACAATCCCTTCCATCACTTTTTGAATCTCGGATCTCATCCAACTGACTTCCTTTCTCATTGCATCCACCTCCACAACTGGCTTCCTGGCATCACCTGCATCAGCAACGTCCTTCACACCCGCCACCTCTTGTTCCTGTTTGATCTGGGCCTCCGATTTACCAACTTCATAAAAACAGACATCCCTCTTGTGCATGATTAGCAGCCCCTTGTTGAAGAAGTACTCCATATTGAAAACCTCAGGGGGTAGACACATCTTCACCTCCCGGCAAGCCTTGTGGATCTTCATAATCACATTGCGCTGCAGATAAGCTCCCAGAAGGTGGCATGTGTATAGATGCCGGGAGGGATTGGCAGTTACTTGGTGGCAGGCTTGAGCTAACCAGTAGCCCAAATGAACACGTACACCCGTGGCCATGCACCAGGTAAAGTATAAGTCGGCGGTTGTCAAGGCGGTGTTGGCTGTGCCCATCAGGTTGTAGCTAATGAAGGTTTGGGCGAACCTCAGAACCCTGTCTTCGATGTGGTGAGCCTTCGAACAACTAGTTTTAAATTGACCCACCCTCGGATGAGTCAAGAACTCCCATGCGCTCTGCGCTTTGAAACCT
The DNA here is from genome assembly GCF_004379255.2 of Salvia splendens. Taxonomy (NCBI): domain Eukaryota; kingdom Viridiplantae; phylum Streptophyta; class Magnoliopsida; order Lamiales; family Lamiaceae; genus Salvia; species Salvia splendens. The sequence goes on along the minus strand of NC_056053.1, from coordinate 12,714,205 downwards.
GACGTGAGTTTTGGTGGACCAACCATTCTCTCATTCCATAAACCTTCGTCATCTTCCGTACGCGTTAGCAGACCCATTCGTACAGTCCACTCCCTGATACTCATCACATGCTTCATTGAAGAGCCTGAAGTTAATGGAATCGGCATCCAAGTCGGTGGTGGATTTAAACCGGAAAGTCGAGAAAAATTCCCGTGCCACGTCTATCGGAACCTCAAGGGTGCTATGCTTTAGCAACCAGTCAAAGCCGATTGCCTCTATATACCCCCGAAACTCGTCATTGCTTGAGATCCCCTTAAGCTTTGCTGAATCGTACATCTTTCCCGATTTGGCATGTTTCCCCACGGTACTCTTCTCCGCATATATCGCTGTACGTTTTGGGTCATCAAACTTCCCCATCGCATTCAGCAGTTCCTTAGTTATCCAGATTTCTTTCGGCTCAAAATTGAGCTCCACTCCATGTTCTTCCTCGGAGTCACTGGACTCATTAGGGCTTTCCGACTCGGCATCGGACGATATTTTAGCAGGTGGAGAGGGAGAATGGTCGGCGGACTTCCCTCTTGCTTTCTTGGTCGAGGAAGGAGCGATCTGCTTCCCCTTCCTCTTCCTCTCGACCGCGCGTCTGCGCTCCTCCTCGTCGCTCTCCCCATCGTCAGGTCTGGGAGAATCTGCCTGCTCAGGTGCTGCGGCCCCTCGACCCAGCATGTCCTCCTCCGTCTGCTGGACGGTTTCGTCTATCTCATCAAGCAGACTCCGACGAGCCTGCCTCCTTGCTTCCCTTGCGTTTACCGGTGAATCGGTCCCATCGGGGACATCAGTCAGATCCACCATTATAGTCATCCCGTCGTCGACGGGTTCCTTTGCCTCGCCAGACGCGAGGTCGTCTTCCTTCCCAATCAATGGGGTTGCCCCCTCGATGTAAATAGGGGTCTCTACCCCACCCGGACTTCCCGTAACAAATTGGGCTTCGGTGCCCTCAACCACTTCTGGGGTTTCCCCCGCCGATTGTCTTTCAGAAGTTAGGGCTTCGCCGCCCGTTGGAACATCGCAACCAACAACAGGGGTTTCCCCCTCGACCAACTCCTCCAAAACAGGGGTTTCCCCCTCTGTAAACTCCTTCACAACAAGGGTTTCCCCCTGTGTATGGCTATCAGTAACAGTAGAAAGACCCACCCCCACAGATTCAGGCAGGGTGTCTCTCTCAACAAAATCCACGGCGGCAAACACAGGATTTACCTCCTCAGTGACAGAACCTAACCTAGGCTCACGTACGGCCAACAACTCCAACCCGCGGTCAGATCTGCTTCTTCTTCGCGAGATTCTGCGGTGGTTGGTTCTTGAACAGTGACGGCTTCTTCTGGTACAGCGGTGGTGGGTTCTGCGGCAGCCACCGGTTTGGGTGTTGAAACCCCTGAAGTTCCCGGTTGTGATACGGCAGATGTAGAAACGGCTGGTGCAGATTTCCCCATTACCGCCGCGAACATGGCAAATGCCTCCATCGCCTTTTCTGGTCCCCCAAATTTTTGTAGTATATCCGCCATAAACGCCGCCGCACTTGAATCGGCGGATCCTGAAGTGTTTCCGGTACTCGGCTTGTTATCCATGAAGAATTCTGTAGAAAATCTTGACAAAAACTAGGACAGAAATTTCTTTGATTAGGGTTAGAGAAAGAAAACCTAGAGAGAAGTTTGGGGAATTCTGGATGTAGAGAGAGAGTGAATAAGGAAAAATGAAAAGAGAACACGGTTATTAACCGATAGGTATGGGAGAGGACGGTTTGCAGGCGGTTGCAGGCATGACGCTAGCAACTGTACGCCTTCCCATAAAGGTGTCCTTTGAAATTCGAACTGGTGCCAACTCCCTCCAAAACTTTACTTCTCAACTCCTCGCCCTAGCAAATTCCTTCTGCAAAACCGTACTTAGGAAAAAACATTAAACAAAAACTTGAAACGCCAGACTCCTCGGTTTTAGGGTATGACAGTATCAAAAACATTCCTAAAGAGTCTGGTATTTCGAAAATATTTTTGGAAGATTATTTTTTTTGTTTTGTTTGGGTTTTTCTAGATTTACGAAAAGCGATTAAATATTTACAAAATTTCTTACGAGTGTTCTCAAGATTCCCCGGGTCAGGGTATAAAAACTTTTCAGTCACTCGACCCAGGAAATCTTTAAGAACACTGCCTTCCTAGACCCGTTTGCGGATATCAAGAAGCGCGTGTAGCGGCACTTCGTCCACTACACACATCTCCGAGGCATCCCTAAACACCTTCAGACGATGACCATTGACAAGGAAAGGAGTAGAGTTTGAAGAACTTCCCTGGATTTCTACTGCTCCATTTGCACGCAGACTCACAACAGTGTATGGCCCAATCCATTTGGACTTTAACTTGCCGGGCATTAACTTGAGCCGGGACTGGAACAGGAGAACCTTCTGCCCAACTTGCAGTTCCTTGGTCCGGAGATTTTTATCATGCCACAATTTGGTCTTTTCCTTGTACCACATTGCTGACTCGTAAGATTCAAGTCGCAATTCTTCCAACTCTTGGAGTTGCAGTTTCCTCTCTCCCTCATAAGCTCGAGGACTCATATTAATCTCCTTGACCGCCCAGTACGCCCTGTGCTCAATTTCCACCGGTAGGTGACACATCTTGCCAAATACTAACCTGTAAGGAGACATTCCAATGGGCGTTTTATATGCTGTTCTATATGCCCATAATGCATCATCAATTCTCTTGCTCCAGTCTTTCCTCGACGGATTCACCGTTTTTTCCAGGATCGCTTTGATTTCTCTATTTGATATTTCCGCTTGGCCGTTGGACTGAGGATGATATGGTGTGGAGAGGCGATGGTGAACTCCGTACTTTCTCGTTAGAGCTTCAATAGTCCGGTTATGGAAATGCGTCCCATTGTCAGATATTATAGCTCTGGGTACTCCGTACCTGTTGAAAATGTTAGCTCTAAGGAACTTCGCTACCTCTTTAGCTTCACACGATGCGGTTTCTTTTGCCTCTATCCACTTCGAAACATAATCTACTGCCACAAGTATGTAGGTGTTTCCGTATGAAGACGGAAATGGACCCATGAAGTCCATCCCCCAGACATCGAAGATCTCACATACAATTATTGGAACTTGTGGCATTTCGTCCTTCCTGGAGATTCCCCCGGTCTGTTGACACCTCACACAGTTTTGACAGAATTCAAAAGCATCCTTATTCAACGTGGGCCAGTAAAACCCACTGTCCAACACCTTCCTTGCGGTCTTCCTAGGTCCAAAGTGACCTCCACACGCTAGGGCATGGCAATGGTTCAGCACATCCCCTCTGTTCCCACTCTGGGATACACCTCGGAATAACTTGGTCGGCTCCCATTCGCCACAAATACGGGTCATCCCAGAAATAGTACTTGGCCTCACTCTTCCATTTCATCTTCTGGGCCCGGGAGATTTCTTGGGAATTGGGTACCTCTCCAGTGACTAAGTAATTTGCCAGGTCAGCGAACCATGGCTCAGTGTTTGTCTGACATTTCCCTTTCTCGGCATCCCCTGGACCTATTAATGCCATGAGCTTTTCCCAATTGATGGGTCTAGGGAGTTCTTCCAGATAATACAAATGCTCCTCGGGGAATGCATCTGGAATTGCTTCCTCGGTCTCTCCTTAAAAGATACGACTTAGGTGGTCAGCCACCTTGTTCTCAGTTCCTTTCTTATCCTTAACTTCCCAATCGAATTCTTGTAAAAGTAATACCCAACAGATTAATCTTGGTTTAGACTCCTTCTTTGCCAGCAAGTACTTAATAGCTGCATGGTCCGTGAAAACGATCACCTTCGACCCCAGCAAATACGGGCGAAACTTCTCAAATGAGTATACCACCGCCAGCATTTCTTTTTTGGTGGTGTCATAATTCTTCTGAGCTTGATTCAGTGTTTTGGATGCATAAAAGATCACATAGCTTTTTCCATCAATTCTTTGACCTAGCACTGCTCCCACGGCATAGTCGCTTGCGTCACACATAATTTCAAAGGGTAGATTCCAGTTGGGCGCTCTAATAATGGGGGCAGATACTAGTCTATCTTTCAACAACTGAAAAGCCCTTTTGCACTACTCATCGAACTCAAACTCCACATCGTTATGCAATAAGTGATTGAGTGGTTGAGAAATCTTTGCGAAATCCTTTATAAACCTCCTATAAAATCCTGCATGCCCTAGGAATCCTCTCACCTCTTTCTGATTCGTCGGGTAAGGCAATTTCGAGATGACATCGATTTTTGCTTGATCTACCTGTATGCCTCTTTCCGATACCACATGCCCTAGGACAATTCCTTCAGGGACCATAAAGTGGCATTTCTCGAAATTCAAAACCAAATGCTTTTCCTGGCACCTCCTCAGCACTATATCCAAACTCGCCAAACACGAGTCAAATGAATTCCCGTACACAGTGAAGTCGTCCATAAAAATCTCGATGCAATCCTCTAGGAGATCCGAGAAAATACTCATCATACACCGCTGGAAAGTCCCTGGCGCATTGCAGAGACCAAACGACATCCTCCTATAAGCGTACGTTCCAAAGGGACACGTGAAAGTTGTGTTCTCTTGATCCTCGGGATCCACATAGATTTGAAAATATCCACTATATCCGTCCAGGAAACAGAAATATGTCTTACCTGCCAGCCTCTCCAACATCTGATCAATGAAAGGTAGCGGGAAGTGATCCTTCTTAGTAGTCTCGTTCAGCTTCCGGTAGTCAATACTCATCCTCCACCCAGTAACAAGTCGAGTGGGGACCAACTCATTTTTATCGTTCTTAACTACCTGTATTCCTGACTTCTTTGGTACCATATGTACGGGACTAACCCATTCACTGTCTGGTATGGAATATATGATTCCTAGGGATAGCAGCTTCAATACTTCCTTCAGCACTTCTTCCCTCATGTTCGGATTCAACTTGCGTTGCGGATCCCTACAGGCCTTTGCTCCTTCTTCTAAACGAATGTGATGCATACACATATCTGGACTGATTCCAACCAAGTCAGAGAGCGTCCACCCAATGGCTTTCTTGTTTCTCCTAATTACATTCAGCAGTTCCTCTTCTTGTCCCTCGGTCAAGTTGCTGTTAATAATCACCGGGAAGTTTTCGTTCTCCTCCAGATAAGCATACTTGAGCCCCGGTGGAAGTGTTTTCAATTCTTTCTTGGGGATATCTTGTTCCTGGGGCAAAGGATTTTTTTCTGTTGTCATTCCTTTCTTAGACTCAGCAGAACTGTTCATGCTCGCCACATAAGGTGTCTTCCTTGACCTAACTAGCTCCGGACTTGTACAAAATTCCAGAATTGCTTCCGCCAGTTCCTCATCTGATAACTCATTTGTGTTCATTATTTGACACCAACTGGCTACTTCTCTATCAATGGCATGACCCATCTCAGAATTCTCGATCTGTTTCTGCATTAACTCTGTCTCAAGATATTCCTGGACCAAGGGGTTAATAACATCTATAGCATACAAATTTTCAATGTCAAGAGGTCTTTTCATTGCCTCATCTATGCTGAATGTATATTTCTCCCCATTTTAATCAAGGCAAATAGTACCGTCAAAAACATCAATGATAGTTTTAGCAGTCCGTAGAAAAGGTCTCCCTAGAAGTACTCCGCCAGACTCTGCAGACTCATTATCACTCATCCTTATCACATGGAAATCAGCTGGGTACAAGAAATCATGTACCTTTACTATCACATTCTCAAGCACACCTTCAGGACAAATGCATGACCTGTCTGCCAATTGGATCACAACTTTCGTGTCCACCATGCCTACCCCTACTAACCTCTTGTATACAGATAGCGGTAACACATTTATCGACGCACCTAAATCACACATAGCATGCTCGATTTTCACGTCACCAATAGAGATGGGTAAGGTAAACATACCTGGATCATTGCATTTTGAAGGCATCCTCCGCTTTTGAATCACTGCCGAGACATTCTCGCCTATCAAAATTTTCCCACTGGGTCTAGCCTTTCCAGCTATAAATTCCTTGATGAACTTGCTAAACACCGGCAATTTCAAGGCCTGCAGGAATGGTAGATTAATGTCTAGTTTCCCAAAAATGTCCATGTAATCCACCGGCTCTTCTTTCTTCTTCTTGGCTTCCCCCCGGCTCGGGAAAGGCTTCAATCGTTTTCCTGCTCCTGTAGAACTGTCAGCTGATTCTCCAGTCTCCTCCCTTTCTGCCTCATTCTCAAATACTGGCTCTGGATCGAGGAAGAATGGCTCAGTTGACTTAGGCAAGGGTTTCTCCAAATCTCCTATCTTAAGGTCATCCTTGACCAAAGAACTTTCTCCTTCCAAGTTCCCAGACCTAGGAATAGTATCTTCTTCCTTACCTTCCTTGGGGCTTATCGCTTCCTTCGTTCTCACCACTGGCCCATCATATGCCTTCCCGGATCTCAAGGTAACCTGACTTATATTCGCCCTATCTGGTGGCCTTACTGAGGCGGGAATCTTTCCCTCGTTTCCTCTCATATCACTCAAAGTAGTGGCTATCTGGGACAATTGTTTAGCCAGCATATCCATGGCTGCCTTTTGCTCCTGTTGAGCATCTTGAAGCTTATGCACTACGTCATTGTTCGATTGCAGGTTGCTTTGCATATGTTGCTGAGAACTGACGAGGTCGTGCACCATATCATCGATACTCTTTGGTGACTTTTGTGGTTGACTGGGCCCTGGCCCTATACTCAGCGTCGGTCCACTCGCTTGATTCTGACGAGCGTTCCCTTGACCGCCTGAAGAGTTGTTGTATTGATTTCCTTGGCCCTGGTAATTATTCTGAAAATTCCTTTGGTGCGGTGGCACATAAGAGTTCCCTTGATTATTCTGATTTCTGTTCCCCCAGCTTGAGTGGTCTCCTTGGTTCCGATTGATCCAGCTGCCATGCCCCTCTTGATTCCTTCCTGACCAGTTACCTTGCCTTTCGGGCTGAGGTGCAAACTGCTGACTTTGTTGTGGTACTGGCTGATTCTGCTCATTGTCAGTCCATCTGAAATTCAGATGATTCCGCCAAGGTGCATCTCTCTGTTTTCCTAGATTCCAGCTCCCATCGGGATTCCAACTACCCATTGCATTGACCTGGGCCTGATAATCTCCTTCCTGGGTCCCGTAATATTGCTGAATTTGACTATCTCCTGGACCCGGAGATTTCTCCTTCCCTTGTGAAGTCAGTGGATTCGTTTTCTCAATCGCGTTCAAAAGAGCCTTCTCGAGCCTATCAATCCTTTCCTCCACTTTATCATCTTCTTGCTCTCTTACGGCATGCACTGACCCTCTTCTCACAGCATTCCTAGGGTTATCGTACGCCTTCTTAGCGTCGATCAATTTTCCCAGAATTTCCCTTGCTTCACTTCCCCTCTTTCTTGTGAAATTCCCCCCACTCGAGGAATTCATTAAATCCTTTGACTCAGGAGTCGCTCCTTCGTAAAACAGAGAGTAGGTCTCTGCCTCTATCATTCGGTGGTTTGGGCATGCATCCAATAACCCCTTAAATCTCGACCAATACTGACTCAAGGATTCGTCGTAATCCTGCTTACACTCTAATATTTCTTTCTTCAGTGCATTCGTCTTGTTGGATGGGAAGAAATAATCTAGGAATTCCAATTTGAAATCCCTCCATGTGCGAATAGAATCCGGGGGTAACCTTAGTAACCACGTGTTAGCTTCCCCCTTCAAGGTAAATGGAATCGCACGTAGGCGATAATCCTCATCTGTTGCATCATTCGGCCTCTTCTGAATACCACACAACTTGCTGAATTCATTTAAGAACTCATACGGACACTCATTTCTACGCCCAGAGAACGTCGGCAAGATGCCGAGCACGTTTGTCTCGATCTCAATAGTCCTCTGGCGTGGATTCATCACTATTGCTTGAGCTGGTTCTCCATCTAAATGGGCAGTGAGAGAACCGATCTCTGGATCTGGATCTACTACCTGCGCCATGACTATTTCCTCTGCTTCCCTTGTTTCTGACTCTGTTTCTGATTCGGGTGGGGATTCTGGATCTTCGCGTCCTGACGACGTCCAAGATTCGTCGCTAGTTAATTCACTCGGGAACGGATCTCCTGTGGTGAACCCTGATCTGGTGGTCACAGTAGAGGCTGTATCCTTAACCTGCCAAGTAAACTGGCCGTACTTCCTCACAGACGAGTTGCTCCAGTAGGTAGATCCTGAGCCTCTGCTCATAAACTACAAACAAAAGAGAAAGAAAACAAATCAAAACTATTTACACCACAGACTCTGAACACTAACACTAAGCACGCCATCCATCCCCGACAACGACGCCATTTGAAGTAGGAGCTGAGTCGGATCAAGACACCGCGCTTCTTAAATCCACTGGATCACTAGGTCCAGGAACCCAAGGAACACAGAGTGTTGTTGTCGTTGAACACGCTCGACTCTCCTTCAAAAATTAATCCCTCAACCCAAATTACTATTAAATTAGTATAGGGAAGTGGGGTCGATCCCATGAAGATGGATTCGTGAGTAGTGTTTAGAGACTCTGGAAACAAGCGGCTGCTGCCACGCAAAGGGTTGAGGTTTATAACAACTACCACTAGACCTAGGCACGAAATTTAAATGCTAGACCTAAGAAACAGAATACTTGTAAAATCAGACATCAACACCAAAAGAAACAATAACTCGCTAGACCGTGTAAATGATTAACTAAATATGACTAGGCAGGAAGAATTAAAAACTGGGGACCAGGACATTCAAATAAGGTAAGTACGGTAAAAGCTGCAACTAACAAACTCATGCAATTTCCTATCCAACTCAGAAACGTAAATGAAGAAAACAGAGCATACTCCTAGATTCGAACAGAATATAGAAATCGGGAAGCCGGAAACTCGCTACGAATCGGAAGTATATCAGATATACATAAACTGAACGAAATGAAACGAAAACACGTAAGCTAGGCATAAAATTAAACCAACACGACTCAGATTCACGTCGAATGCTTAATCCACTCCGGATCCAAGACATCCGAACTCAACACTCAGCACAATCAACTCCATAGCTCCGATTCTCACAGATCTACTCAAATCAACTCCAGATCACAACAATCACAGACAACCCTGCGACATCAACAAGTTAAGAACCCGATTCATCCACAAACAAACTCCATTCTCCCAGATCCAACCACAAACCTGCGATAATCTAGAAAACAACCAACTCCAACAATCCAACTCAGAATTCAAGTAAACATAATCGACAAACAAAGATCAACACAGTCGGCATAAACTAAAACGAAACTTGCATAAACACAGAGAATATCCAGAAAACAAAGAGGTCCGAGCCTCGAACAGCGAAGCTCGGCGAATTCAGCAGAAACGTAAACAGAAAATAAATTGTTTCTTCGCCCTCAAGTAGGATGGTGTTACCACCAGATCGAAAAGTGTGTAAGCTAGAAGTGAACCCCAAGTATGCCCTGAATTTTCCACGAAAGAACCCAAGTGTGTGAAGAAAAGTGAACTAAGCTACAAGCTGTTGGCGAGGTCTCCAACCGAGAAGATCTCTCCAGCGTGCATGCTTCTCTCTTTTATAGACGCGGACATAACCTTCTAGAGTCTTCGTAGAAATCTCTATTCTACCCTTCAACTCCTAGGCTTCCTCCGTCGAGCAATTTTCCGCATAATGTCCACTCTTTCACCTTCTTCCTAGGTCCACGCAACTGTCTCCCTTCTTTGCTGGACCTGGCGAAAATCTTCACACACCTGGCTTAAAACGTTTGTTAGACCCAGAAATTTCACGAATTAAAGCCCTAGACCTATGCATGAAATTAGCCTTATCATCAGCTCATCGAGAGCCACTTCACTGGTGGGTTTATGATTCATTACATAGTCTTCCTCTAAGAATGTTGCGTGAGTACTCACAATGACTTTCTTGCCTCGGAGACTAAAGAATTCATAACCTTTCGTACCTTTGGGGTATCCTATAAACAAACATACCTCCGTCCTTGATCCTAGCTTAGTTGGATCATTTTCCAATACATGAGCCGAACAACCCCAAATCTTGAGATGTGCTAGATTGGGCTTACGCCCAGTCCACAACTCATAAGGAGTAGTAGGTACGGATTTCGATGGTAAATTGTCTAAAATATGGCTTGCAGAAAGCAAGGCATGTCCCCAAAACGAAATGGGCAGACGTGCATAACTCATCATCGATCGAACCATGTTTAACAAAGTCTTGTTCCTTCTTTCAGCCACGCCGTTCTGCTGGGGCGTGCCCGACGCAGTCAGTTGGGATTCAATTTCCGACTCCGATAAGTAGTCCAAAAATTCGGCACTGAGGTATTCGCCTCCACGATCAGATCGTAGGCATTTGATATTATTTCCATGATACTTCTCCACAAGAGTCTTAAAGTCTTTAAACTTGTCAAAAGACTCTGACTTGTGACGCATCAAATAGACATATCCAATTTTTGAGAAGTCATCAATAAAAGTGATGAAGTATCGAAAACCACCCCTTGCCTCTGTAGACATTGGTCCACATACATCGGAATGAACGAGCTCAAGTACTTCCTTGGCCCTATTGCCCTTAGCCTTAAAAGGCCACTTGGTCATCTTGCCTTCTAAGCATGACTCACACTTATGAAAAGTTTCCTCCTCTAGACCTTTAATAAGATCTTGTTGAATAAGAGAATGGATCCTCCTTTCATTGGCATGACCAAGTCTAAGGTGCCATAAGTACGTTTCATTCATTGAACTTGAAGGTTCCTTTCGTTTCTTTGAAATTTTCGATGTTGTATTGAGTTCTGATTTGCGATTATTAAACTGTTTAGAAATGATTGTGTACAGATTGTTTTCCATGATACCACGACAGATATAAGAACCATTTTTCTTAATAACACAATTGTCATTAAAAGAAATCGAATATCCATAAAAAACTAATTTAGAAACTGAAATTAAATTTATTCTAAAAGAAGGTATCAACAAAACATTTTTCAAAATAAAAAATCTATCACTACTAAAACGCAAATAAATGTCTCCCACTGCAACGGCCGCCACTTTGGTAGCGTCGCCTAGCTGGACTTCGATCTCACTATCATGTAACCGTCTTGTTACCTGCATTAAGTCAGGATCAAAACAAATATGATCAGTGGCTCCTGTGTCAATAACCCAAGTGCAAGTAGATGTCAAAGTCAAACATGACTCAACTACTAAAGCTTGGTGCATACCTGTAGCCTTGCCCCTTTTAGGACAGTCTAGCTTCCAATGCCCCTTTTCTCCGCACTTGAAACACTTCCCCGTGGGCTTCTTGTTTGCCCTCTTCTTCTTCTTTCCCTTAGCTACTTTACCCGATTCTGAGTTCGGTGCCTGCCTTTTTCCTTTACTAGGCTTAAAGCCAGAGGAACGAGGTGCCGAAGTCATCATGGCAGCCTTAGCCTGAACCATAAGGTCCTCTGCTGATTGAAGTTCAGTCAACAGTTCTGCCAAGGTGTAATTCCTTTTGTTCATCTCGAAGTTGAGCTTGAACTGCTGGAAGCTAGGGGGAAGACTTTGAAGGATGATTGTTACCTGAGACTCGGGATCGATCGTCCCTCCCAACACCTCAATCTGGTTGAGGTGGCCCATTATCTCGAGGACATGGTCCCTCACAGACGAGCCTTCCTTAATTGTCTTCGACATGATACTCCGAAAGGCTTGAGACTTAACCGTTCGATTCTGAGTACCAAAAAGATTCTTGTGATTCTGCATAATCTCGGCGGCAGTTTCCATAGCAGAATGCTGATGCTTGAGTACTGATGACATAGATGCCAACATGTAACACTTAGCCATCTCAATCGCCTTATGCCACCGTCTGTGTGCATCTCTGACTCCTGTCGCAGCGGTAGCCGCTGGCACTGGAGGTCGCGGGGTTGTGAATACAAAGTTGTACTCTTCACCCGTAAGAACGATGTCCAAATTTTGTTTCCATTCTATGTAATTTTGGCCCTCGAGTTTGTTTTCTTTGAGTATTGCAGAAAGAGGATTGAACGACATATTGACGATTTGATTTGCACTGCAAAACAGAGTATTCTACTATTGTCATAAACTTATTTAAGAAGTTTGATTAGATTAACCATAAAACTTTTCAAAATCTTACAACTGTAAAATTAAAATTTTGTACCCTCTAGAGAAAGTCAATACGCATTAAAATCTTACAATTTTACTGGTCACAATACCGACGAATAGTCCAGAGACCACAGAGTGGCATGGCCGCCTAATGTTGCCTAAGCAAGACCATCTCTTTAGCATTACAGAGTCTCATTTCTACAACACACTCCCATAACAATGTTCATGTGCTGCTAACAAGATCAAGCTATCTCATAAATCCTGTGTGAACTTCTGAATCTCGTAGTTTCTTAGGATTATTGTCCCTACAGAGCAGGTGGCGATAATATTGAAAACTACATTCTAGTTCATACTATTTATATTTGAGAAGTCCGCCCTCATTAACTTGCTATTTTCTTAGGATTATTGTCCCCACAGAGCAGGTGACGATAATATTAGAAAAAGGCTTCATAAATTGCAGACCAATTGATGGAGACCATATACAAACGTTGAGTTCATAATTATAGCTTAGATATTTGGGTTATGGTTTTTCTTTAATTATCCTTAGCCTTAGGGCAGAGAAAGGCTTGATTAAATTCTGTTGGTATTTAATTTGCTGGATAATTAAATCTTTAGATTAATGTTGTTATCTTCCGTTAGGAAATTGTTGTTCTAGAATTTAATTCTTATTCATGTCTACTATAAGGTATATCTAAAATAAACAAATTATTTAATCCTTAATAAGACATGAAAAATAAATTCAAATTATTTCCTTGTTCAAGATTAGGAAGAGATATTTTATTATTTAATGTATCCATACATATCTATTCTTATTAGGATCTTAGATATATAAATATTAGGAAACTATTAAATTATTCTTATCCATATCATCTACGAATCAAAATAATATTATTTATTTCCATAGATATAGAAAATAATAAAAATGTTCCTTAAATCTAGATTAATATTAGGAAACTATTAAATTATTCACATCCATATCATCTAGGAATCAAAATAATATTATTTATTTCCATAGATATAGATAATAATAAAAATATTCCTAAAATCTAGGCAAATCTTCCATGAAGATTTTATTTCCATTAAATAATAATATTTTAATGATATCTTGAAATAAAATAATTAAATAATCATTAAAATAATCCTTCATCGTTACCTCATCGTACGAGGTTCGCACGAACGATGAACAACGAAAATCCGACGAGTTCTTCGTCGGACCACGACGCATGCAGCGTCTCGGCCACCGGCACGCAGGTGGCGCGCCAGCATCTCGGCCAGGGGCTCGTCGGGTGTCGCCTCCGTCTCGGCCAGGAGGCGAGCGCCCGTCTTGGCTCCGTGTTCCGTCGGGTGGCTCGAGCTCTCGGCCAGCAGTGCGCACGGTGGCGCAGCTGCTCTCGGCCAGCTCGGACCGCCCATCTCGGTCCATCTCACTCCAGCTCTTCCCACTGCCCTAACCAGCGACACGCCAACAAGCGCGACGCTCTCGGCCAGGTGTTCCGTCGGGTGGCGCCGGACCTTCCGCCTAGGGTTCGGCCTAGCGTCTCGGCACCTCGACACGTTCTCAGTCGAACTGCCGTGCCACTCCATCCGCTGTTTCGATCTCGACGCGGGTTCCGCCTGGGTTTGCGGTCTCGGTCGGCGACGTGCACGAGCCCACGCTCGTCTGCGCGTCGCCTTATGACCGCGATCCCTCGGCTCCCACTCAATCGACAACCCTACCTTGATCGCGCGTGGTGCGATCCGTGTCGGTGTGAGCGCCGACGGATCGCACGTCTCGTACATTCGAGCAATTCAAGTTCATTGATTCGACAGTTCTTGAGTTCAACATGCATAAAATTTAAACAAAAACACAAGAACATTCTTCGCAATCAAATTGGACATGCATACATGAATTTCGCGAAATTTAAATCCAAATAATCAGAGCCAAAGACTGGCTCTGATACCAATTGAAGGGGTTGGCAGCGGAAGCGTGCATAAATATCCGATCACATGAATTTGATGTATTTAGCAGATTATTCAGACAAATTCTATTCGCGCTATTATCACATTGTAATAGCCGAGACTTAGATTCTCGGGAGTTACGAAATATGTAATAATGGAGTGCTCATTTCAGTTGGAAGAAGCTCGGCTAGAAAGGAGTTCGGTAAGCTCGGCTTACTGAGCTGGAACTAGCCTGGTACTAGCCGAGAAGAAGAAGAAGAAGAAGAAGGCAGGAGTCGGTAAGCTCATCGGTAAGGAAGCTCGGTATGGAAGCTCGGTATGGAAGGTCGGCATGGAAGCTCGGCGTTGAGCTGGAATGAGCCGAGAAGGAAGAGCTCGGTTGTAAGCCGAGAAGGAAGAGCTCGGTTGTAAGCCGAGAATGAGTTCGGTCTTGAACCGAGGAAGGAGTTCGGACTTGAACCGAGAAGGTAGAAGCAACCTAGCCGAACTAGCCGTTGGAGCAGCAGTTAGTTAGCTGAGATGTAGCGGTTATTCTTCTTGCTTTCTTGATTCTTCTTGTAGTTGGTTAGTAGCAGTTGCTACGTGATTATAGAGCTTTAAATAGCTCACCATGTATGTAGTTTAGAATAGAGTTTAATCAATAAAGAGTTTTCCAGTTTTCTCTCCAAGATTATCATCTTCAATACTCAAAGTGTGAGTGTGTGTGTTTCCTGCATTGTGTGATCTCATACAACAGTGAGTGTGTGTGTGATCTTATTGAGTGTGTGAAAGCCTTGTGTGTGAGTAAATCCCAACAAGTGGCGCCGTCTGTGGGAAAGGGATACTGAAGCTGATTTGCAGAGGATCAAACGGTTTCAGAGATGGCAGCAAGGCTTGATGCAGAGAAGTTCACAGGCAAGAATGATTATGGCCTGTGGAAGATGAAGATGAAGGCGGTTTTAATTCAACAAGGCTTGGCGGCAGTTCTTGCAAAACCAGATGAGAAAGGAAAGGCTCCAGTGCTTGATGAAAAAGCTCAGGCAAAGATGGAGGAGATGCAGCTCAAGGCACATTCTGCAGTGATTCTGTGCCTTGGAGATAAGGTCTTGAGGGAAATTCAAGAAGCCAAGACTGCGGTGGAGATCTTGGACAAGTTAGATGAAGTGTACTTGGCCAAATCCTTGGCTAACCGGCTGTATCTCAAGAAGAGGCTGTATGCCTATAGTTTTTCTGGAGATAGGTCCATCATTGAGCAGCTAGAGGAGTTCAACAAGATCATTGATGACCTGGGATCTGTTGATGTCAAGATCTCAGATGAGGATAAGGCCATTCTCACATTGAATGCCTTGCCTAGCTCGTATGACCAGCTAAGTGATGCAATTATCTATGGCAGAGATAAACCTATCACCTATGCAGAAGTCTATTCAGCCTTGATGGCCAAAGAACTCCAGAAGACAGCCAACAGAGGCTCTGCAAGCTCCAATGTTCAAACTGCAGAGGCCTTGAATGTGAAGAAGTTCAAGAAGCAGAACTTCAAGAAGAAGTTTGAGGGCCCTAAACCCTCAAGTTCAGATGCTCAGAAGGAAACCAGAGCTTGCTATTGGTGCAAGAAACCTGGACATTTGAAGAAAGATTGTCATGCATGGAAGAGAAAGATGGCCTCAGAGGGACACAATCAATCTGATTGTGTGGAGAGTGCTGATCCCCCTGCTCAACTCATGAATATCAGTGACAGTGGGGTCAGTCATAGGTGGATAATGGACTCGGGGTGCAGCTTCCATATGTGCCCCAATAGAAGCTGGTTTCATGATCTTCAAGAAGCATCGGGTACGGTTGTTCTTGGTAATAACCACATTTGTCAGATCAAAGGAATAGGGAAGGTAAAGCTAAGCCTACAAGATGGCTCTATAAAGATCCTAACTGGGGTGAGGTATATTCCAGAAGTGAAGAGGAACCTCATCTCATTGGGAATGCTGGAACAGAAAGGGTTCACCATATTGATGAGTCAAGGAAAATTGTTTGTGAAATCTGGAGATGCAGTGATGATGGAGGCTGACAGAGAGCATATTCTCTATTATCTGAAGGCTAAGGCTGTTGATGGAGAAAGCAATGCAGTGTCAGATGATTCCATAATGCTATGGCACAAGAGATTGGGCCACCCAGCCGAAGGAAGCTTGAAAGAACTCATCAAGAAGGGTCTGATCTCTGGAGATTTCAACAAGATGGACCCCTGTGAGCAATGTATACTTGGAAAGGCTAAGAAGGCACCCTATCCTACAGGTATTCACTCTTCTACAGCCCCATTAGACTACATTCATAGTGATCTTTGGGGGCCTTCACCGGTGTGTTCAATTGGTGGAGGAAAGTATTATCTAGCTATCATTGATGACTATACAAGAAAGTTGTGGGTATATATTCTTAAAGAAAAATCTGAAACACTCACAAAATTCAAGATATGGTGTAAGGAGGTTGAGCTAGAGAAGGGTAGAAGTGTTAAATGCTTAAGGACAGACAACGGCCTAGAGTTCTTGTCTGCTGAGTTTGATCTGTTCTGTAAAGAGAAGGGTATGAAGAGGCACCGGACTGTTCCTGGTAATCCTCAGCAAAATGGTGTTGTGGAGAGGATGAATAGGACAATCCTAGAGAGGGTGAGGTGCTTACTTCTTGGGTCTGGTTTGAGCAGCAGATTCTGGGGTGAGGCTGTGTATACAGCAGCCTATCTCATCAATAAATGCCCATCTACTGCCCTAAAATCTGAAACTCCTGATTACATGTGGTATGGAGCTCACAGTGACTACTCAAAATACAAGGTGTTTGGGTGTGCAGCCTATGCTCATGCTAGGCAAAGTAAGCTTGAAGCTAGGGCTCTGAAATGTATCTTGCTGGGGTATCAGAGGGGTGTTAAGGGGTATAGGCTCTGGTGCATTGAGCCCGGTAAGCAGAAGGTCTTGGTGAGTAGGGATGTGGTGTTCTTGGAGGATCAGATGCCATTCCTGAAAGATAAGCCGGACTCCAATGAAGATGAGGGTGATTTCTTCAAGGTGGAGCCTGTGGGGGTTGGCCTAGGAGCAGGTGGAGTCATTGACTCAGGGAGTGAGTCTGATTCAGATAAAGAAGAGGCTCCAACTCAGGGCAACCAGGCTGGTGAGTCTATATCAGACTCCATCAGAAACTATCAGCTTGCAAGGGACAGAGTTAGAAGAGAAACAAGGCCACCAACAAAGTTCTCTGATGTTGTGTATTATGCTCTGTGTGCAGCTGAAGGTATTGATGGTGCAGATCCACTCACATATAAAGAAGCTATGCAGAGTAAAGATAGAGAAAGATGGATTGAAGCCATGAATGAGGAAATAGAGTCTTTACTCAAGAACAAAACATGGATTTTGGTGGACAAATCCAAGCTGAATACAGATGGAAAGGAGAGGAAGCTGATCAGTTGCAAGTGGTTGTTTAAAAAGAAGGTAGAAACCACTGATAAAGACAGAATCAGGTTCAAGGCAAGGCTGGTGGCTAGAGGCTTTACACAGCAAGAGGGAATCGATTTCAATGAAGTGTTTGCACCTGTTGTGAAGCACACTTCGATTAGGATTCTATTGGCTGTGGTGAATCAGCTTGACTGGGAGCTACAACAGCTTGATGTGAAGACAGCCTTCCTCAATGGAGATCTAGAAGAAACTATCTTCATGGAACAGCCAGAGGGCTATGTGAAGATTGGAGAAGAAGGCAAGGTGTGCCTGTTACAGAAAAGTCTTTATGGACTTAAGCAAAGTCCTAGACAGTGGAATAAGAAGTTTGATCGTTGCAAGAAATGGATCAATGTTTGTGCAAGAACTGAGATGAGCCCTCAGGTGGAGAATTGTAATAATGGAGTGCTCATTTCAGTTGGAAGAAGCTCGGCTAGAAAGGAGTTCGGTAAGCTCGGCTTACCGAGCTGGAACTAGCCTGGTACTAGCCGAGAAGAAGAAGAAGAAGAAGGCAGGAGTCGGTAAGCTCATCGGTAAGGAAGCTCGGTATGGAAGCTCGGTATGGAAGGTCGGCATGGAAGCTCGGCGTTGAGCTGGAATGAGCCGAGAAGGAAGAGCTCGGTTGTAAGCCGAGAAGGAAGAGCTCGGTTGTAAGCCGAGAATGAGTTCGGTCTTGAACCGAGGAAGGAGTTCGGACTTGAACCGAGAAGGTAGAAGCAACCTAGCCGAACTAGCCGTTGGAGCAGCAGTTAGTTAGCTGAGATGTAGCGGTTATTCTTCTTGCTTTCTTGATTCTTCTTGTAGTTGGTTAGTAGCAGTTGCTACGTGATTATAGAGCTTTAAATAGCTCACCATGTATGTAGTTTAGAATAGAGTTTAATCAATAAAGAGTTTTCCAGTTTTCTCTCCAAGATTATCATCTTCAATACTCAAAGTGTGAGTGTGTGTGTTTCCTGCATTGTGTGATCTCATACAACAGTGAGTGTGTGTGTAATCTTATTGAGTGTGTGAAAGCCTTGTGTGTGAGTAAATCCCAACAAAATAAAATACTAGAACTTTAATTAAAGTATGAATGAGTATTTTTATTTCTTGAAAAAGGGTACAGTTATAATTTTTTTTCAGAATCTCAAACAAAAGAATTTCATTCTTTGACGACAAAAAAATAAAAGTCGAGCTACACTATTACATATAGAAATCCCTAACAACTACTTTGGCCTTCGTCACCGGGCCATCTCTGCCCCAGATTTTCAAACGAGCCGGGAGGGTGAGACCACGAGGAAAGACAGCCTCGTTGGCCAACCGCAACCCCTGCCAGAAACCACAAAAAAATGAGAGTTAAATGTATGGAATAGAATGCAAACTAACATCATGTATTGAAAGGGGAAAGAGAGACAGTACCTTTTAGAAAAGTGAGTGAAGGTTGGGCCGAGAAGGGCAAGATCAGCCA
Organism: Salvia splendens; assembly: GCF_004379255.2. Lineage (NCBI taxonomy): Eukaryota > Viridiplantae > Streptophyta > Magnoliopsida > Lamiales > Lamiaceae > Salvia > Salvia splendens. The sequence goes on along the minus strand of NC_056053.1, from coordinate 12,695,289 downwards.
GTCAAGTTCCCCTCCAATCGCTGTACTGCGAGGCTGCAGATAACAGCCTGTACCACCCCTTTCACACCTGATATGGTCATGGATATCAGCCACAAAAGCTATCTCCTGTGTGCACCTGCAATAAGAGACAACAACCATTAATTCACCAAGTACTAGACCCCAGATAGAGCCAAATTCAGTTAAAGGTGGAGCAAGGAATGCAGGAGTTTGTACACCAGAAATTCAGTGTTAAAATCATAACACAGCAAGGAGCACTATGCTCATTCATCTCACGAGACACCACCAAGAAACACCAGAAACAGTTGGGAAAGAAGCCAATAATTCAGAGATACACTCTGCAAAGCTGCAGACCCTCTTTAGCCAGAGATCAGCCTTTTTCAGGCTTTCAGTTAGGCCACAAGCATAAGTAAGGCCTCAGCCTCTCCTTTCCCTCAGCACAAAAAGATCGATCACAAGATAGTGAAGTAAAGGGTGAGAAGGACCAAGGCAGAGAGGGATCGAAGCCAAGGAGGAAGAGGAGCCGAGTTAGGGATCAAGGCCAGAAGCAGAGGCGACATAACAGTAGCAGTGAAGGTAACCCCTTTCACTCTCAAGACAGCTTGGCATTTCATGTCATCATATAGTTAAAATCCAAACATAGAAACATTAGGAAGCATGCTCACACTTAGGCTTACCACTCCAGATCTGTAGCTTCAAAAACATTGATAGTACCAGCCTCGTACCATAAGAAAAACTACAAGGCTATCTTTTTGTTCAAATCAACAGTAAACTCAAAGATTTCGAAACCTGTTAAAATCCCATGAATCCTTAACCAAGTCGTAAGGGAATTTCAAACTAGCTAAGTAGAGAGACTTAGCTTTAAGGGTTCGTCGGCGGCGCTGACTGCGAGACAGCGGCGACCCGTTGTCAGAGCAGCACGTGCGGCGGAGAGTCGAGGCTGCAGGCGATCCCCGACTCGCAGACCCCAGGAGTGGGATGAACGAGCGGCGACTACCCTGAGACGAGCCGAGACAGGCGCGCTCAAACCCTCCGTCGTCTTCACGGTAGTGGCTGGACGAGCAGCGTCAGGGTGAGCGACGGACGATGTTCTTCTGGGGAGGAGTCGACCACGAAGCCGGCCGGGCGGGGGCGAGAAACCGTTGGTACTGGCGGCGAGTCGATGGACTCCAAGGGACGATGGCCGCGTGGTTTCCAAGAGAAAAGAGAGGAAGCAGCCACTAAGAATGAGAGTGTGAGACGAAAGAGAGAAAGGTAGCGCCGACGATGGTGGTGCACGGCAGCCGGTGCATCAGCGATTTCCGTCGAGAGAGGGGGCAGATTGAGAAGCTAGGGATTTAGAAATCAAATTAGAGAAGAGGAGGTGGGCCGATGCTATTTGGAGGAATAGAAAATTGGGCCTCAGTTTAAAACAAAAAAAAAAAGAAAGAGAAGGGGATTTGGGCCTGAGGGAATAAAAATAGTCTGGGCCGAAAATGCCTAAGAATTTACTTCTGGAAATAATTCCTAAGCCACGGGAGAAGGAAATAATAAGCCGTGAGGGACAGCCTTTCGGAAAATAATTTAAGCCGTGTTGAAATGGTAGTCGATAAAATAATTAAAGCGGACTTTAATAGTCGCAGTTTTAATTAAAGAATTTAGATCTCTAAGATTTGGAACGAAAGAGATGAAATAAAATAGCGCACGCTTAGGCATGCATTCATGCAAGATAAACAATTATATTTTTTTTAAAGCCTAATTTAAGTATATTAAATTTTGTAAAGGAAAGTCGTCGCTCGACGAGTAATCTCAGGACAGGAAAGCACCGTTTTGCAAGAATTTAAGCAATTAAGGTGGGCCTTCTCTTCCTTCTTTTAAAGCGTGTTTTATGTGAAAACATGATTATTTGAATGAGTTGTCATGCCATGTTTTGTTTTATGATTGCCTATCTGTTGGCTATGCCAACCCAGTTAAATCGAATTCGGGTCCCAGTAGGTCAGTAAATCCTACTCGGACTAGTGTACACATAGGGACCGTGAGCTAGCGCTAGGTTGGCCGGTCCGTGGGTCGTGAGCTAGCGCCAGGTTGGCCGGCCCAGTGGTCGTGGAATGTGGCCACATTCCCGATTCACGCAGCTGATATGGCATATCATCAGAAGTTTAAATGACTGCAGTCTATTTTCAGAAAGAAATAACAGATTTTAGTGACCGGGATAGATTTTCAGTAAAACCCCGCGTTCACTCAGCTTGGCTGACAACTAAAAGAAAATATTTTCGGCATGAGCCCACTGAGTGCATCAAGTACTCAGCCCTGCATTTTGTTTTCCTTAATGTGCAGGTTGATTGTTGTCGAAGCCGAGGAGGTGTTGGGACAGAAGACTAAATAAGCAGAAGGATAGCTGGTGTAGTATGTCTTCATACATACTACATCTGTCTTGGTACTCTTCCGTTGCGCAAATTTTAGAACTTGCTTTCAGCAAAGACAATTGTTCCATAACTACTCTGATTCAGTATAATTTGTACCCTCAACACATTTCAGACAATGTTTTCCTTTGATCTAAGCATCTTATGATGAGTTGAGACAGCTTCAGTAAGTTTTAGTCGCGATATAGCTACACTTTCTTTGACTAGGGAGATGTGGTCGTGACAGAGTGGTATCAGAGCACTTTTCTTTCGCTCTGACCCAAGAACCTTCTTTCTAAGCCTCAGTCCAGAACAGTAGCACTAGGCTAGAAAGTGAACAGAATGATCAGTACAAGATCCCAACACCTCAGCTCGACACGATCAACTGCACCAGAAACAGGGGTCGACGCCCGCTCGTCCAGAAAAGAGAATTTTAAAGAAAGAAAATATTTTTCCATTTTGAGAAGGAAAATGAAATTTTCTAAGTTTTCAGAAAAAAAAAAAAAAAAATTTCATAGCCCTAAATGGGAACGAAAATGTTTATTTGAAAAGTTTGCAAGACGCAACGTGCTAGCTGATACTTTGCATGAGATATGCTTAATGTATCTGTGATTTATGTTTAAAGAGCTTGACATGAATGTATAGATGTCATGGGGACTATGTATGTGAACCTAGAGTGCTTTAGAAAAGTACCTTAGGTGAGACATGCAGAATCAAGTACTAGCAGAACGAGAATTTGTTACCGCCCCCCAGGGCGACGAGACCAACTAAAACCCATCAGTTTGGGCAAGCTTCAAATTCCAAGGAATTATGAGAAAGGAAAGACGAGCCAAAAAGTACTATTGTACTACTTATAGACAGCAATTAAAGGAAGTCCATTCTTTTAAGCAAACAGATAGTATACATATGTATACTAGACGATGAACCAAGAAGTTCCCAATGTCTTTACAAAGACCAAGTCATAACGAAAATAGTTTACTTTCCAGCCTGTTCGGGAGATGCATCCCTACACGGAAAGAGATCGTACCCGCGATCTAGTAAAGTGATCTAATGTGGCGTAACAAGCCCAAGTGGCTACGTGATCCAGAAGCGATACTTATAGCGTGCTACGAAGCACGAGGGAGAATGTAATGTTTTACCAGAATCAGCGTTCTAAGTTATCGAGAACGATATGAAAGTATGACCTCCAGCTGCGGTTATCAGTTTAACAGCACGAGGAACCCCATCTTGGAATGTATGGTTTCCCAGAACGCGTTTATCATGTGCGAGCTCCACAAGAAAAACAAGGGAGTGTCACATAACTAGAACCGATGATTATAATCAATAGTACTTACTTGGATTCCCAATGAAATCCCTTCTAAGAGTCCTTCCAAGGACGATACCCTCGTCTATTCAGACTCTAGTTTTGACTCGCAAGTACCATGTCAGTGTTCCTTTTTCTGTGCGAGGTTTGACTCATTTCCAGCTTATGGACTGCAGTCCTTTTTGACTCATCGTACATAAAGAGTAAAGTTTTGACTGTTTAAGCTCCAGTCGTAAACCCTAAATTCTACAGTTGTTCATATCCATGATCTTCGGAATGAGCGTATTCCTCAGACATTCTTTGAACCTCCGGGACAACGATGTCCTGTCGGCTATTAAGACCTTTGATTGACTCACGTTCTGCAAGTAGTACGCCACTTTCATTCTCTTCAGGAAAGCGGCGACTCAGTTTCAGTTCCCAAATTTTGGATACCTTTATGTTTCAAGCATCGTTATTTGTTGTTGTCTCCTTTGAGCCACAATATTGGAGATTTATATCTCGATTTCTTAGACCTATGCAATGAAATTTCCTTCTTACGATGCTTACGTTGTGATCCCCAGAGTGATCAAGACAGTTAAACATTTTCCTCAGGGAATTTCATGTGGTGCTGGAACTTTTGTTTACCTCCCTATTTTGAAATCCTACAAAGGTGAAATTTTTCGACCTCGATCCCAGTACATGTATTATTCCTAGTCTCGGAATTTTTCTGCAGCTCGAAGTTAAGGCAAGCATATTGCACCTTTCCCTAACGAGCTTGCCCTAGCTGATTTTTCTGAATAGTTCATTTCAGTGCGTTGCCTTAATGAACCTATGAAATCATTGATGTGATTTTGTTATTCCATATCAAGATGCCTTTGAAGCATGATCAATGTTTCCTTCATTGCAATCGCCTACGTTTATAAATTTTCACGGTTGATCATCTTAGGCGATGACATGTTTGAACCCCTGTCCTTGATGCTCAGATCCTTTCAGTTTAATTGGACAACTATATTGTCCTATTTTGCAGCTTACTATGGGAATTTACAGTTAATTCATTTCCATCCAGTTTTCATGACCTATCTCATGATTATTTCTATCTCCCACCAGGGGTGAGCCTCAGCTTCTATGAGTTTGCCTGGAACCAGTTGAGCTACGTAGTTCATTGAATGAACTCAATACTTACCTTCAAGGTCGATTATCGACGAAAATTCATATAAGTTGAACAAGAGATGTTATTCTAGTCCAGTTGGGTATTCAGTAGCCCTTCAAATTTTCAGTCATACTCTCTTGTGTGAATAATAATCCAAGTTAAGACTATTAGATTAATCATCGAGTTATTGATACGAGGCTAGCAGAAAAAGGCATGGTCTCAATTTCTTTCAGATACGCATAATAAATACGTCCCCATGGAGACACGTGAAGGAAATGATGCACCAACCAGAAGCGTCGCATAACCGACAGCAAAGCGTTAAATACTTCGAATCTACGTACCGCTTGTGACAAGCAGGTGGAAGATCGAATATTTTGTTGTATAGAGAAGCAACTAGCCTTGGGTAGAGAAATATCAAGGAATATTTGTGGATTAAATGATGTCCGAAGACGTAAAAGACCTATATGGTAGTTTGAACGATCAAAATGCTTACTCCGAGTAAGATAAGTAAGCCACAAGAACAAAGACTCAATTATGGGCATGTAACGAAAGCCATGGAGAAAGTACGAGTGTATTCGTAGTTTATGTTTGACGGAACAAATCCCATCAGCAAAAGGGATTCGTCTAAGAGGTGGCCAGGAAAAAGGCTAAAGCTGGAGAGACATTCGGGAAGAGGAACGCGTGATAGCACCGCTACCCTCACCGTCCCTACTATGAAGGGAGAAATTGAATTTTTCCTTTTAAAAGAAGTTATCGCAAGAGAACAGGATTTAGAGCCCTATAATATAGAGCAAGGGCAAACGTGGGCAATAAAATGCGACGAATTATTCTACGATATGCCACGTCTCAATTAAGCAGCTCAGAAAGGAGCTGTCGATAGAGTTTTGTGTTAATCTGGACTCGAGATCTAGATCACTTTGGAAAGTCATGCTAGATGATTTCACCATGAATCGCTCAGTCGAACCAAAAGGGGCATGGAGACAGTAGCGTTGGGAGAAAGAAGCCAACACCTCCACATGCACTAAACCAATATTCAAGGATTGACGCGAGTAGAACAAGTCTGTACTAAATCATGACGAAAGAGTCGCAGTAAGCACAAAAGCACCTTGAAAGCGGTAAAAGTAGACTACCTCAACTGAGCGAGAGGTTACGAGATCATTATGGCAGCTCAATGACTACCTTTACGATCGATGCAAGCGTTAGAGAACTCAATACCTGGCGATGAAATCTAAGATTATAGATAGCTTCATCACCCAGACGAAATGAATTACTAAAGGAATGACTTGAATCAGTCATATTATCTCAGTCACCATATAGAATGGCGCTCAAGAAATAAGAAGAACTTAAGATCCAGTTACAAGAATAAGTAGACCTGGGTTTCATCAGACCCAGTGTATCGTTTTTGGGCGCATCAGTACTCTTCATGAAGAAGAAGGATGGGACTTTGCGAATGTGTATCGACTATCGAGAGCTAAATAAGTTAACCCTCAAGAACAAGTACCTCTACCGAGAATCAACGACCTCTTCGACCAGCTGCGAGGAGCCAGCGTATTCTCGAAGATGGGCTTGAGATCGGGTTATCACTAGCTGGGAGTTCGACAAGACGGTATACCTAAGACTGCACCTCGCACCAGATATGACCATTACGAGTTTACTGTAATGCCTTTTTGGGCTTACAAACGCCCCAGCCGTGTTCATGAACCTAATGAACCGCGTGTTCCGCCCATATTTGGACAAGGTCGTCCTAGCTTTTAAAGACGACGTGCTCATGTACTCAAAGAACGAGAAGAAACACGAGGAGCGCTTGAGAACTACGTTAGAGACGTTAAGAGCCGAGAAGTTCTATGCTAAGTTTAGCAAGTGTGAGTTCTGGCTTAACAAAGTGAACTTTCTTGGACACTTAGTGACAGTAGAAGGGATCCGAGTAGACCCTGCTAAAGTTGAAGCCGTGCAACGTTGGCAGTCACCAGCGACGCCTAATGAAATTCGGAGTTTCCTAGGACTGACATGATGCTACCGAAGGTTCATTGAGGGGTTTTCTAAAATAGCGAGGCCGATGACTCAACAGCTCAAGAAAGGAGTTAAAGTCAATTGGACCCCAGAATGTGAAGCAAGCTTCCAGTTGCTAAAGGAAAAGTTGACCACAGCGCCAGTTCTAGCTGTGCCAGAAGCGGGAGTCAACTATGTGGTGTATACGGATGCATCGAAGGTCGGACTCGGGTGCGTGCTGATGCAGAAAGGCAAGGTGATAGCATATGCGTCACGCCAGTTGAGGCCGCACGAGTTGAACTACCCGACGCACGACCTGGAACTAGCAGAAGTGGTACACGCTTTGAAGATTTGGGGACATCACCTCTATGGAGTTCGATGTGAGATCTTCACAGATCATAAGAGTCTCAAATACTTCTTCGAGCAGAAGGACCTGAATATGAGACAGCGCAGATGGCTGGAACTAGTCAAAGACTACGACTGTGGTATAAATTACCACCCAGGCAAAGCCAATGTGGTAACAGATGCCTTGAGCAGAAAGACTGCGCCTCAAGTGGCTACTTTCCTCACCCTAGAGGAAGAGCTTATCCGGGAATTCGCCAAGATGCGACTGGAGATAGTGAGAGCCCCGGAGACAGTGGACAACAGAATATCCACCTTGGTCTTAGAACCAGATTTAAGAGCTAGAATCATTGACGCCCAGAGATACGATGAAGCCCTAGAAAAGGTTCGTCTCAGAGTGAGGACCGGAAAAGGGGATTGTTACCGCGAAGAGGCGGATAATGCTCTCACTTTCAAAGGGAGACTATGCGTACCCAAAGAGGAGGCACTTAGGAACGAGGTCATGAGTGAAGCTCATGAGACACCCTACACTGCCCATCCTGGGAGTACAAAGATGTATCAGGACTTGAAGAAGCAATTTTGGTGGGATGGCATGAAGAAAAGCATAGCATCGTTTGTAGAAAGATGCCTGGCTTGCCAGCAAGTGAAGGCGTTACATCAACGACCCTATGGAAAGTTACAGCCTCTCGAGATTCCAGAATGGAAATGGGAGCATATAGCAATGGATTTTGTGACAGGATTGCCAAAATCACAGCGAGGAAACACTGCCATCTGGGTGATTATAGATCGACTCACCAAAAGTGCTCACTTCATACCAATTCGTATCACATACGGATCTGACAAGTTGGCACAGATTTATGTGCAAGAGATTGTGCGCCTACATGGTGTACCAGTAACGATCACCTCAGATCGAGATTCAAAATTTACTTCTAGATTTTGGATAAGCCTACAGCGAGAGTTAGGCACTCAGCTGAATTTCAGCACAGCATTCCATCCACAGACAGACGGACAGTCCGAAAGGACGATTCAGACATTAGAAGATATGCTAAGAGCCGTAGTGCTCGACCGTGGAGTAAGCTGGGAGTCAGTACTTCCACTTATAGAGTTCGCCTACAACAACAGTCACCAGGCAACTATTGATATGGCCCCATATGAGGCACTATATGGGAGAAAGTGTAGATCACCACTTTACTGGGATAAAGTTGGTGAGAGAAGGATTCTCGGACCAGACTCGGTAGAGGAGATGATAGAAATTGTCCGACAAATCCGAGGGAGAATCAAAGAAGCTCAAGATAGACAGAAATCCTATGCAGATGCTCGCAGAACGGATTTACAGTTCAAAGCAGGAGACAAGGTCTTTCTGAAAGTATCCCCATCGAAAGGGATAACCAGATTCGGCGTCAAGGGCGAGCTGAAACCGCGTTTTATCGGACCTTACGAGATCCAAGAAATAGTCGGCCCTGTGGCGTACAGATTAGCGCTCCCGCCAAGCTTCGGGAATGTTCACAATGTGTTTCATGTATCACAGTTGAGAAAGTATGTGTTTGACCCCAAACACATAGTGCACCAAGAAGAAATGGTGTTAGAACCAGATTTGAGCTATGAAGAAAAGCCAGAAGCAATTCTGGACAGAAAAGTTAAAGAGTTGAGAAATAAAAATATCGTAACAGTGAAAGTCCTATGGAAGCACCACGGACGCGAGGAGGCGACGTGGGAGCTCGAGGACCAGATGAAAGAAAAGTACCCGCAGCTTTTTGCCTAACCGAGACAAAATTTCGGGACGAAATTTTTGTTAAGGGGGGTAGAATGTAATAGCCGAAGACTTAGATTCTCGGGAGTTACGAAATAAAATACTAGAACTTTAATTAAAGTATGAATGAGTATTTTTATTTCTTGAAAAAGGGTACAGTTATAATTTTTTTTCAGAATCTCAAACAAAAGAATTTCATTCTTTGACGACAAAAAAATAAAAGTCGAGCTACACTATTACATCTAGAAATCCCTAACAACTACTTTGGCCTTCGTCACCGGGCCATCTCTGCCCCAGATTTTCAAACGAGCCGGGAGGGTGAGACCACGAGGAAAGACAGCCTCGTTGGCCAACCGCAACCCCTGCCAGAAACCACAAAAAAATGAGAGTTAAATGTATGGAATAGAATGCAAACTAACATCATGTATTGAAAGGGGAAAGAGAGACAGTACCTTTTAGAAAAGTGAGTGAAGGTTGGGCCGAGAAGGGCAAGATCAGCCAGTCAAGTTCCCCTCCAATCGCTGTACTGCGAGGCTGCAGATAACAGCCTGTACCACCCCTTTCACACCTGATATGGTCATGGATATCAGCCACAAAAGCTATCTCCTGTGTGCACCTGCAATAAGAGACAACAGCCATTAATTCACCAAGTACTAGACCCCAGATAGAGCCAAATTCAGTTAAAGGTGGAGCAAGGAATGCAGGAGTTTGTACACCAGAAATTCAGTGTTAAAATCATAACACAGCAAGGAGCACTATGCTCATTCATCTCACGAGACACCACCAAGAAACACCAGAAACAGTTGGGAAAGAAGCCAATAATTCAGAGATACACTCTGCAAAGCTGCAGACCCTCTTTAGCCAGAGATCAGCCTTTTTCAGGCTTTCAGTTAGGCCACAAGCATAAGTAAGGCCTCAGCCTCTCCTTTCCCTCAGCACAAAAAGATCGATTACAAGATAGTGAAGTAAAGGGTGAGAAGGACCAAGGCAGAGAGGGATCGAAGCCAAGGAGGAAGAGGAGCCGAGTTAGGGATCAAGGCCAGAAGCAGAGGCGACATAACAGTAGCAGTGAAGGTAACCCCTTTCACTCTCAAGACAGCTTGGCATTTCATGTCATCATATAGTCAAAATCCAAACATAGAAACATTAGGAAGCATGCTCACACTTAGGCTTACCACTCCAGATCTGTAGCTTCAAAAACATTGATAGTACCAGCCTCGTACCATAAGAAAAACTACAAGGCTATCTTTTTGTTCAAATCAACAGTAAACTCAAAGATTTCGAAACCTGTTAAAATCCCATGAATCCTTAACCAAGTCGTAAGGGAATTTCAAACTAGCTAAGTAGAGAGACTTAGCTTTAAGGGTTCGTCGGCGGCGCTGACTGCGAGACAGCGGCGACCCGTTGTCAGAGCAGCACGTGCGGCGGAGAGTCGAGGCTGCAGGCGATCCCCGACTCGCAGACGCCAGGAGTGGGATGAACGAGCGGCGACTACCCTGAGACGAGCCGAGACAGGCGCGCTCAAACCCTCCGTCGTCTTCACGGTAGTGGCTGGACGAGCAGCGTCGGGGTGAGCGACGGACGATGTTCTTCTGGGGAGGAGTCGACCACGAAGCCGGCCGGGCGGGGGCGAGAAACCGTTGGTACTGGCGGCGAGTCGATGGACTCCAAGGGACGATGGCCGCGTGGTTTCCAAGAGAAAAGAGAGGAAGCAGCCACTGAGAATGAGAGTGTGAGACGAAAGAGAGAAGGGTAGCGCCGACGATGGTGGTGCACGGCAGCCGGTGCATCAGCGATTTCCGTCGAGAGAGGGGGCAGATTGAGAAGCTAGGGATTTAGAAATCAAATTAGAGAAGAGGAGGTGGGCCGATGCTATTTGGAGGAATAGAAAATTGGGCCTCAGTTTAAAACAAAAAAAAAAAAAAAAAGAGAAGGGGATTTGGGCCTGAGGGAATAAAAATAGTCTGGGCCGAAAATGCCTAAGAATTTACTTCTGGAAATAATTCCTAAGCCACGGGAGAAGGAAATAATAAGCCGTGAGGGACAGCCTTTCGGAAAATAATTTAAGCCGTGTTGAAATGGTAGTCGATAAAATAATTAAAGCGGACTTTAATAGTCGCAGTTTTAATTAAAGAATTTAGATCTCTAAGATTTGGAACGAAAGAGATGAAATAAAATAGCGCACGCTTAGGCATGCATTCATGCAAGATAAACAATTATATTTTTTTTAAAGCCTAATTTAAGTATATTAAATTTTGTAAAGGAAAGTCGTCGCTCGACGAGTAATCTCAGGACAGGAAAGCACCGTTTTGCAAGAATTTAAGCAATTAAGGTGGGCCTTCTCTTCCTTCTTTTAAAGCGTGTTTTATGTGAAAACATGATTATTTGAATGAGTTGTCATGCCATGTTTTGTTTTATGATTGCCTATCTGTTGGCTATGCCAACCCAGTTAAATCGAATTCGGGTCCCAGTAGGTCAGTAAATCCTACTCGGACTAGTGTACACATAGGGACCGTGAGCTAGCGCTAGGTTGGCCGGTCCGTGGGTCGTGAGCTAGCGCCAGGTTGGCCGGCCCAGTGGTCGTGGAATGTGGCCACATTCCCGATTCACGCAGCTGATATGGCATATCATCAGAAGTTTAAATGATTGCAGTCTATTTTCAGAAAGAAATAACAGATTTTAGTGACCGGGATAGATTTTCAGTAAAACCCCGCGTTCACTCAGCTTGGCTGACAACTAAAAGAAAATATTTTCGGCATGAGCCCACTGAGTGCATCAAGTACTCAGCCCTGCATTTTGTTTTCCTTAATGTGCAGGTTGATTGTTGTCGAAGCCGAGGAGGTGTTGGGACAGAAGACTAAATAAGCAGAAGGATAGCTGGTGTAGTATGTCTTCATACATACTACATCTGTCTTGGTACTCTTCCGTTGCGCAAATTTTAGAACTTGCTTTCAGCAAAGACAATTGTTCCATAACTACTCTGATTCAGTATAATTTGTACCCTCAACACATTTCAGACAATGTTTTCCTTTGATCTAAGCATCTTATGATGAGTTGAGACAGCTTCAGTAAGTTTTAGTCGCGATATAGCTACACTTTCTTTGACTAGGGAGATGTGGTCGTGACACACATGTATCATGCTCATAACTTGAATTAAAACATGCTTTAGCATATAAAATCCCTAAAACATGCTTACTACGGAATTAGCCAATTTACCTCGCTGATTCAATCAAGAATCGATGATGGCTTGCTCCGTCTCCACGTGAAGATCTTCAATACAAGACCTCGGATCTTCTGACTGGTGTCCCGGACTATGCGCTAATATTTGTGTGGGCAAATCTCACCAACGTACTAGGACTCGAATAATGGAAGACAGAAAATGCTCACGGAGGAGACACAAATTTCGAACTCTCTCTCTAGAGGGGGACGAAATTTTTATGTAGAAAAAGTGTTTTCTGTCTCCTTTATTCTCCTATTTATATTAAGTCACAAATTGGGCCCAGTCAGGAATCTAAGGAAGAATTGGATCAGGCCTCACCCAATTAGCTTTTTACTAATTAAATTGAACCCACGATTTAATATAAGCTTATATTGGAATATTACAAGCAGCCACTATAGAAGTAATATTGCATTGCCTTTCCAAATCTGAAATTACAAGTATTTCGGATTTTCTTTATTTGCGTTCCATTCATTTCCCGCGCTTAAGATAGAAACATCCATTAATTAATTAATGTCTGCTATTGACCTAATTAATCAACATATTTAATCTCCAAGAGTGGACTTATCAAGAAACTCTTATTTATTATTCATAGAGTAATCAAACTCCAACTAGCTAGGTTCCGAATAATAAAACCTTGTTTCGAGCTCCTCTTGTGGATTTTATCAAACGAGACTCTCCTCGCGCATGATTCAACGTAATAGCAATCCTAGCACCGCTAGATAATGATCACCACTACCCAATATACCTGGATTGTTGGGTTACGAAAAACCCGCACCTTTGGTAAGTCAAAGTAGTAGATACTCAATATCGTATGCTCAATGCTAACGTACATTGATTAAGAAATTATTATCAAGACCTCGTCCTTCAGTAGATAGCATAAAGACTCGTCTTGCTGTTAGATCCATTCAGTGCTATACCACACCAACGTTATCTTATTTCAATAAGGCTTAGAAATAATCGGACTGGCATTGCAACCTTTCACGATAGGTAGTCTAGGCCTATCTGGGTTGTGAAATTCTTCTTTTTCTTTGTTCAGAACTGACCGTGTTACCTTAAAGTGGACGACGCCCACAACCGGTCTACTAGAACAAAGACTTAGACTTTGTTACGTTCTTATACATTTAAATATGCAATAAACAACCATTAAATGTAAAACATAACAACATTATGACAAAAATAATATGTTTTATTCATTGGAAAATAACAAGTAGAGTTTTACAGTATCCAATCACTCGAAAGGTGATTTCTAGTATACAAAACCCTAACAACTAGGATTTCCCACTGCACAATAGTGGACTAGCAATAGGACAAGCACTAGGACATCCCAACAAACAAATTCACATTTTATATACGGAATATAAATACGGAATTAAAATTTCGACACGAATACGGAGAAAATACAATCATAATTTCATTAAATTAGAAACTTTAAAAAATTACACTTAAACAAAAAAAAACAATTTCAAGAAATTACATTAATATCAACGTGCACCCCTCCGCGTCCACAACTCTTCAATTATATCCCGCTGGAGTCGAATATGGGTTTCTTGTTGGCGCATGTCGGCATGTGCTTGGAGCCGTCCAGCGTCACCATGAGGTATCCCCATTCGTACAGTGGCGGTGGGCACGCCGTGGCTTGGCCCGACGACATCTTCATTGGTCTAATCAGTCAGTTCTGGACCTTCTTGTTCGACGATCACGTTGTGCATGATAATACACGCGTACATGATATCAGCAATGCAGTCGTCATACCACAAACGGGTTGGACCCTTCACCGCCGCCCATCGAGCCTGGAGCACACCAAATGCCCGCTCCACATCCTTGCGCGTTGACTCTTTTCGGCTCACAAAGTAGACCTTATCTTCAAGCGGGCATTTGATCGTCTTCACAAAGACGGGCCACCTAGGGTATATCTCATCCGCCAAATAGTAGCACATATGATGCTGGTTGCCGTTGGCGACAAAATTGATGGTCGGACCGAGCCCTGCACTGCTCGTTGAAAAGGGGTGACGATTGGATGACGTTGATGTCGTTGTTTGACCCAGCTATCCCAAAATATGCATGCCAAATCCACAGCCGGTAGTCAGCTACGACTTTGAGGATCATCGTGGGATTCTTGCCTTTGAAGCCAGTCGTGTAGTGCCCCTTCCAGGCGGTGGGGCAGTTCTTCCACTCCCAATGCATGTAATCTATACTGCCCAACATACCGGGAAACCCATGCATCGTCCCGTGCATATCCATCAAATCCTGGCAGTCTTGGGGGGTATGCTTCCGCAGGTACCTCTCCCTGAATATTTGAATGACGCCCTGACAAAAATACTTGAGACAGTCGCGGGCAGTCGTCTCGCCAATGTGGAGGTACTAGTCGAAAATGTCAGCCGCGCCTCCGTAAACCAAATGCCTAATTGCAACAGTGCACTTCTGTATAGGCGAGTGACCGGGTCTGCCACTTGCATCCTCCCTGAATCGGAAGTACTTGTACCAACGCTCTAAAGCGTTCACGATACGCATAAATAGATAGCGGTGCATCCTAAAACGCAGCCATAAGAAGTTGTCCCCAAACCGTGGTTGCTCACTGAAATACTCCACAAACAACCGTTGGTGTGCAGCGACGTGGTCCCGGGGTATTACAGCTCGATGCTGGATTGGGTGAGGTATCGTCGGCTGCTGCTGCTGCTGCATGGCCTCCCTCATCAGCCGATTTATCTCAGCGGACGTATAGGCCCGTATCTGTTAGCGGATTTGCCGCGCTACTTCACTAACCCAGCCACCACCACCCGCAACACTACCACTGCCACCCGCACCACTACCATCCGCACCAAAAGTAGTGAAAGTAGAGTTAGTGGATTGTGGGGTCCATGTCCTAAAATAGAAAGATTCTAAAGTTTCTATTTTTAAGGAACGACCCAAAATGGAAATAGTTGCTATTTTTAAAAAACGGAGGGAGTATTAAAAAAATAAAACAACTATCAAATTTAGGGTTTATGAACACACTGTCAATGTAATGTATTAAATATATCGAAGACATGATAATGTCAACACAATGTCATATTAACATTGTACAAGTATTATATTTACAGATGAATGATATGCTACATACCTTATGTTAGCACCACTCTCGTTCATCTCACATTTAATGTTGTTCGTTCCGAGTATATATTTAGTTTGATTCTAATACATTAAAAAATGTTACTGAAAATTTAAAATTCACAAAATTTATAAAAATCAAAGCTTGATTTGTTATTTCATTGATACATTAACAAATGATGCTCAAATAAGGTATGCATCAATCATTTCTCCATGTTTACATATATATATATAAGTGGGATGTAATCAAATGCAAACTCTAAATATTGTACAAACTCCAAACTATGATCTAGACCGTTAAAAAATGTCAACAGATGACAAAATAATATCAACAAAATATGTCAACACAATGTCAACGGTTGATGCATTGTAAAATTTTAAGATTTTAATGCCAACACATTGTCAACCGTTGACACTGTGTTGACATTCCCTCTGTCCTACAATAAAATGTAAGTGAAGTGAATTAGTGGAATATGAGACCTACTTACCATTTATGGTAAAAATGGAATGTGACTCTTACTGTGCGACAGAATGAAATGAAAAATGTGATTCTTATTGTGGAACGAAGGGAGTATTATTTTGTCGTATGTTGACATTTTTAACGGTGTAGAAGATAGTTTGGAGTTTGTACAATATTTAGAGTTTACATTTAATAACATCAACACATCTCATCCAAAAACTAGATCTAATGACCCTATTTCGGTCTCTAGTTCAATTTTTAAAATTAGTTCGGCACTGCTCACAACTCAAACTTACAAATTTTAAATTAGATGTTAATTGTCACGATTCATCATTATCTATTTTTATATATTAAATCATTTAATAAATCAAGGTTTATTCAACGCCTTTCTTATCCCATGTCATATATTTTTATAAAATTATTATTTATTCACTTTCAAGTTTAAATATACTCCCTCCGTCCCTCAAATATTGTCCCACTTTGACTTGACACGAATTTTAAGAAATATAATTAAAAGTGAGTTGAAAAAGTTAGTAGAATGTGAGTCCTACTTTTATATATTAGTTTTATAATAAAATGTGAGCAGGAATGAGTTAGTGTAATAGAGGTCCATTAACTGTTAGAGTTTGTATACTAGAAATCACCTTTCGAGTGATTGAATACTGTAAAACTCTATATGATATTTTCCAAAGGAATAAAACAGATTATTTTTGTCCTAATGTTGTTATGTTTTACATTTAATGAATGTTTATTGCATGTTTAAATGTATAAGCAACATAACAAAGTCTAAGTCTTTGTTTCAGTAGACCGGTTGTGGGCGTCGTCCACTTTAAGGTAACGCGGTCAGTTCTAAACAGAGAAAAAGAAGAATTTCACAACCTAGATAGGCCTAGACTACCTATCGTGAAAGGCTGAAATGTCAGTCCGCATATTTCTAAGCCTTACTGAAATAAGATGACATTGGTGTGGTATAGCACTGAATTGGATCTAACGGCAAGACGAGTCTTTATGCTATCTACTGAAAGACGAGGTCTTGATAATTAATCTCTTAATCAATGTACGTTAGTATTGAGCATACGGTATTGATTATGCACTACTTTGACTTACCAAAAGGTGCGGGTTTTTCGCAACCAAAGAATCCTGGTATATTGGGTAGTGGTGATTAATATCTAGCGGTGCTAGGATTGCTATTATATTGAATCGTGCGTGAGGTGAGTCTCGTTTGATAACGTCCACAAGAAGAGCTCGAAACAAGGTTTTATTATTCGGAACCTAGCTAGTTGGAGTTTGATTACTCTATGAATAATAAATAAGCGTTTCTTGTTAAGTCCACTCTTGGAGTTAATAATATGTTAATTAATTAAGTCCATAGCAGACATTGATTAATTAATGGACGTTTTTATCTTAAGCGCGAGAAATTAATGACAAACAAATGGAAACCCAGAATACTTGTTATTTCGGATTTGGATGGGCATTGCAATATTACTTTTGTAGTGGCTGCTCGTAATATTCCAATATAAGCTTATATTAAATTGTGAGTTCAATTTAATTAGTAAAAAGGTAATTGGGGGAGGCCATATCCAAATTCTTCCATAGATCCCTGACTGTGCCCAATATGTGACTTATTATAAATAGGAGAATAAATGAGACAGAAAATACATATTATTTTCCACAAAATTTTCGTCCAGCTCCTATCCATCATAGGAGACGATTTTTGCTCTCCTCCGTGAGTAGTTTCATTCTTCTTTATTTGAGTCATAGTATTCTGGTGAGATCAGCCCACACTGATATCAGATTACAGTCCGAGAACCAGTCAGAAGATCCATGGTTTAGTACTCAAGATCTTCACGTGGAGAAGACGCGAGCCATCTTCGATTCTTGAGTGAATCAACGAGGTAAATTGGCTAACTCCGCAGCAAGCATGTTTTAGGGATTATTTGCACTAAAACGTGTTTAAAGTCAAGTTTTTTTTATTACAAATAAACTCCTATACTATAGAAATGAGGAAATTATAACTGAGGCCAAGAGGGCTCGAACTCGGCACCTCATACATTAATGTCTAAGCTCCTTGCCGCTAGGGCAAAGGCTCTGGACACGTGTTTAAAGTCAAGTTATGAGCATGATACATGTGAGAATTACGCGAATAGAATTTGTCAAAATAATCTGCTAAATAGATCAAAATTTATGTGATCCGTTTTGAACGAACGCTTCTGCCGCCAACCCCAACACTAACAAAAATGGTAAAAATATGAGACAAATTTTGTAGGACGGACGAAAATGGAAAAATTGGACAAATTTTCAGGGACGGAGGGAGTATATCCTAAAATTCTCATTATTAAATATTTTATGTTTTAAAAATACGACTACAATTTTATCATTATGTACTGGATTGATTATATATTAATTTTATCATTAGCAATTCAATTAGATCAAAATCCAAGAGTTTAGAGTTAGAACGGAAATCTTTTGATTCAAGTTCAAAATTAACCAACAATCTAAGTGAGATTAAGCTTGCCCCTAATCTTGATTCGTAAGTATAAATATAGGTTTGGGTGACAATAAGAGCGGTGAGAATTGTTTCCTAATTAGTGATCTTGGTTGGCCAATCAATTACGCGGTCCGACATATCATATTGCATGTATTCGTGCACACTATGCTTCAACTGGATTCAAGATTCAACACACAGGAGTGAGTTCACCTAAAGCAACAATTTTTCAAACCTTAAATCCCAGTATTCCAACACTTTCTTCCTCTCACAAAATTATCTCATTTTTTTTGTTTTGGGATTGAAAACAACAACTTTCTCATCTCATCTCATCTCATCTCATCTCTATCCGACAAATTATTCTCCTTTCCCCGGATCAATTTCTGCATTTCCATCTCAAAACTCTACTTTTTTCTTGGCGACTAAAAATGAAATCTTGTTTTTGTTTCACCGTCTTGAGAAAAAGAGATTAGACAATTGGAACAACTACTCTGCAATGGCTGCTTTTTAAGAGTAGTGTGAGTTTTTTTGTTTTTAATTAGTTGTCAAACAAAGTGGATTTTGTTTTTTACCTGTATTTTTGATGCAATGCCTTGTAGTCTAATTGAAGCATTAAGTTTTGGGGGGAGCTGTGGATTTTGAGTTTGAATTTACGAGAATGTCTAAATCCGAAGCCTCAGAAAATGATATGAGGTCTTTGGCTCTGACTCCAACATGGTCCGTGGCTTCTGTTTTGACCATGTTTGTTTTCGTTTCACTGCTTTTGGAGCGATCGATTCACCAGTTAGGACTTGTAAGTTGCATTCTGTTTAACGTTGAAATTCTTGCCTGTTTCTTGTTATACTTGTGTTATGCCAGGTTTTTGTTTTTTTGATAAATGCAGTATCTCTGTTTGATTTAAGGATACTCTGTTGTTTCGATTTCTGTAATGGATGGTTTGGATTGTTAGGCTGTTTGGCTTTGTTGATGGTGACAATGGAGTATATGTTTGCTATTTCTTCTGAGTTTACTCATGAAATCCTCTACAAATTGTGGAAATAGTGGGTTTATTTTATCTAATAATTCAATATTGCTTGATTTAAGTAAGTCAGTGGACATTGGTAGGAATGGCGACGAATTATTCGTGTGTATAGCTCCTTACATAGCTGACCCCAGTTGTCCCTTAGTTTTGTTGTTATTACGATCTTCTTTGTGTTTCAGTAGTACTAGTTATGCTTATTAAAAGGGATAGAAAAGTAGGAATGTATATATCTCCAACTTTGTCAGCAATTGAATGTCGTATTTCTATGAGCTTATGCATTCTTATACTTTCATTTTCAGTGGCTGAAGAAAACTGATCGGAAACCTTTGCTTGCTGCTGTTGAGAAAATGAAGGAAGGTAACGTGATGATTCATGCAATTCTGTATTGAGAGTCTTGTAGAATGAGAGCCGTTTGGTCTATGGAAAACTTTTCTTTTGTTGGTTCCGTATTGTTGCAACATTGGTTCTTTTCCACTCCTTGCCTCACTTAGTGACACTGCTGCTACAGAGTTGATGCTTCTCGGGTTCATATCCCTTCTCCTCACTGCAACTTCGAGCATTATATCAAACATTTGCATACCATCGAAGTTCTATGACAGTGCGTTTGCCCCGTGCACAAAGAAAGAAGTCGATGAGGAAACAGAAGATTTACAGGAGCGTGGACTTCTGACGACCTTCTTTGGTCATCACTCACACAGGAGAGTATTGATGGATCTAAATCAGAATACTTGCTCAGAGGCATGTTATTGTAATAAAATCATGAGCCAAAATACACACTTATGTTTCTTTCCCATAGTTGTCATATGGTTTAATCTTTTCATATCTGTATACAAACTTACAGAGTTTATGACCTCTCGCGCAGAACAGCGAACCGTTTGTGTCTTATGAAGGACTCGAGCAGCTCCATAGGTTCATTTTTGTTATGGCGATTACACACATATCTTACAGCTGCCTAACAATGTTGTTGGCAATTGTAAAGGTAGTACTTTGATGGTTCAGTGTATTTGCTACTGAAATACCTATCAGGCTATTTTCATATATGGCATTTCTAAAAATATTTTTCGAATTTATTTCAATCCTTTTATCAAGTTAAGAGATTCCACTATGTATTTTCTATTATTTCAAAAGTTTATGAATATGACCTTGTTTGCCCCTTCAAGAGTTCTAATATTTGTTGCTCAACATTTCTACTAGATTCACAGTTGGAGAGCATGGGAGGATGAGGCTCACTTGGACAGGCATAACTCTTTAAGTGGTAAATACAAAGCAATTTGTTTATACTGCAATTTGACCTTGTAACTTATTTACTGTGACATTTGTTTTTCTCAATATGAATTCTTGAAATTATGCTTCTTTTGAGTATCAGACATGGATTTTGAATGAACTGAAAAGAGCCCCTTAATAAACTGCCAATGAAGGCTATAGACTAAAATGCTAACTTTATTTGAGGAGAGAGTTATAACAATGAAATATTTCACCTCATTCTGCTATCCTGGGCTTTAAATCTCAAGATTTTCCGAATTAACTTGTACCATTTTGATTTGGCTCACACCACAAGTAGGTAGCATATAGTCTGTGGTTAAAACGGATTCATGCTCTGGCTACTGGCTAGAAATGAATTTCTGTTGATAATTTCATATAAAAGCTTAAACTTTAGAGAGGAAAATCATTCAATGATATCTAGTAACTTCAATAAGAATTCTGATTTTCCTTGTAATCTTTTAAATATAATGGTAGGCAGTGGGTTTTGAGCAGATACCCTTTTTATGGCCCGGGTATTGTAGCATGTTGCATGATTACCTCATCAAAAAACTTAGGGGAAAATCATGTACTAATATTTAATTGCTATAACATTTTCCCTTCACATAATGATATCAGAATTTCTATATAACTTGAGCTCTTTGCCTCTAAATGCCTGATATTTAATACTCCCTCCGTCTCATCTCAAGTGAACGTGAGTTAAGAAATGATATTTATTGAGTTAAGAGGAGAGAGAATCAAGTAGAGAAGAATAGAGGGAATAATGTAGGAGAGAGTAAAGGTGTTGCTTTTTGCTCAAAAGGAAATTGATCACTTGGGACGACGAAAAATAGAATATCAATCAGTTATAGTGGGACGGAGGGAGTAACTAATAATGTAACTAGAAGTGGAAGTGAACAAATATGAATAATTCAACTAAGACTCATGCTCTGGGCATCACCGAGTCAGTAGCTTTAATATTTACTCATGCATTTTCATCTGTGCAGCAAAAACCAGAGCAATGACAATGCAGAGGCAATCAACTTTTGTGAGACTCCATACATCAACTCCTATGCAGAGGAACAACTTTTTCGTTTGGGTGGTAGGTTCACTGAGATCTTGCATGAAGAGCTCATTATTGTTGTTGTCTAACATGGATCATGGTTATATCATAATCTTGAATGATTTAATTATGATACCTATTTGCATAAGGGAACTGTTCTTCATTTCACTCGCTAAATTCTTATTGTCCATTCATTTATAAATATTTGTTTGCAATAGTTGATGTTTTAAGATGATGCTCTATGAGAGGCTAGACACAATATTCATCTGATTAGATAGTATTGATGCATATCCAGACATGCTTCTTCCGCCAGTTTGGGAGTTCAGTTGCTCGTGCAGATTACCTTACCCTTCGTCAAGGATTCATCACGGTACGTGAACATTAACTTCATTTCATTATTCTCTAAAGTAGAAAAACATGTACTATGATTTATGTTCAAAGCGTTGTTCTCCATGAAAAAATTCCATTACTTCAATACTTGTTTCCAAATACGACGACAAGTCAGGACAATTTATTGCAAAATGACGTCGGGTTTTTAGGCTGCAGAAATTTCTGTCCTAACAGGTACTTGAATCCAGTGTATACACCTAGGATGACTTATCTCTCAAACCTATAATTTAGAAACGCCTATCTGCATGGACACTATTGACATTCATGAAAGCAATTATTATAGATGTCTCATACTTGATCTCTTTGGTATATCGTTTATATGCCATTTTCTTCGAAAGATGACGTCTTATATAACCACTTTGTCAACTTTCCATACAAAAATGCACCTCACAAATGCTGCTATCGATAGATAATTATTTTATCTCCCTGTTTCCCCGTACATGGATTTTCCTTAAGCCACTTTACTTTCCATTGGATTCACATCAATTTAAGTTTTGAATTGGACACATTAAGCTTAGTGTTTACTTTTCTATTTCTCTTTTATGGCAGAACCACAACCTCACATCAACATATGATTTCCACAGCTATATGATTCGTTCTATGGAAGAAGAGTTTCAAAGGATAGTTGGTGTCAGGTATGGAAAATTATCATTCCAAATGTCAATAGTTCTAACAATCTTCATTACTCAAACATCATACTCTTGCTTCTTAAACTAAGGCAAAAGTTCTATGCTAGATTGGCAGAATTCCAAGCTCCTATCATTTTGACTGACAGCGGAGCTAGAATAACTGAAGTTAATGTTCATAAACTGTTAATAGTACTTTTTACTACTTATCATGTGCCAATAAATGAAGGATTATAGTACATCTCTATTTGTGCAGTCTAATCCCAAAGTTTTAAATCTAGTATGAGCTGGCGTGAGCTGTGTACGAAGCTAATTAGTTCAAATCCGTTAATATATGTGTTGCTCTATGATCATTGTGAAAGCTTTCTGACACACCCTTGTGGATTTTACAGCGCTCCACTCTGGGGATTTGTTGTTGCTTTTATGCTGTTCAATGTAAAAGGTTGGTTAGTTAAAAGCTCCTATCATAACTCTCTCTCTCTCGGAAATGATGAGATTGACAATGGTTCATTTTCTGGTGAAACTACATTATCACTAGAGAAGATTGTCCTTATTTTTTCAATACAACTCATTTACGTGTGCAACATAATACTTGTTTGCAATCATATCCTGCTCACTTCGCTCTCGGATACTCCTACCACCACTTTAGCAGTAATGTTTATGTTATGTGCCTTTCACTTGATTTCTTGTCCACGTATTTGATCTTCTGTCCTCAACTTTTATTGCAGGATCCCATCTTTACTTCTGGATTGCACTTATTCCTGTCACCGTAAGTTACAAAACAGAAGCATATTTTTATCATTGGATATATGTTTGAGATTTTGTGTCTTAGCTTAGGACAAGTTTGATGCTCAATAAGTTGCATTCAGAAATGGGACAAAAAAGTAGGAGATTTCTTCATTTAAATAGCAGATTGTGTTGAATTGCAGCTTGTTCTACTTGTTGGCACAAAGCTGCAACATATCATAGCAACCTTGGCACTAGAGAGTGCGGGAATAACTGGGAGTTTTAACCGACCTAAGTTTAGACCCCGAGATGAACTGTTTTGGTTCAAGAAGCCAGAGCTGTTGCTGACCTTGATTCATTTAGTCCTGTTCCAGGTTTGCTACTTCTATTGGATATTCACATATGGGTTGTGCTTGTGCGTGTCTGTAATGTCCGCGTGTTTCCTTTGAATTACCTAGTGGTGTATGTTATGTTCCCGTTGAAAAATAAATTTAACACTAATGATTTCTACATTAACGCTATTGCAGAATTCATTTGAGCTCGCTTCATTCTTCTGGTTCTGGGTATGTCCTCCATTCTAGCTTTGGTTAATTTTCTTTCAAATCTTTCAAATAGTTAATAGTATAAGAATATGATGTGAAAAGATCACGAGATTTTAATGACCTGTGATATAAGTTCTCAAAGTTGGCATGCTCCAGAATTAATATTTTCAAGAAAGATATGCCTAGCATCAGGAGCCAAATTCATCATTCATCAAACTGGCTTTCCCACAAATGTCACAATTTTTTTACAATGGATAATTCGATGACTGAAGTGAAAGGTTGTGATATTCATATGCTTAAAGTTTTTGTTAATTTCAACATCGTAAATGAGGAAGTTGTGACGATTCTTTGTCTTACATTGCAGTGGCAGTTTGGCTACAAGTCTTGCTTCATAAGGAACCACTTACTAGTCTATTTACGAATAATTGTTGGGTACGCGTGCTGACTTCAATTTTTGCCACCCCCTCCCCAAAGATGACCTGGAGATTAAGATTCTCGTGTTTCTCCAGGTTTGCAGGGCAATTCTTGTGCAGCTACAGCACCCTACCTCTGTATGCATTAGTTACACAGGTGATGCGAAGCTTAAATCCTCAATAACACAAACATGTCTATGTTAGATTGCTCTCTTTTAATGTTTTGTTTCTTTTCGTTTGTTTAGATGGGAACGAACTACAAGGCAGCTCTGATCCCACGCAACATACGAGACACAATCCACGGATGGGGAAAGGCAGCTCGGAGGAGGAGAAAAATGGGCGCTTTCACAGACGATTCCACCTTCCGCACAGATACTAGCACGGTCATGTCAGTCGAAGAAGATGACCATCAGTTAATAGATAGGTCCCGATTCGCCCCTCAGTCAGCTACAGAAATCGAACTGCAACAAACCACGGTTGCAATCAGCGATGATCAGTCCCCACCATCTGCTAACGAGGGTTCAACTCTGGTCGGTACACCTCTCCTCCACTCTGCTTCTGATTCTTCCCCGGTTTCTTTGAGAATTCCACAAGAAATGGCACCAAGATATTCCTCCAAGCCGCGGTAGAAATTATAGTTTGCTAGTAGTTGTAACATACACACTTTGGTAGATGAAAACAGATGTGAACATTGAGAACGTTGTTGTATCAGAATCTGCAAAGAATTTTTGTTCTGTGTTTTCAAGTTTATGTTTAAGTAAAATTCATAGTCAAACAACTCTATCTTCGTTTTAATCCCAAGTAGTTTTAATGTACTCGTAATATTTAGCTTATAATTTAAAAGTTCTCGTAGTATAGTTTTGCATGTTTGCTGAATCTCCCCACAAGCAAATTAGCTCAAGATTTGTTTTTGTTAAGAAACAACAGAAGATTACATTAAATATAAGCATATATGATTGATAGAGGTTTCAATCAAATAAAAAGTTGAAACAAACATAGAATTAAAGGAGGATAGTGAAATGAAAGAAAGATGTTGAATAAAATGACCCATTGCTGACCACAAATACCTTCACCAAAAGAGTAAAAATTACAATTTTGGTCTTATACATATGACACAGAAATATGATGTTTGGTCCAAAACATTTATTTTTAATCAAGTCCTAAACAAATGTAATCGCCATTTTTGATGCTTCCATAAAAATCAAACGATCAACTGTGAAATTTTGACTAAATTAGAATATTAATCCATGATTAATTAAAATAAAATAAAACAGAAAATAGAAATAATAATAAATTCACTTTGCCTCTCTTCTTCTCTCCCATCCTATCTCTTTAATTTCTTCTCTCCCGTCAGCCACAAATCACAGGAGCTACGGCCACCGGCTGCAGCCTGAGTAGTGCTCAAATTCTTGATGACGAAGCTGAAATCATAAACTTCGAAACCCCCTACCTCCTTATAAACATCTACCCTCGTCACATTCTCCCCATTGTCAATCTCCGCGAAGTGAAACAACGTGTAATCCCACTTGACGTCCACCGGGAGCTCGTAAGCACCCCACCGCCGCCGCCGCCAACTCCGAACGCGGTGATCGTCGTCTCGTAGATCTTTCCGGGAGAAGTAATGAGGCTTGTGTCTGCACAAGCCACATCCTTGATTGCAGAAATCACTTTAATCGTTTCACTGTTGGTGATGGCGACGGATTTCAACGTGAGACCGTAGTCTGATAGCCACGAGTGGCCAAATACGTCGGTGTCGTTGGTGAATCCGGGGCCCCATTGATCGGAGCCGTAGAAGAAGCGCTCGTAATTGATAAGAATATAATTGGTCGAATTCAAGTGGTAGTTGAAAGGATAGGCATCATTGTCGATTCGAGTGAGGTCAATCTACGAGACGAGCGGGGAATCAGTAGAAGCAAGGTCGGCGGTGTAAGTTTTATATCATATATGTGACATGTGATAGAAAGAATTGAATTATTATTACTATAATATACTCCCTCCGTCCCCTAATAAGAGTCGCTCTTTGACCGGGCACGAGTTTTAAGAAATGTAGGGAATAGTTGGTTGAAAAAGTTAGTGGAATGTGAGACCTATATTTTTATATTGGTTTTATAATAAAATGTGAGTGGAGTGAGTTAGTGGAATGTGGGGCCTACTACCATTTATGGTAAAAATGAAGAGTGACTCTTAATGGGGGACGGCCCAAAATGGAAATTAGCGACTCTTATTCGGGGACGGAGGGAGTATTAACTTGGTATAAAACACATTTTCTCTAATCAATTAATTATAGTATTAATTGGAAAAAGTGGACGTATAACCACTTAGCCATAATATATTCCCAAAATCATAATTAGTCATTAAGTTTGACTAATATCACGTTCCTATACTAATAAGAAAACAAAATATAAATATGTATATATAAGGGCGGATTTGATTGCCATTAATCAGAAAAATCGTGGTAGTCATTATAGTGAAAGGAATGTTTCATTCCTACTAAGGAAGAAAAAGGATGCATATATACATATATATATATATATATATAGGGTTGCGTTAAAGATAGAACCATTCTTAAGTGTAGAACCTAGAACTCTACATATTTTATTCATTGGATGAGGAAAAAATGACGGTCAAGATTAAAAATCATACATATTAGACTATGTTTTCACGACATTCCGGACTCAACATGTGAAAAAACTCACATGTTGATGGAAGAATGAATGAAACGAAGAAGAGTCCATGCATGCTTTATTTTTCACTTATCTGCATTCACCCATTAATAATAGTTTTGGTTGTAATGGGAAGTTGTTGTGCAAATCAACACCATTGGATTAAAAGATCTAACGACCTCCGTTTGGCATTTGTTCTACGTTTAAGAATGGTTCTACGTTTAAGAATGGTTCTATCTTGATCACAATCCTATATATATATATATATATATATATATATTTACCGTTAAAGGTTATGGTTAATTACTAACTAATTATTAATCACAAATTAAGATCAAATTTTAATCTTTAAATTATGAAATCTAGTGATTGAAATAATATCACGTGAATTATAGTTTAAATTAAAAAATATTAAATATACTTAAAGAGTATTGATATCAATTTTTATATGAGATATTAATTTATGTAACTCTCTCGATTTAAATTATTTTTTCTTAACAAATATATCAAATTAAAGGTAATTTCAAAAGGATTATAACGAGATATCAATTGCATATGTTCCGACAATGATTGGATGATGAAATTTTATCATTTTTATTTTAATTTTTGAATATATTGATAAATAGATTTTATATCAATAAATACATCAAACAATCTCAATATAATGTATATACAATATCAATAAAACTATGTTGATATGTTCTGATACTTGTGTTGAGATTCTCATGTCACTGTGTTGATATTTATAGTACACTATGTTGATACAAAAAAATCGTGAAAATTATTATATTATAACAGATTGACTCTTTACCCTTTTGTTGATATTTTATCTACTATTTATTGAGATACGTGAGTTTTAATCTCATCCACTCATTTAAAATCTAATGGTGTATGATTGGTCTTAGTTGTGGATTGAATATTATATGCATTTTAACATGACCTATTATAGTTTAATTAGTATTGATATGTTGTTGACTAACAAAATCAAATCAAATTATTGTGATTAATTATTTATTATGATTTTGGTATTACTTGGTAAAAAAGAAACGTCTTAATTACATAGCCACTTTGATGGAAGAGACATTAATGGTTTATTATTAGGGTTTGTCATCTCTTTGCCTGTAAATATAAGTGTGGTGATCTCATCAAATCACAAACACTACAGAGAACATACACGAGGGAAAGAGAGAGAAACAAATCCTTGGAGCTGGAGTTGCGCTATTACACCAAAGAAAGTTCGAGGAAGTCCCCTCCTTCCCCAATCGTTTCCGCTATGGATCGTCAAGGTAAGTTTTCGATCCATTATGTTTATGGTTAGTTAATGTACTAATTTTTAGCACCACAACTACTTGCAAGTATACAAGGTAGAAAGTCCAGAGCCTTTGTCTCAGCGGCAAGGAGCTTAGACATTATTATATGAGGTGTCGAGTTCGAGCCCTCTTGACATCAGTTATAATTTCCTCCTTTATATAGGAGTTTATTTAATATATTAAAAAAAGGATACAAGGCAGAAATAGTATAGCTAAAGGTCAGTACTGAGATATCGAACACATGAAATAGAATTGCAACTGGCTATCATGTATCAATCGTCAAATACTATCTTGAGAAACAGAGAATTGGGTTTGAAATTTATAAAACAAGAGATAAATAAATAAAGTAAAACAATAAAAGCAAAGAAGATAGAATCGAGCAAGTTTTAATTAGTTCTAATTAGTTCTACATTCTACGTTCATCCGACTCAAGTTTTACCACGATTTCTCCATATCATGCATCAATACTCATGTCACAATTATTGTATGAACACATAAAGATAAACCAATCAAAGCTATCACCGATCAAAGATTGACAATAATCAAGGTAACGACCAATTAGTCGAACAAAAGTTCAGGAGTAATCAAGTGCAACGAGTTCTGAACATTAAACATAAAATGAACTACATAAAAATCAATTACTATAAAACCTCAAAATTATATTGTTTAAACATTCCATAGGTACGAGACATGAAATAAACAAACAAAACCCTAGGTTGAATATTGAAGTATCCATGCTCCTCTTGCCTTGCTTCAATCTCCAATAATGGCAGAAGAATTAGATTATGGACTAGAGAGTGAGGAGCCTTGGAGGCTCCCCAAAGGGGCTATCAATTGTGTGTCAAGAATGGTTTATATTAAGAATTAGGTTATGAGGTATGTATAGGCTTGAAAAGAATTTAAACTGGGTAAAAAGTTTCCTCCAAGTAATAGCAAATATGAAATTTTTGTGCCCCATAGGTTAAGGAAAAGATTTGGCTTAACAAGGTAATGTCTTTTTTCCTTCCTTGAATTTCCGCCTAAATTTTGCACTTGACAGCTTTCCGCGACCTTCGTAGAATGGCCGTAACTTTCTCCACAGAACTCCGATTGAGATGATCAAGGTACCAACACGAAGCTCTTTCCAAGACAAAGAGAATGGAATGTAGAACGCCCTGATAGGATGTGACGACCGCATCTCCCTAGTGATAGTGAGTGTAGCTATATCGTGACTAAATAAGTCTTGGAATAAAAAGAGGTAAACATAATTGATAAGTCAAGTTCAAACATTAGTTTTGAAAGCGAAAGTGATACAAGGTCAAAATAAAATCAGAGAACGTTAACTAGGTTCATAAACTACTAGTATAAAGTTTCTAATGCAGCGGAAGAGATCAATAAAAGTAGTATGTGTGAAGACACACTACTTTGGGCTACCTATTGCTACTTATTAATACCGTTTCACAACACATTTGCCTCCTCGTTCACGTTCAACCTGCACGTTAGAAAGCAAACATGCAGGGCTGAGTATTTAATATTCTCAGTGGACATAGTGCCAAAAACATAAGTTTCATTTAAGTTTTGTCAGTCACAGTTGAGTGAACACGAGATTTTATTTAAAAAGGCACGAGTCACTAAAATTTCTTTAATTTCATAAAATTGATTGCGCAATCACATAACATAGATACCGTATCTGAAACGTATGTGAATCGAGAATGTGGCCACATTCCATGATGGTCACTGGACCAGCCAACCCGAAAGTTAGCTCACGATCCCCATATGTGTACACTAGTCCAAGTAGGGTTTGCGGCCCTACTGGGAGCCGAATTCGATTTAACATAATTGGCATAGCCAAACAGACAGGTATTCATAAAAGATCAAAATATGGCATGACAAACATGTATAGAAAATTTCACATATTCATGCTAAAAGTCATATTTTGAAATGAATGCCCACCTCAAAAGCTATTTCCTTAGCCGAAAAGTTTCTTGATTTGGTCTTAAACGACGTGCGAAGACGCCCCTTTAGAGAAATAAAGGTAATACTTAATTAGACTTAAGAAGCCAAGAAATCTTAACGTGAATGCATTCTAAGTGCATGATCATTTTATTCTATTTCCTTTTTTCATAGAAAGTCTTTAAGCATTAATTAAATCGAGTGACTTAATTTATGTGGAGGTTTATAAATTTTTCGTTTAACAAGGAGAGTATTCCCTCCTATGCATATTATTCAAGTATTAAAATAAATCCGAGGTCTATTCATTATTGCGGAATTATGTAGAGGACATTTAATTTCTTGATCGGGTAAAACATTAGGAAAGCCCGCGATTTAATTAAATTGTTATCTCAACCTTAAATTCCTTAAAGGTGGCCCAACTTCATAATATAATTTCTTCCAGGGCAGCCCATCCATTTAATAATTACTATGGGCCCAAACTAAACCGGCCCAAAAAAAATCAGCCCAACTTATACTCCTAGAACAACCGATCAATTTCTTCCTCATTTCCCAATTTGGGGAAAAGAACCCTAGCCTTCTCTCCCACTTTCTTCTCGGCAAAGACGCCGATCAGTGTTAGGGTTTTGTATACTAGAAATCACCTTTCGAGTGATTGAATACTGTAAAACTCTATATATTCTTTTCCAATGAATGCAACAGATTATTTTTGTCATAATGTTGTTATGTTTTACATTTAATGGATGTTTATTGCATATTTAAATGTATAAGCGAACGTAACAAAGTCTAAGTCTTTGTTTTAGTAGACCGGTTATGGGCGTCGTCCATTTTAAGGGAACACAATCAGTTCTGAACAAAGAAATATAAGAATTTCACAACCTAGATAGGCCTAGACTACCTATCGTGAAAGGTTACAATGTCAGTCCGATTATTTCTAAGCCTAATTGAAATAAGATGACGTTGGTATGGTATAGCACTAAAATGGTTCTAAAACGGCAAGACGAGTCTTTATGCTATCTACTGAAAGACGAGGTCTTGATAATTAATTTCTTAATCACTGTACGTTAGCATTGAGCATACGATATTGATTATCTACTATGACTTACCAATAGGTGCAGGTTTTTTGTAACCCAACGATCCTGGTATCTTGGGTAGTGACGATTAATATCTAGCGGTGCTAGGATTGCTATTATATTGAATCGTGCGCGAGGTGAGTCTCGTTTGATAACATCCACAAGAGGAGCTCGAAACAAGGTTTTATTATTCGAAACCTAGCTAGTTGGAGTTTGATTACTCTATGAATAATAAATAAGCGTTTCTTGCTAAGTCCACTCTTGGAGTTTATAATATGTTAATTAATTAAGTCCATAGCAAACATTGATTAATTAATGGATGTTTCTATCTTAAGCGAGGGAAATAAATGACAAACAAATGCAAACCCGGAATACTTGTAATTTTGGATTTGGATGGGCAGTGCAATATTACTTCTTTAGTGGCTGATTGTAATATTCCAATATAAGCTCATATTAAATTGTGGGTTCAATTTAATTAGTAAAAAGCTAATTAGGGGAGGCCATATCCAAATTCTTCCTTAGATCCCCGACTGAGCCCAATATGTGAGTTAATATAAATACGAGAATAAAGGAGACAGAAAACACACTTGTGTCTCTTAATAATTTCCGTCCCCACTATTTCAAGTAGAGGGACGATTTTGGCTCTCCTTCCGTGAGCAGGATTCTGTCTTCTTTATTCAAGTCCTAGTATTCTGGTGAAATTTGCCCACACAAATATCAGATTACAGTCCGGGATACCAGTCAGAAGATCCGAGGTCGAGTACTCAAAATCTTCACGTGGAGAAGATGCAAGCCATCTTCGATTCTTAAGTGAATCAACGAGGTAAATTGGTTAACTCCGTAGCAAGCATGTTTTAGGTATTATTTGTGCTAAAGAATATTTAAATTCAAGTTGTGAGCATGATACATGTGAGAATTACGCGAATAGAATTTATCTAAATAATATGCTAAATAGATCAAGTTTTATGTGATCCGTTAGAACGCACGCTTCCGCAGAAAACCCCTTCAATTGGTATCAGAGCCAGTCTTTGGCTCTGATTATTTAGATTTAAATTTCGTGAAATTCATATATGCATGTGTTATTTGATTGCAAAGCACGTTCTTGGTGTTTTGTTTATTTATTTTGCATGATGAACTCAAGAACTATCGAATCAAGGAACTTGAATTTTTCAACCGTACGAGACATGTGATCCGTCGGCGCTAGCGCCGAGACGGATTGCATATCGCTCGATTGAAAAAGGGTTGTCGATTGAGTGGGAGCCGAGGGTGTATGATCACGGGGCGACGCGCAGACGAGTGAGGGCTCGTGCACGCCGCCGACCGATACCGCAAACCCTAGGCGGCTCTCGCCCGAAGCCTCGACAAGGTGGTGGCTGGTGCGGCATGGCGGATCGTCCAAGAACCGTCGAGACACCGCGAGTCACCAGACCGAACCCTAGGCGGAAGGTCCAGCGCCACCCGACGAGATGTCTGGCCGAGAGCGTCGCGCCTGTGTGCGTGCCGCTAGCTTGGGCAGTGGGAGCAGCTGGAGCAATACAGGCCGAGACGGGTAGCGAGGACCTAACCGAGAGCCAGCGCCATCCATCGAGACGGCTGGTCGAGATGCGTCGGCACCCGACGGTCGAGACGACCGAGACAGGGGCGAGGCGCTTGCTGAGTGCCAGCACTACCCGACGCATCGCCTGGCCGAGACGCGGTGCGCGTCGTGATCCGACGACGAACTCGTCGGATCTTTGTCGTTCATCGTTCGTGCGAACCTCGTGTGATGAGATAACGATGAAAGATTATTTTAATGATTATTTAATTGTTAATTAAAAGATATCATTAAAATATTATTATTTATTGGAAATAAAATATTTTGGGAAGATTTCCCTAGATTTTAGGAATATTTATATTATTATCCATATCTATGGAAATAAATAACATTATTTTGATTCCTAGATGATATGGACAAGAATAATTTAATAGTTTCCTAATAATCATATATCTAGAATCCTAATAAGGATATATATGTAAGAATACATTAAATAATAAAAATTACTCTTCCAAATCTTGAACATGGAAATAATTTGAATTTAATTTTTCATGTCTTATTAAGAATTAAATAACTTGTTTATTTTAGATATATTTTATTTGGACATGGATAAGAATTAAATTCTAGAACAATGGTTTCCTAAAGGAAGATACCAAAGTATATAAAAATTTAATTATCCAGGAAATTAAATACCAACAGAATTTAATTAAGCGTTAATCTGCCTCAAGGCTAAGAATAATTAAAGGAAAAACCATAACCCAAATATCTAAGCTATAATTACGAACTTAATGTTTGTATATGGTCTCCATCAATTGACCTGCAATTTATGAAGCTTATTTCCAATATTATCGCCACCCATTATGTGGGGACAATAATCCTACGAAATAGCAAGTTTATAATGGCGGACTTCTCAAAGATAAATAGTATGAACTAGAATGTGGTTTCCAATATTATCGCCACCCATTATGTGGGGACAATAATCCTAAGAAACTGCGAGATTCAGAAGTTCACATAGGATTTATGAGATAGCTTGATCTTGTTAGCAACACATAAACATTGTTATGGGAGTGTGTTGTAGAAATGAGACTCTGTAATGCTAAATTTGGTGGCCTTGCTTAGGCAACATTAGGCGGCCATGCCATTATGTGGTCTCTGGACTATTCGTCGGTGTTGTGACCAGTAAAATTGTAGAGTTTTAATGCGTATTGACCTCTTATGGAGGGTACAAAATTTTAATTTTACAGTTGTAAGATTTTGAAAAGTTTTATGGTTATTATAATCAAACTTCTTACATAAGTTTATGACAAATAGTAAATACTCTGTTTTGAAGTGCAAACTAAATCGTCAAGATGTCATTCAATCATCTTTCTGCAGTTCTTAAAGAAAACAAACTCGAGGGCCAAAATTACATAGAATGGAAACAAAACTTGGACGTCGTTCTTACAGCAGAAGAGTACAGCTTTGTACTCACAACCCCGCGACTTCCAGTGCCGCCGGCTAATGCTGCGGCAGGAGTCAGAGATGCACACAGACGGTGGCATAAGGTGAATGAGATGGCTTAGTGCTACATGTTGGCTTCTATGTCTTCAGTACTCAAGCATCAGCATTGTGCCATGGAAACGGCCGCCGAGATCATGCAGAATCTCAAGAATCTTTCTGGTACTCAGAATCGAATGACTAAGTCTCTAGCCTTTTGGAGTATCATGTCGAAGACAATGAAGGAAGGCTCGTCAGTGAGGGACCATGTCCTCGAGATGATGGTCCACCTCAACCAAATTGAGGTTTTGGGAGGGACGATCGATCCCGAGTCCCAAGTAACAATCACCCTTCAAAGTCTTCCCCCTAGTTTCCAGCAGTTCAAGCTCAATTTCGAGATGAACAAAAGGAATTACACCTTGGCAGAGCTGTTGACTGAACTTCAGTCAGCGGAGGACCTTATGGTTCAAGCTAAGGCGGCCATGATGACTTTGGCGCCTCGTTCCTCTGGCTATAAGCCTGGCGTAGGAAAGAAGTCGGCACCGAACTCAGGAGCGGCCAAGATGGCTAAGGGAAAGAAGAAGAAGAGAGCAAACAAGAAGCCCACGAGGAAGTGTTTCAAGTGTGGTGAGAAGGGGCATTGGAAGCCAGACTGTCCTAAAAGGGGTAAGGCTATACGTATGCACAAGGCTCTAGTAGTAGAGTCTTGTTTGACTTCGACATCTACTTGTACTTGGGTTATTGACACAGGAGCCACTGATCATATTTGTTTTGATCCTGACTTAATGCAGGTGACAAGACGACTACATGATCGTGAGATCGAAGTCCAGTTGGGCGACGCTACAAAAGTGACGGCCGTTGCAGTGGGAGGCATTTATTTGCGTTTTAGTAGTGATAGAATTTTGATTTTGAAGAATGTTTTGTTGATACCTTCTTTTAGAAGAAATTTAATTTCAGTTTCTAAATTGGTTTTTAATGGATATTCGATTTCTTTTAATGACAATTGCGTTATTAAGAAAGATGGTTCTTATATCTGTCGTGGTATCATGGAAAACAATCTGTACACAATCACGTCTACACAATTTAATAATCACAAATCAGAACTCAATACAAATCGAAAATTTCAAAGAAACGAAAAGAACCTTCAAGTTCAATGAACGAAACATACATATGGAACCTTAGACTTGGTCATGCCAATGAAAGGAGGATCCATTCTCTTGTGGAACAAGATCTTATTAAAGGTCTAGAGGAGGAGCCTTTTCATAAGTGTGAGTCATGCTTAGAAGACAAGATGACCAGGAAGCCTTTTCAGGCTAAGGGCAATAGGGCCAAGGAAATACTTGAGCTCGTTCATACTGATGTGTGTCGACCAATGTCCACCGAGGCAAGAGGTGGTTTTCGATATTTCATCACATTTATTGATGACTTCTCGAGGATTGGATATGTCTATTTGATGCGCCACAAGTCAGAATCCTTTGACAAGTTCAAAGACTTTAAGGCTTATATGGAGACGTATCATGGAAAGAGTATCAAACGCCTACGATCTGATCACGGAGGCGAGTACCTCAGTGCCGAGTTTTTGGACTACTTATCGGAGTCGGGAACTGAGTCCCAACTGGCTGCGCCGAGCACGCCCCAGCAGAATGGCGTAGCTGAAAGAAGGAACAAGACCTTGTTAAACATGGTCCGATCGATGATGAGTTATGCACGGCTACCTGTTTCGTTTTGGGGACATGCCTTGCTTTCCGCAGGCCATATATTAGACAACTTACCGTCAAAATCCGTGCCTACTACTCCTTATGAGTTGTGGACTGGGCGCAACCCCAATCTAGCACATCTAAAGATTTGGGGTTGCCTGGCTCATGTATTGGAAAAAGATCCAACTAAGCTAGGATCAAGGACGGAGGTATGTTTGTTTATAGGGTACCCTAGAGGATCGAAAGCTTATGAATTCTTTAGTCTCTGAGACAAGAAAGTAATTGTGAGTACTCACGCGACATTCTTAGAGGAAGACTATGTAATGAATCATAAACCCAGCAGTGAAGTGGCTCTAGATGAGCTAACTTCTTAAGCTGACTGTACAAAGGCATGTACGCTCAAAGCATCTTTGTAACATCCCAAAAATTTGTGACTCTTTTTATATGGTTTTTTGAAATTTGGATTATGAAACTTTTGTTTCTATGCGATTAAGTAATTTTGTGAATAAAATTGTCGTGGGTGATGTGGAGTAAAGTGTTTAATATTTTGCAATGTTGGGAATGAATTAAATAGGATCATGCATGTATTTTTCTAGTCAATTCTTTGAAATTTTCGGCCCTCATTATTTTTGTTGAGGAGAATTATTTTGTTTCCTTTTTGGTGAGACCCTTTTTATTCAAATTAATGTCTATGTCTAATTAATTGGGAATGTGAATATTTCCTTTTAATTCTCACCTATATCACACGCCCATGCTCTTATATTTTTTTTTCCTTGAGGAAATTTATTTATTTGTTACCTATTATATGAGAGTCTTTTCCCATAAAGAAATTACCAAATTTAAATCCTATTCTATTTAATTGAGGATTTAAATAATTTTCTTGTGCAATTCCTTATTGAAATTTTCGGCCCCCACCATTATTTTCATACTTGGAGATTTAATTTATTTTGTTCCCTTGTTTATGAAATATTCACTTTTATTTCCTAAGTTGTGAATATATTCTCTCCAAGTAAATACCAAATAAATTCCTTGCTATTCCTACATGGAATTTTCAAAAATTTCCTCCCCTTCCCACATGCTTATTTTATTCTTTTAATTGTGGAATTTATTTAATTTTTCCCCACAATTAATTAATTAATTTTAAACCTAACCCTAATCCTATAAAAACACCTAAACTAAACCCTAGCCCCCATTCTCCCTCAATTTTCGTGCCTCCCTCCTCCCTCTCCACATTCTCTCCAAAAACTTCTTCCACCATTGTTTCTTGCATCAATTGGAGTGGATTTTTCAAGAGTTTCCGACGAATCGTGTCAACGCTTGTTTCTACCCTTCGTTTTCTTGATTCAAGAAGGTATAACTAAGATTTTCTTCTCATCTCCTTCGTTGAAACTTTATTCTTGAATCTTACATGCATATAGAGGGTGTATGATTGATAGATCGCAAAAATTATCGATGGGAAGGTGTGATTTCATAAGAACTTTGATAATTATGTGTTGTTGATTGAGTTCATGTGAAATTTGATTTAAATCTTTGGTGAATGACGTGAATTTATGTGCAAACATGTTTATGAGAAACTTTTAGGCATGATTGTGTGTTATAAGCATGAAAAATTTGTATTTGTTTGATTGAAGAAGAAACCCTAAATTCGAAATCATGAGCCTGAAATCTGTGACGTTCGATTAGTGGATTCTGATGTGTAATTGACCCATCAAACGATCGAATTTTGATATGAAATTTTTACTGAGTAAACTTCAAGGTATTTTCTGTGTCTCGTGTAAATTTCAGCCCATTTTGTCGAAGAATGAAATTTTAATAAATTTTTAAAGTTGACTGCGCAATTCTGCCTGAAACTTGTGTTCTCGCCAAGAATGCTTCGTATTCTGTTTGACCAACAAAATGACCTCCGTTTGATGTGATTCTTGAACTATATAATAATTTGAAGTGTCTTCTGAGTTGTGTAAAATTTTCAGCCTTTTTGGGCATTGGATGAATTTATGGTGAAATTTTCAAATGAACTGCGCAGTGCTGTTAGAAATTTTATGTTCCGACCAGAGGGTTTAATATTTGTTTTGACTGACTAAACGACGTGATTTCAGTGTGAAGATTTGTATGGATGAACTTGAATGTGTCTTCTCTGTTGTAACCAAAATTTAGCTTCATATGAGGTCGGGTGAATCTTTACTGATTTTTACAACACGGTCGCGCAGTTCTGCCAGTTTTCTGCCTTGATAAAATGACACTTATTTTCAAGTTTAAAAGTATTATATGATGCATGTATGTACAAGGAACGTGTTTAATGATGTGATCACGTGCGATAAGTTGAAATATACTACGGTGTGTTTTTCCATCTTTGTGATGAACGTTGGGTTGGGTATTTGAGAAAAACGATGAGAGAGAAACGATAGGACATGCATAGTAATATGATTTTGTGGAAGGCTGACTTGTGTTGTCGTTGACAAGGGTGATTGTGTATTCGTGAACTCGAGGAACGAGAGTTGCCATAAGTTGGATTGTGAATTGTTAAGCGAACGAGGTGGGCTTTCTTTTCAAACCTCTTATTTTTCCGAAAATACCATGTGGCGTTATAAGGGTGGTTTAACTTGTTATGTCATGCCATGTTGTTTTTGGTTTATGAGATTGTTGCCTGATGCCTAGTTCGTCTGAGTTTACTCCGTTAGGCTATATGGCTGTGTTGTGAAACGAATTCGGGTCTGAGTAGGGCCGCAAACCCTATCAGGCTGTGTACACTGGTGGGATCGGGAGCCGTCCTTGCTAGTCGGCCGGTCTCGTGGGCGAATAGCGTGGCCACACTTTCGTCACACATGGAATGATGATTGTGATTGATGGATTGTTGAGAAAATGGGGAGATTATTTGACTGGCCAGTCTATGAAACGTTTTTGTGTTCTCGTGATATTTCTTTACTACGTATAAAACTCGAGATCACAGGTATGGATGACATAACTAATATAAACTGTTTTCGGCATGAGCCCATTGAGTACAACAAGTACTCAGCCTTGCATATTCTTTTTCTTTATGTGCAGGTTGAGCGGGATGTTGTGGAGGATGTTGAGTTGGCCTAAGAACCTAGGATGGTTATGTCTTCATACATAGGCGTTATCCTTGACTCTCTTTAAACCTTATTTCCGCTGCTATATTTTGAACTATGTCTCAAGACTCTAATATTTTTCGTACTGTGTTTGAGCATGCTTGGTTGTGTTAGGTTTTAAATGAGTATTTACATTGTCATCCGAAAATGGTGTTTCCATAAATTAAACTAAATGTTTTTCTTTAGAAGTTAATTGGGTTTGTTTTAAAGTTTATTTTCTCCGCTGCTTCTTTTAAACGTATGTATCTTAAGTCATTTCTAATTAACAGTGAATTTATAACATTAAGTTTCTTTAAACTAAACTTTTGTTGTCTAAACTTTTAATGAACTAAAATGTTCTTCTTTCTTTAAAGCTAATTAAGTTTCCATTAAAGTGCTATCCTTAAATGTTGTCGTTTTTGTTGTCCCTTGGTCACGATCGCCGCGATGTGGTACCCCTAGTATGGGCGGTCGTGACAGAGTGGTATCAGAGCTTCGTTCTTTCGCTCTGGTCCGAGAGTCTTCTTTTACCTTAAGTCTAGATTAGTGAACCCTATTGACTAGAAGTGTCACGAGGCTCAACATCCAAAGCATCACGCTCAACCAAGGAAAGTGAGGTATGTTTGAAGTTGTTGAAAGCATGTGAGATCAATGCATGAAATTGATGATGACATGATGATGATGTTTTGGGCAAGTGTACGCATGTGAATGAATGTTATGCGTAAAGATGAATTGTGACGATATGACTTTGTGGAATATGAGTATAATCGACATGATAATCTAAGCGCGTGTTATATATGTGAATACAATATTGTGATAGTGTGAACATGTGGAATATGAGCATGAATTGACAAGATGATTTAAGCACGTATTGTATGTGTGAATAAGATATTGTCATGGTACGATTATGTGAGACATGAGCGAGATTGATATGATGACCTAAGTATGTGTTATATGTGTGGAAATGATATGACGTAAGCATGTGAACATAGGAAGATGGAGTGTTTTACATGAAAGATGGAAATTGATGAGTTGTTGTGAGAATGTTGAAATTTTTGAGAAAAAAAAAATGAGTAATCTAAAAATGTTGTTTCAAACACATATGTGAAGTGCATGAGTGTTTTGTTTGGAATGCATTTAAATATGTTGTGAGCTTTGAAAGATTCGCATGAGTGTTTTGTTTGGAATGCATTTAAATATGTTGTGAGCTTTGAAAGATTCGCATGGTGTTTTGACATGTAAAAAAAATGGAAAAAGGGTTTTGCGGTTGATGTTTTACAATATTTAATGACTAGTTGTTCTAGTGGAGTTTGATTGAGGAAAAATGTTTATGTTGTGGAAAGTTATTGGAATTTTTGAAAATATATATATATATATATCTTTGAACTTTAAATGAAAACATGTAAGTTCTTTCTTTTGGGAAAATTACTGATCAATGGAAAATGTTGTGTTCACGAATGGTTAAAAAAGAATTGAGTTTCGACACAAAAAAATAATAACTTTTTCGTTTGGAAAATTGAGCTATGAAAGTGTGACGTTATGTATGTTATGAGGTGCGAAAATGTAAGGAAATTTTGTTTCAAAAGTTTTGAATATAATTGTGAAGTTCGAAAGTGTTTTGTTATGGGATGTGAAAATGTGGTGTGTTTATCTTGAGGTATGAATTACGTTAGATGATGATCTAGGAGATGATGAATCGTATGGTGAACTTAGAGTACCTAAAATATAAGCCTAGTTGACCGTGTGAATCGTAGTTCTAAGTTGAAAACTTACCTATTGCTTTTCCGAGCAATGGAACGTACGGGAATATGAGAGTTGAGGCAAACGCCTAAGTCAAGGTGCGAGACACGAAGAACCGATGCTAAGAGATATTTTTATGCAACGACAAGGGATCATACTCGTGATTTAAATTAGTATAGTTTAATCTTGTGTAAGTGGAAGCACGATGGACATGATCTCCATACCCTGCTAAGGAGCACGAGGATGATAACCATGTCCTACGAGGATAGTCATTATGACAGGCAAAGAATTTTATGAAGATATGGATTTCAACTATCGTTATTAGTGGCAATGACACGAAGAATCTCAGCGTGGGATCCACAGTTCTTAGAGCGATGTTACCAGTTTCGGCGTGCGAAAGATGAACAAGGAGGTGCGACTTTAATAGCTGGAACAAACTATTCTAATCAACAGTTCTTACTTGGATTATAAGAAGTTACCTTTCAGGACCTTTCAAATAGCCGTGAGCCATTGTCTATTTAACAGCTTGTTTCATTCACCCCTTGCAAGTGATGCATATTGTTTCTTTTCCTCCATTG
Organism: Salvia splendens; assembly: GCF_004379255.2. NCBI lineage: Eukaryota > Viridiplantae > Streptophyta > Magnoliopsida > Lamiales > Lamiaceae > Salvia > Salvia splendens. The sequence continues at coordinate 12,654,040 of NC_056053.1, read as the reverse complement.
AGTCATAACTCACTCTCAGTTCTTGGAAAGTGGTGTTGCCTTCATAACTTTGGACACTTGGATTGATTGTAGTCTTCTTTCACCTATTATTTATACGGACCATACTTTGACTCTGTGAGCCTTTGCTATTGAGCTTCATTCCTAAGGCCGCTTGCAGTTTCGTCCTTCAATATAATCATGTTTCACAGACATGTTTTCCTATGGGATATTCTTCTTCGAACTTTTGTTCAGCCTTTTATTTTGTCACCATGTCTGTGTCAAGTTCTTTCTTACAGAGTGAAATTCTTTTTGGTTCAGTTCATATATCATTTCCATAATAGAACCTTTCTTTCTACAAAATGAAGTTAAGGCATACATTTTGTTCCTTGCCTCAACAAACTTAATCTACTTGATTTTTGTTTTCAATAGCCCCTTTGACTTAGATTGCCTTTCACAAACTTATGAACCCATTGATGTGATTCTGTTAGTCCATATTATGATTTTCCTTGAACCATGATCAGTACCGCTTTGTGACAACTGTCTGCATTTCTCAATCCTCATGCAACTGATCATTTCTTTTCCTCAACCCTTTAAGTCATTATCCGTGTGGACTTTTCAAATTTGGTCGGACAACTGAATTATCTTTTTGGTAGCCAACTATGAGAATTGACATTTATTTGATTTCATCCCATACTCATGACCTATCTTATGTTCTTCCAAGCTCCGTGGGGATGATCATAACCAATTGTTATATTTCAAAATCGGTTCATATCCAAGTTAAGACTGTTTGACTAAAGTTTGTGTTAGGAGAGTTAGGAGTAGTAGCTCGACTTTTACACGTCATGCCTTTGGAGAACGTTGACATAATTTTGGGAATGGATTTGCTTACCGAGAACCACGCAATGATTCACTGTAAAGAGACACAGATTTCTTTTCAAACCCCTAGTGACGAGCCGACCATCTTGTATGGAATCTCCATGAACCGACGAACCTCCATAATCTCTGCTATGCAAGCAACCACGATGATAAGAAAAAGGCGTCCGTCATATCTTGTGTATTTGAACGGAGAGGAGAAGAAAGAGTTGAAAGTGGAAGATGTGGCAGTAGTATGAGACTTTCCCGATGTGTTCCCTGAAACCTTACATGGACCATCGCCCGACAGACAAGTGGAGTTTACCATCGACTTAGAACCCGGATCTGCGCCAGTGTCGAAGGCACCATATCGAATGGCCCCTAAGGAGTTGGCCGAGTTGAAGATTCAGTTGCAAGAACTGTTAGACTTAAGTTTTATTCGACCCAGTGTGTCACCGTGGGGAGCGCCAATTTTGTTCGTTAAGAAGAAGGATGGGACGATGAGGATGTGCATCGACTATAGTAAGCTCAACATATGACCTTGAAGAATAAGTACCCACTGCCAAGGATTGATGATTTGTTTGACCAACTTCGAGGAGCGGGCGTATTCTCGAAAATGGATTTGAGATCAGGGTATCATCAACTAAAGGTCCGACGAGAGGAGTTGTGAGGTTTGGAGTGAAAGGCAAGCTGAAACCGCATTTTGTAGGACCGTACGAGATTATCGATGAAGTAGGTCCTGTAGTGTATCGATTGGCGTTACCTCCCAGCTTTGGAAACGTGCACAACGTGTTCCATGTGTCGCAGCTGCGCAAGTACGTGTACGACCCCAAACATGTGATTCATTAAGAGGAAGTGATCCTGGCCCCCGACATGAGCTACGAGGAAAGGCCCGAAGCAATCCTAGATCGGAAGGTGCAAGAGTTACGAAACAAAACGATAGCGTCCGTGAAAGTGTTGTGGAAGCACCATGGTCCCGAGGAAGCCACGTGGGAGTTAGAAGATAAAATGAAAGAAAAGTTTCCCGAGTTGTTTTTGTGAGACGATCAAATTTCAAGACGAAATTTCTGTTTAGAGGGGGAGGATGTAACATCCCAAAAATTTGTGACTCTTTTTATATGGTTTTTTGAAATTTGGATTATGAAACTTTTGTTTCTATGCGATTAAGTGAATTTTGTGAATAAAATTATCGTGGGTGATGTGGAGTAAAGTGTTTGATATTTTGCAATGTTGGGAATGAATTAAATAGGATCATGCATGTATTTTTCTAGTCAATTCTTTGAAATTTTCGGCCCTCATTATTTTTGTAGATGAGAATTATTTTGTTTCCTTTTTGGTGAGACCCTTTTTATTCAAATTAATGTCTATGTCTAATTAATTGGGAATGTGAATATTTCCTTTTAATTCTCACCTATATCACACGCCCATGCTCTTATATTTTTTTTTCCTTGAGGAAATTTATTTATTTGTTACCTATTATATGAGAGTCTTTTCCCATAAAGAAATTAGCAAATTTAAATCCTATTCTATTTAATTGAGGATTTAAATAATTTTCTTGTGCAATTCCTTATGGAAATTTTCGGCCCCCGCCATTATTTTCATACTTGGAGATTTAATTTATTTTGTTCCCTTGTTTATGAAATATTCACTTTTATTTCCTAAGTTGTGAATATATTCTCTCCAAGTAAATACCAAATAAATTCCTTGCTATTCCTACATGGAATTTTCGAAAATTTCCTCCCCTTCCCACATGCTTATTTTATTCTTTTAATTGTGGGATTTATTTAATTTTTCCCCACAATTAATTAATTAATTTTAAACCTAACCCTAATCCTATAAAAACACCTAAACTAAACCCTAGCCCCCATTCTCCCTCAATTTTCGTGCCTCCCTCCTCCCTCTCCACATTCTCTCCAAAAACTTCTTCCACCATTGTTTCTTGCATCAATTGGAGTGGATTTTTCAAGAGTTTCCGACGAATCGTGTCAACGCTTGTTTCTACCGTTCGTTTTCTTGATTCAAGAAGGTATAACTAAGATTTTCTTCTCATCTCCTTCGTTGAAACTTTATTCTTGAATCTTACATGCATATAGAGGATGTAGGATTGATAGATCGCAAAAATTATCGATGAGAAGGTGTGATTTCATAAGAACTTTGATAATTATGTGTTGTTGATTGAGTTCATGTGAAATTTGATTTAAATCTTTGGTGAATGACGTGAATTTATGTGCAAACATGTTTATGAGAAACTTTTAGGCATGATTGTGTGTTATAAGCATGAAAAAATTGTATTTGTTTGATTGAAGAAGAAACCCTAAATTCGAAATCATGAGCCTGAAATCTGTGACGTTCGATTAGTGGATTCTGATGTATAATTGACCCATCAAACGATCGAATTTTGATATGAAATTTTTACTGAGTAAACTTCAAGGTATTTTCTGTGTCTCGTGTAAATTTCAGCCCATTTTGTCGAAGAATGAAATTTTAATAAATTTTTAAAGTTGACTTCGCAATTCTGCCTGAAACTTGTGTTCTCGCCAAGAATGTTTCGTATTCTGTTTGACCAACAAAATGACCTCCGTTTGATGTGATTCTTGAACTATATAATAATTTGAAGTGTCTTCTGAGTTGTGTAAAATTTTCAGCCTTTTTGGGCATTGGATGAATTTATGGTGAAATTTTCAAATGAACTGCGCAGTGCTGTCAGAAATTTTATGTTCCGACCAGAGGGTTTAATATTTGTTTTGACTGACTAAACGACGTGATTTCAGTGTGAAGATTTGTATGGATGAACTTAAATGTGTCTTCTGTGTTGTAACCAAAATTTAGCTTCATATGAGGTCGGGTGAATTTTTACTGATTTTCACAACACGGTCGCGCAGTTCTGCCAGTTTTCTGCCTTGATAAAATGACACTTATTTTCAAGTTTAAATGTATTATATGATGCATGTATGTCCAAGGAACGTGTTTAATGATGTGATCACGTGCGATAAGTTGAAATATACTACGGTGTGTTTTTCCATCTTTGTGATGAACGTTGGGTTGGGTATTTGAGAAAAACGATGAGAGAGAAACGATAGGACATGCATAGTAATATGATTTTGTGGAAGGCTGACTTGTGTTGTCGTTGACAAGGGTGATTGTGTATTCGTGAACTCGAGGAACGAGAGTTGCCATAAGTTGGATTGTGAATTGTTAAGCGAACGAGGTGGGCTTTCTTTTCAAACCTCTTATTTTTCCGAAAATACCATGTGGCGTTATAAGGGTGGTTTAACTTGTTATGTCATGCCATGTTGTTTTTGGTTTATGAGATTGTTGCCTGATGCCTAGTTCGTCTGAGTTTACTCCGTTAGGCTATATGGTTGTGTTGTGAAACGAATTCGGGTCTGAGTAGGGCCGCAAACCCTATCAGGCTGTGTACACTGGTGGCATCGGGAGCCGTCCTTGCTAGTCGGCCGGTCTCGTGGGCGAATAGTGTGGCCACACTTTCGTCACACATGGAATGATGATTGTGATTGATGGATTGTTGAGAAAATGGGGAGATTATTTGACTGGCCAGTCTATGAAACGTTTTTGTGTTCTCGTGATATTTCTTTACTACGTATAAAACTCGAGATCACAGGTATGGATGACATAACTAATATAAACTGTTTTCGGCATGAGCCCATTGAGTACAACAAGTACTCAGCCCTGCATATTCTTTTTCTTTATGTGCAGGTTGAGCGGGATGTTGTGGAGGATGTTGAGTTGGCCTAAGAACCTAGGATGGTTATGTCTTCATACATAGGCGTTATCCTTGACTCTCTTTAAACCTTATTTCCGCTGTTATATTTTGAACTATGTCTCAAGACTCTAATATTTTTCGTACTGTGTTTGAGCATGCTTGGTTGTGTTAGGTTTTAAACGAGTATTTACATTGTTATCCGAAAATGGTGTTTCCGTAAATTAAACTAAATGTTTTTCTTTAGAAGTTAATTGGGTTTGTTTTAAAGTTTATTTTCTCCGCTGCTTCTTTTAAATGTATGTATCTTAAGTCATTTCTAATTAATAGTGAATTTATAACATTAAGTTTCTTTAAACTAAACTTTTGTTGTCTAAACTTTTAATGAACTAAAATGTTCTTTCTTTAAAGCTAATTAAGTTTCCATTAAAGTGCTATCCTTAAATGTTGTCGTTTTTGTTGTCCCTTGGTCACGATCGCCGCGATTGTGGTACCCCTAGTATGGGCGGTCGTGACAATCTTTTAGTATACAAACCCCAACAATCTCTCACTTATACTCAAAGAATGCTTTCGAGTATACCAACTGCTTTATTGGCCTTGTACTACATATTCACACACATTTTCTCCCACTTATGCTGAAAGCAGGATTTGGCCACTATGTACTCAAAACTATAATTCTCATAAAACAATTTACCAACATAGTTTGCTAGAGTACATAAAATCAAAAATATACTTGTAATTTGTATCCTTAATTCTTGCTTAGGAGCACGTTTATTTGTTCAAGATATTTCTAAGCCCTTTGATCCAGTGGAATAATTTTATGTGCCTTTCTCAAGTGCACTTTTACATATTCCTCTATCAAAATCCAATACTCTTGATCTTTCTGAATTTCTACTAATTGAAAGTAGAATACTTATAGAAATATATATAAAGTTTTAATCATGTCGAATATGATTCCCAAACTTTAATTGTATAATCCCAATTTAACTTGGTATTATCTTTGCTATATAACTTGTGATGTAAATATATGTACGAACATAATTATCTCACCATAATGTCTAATTGGAAATTAGTCCTTATGACAAAATAAAACTGAGTGATTGCATTCTTTGTTTTAAAGTCATAAATTCCAAGAGTTCATTATTTAACCATTGTTGTGATCTCTAGAAATACTTTCTTTGGAAATCCAAAAGTATTTCTAATTTTAATAGTTAACTTGGAAATACCTTTTAATGTTATTATAGTTTTGAAAGTTGTGCAAATCACCACTTCTTTTATTATAGGGTGTGAGCCTTTTTTAACTCTATCGAACATTACCTTAATTCCATTTATGAATATTCTATGAGACAAAATTTAGTTCCCACTTTTAAAAGTAGAAAAATAGAAGTCTCAATATTCTTTAAGCTATTAAAACAATTTAAATAGTGTCTGGAGTTAAATTCATCTTAGTTTAATAAAAGAGCCATGACGCTCTTATTAAACACATAGAATTTAATTATTCCTTAAGAAAAGCCCCCACTATTTTAATTATCACTTTCACAACAAAACAAATAAAATACTAACTATTCAAATAGTTAACTCTTGGCTTGGAACATTAAAATAAATTTTTAATGTGCACACTATATTTACTATACAAGAATTTCTAGTATTTATAATAAATACTTATCTTGTGACTAGTTGAATTAATTTACTTGCCTTGTAATCAATTATTGCGATTATTTTTCTTATATCTTTATTTGACCAAACGCCATCATAAGATCATTTTATTTTATTTTGAATCCATGTCGAACATAAATGTTTTATTGATTCATCAACAAAATAATGGTTCAAAAACTTAAGGATTAAAGAAACTTAATAATCAACATAACTAGAAGTGAAACTTCTTAATAATTGAATCAACAAGTATAACCACAAGTAAACATTTTGATATTAAACCTAGTTTCATTTGATGTCATAAATAATCGGATAATCAAAAATTCATTTTTCTAATAATGTTAAGTTCGCTAGAGAGACTGTGTGTGCTTTTGTGCTAGGTAGAGCTTCTCAAACCCAGAGAATCCACTAGATCACGAGGTCTAGGAACTCGGAGGATCTCAGAAGTCTCAGTAGTCAGACACACAAACTCCGCGTTCAAAACCCTCAACCCGCTATACTATGAATTAGTACAGGGAAGTAGGGATCGATCCCACGAAGATGGACGCGTAGGAAGGCATTTAAAAGACTCTGGAAAGATACTTGGCTGAAAAACTGCCACTCAAATTTGGGTTGAGGAAAACTATTACTAGACTTAGGAAAAAAATAATACTAGACCTAGGAAACTGAAAACATCATGCAGGCAAGGATCATATTCTTAACTTCAATTCCTCAAACAAATTTCCTTGACCTAGTAAACGACTACCTAATTAGGCTAAACAGAAGATAAACATGCAGTGGGGACCATTTTCCTAAAATAGCAAAGTACGGATCAAAAGCTGCAGATAACAAACTATGAATTTAACTAACAACGACCTGCATCTCGTTACCTGATTTAAACGCGAACATGGAGAAAACAAAGTATATAACTAGATTCAAACAGAACATACAGATTCAGACGTCGGAAACAGACGATTAATCGGAAACCAACAGATCCACTTCTACTAGACGTAGTAAACAGAACACAGAAATAAAACATCAAACTCATGCACAATCAGACAACTCTGCTTCAGATCCACACGTCGGACGCTTAATCCACTCCGGATCCAAGCAATCCAAACCCAACTACGACAAAAATCAACTCCATAAATTCCGATTCAACAATTCCACTCCGATCAATCGACAATCCAACCACGATTCTACTCTAATTCAACAGATCAAGTGCGAAAAGCATCCATTCAAGTAAATAACTATAAACTTAGAAACAAACATCATCCATACTCGAAATCAACATCATCATAACGGAAAATAGAAATTGCATAGATAAGATCAACAGTAATTCGACAGTCAACAAGGCCGAGCTTCGAACGGTGAAGCTCGGTGAAATTCACAGCTGTAAACGAAATGAAAACTGTAAAATTGTATCTTCACCCTTTGTGAGGACGGTGTTACGCAACAACCAAACTGAAAGTAAACCCCGAACCCCTCCAATTTCAAGACCCAAGTGTGTAGGAGTGTGCGTGAGCTGAGAGCAAAAAGGAAGAAGGGCCCAAAAGAAAAGTTCCGACCTGCTCTGAATTGCATGCTCTCTCCCTTATATAGATGTGGTGGTGATCTTCTAGAAGCCTTCGCAGGAAATCTCTATCCTGCCCTTCAACTTAATGATCTCCTCCGTCTGGTCATTTTTTTTCTTTATAATGCTCACTTTATCGCCGTATTTCCTTCGCCTTGTAAATATCCTCCTTTTTTCCTAGGCCTGGCGATACCTGCTACACACCTGGCTTAAAAAATGTGTTAGATCCCGTAAATGCATGAAATTAATCCCCTAACCAATGCATGAAATTAGCCTTATCAAACTGCTCACACTTAAACTATGCTTGTCCACAAGCATGAAAGATAAGAAAAAGAAATAAGGCGAATTTCAATGCATGGTTATCCTATGACCGACTCTACAGACACAAACAAGACATAAACTCCTAGACCTAGACACACTAACAGATTAACAAAAAGAAACAAACACTTAAAGAAAACAAAAATAACAAAGCATGAACTAGTTGCAACTTTTGGGCAGCCGTCCCCACAAGCTTAAGGTCTATCCGATTCGTCTATAGTCTCCAAATCATCCCCTTTCCTTCTTCTTCCTAATCGGTCTGTCAGTTCGTCAAGATAGCCTATTGACTTCCCAATCATTGGATTCACTCGATCTCTCATTCCTCACCAGGGATGTTAGGATCGATTCACTCTTAAGTCAATGCCACGCCACTGATGCTTCGGGTTATGAGAGTTTCTCCTTCCTATAATCCTCCTTTTTTTTCTTTTAGTTCCTGGGTCAGGTTACTATTGTTTCCTGCCCTTAGATTTCTTTTTCTTCTATTCCCACTTATATATATATATATATATATATATATATATATATATATTTATTTATTCCTTCTAGACTTCGTCCAGCTTATACCTCCTTTTTCTGGACTTCGTCCAGCTTATACTTCCAGAAACCCTCTTTTTTTCTCCTTCGGACTCTTTTCCCTAAGCATTCAGTGGCGGCCCCCCTTTTTTACATGTTAGCTCAAAGTGTTTAGGCTTATAACTCACTCTTATAGTGGGGCTTCACAACTAGGTTATCTAAGGCATTCAAACCGATGTCAGTTTATTAAGGAAAAAGGCCTCAAAGTTGACATGCATCCTATCTTCAATTGCTCTTACTAAGGGAATCTTGTCTTATTGTCTTCACTAGCTCATGCGAAACACATAGACCTAGACCTAAGACTCCTATTCACATTAACAAAAACTCAACAAAAACTCCACTAACTCCCTCCCCTCCCCCTCCCACTTCACTCAAGCTTGTCCCCAAGCTATCCCAGTGAAGGGGGGAAACAGGGAAGGAATAACAGACCGAAACAAACACAAAAAGCACAACACACAAAACAACAAACAAGCACAAGCAAAACAAGCTTCTCACACTTAGACCAAGCAACGGGCTAAGTGGGAGAAATTACTACAGAACAAAAGCCAAAACATGCCTAAAAGAAACACAAACTTCTCACACTTAGACCAAAGATTGGGCTAAGTGGGAGAGGACACATATAAACTCTCTCTCTCTCTCTCTCACACACACACACACACACACACACACACATATATATATATATATATATATATATATATATATATATATATATATATATATATATATATATATCACGAAGCATGCTAGAAAAAACAAACACAAGAACACCAACTCTAAATAGCAAACATATAAACATAAAAAAAATGAAAGAAAAACTGAAAGGTAAAAGTTACTTGGTCATTGGGGGTCTCAATTCGGGGTTTGGCCCCCGCGGGAGCCAAACTGGGGTGGAACATAGGGGTGGGTCACCATCACTTTCTTCCTTGCCGGCGACGCCGGCTTCGCCTCTTCCTTCTCACTCTGTTTCGACACATTCTTCTTCACACACAAGGGCTTCGATGCAGACGGGGCTAACAGGGGCTTTGACGCTGGTGGGGGTGGCTGAAGAGAAGAGCTTCCCGGCCCTGGCTGCTGGGACAGGCCGCTAGGTCCAGAGCGGGGATGGGGAAACTTCTTCTCCAGCCAATCGGTCATTTTCATCATTAGCTTGACAGCTTCCGTTATTCAATCGCACTGCACAGTTACCCCTAAGGGCCATCATCTCCTTTCGGACTCTGCCGAGTTCCTTCCTCATCTCGCCCATCTCATTCCGGACTTCACTGAGCTCCTTCTGCATCCTGCCCATTTCCTTTTTCATCTCTTCATATTCTTCGTTGTTCACTGCTTCGACACCATCCTGCTACGGCTTCACTTGGGGTTCCATCCTGCCCACCTCATAGAAACACACATCCTTCCCATGCATGTAGAGCAGGCCCTTGTTGAAGAAATAATCAACGCTGAATATCTCGGGGGGCTCGCACATGACTACTTCCGGCGCAGATTTGGCTATCTTCATGATTGTGTTGCGCTAGAGGTAAGCTCCGAGAAGGTGACATGTATACATGTGACGGGAGGGATTGGCAGCCATTTGATGACAAGCCTGAGCCAACCAATAGCCCAGGTGTACCTTTACTTCTTCCGCCATGCACCATGTAAAATAGAGGTCAGCAGTGGTGAAGGCAGAATTGGAAGTCCCCATCAGGTTGTAGCTTATAAATGTCTGGGCAAATCGGAGGATACGGTTTTCAATATGAAAACTCTTTGAATAGCTAGTCTTGAACTGCCCCACCTTAGGATGGGTGACATACTCCCATGTAAACTGTGGCTTAAACCCGGGTGTGAACTTTGGAGCCCCTACCATACGCTCGTTCCAAATGCCGTCATCATCCTCGGCACGAGTGAACAGCCCCATCCGTAGGAACCACTCCCTGATACTCATCTCGTGCTCCTTAGTAAACAGCCGGAAAGTGATCGAGTCTGGGTCAAGACCGGTGGTGGGTTTGAGCCTGAATGTCGAGAAAAACTCCCGTGCTAACACCGTTGGCACCTCCGCAGTGCTATGTTTCAAGAGCCAATCGAACTCAATGGCACCAATATGCTGACAGAACTCTTCGTCTGAGTCAATCTCTCGCAACTCTTCCGGATTGTACTGTTTCCCTGACTTCGCCAACTTATCACTACCGCTTCTCTCCTTGTAAGTTGCTGCCCTTTTTGAATCATCAAACTTCCCCATTGCTTCAAGCAATCCTTTTGTCAACCAGATCTCTGCTGGCTCGAAATTTAGTACTTCCTCTTGCGCATCCGTCACTTCATCCTCGGACTCACTAGCCGGGTTAGGGCCGACCTGTGCCTTAGCGAAAGGAACTTTTGTTGGGGCAGGAAGTGGAGTTTCAACAGATTTACCCGTTGCGGTCTTCCTGGACTTCCTGATCTGGGAGGGAGCCGCATGCTTTCTTTTCCTTTTGCGTTCCGCCGCCAGGCGGCGTTCTTCTACCTCATCCTCCTCCCTTCTAGACCCAGGGGCTTCCTCCGCTTGTTCGCCCTCTATTCCCAGGGCTAGGCACTTCTCCTTTGTGGGTAGGGTGAGGTCTTCAATCTCATCCCTCAAGCTCCTTCTGGCCTTAAGTCTGGCCTCCCTTTTATCCACCAGCGAGTCTGTGTCCTCCGAATTCTCCACCAGATCGCTACCACCAATTTTAGCCCACTTTCCTTGGGCATCGAAATTTCATCAAGAACAGGGGTCTCTACCCCCTTAGACAAACTAGGGGTCCCCCGTCAATGAAAACCGGGGTTTCCCCCTCAGCAACCAACTCATCAACATCAAGGGCTTACTGCCCGTAAACTTTTAAAGGTTTTCCCCCTCAGCAACTACTCTGTCAACAATAGGGGTTTCCCCCTCCAAATCACCAAATAAACCAGGGTTTTCCCCTCAGGTCACTACACCTTTAGTAGCTCTCTTTCTTGTTCCTCGGTCAAGTTCCTGTTGATGATGACCGGGAAAGTCTCATTTTCTTCCAGATAGGCATACTTGAGGCCTGGTGGGAGCGTTTTCAGTTCCCTCTTGGGGGTACTTGTTTCCTAGGGCAAGGGATTTTGTTCTGTCGCATATGTTATCATTCCCTTTCCAGACCCAGAAGAATTTTCCATGCTAGCCACACGGGTTGATCCCGTTGACCTAGCTGTATCTGGATTTTTACAAAACTCTGAAATAGCTTCAGCTAGCTCCTCATCCGTTAATTCTTCGTGTGCATGCCTCACACCAACCAACTACCTCTCTGCCAATAGAGTGGCTTAACTCTGAATTATCAATCTGCTCCTGCATCAACTCGGTCTCAAGATATTCCTGGACCAGGGGGTTAATAACATCGATAACATGCAAATTTTCAACATCTAACGGTTTCTTTATTGCTTTATCTATGCTAAATGTATATTTTTTCCCATTATAATCTAGGCATATGGTCCCATCAAAAACATCGATAATGGTCTTAGCGGTACGCAGAAAAGGTCGTCCTAAAAGTACCCCACTAGACACAGCAGATTCATGATCACTCATTTTAATAACATGGAAATCGGCCGGATACAGAAAATCATGCACTTTGACTATAACATTTTCCAAGACTCTCTCTGGACAAATGCACGACTTATCCGCCAATTCGATCACCACTTTCGTATCCACCATTCCTACTCCTACCAACTTTTTGTATATGGTAAGCGGTAAAACATTTATCGATGCCCCTAAATCACACATAACATGCTCAATTCTGACATCACCAATGGAAATGGGTAAGGTGAACATACCTGGGTCAGTGCATTTCGAAGGCATCCTGTGTTTCTGAATCACTGCTGACACGTTCTCGCCAATCAGGATCTTCCCACCAGGTCTTTTCTTTTCAGTTATGAATTCCTTGATGAATTTGCTGAAAATCGGCAATTTCAAGGCCTGTAAGAACTGTAGGTTTATCTCCAACTTTCCAAAGATATCCATGAAATCCATCGGTTCATCCTTCTTCTTCTTAGCCTCTCCTCGGTGCGGAAATGGTTTCAATTGTTTCCCTGTTCTTGTAGATCCTCCAGCTGGAAGCTCGCTTGTTTCCTCCTTCGCTAATTCATTTTCTGCTTCTGGCTCTAGTCTAGGAAAAATGGGTCAGCTTCACTAGGTAGCGGTTTCTCTAGATGACCTTCTCTAAGGTCATCTCCTCTTACGGCACTGCCCTCCTTCGAGTTTCCAAGTTCGAAAGCTGAATTCTCCCATTCCTTTCCTTCCGCGGGCGGTGTCTCTTCATTCTTCCTCATCACTGGACCTGCGTACCCTCGCCCAGATCTTAAAGTGATTTTGACTGATGTTAGCTCTGTCTGGTGGCCTTACTGAGGCAGGAATCTTTCCTTCGTTCCCTCGCATCTCGCTCAAGGAGGTTGCGATCTGGAACATTTGCTTTGCCAACATGTCCATTGCTGCCTTCTGTTCCAACTGAGCGTCTTGAAGCTTATGCACCATGTCATTGTTGGATTGCAGGTTGTTCTGTATATGCTGTTGAGAACTGACTAGATCGTGCACCATATCATCAATATTCCTTGATGGCTTAGAAGTGGGTTGGCTGAGATTCAGTCCTGAGCCCTGGTTCGGTCCACTCCCTTGGTTCTGGCGAAAGTTTTCCTGACCTCCTGAACTGTTGTTGTACTGATTTCTTGGCCCTTGGTTCCCCTGGTAAGTAGGTTGGGAATTCTGATAATTTCCTGGGTAATTCCTTTGGTGTGGCGGTACATGCCCTGGTGGCTCTGATTCCTGTTTCCCCAATTCGAATGATCTCCCTGATTCCGGTTGCTCTAGTTGTTCTGCCCCTCCTGATTTCTCCCAGACCAGTTAGTATGTCTTTCTGGTTGATGTGTCAACTAGGCGTTCTGTTGTGGAGGTGGCTGGTTCGGATCGTTGTCAGACCATCTAAAATTGGGATGGTTTCTCCATGATGCATCCCTCTGTCTCCCTTGATTCCAACTTCCATCTGGGTTCCAACTCCCCATCAAATTTACCTGGGCCTGGTAATCTCCCTCTTGAGGGCCATAGTAATGCTGGGGTTGAGCTTCTCCTAGACCCTGAGGCTTTTCTTTTTCTTGTGAGGCTGGCGGATTAGTCTTCTCGATTGCATTCAAGAGAGCTTTCTCAAGCCTATCTATTCTCGCCTCGACTCTTTCGTCATCTTGCTCCCTCAGCGCATTTGCTGACCCTCTCCTCATAACATTCCTTGGGTTATCGTACACCTTTTTGGCTTCTATCAGCTCTCCCAAGATCTCTCTCGCTTCACTTCCTTTTTTCTTCGTAAAATTTCCCCCACTCGAGGAATTCATCAGATCATTTGACTCAGGGTTTGCTCCTTAATAGAACAGATAGTAAATCTCTGCCTCGATCATTCTATGATTCGGGCAAGCATCTAACAATCCTTTAAACCGCGACCAATACTGACTAAGAGACTCACCGTACTCCTGCTTACACTCCACGATTTCCTTCTTGAGAGCGTTGGTCTTGTTTGAAGGGAAAAAGTAATCCAGAAACTCCAACTTGAAATCTCTCCATGTCCGGATGGAATCCTGAGGGAGCCTCAGCAGCCATGTGTTAGCCTCTCCCTTGAAAGCAAATGGAATTGCACGTAGGCGATAATCTTCCTCTGTTGTGTCATTGGGCCTTTTCTGAATACTGCACAGCTTGCTAAACTCATTTAGAAACTCATATGGACACTCGTTCCTACGCCCACAGAACGTTGGTAGAATGCCTAACACATTTGTCTTAATATCGATGGCCCTCTGACGCGGATTCATAACTATAGCCTGGGCTGACTCACCATCTAGATGGGCTGTGAGAGAACCGATCTCCGGATCTAGATCGACTACGTGTGCCATGTCTCTGATCTCTGCCTCCTCTGTTTCTGAAGACGACTTGGGATCCTCCCATCCTGATGAACTCCAATCCTCGTCACTTCCTAATCCAAACGAAAATGGATCTACCGTAGATAATCCCGATCTGGTGGTGACCGTAGATGCTGTGTCCCTGACCTGCCAATTAAGCCGATCGTTCCTCCACCCAGATGAGTTACCCTAGTGTCCAAACCGTGAGCCTCTGCTCATAAACTGAAAATAAAGGAAAAAGAAAAACCTTCTACATAGACCTGGCGATTAAAGCCTCTTAGAATTAATTTATTCGCCAGTTTCCTTGGACCATGCAATTGTCCTTCTCTATTCATGGACCTGGCGAAAACCTTCAACATACCTGGCTTAAAACATGTGTTAGACCCCGCAAATGAATGAGTTTCACCCCTATATATACGCATGAAATTAGCCTTATTAAACTGCTCACACTTAAACCATACTTGTCCTCAAGTATAAAGACAAGAAAAAGAAATAAGGCGAATTTCAATGCATGATTATCCTATGACCAACTCTAAAAAACAAAAAAGCTCCTAGACCTAGACATAAAACAGACTCAAAAAGAGAAAATGAACACTAAAAGAAAAAACACGAAGAAAAACACATAGGCATGAACCAGCTTCAATTTTAGGCAGCCGTCCCCACAAGTTTAAGGTCAATCCGATCGTCTACAGTCTCCAAATCCTCCCCTTCACCTTCTTCTACCTAGTCGGTCTGTCAGTTTGTCCAGATAGCCTATTGACTTCCCACTTGTTGGATTCACTCGATCACTCATTCCTCACCAGGGATGTTAGGATCGAATCGCTCTTAAGTTAATGTTACACCACTGATGCATCGGGTTATGAAAGTTTCTCCTTCTTATAGTCCTCCTTTCTTTTTCCTTTTAATTCCTGGGTCAGGTTACTATTGCTTCCTGCCTTTAGGTATCTTTTTCTTTTATTCCCCCCTTTTTATATTTTCCCGTGGACTTCGTCCAACTTATACCTCCGATTTTTTTATTTTATTTCTCCCCTGGACTTTGTCCAACTTATACCTTCTCTTCCTGGACTTCGTCCAGCTTATACCTCCAGAACCCCCTTTTTTTCTTTTTCTCCTTCATACTCTACTCTCTAAGCATCAAGTGGTAGCCCTTATTTTTTTACAAGTCGGCTCTCAATGTATAGGCTTATAACTCACTCTTAAAGTGGGGCTTCACAACTAGGTTATCTAAGGCATCTTCTACCATCCTTACTTCATTCGGACCGTATTAAGCTTATTAAGGAAAAAGACATCAAAGTTGACATGCATCCTATCTTCAATTTCTCTGACTAAAGGGATCTTGCCTTATTATATCCACTAGCTCATGCGATACTTAAAAAAAACTGAACCTAGAGACACCTATACGACTCCCTCCCCCTCCAACTTCACTCAAGCTTGTCCCCAAGCTATCCCAGTGAAGGGGGGAAACAGGAAAGTACAAAACAGACTACTACGAAACACATTACCGGCAAAACGCACACTCAAAACAAACTTCTCACACTTAGACCGAGCACCGGGCAAAGTTGGAGAAATTTCAACAAAACAAAACCCACACATGCTTGAAAAGAAACACAAATTTCTCACACTTAGACCAAAGATTGGGCTAAGTGGGAGAAGACAAGTATAAGCGCAAACAAATATATACAGAGCATGCCGGAAAAAAAACACACAACACAAACATCAAACAAACAAACATAATACTGAAAGAAAATAAAAGAGAAAAACTAAAAGTAAAGTTACTTGGTCAAGGGGGGTTCATTTCGGGTTTTGGCTCCCTCGGGAGCCAACCTGCGGTGGAACGTATGGGCGGGTTACTTTTGCTTTCTTTCTTGCCGGCGACTCCGGCTTATCTGTCTCCTTCTCACTTGAACTGGACACTGTCTTCTTAACTGAAATGGGCTTTGAGGCAGACGGGGCGGTCAAGGGCTTTGACGATGGTGGGGGATACTGGGGAGTTGAACTTCCTGGCCCTGGCTGGGTAGGCATGTGGCTAGGCCCAGCAGACAATTTCGTCTGCGGCTCAGCAAAGTTCTCCTTCAGCCATTTCGTCATCATCATCATTAACTGGACGGCCTCCGCCATCCGATCATTTGCGTAGATGACTCCCCCATCATGACAGTGACTCGCCCCTTGAGGGCATGCATCTCTTCCCTAACTCCACCGAGCTCTCTCCGTATCCCGGCCATTTCTTTCCTGGCGTCGCCGAGTTCCTTGCTCATCACACCCATTACCTTTCTGAATTCACCCAATTCTTTGTGCATCACACTCACTTCTATTTTCATCTCCTCCACATCCATACTAGCTTTCGACTCACCAACATCCTGCTCTAGCTTGACCTGGGGCTCCAACCTGCCAACTTCGTAGAAACAAACGTCCTTCCCATGCATGTACAACAACCCTTTGTTGAAGAAGTAGTCTACGTTGAAAACCTCCGGGGGCTCACACATATCTACCTCGGGGGCAGATTTGACGATCTTCATTATCGTGTTGCGTTGAAGATAAGCCCCCAAAAGGTGACATGTATACATATGACGGGAAGGGTTTGTGGCCATTTGATGACACGCCTGGGCTAGCCAGTAGCCCAAGTGCACTTTGACGTCCTTGTCCATACACCAAGTAAAGTAGAGATCTGTCGTAGTCAAGGCAGAGTTGGCTGTCCCCATAAGACTATAGCTGATAAAGGTCTGAGCAAAGCGAAGAATCAGGTTGTCGATATGACACGCCTTCGAATAACTAGTTTTGAACTGGCCCACCTTAGGATGGGTCACGAACTCCCAGGCTGTTTGTGGCTTGAATCTGGGCGTGCACTTTGGAGGGCCGACCATCCGGTCATTCCAGATTCCCTCATCATCATCCTTGCGAGTGAACAGTCCCATTCGGAGAGACCATTCCCGGATACTCATCTCATGTTCTTCGGTGAACAGAGGGAAAGTGATCGCGTCTGCATCCAAATCTGTAGTATACTTCAATCGGAAGGTAGAGAAGAACTCACGCGCTAGGGCCGTCGGTACTTCCGCAGTGCTATGCTTTAACAGCCAGTCAAACCCGATAGCCTCGATGTATTGCCGGAATTCCGCATCAGAGTCTATCTCCTTCAATTCCTCGGGATCATAACGTTTCCCCGATTTAGCAAGCTTACCCGTGCTGCACCGTTCCTTATAAGTCGCCACCCACTTGGGATCAGCGAACTTCCTCATCGCGTCTAGCAATCCCTTCGTGACCGCTCGAAGTTTAACTCCTCCTCTGGCTCTTCAAACTCAACCTCTTCAGATGCACTGGACTGGGCAGGGTTAACTAGTTCCTTCGCGTATGGTACCTTCGCGGGATGAGGAAGTGAGGCTTCAACAGACTCGCCCCCAGCGGGTTTCTTCGACTTCTTGACCAAGGAAGGGGCTGCTTGTTTACCCTTCTTTTTACTCTCCACCGCTTGGCGGTGCTCCTCCTCGGTGCTAGGTCCAGGAGAATCTGCTTTCCCGGTTTCCTTAGACGCTAGATCCAGTACTTTCCTTCCAGTAGGCTGGGCTGTATCATCTATCTCGTCCAACAGGCTTCGCCGAGCCTGCCGCCTAGTTTCTCGTTTGTCTACCGGTGAATCTGTCCCTTCCGGAACATCTGTCAGATCCACCACTAGCTGCACCACACCATCGACGGGTTCCGGTGTTTCTTCAGTAACAAGGCCAGCCACCTCCTCAGACAATTCAGGGGTTGCCCCCGCAAAGTAAATAGGGCTTTCCCCCTCCAACCGTCCAGTAGGGCTTCACCGCCCACAACCTGCACAGGGATTTCCCCCTCCAAACCTTCGACAAGGGTCTCCCCTTCCAAACCTTCGACAAGGGTTTCCCCTTCTACTACTCCTATAACAGAAACAGGGGTTTCCCCCTCCAAAACTTCACCAGAAATAACAGGGGCCTCCCCCTCAGCCTTTTCAGCCGGGGTTTCCCCCTCAGATAACCCGGCAGCAACAACAGGGGTTTCCCCCTCAACCACAAACGCCGACCGTTGGTCTCCGACAGCTAAATACTCTAACCCAACCGCCAGATCTGCCTCACCCCCTGTTTCTTTCGCCGCGTCCGTCACGCTGGTGGGCGGCTCTGTTGTTGTCTGCAAAACGGCGTGCTGAGTCGCCGAGCTGTCAGGAATAGTGGGTGGTGGAGGTGGTGGTGTTGAAACGGTAGTTGCGGCGGACGGTGTGGTTTGCCTCATCATTGTTGTAAACATGACAAAGGCTTTCATCGCCTCTTTAGGACCGCCAAACTTCTGCATTAAGTCGGACATAAACGTTGCCGCACCGGCGGTGGCAGATGTGGTAGGTTTCCCGGCTTTCGATTTGTTGTCCATGACTTGAATCTGAAAAACACAAAAAAACTTGGAAGAAAATTTTAATTAGGGTTAAAGAAAGGTGGGTTTCGCGAGAGAAAGAGCTTTTAGGGATTTTTAGAGTGAGAGAGTGTTTGTTTTTAGAAATAAAGAATAAGGAGGGAAAATAGGTATTAGATAGGAATGGGAACGGTTTGCAGGTGGTTGCAGACATGAGGTCAGCAACCGTACGCCTTCCCATAAAGTGTAAATTTGAAATTCAAATTGTACCGCTTCCCTCTCAAATTAAAACTCTCTGCCCCATGTAAACACTCTTCTCTGCCACACCACACTTAGAGAAAAACAACAAAAATGAAACGCCAGGTTCCCAGGTTAAGGATATAAAATATGACAAAACAATTTCCCTAAGGAAATCTGGCATTCCGAAAATATTTTTGGAAGATTAGAATTTTTTTCTTTGTTTGGAATTTTTTTTCATTTAGGAAAGCAATTAAATTATTTACACATTCAATTTGGCACTATCTATATTCCCTGGTTCAGTGAATAGATATAAACATCATCCCAATTTACCTGACCCAGGAATTCATCGAGAGCACTGCTTGCTAAACTAATTAGGCGATAATAGAGAGTGCACGTAGTGGCATTTCCTCCACTACACACAACTCAGATTTATCCCTAAAAACCTTTACCCTATGACCATTAACAAGAAAATGGAGTAGAGTTTGAGGTACTGCCCTGAATTTCCACAGCTCTGTTTGCTCGAAGGCCAACAACAGTGTATGGCCCTACCCATTTGGACTTTAGCTTCCCAGACATCAGTTTGAGCCTAGATTGAAAAAGGAGTACCTTCTGCCCTACTTGGAGTTCCTTGACCCGGAGATTTTTATCGTGCCAGAGCCTTGTCTTCTCCTTGTATCACATTGCGGACTCATATGACTCCAGTCTCAATTCTTCCAACTCTTGAAGTTGCAATTTCCTCTCTTCCTCACAAGACTAGGGTATCATGTTAATCTCCTTGACCGCCCAGTATGCTCTGTGCTCCACTCCTACGGGCAGATGGCACATCTTGCCAAAAACCAACCTGTAGGGTGACATTCCAATAGGCGTTTTGTATGCTGTCCTGTAAGCCCACAATGCATCTCCTAGTCTCTTACTCCAGTCCTTCCTTGACGGATTCACCATTTTTTCCAATATCGCCTTTATCTCCCTGTTGGAGATCTCGGCCTGTCCATTAGACTGAGGATGATACGGGGTAGAAAGCCTATGGTGGACCCCGTATTTCCTCATCAGAGCTTCTATTGTCCTGTTACGGAAGTGCGTCCCTTGGTCAGAAATAATTGCGCGCGGCACCCCGTATCTATTAAAGATGTTGGCTCTAAGGAACTTGGACACTTCTTTGGCTTCGCAGGACGTGGTGGCCTTTGCTTCTATCCACTTCGAAACATAATCTACAGGCACAAGTATGTAAGTATTCTCATATGAAGATGGAAATGGACCCATGAAATTCATTCCCCAAACGTCGAAAATCTCACAAACAATCACTGGGAATTGCGGCATTTCATCTCTCTTCGAAATTCCTCCCGTCTGCTGGCATCTTTCATAGTTTTGGTAGAATTCGAAGGCATCCTTGTGTAACGTAGGCCAATAAAAGCCACTATCTAACACCTTCCTTGCGGTTTTCCTCGGTCCAAAGTGACCTCCACAAGCTAGGGCATGGCAATGATTCAGCACATCCTTCTGTTCCCATTCTGGAATACACCTCCTTATTACTTGGTCGGCTCCCATTCTCCATAAATACGGGTCGTCCCAAAAATAATACTTGGCTTCGCTTTTCAGTTTCATCTTCTGGGCCCGGGTAATTTCTTGCGAACTAGGTACTTCTCCAGTGACCAAATAGTTTTCTAGGTGTGCAAACCAAGGTTCGGCGTTCAGCTGGCACTTCCCTTTTTTAGAATCCCCTAGACCTATTACTGCCATGATCTCTTCCCATCTAATGGGTCTAGCAAAATTTTCCATGTAATACAGATGCTCCTCCAGGAATGCATCAGGTATTGCTTCGTCAGTCTCTCCCTGGAAAATTCTACTCAAGTGGTCTGCCACTTTATTTTCTATCCCCTTCTTGTCTCTGACTTCCCAATCAAATTCCTACAAGAGTAGCACCCAACGGATTAACCTTGGCTTGATTCCTTCTTAGCCAGTAAGTACGTAATAGCTGCGTGATCAGTGAAAACTATCACCCTCGACCCCAGTAAGTATGGTCGGAACTTTTCAAAGGAATACACGACCGCCAGCATTTCCTTCTCCGTGGTGTCATAGTTTTTCTGAGCTTGATTGAGTGTTTTCGATGCATAAAAAAATCACATAGCTTTTCCCATCAATTCTTTGACCTAGCACTGCCCCTACTGCGTAATCACTTGCGTCACACATTATTTCAAACGGTAAACTCCAGTCAGGCAATCTAATAATAGGAGCAGAGACTAGTTTATCTTTCAATAGCTGAAAAGCTTCCTTGCACTTCTCATTGAAAACGAAATCCACATCATTATGCAACAGATGAGTGAGTGGTTGGGCAATCTTTGCAAAATCCTTAATAAATCTTCTATAGAAACCCGCATGCCCTAGGAATCCCCTTACTTCTTTCTGATTCGTAGGGTAAGGCAACTTCGAAATCACGTCGACCTTTGCTGGGTCCACCTGTATGCCCTTCTCTGAGACTAATTGCCCCAAGACGGTTCCCTTGGGTACCATGAAGTGACATTTTTCAAAATTGAGGACTAAATTCTTCTCCCGACATCTCCTCAACACTATATCCAAGCTTGCTAAACAAGAGTCAAAAGAATTCCCACACACAGTGAAGTCGTCCATAAAAATCTCGATACAATCCTCCAGCAGATCCGAAAAGATACTCATCATACACCGTTGAAAAGTGCCTGGCGCATTGCACAACCCAAACGACATCCTTCTATAAGCATACGTGCCAAAAGGGCAAGTAAATTTAGTCTTCTCTTGATCTTCGGGATCTACATAGATCTGGAAGTATCCACTATATTCATCAAGAAAGTAGAAATATTGCTTACCTGTCAACCTTTCCAGCATCTGATCGATAAAAGGCATGGGAAAATGATTCTTCCTGGTTGCTTTATTTAACTTCCTATAATCAATGCACATCCTCCACCCAGTAAGAAGTTGAGTGGGAACCAATTCATTCTTATCGTTCTTGACTACCTGAATCCCTGACTTTTTAGGTACCATATGGACCGGACTAACCCACTCACTATCAGGTATGGAGTAAATGATTCCTAGCGAAAGCAGCTTCAAAACTTCCTTCAGAACTTCCTCTCTCATGTTCGGATTTAGCTTGCGTTGTGGGTCTCTACAGGCCTTCGCACCTTCCTCCAGCCTAATGTGGTGCATGCAAAGATCAGGACTGATCCCCACTAGGTCTGAGAGAGTTCATACTATTGCCTTCTTATTCCTTCTGATCACCTCCAGTAACTCCCTTTCCTGTTCCTCATTCAATTTGCTGTTGATAATTACTGGAAATGTCTCATTCGCTTCTAGATAAGCATACTTGAGTTCCGGTGGAAGCGTTTTTAATTCTTTCTTGGGAGCACTTGTTTCCTGGGGCAAGGGATTATTTCCTTCATCAGTTTTCATTCCCTTCCCAGACCTGGGAGTAGTTTCCATACTAGCCACATGAGCTGATCCTCTTGACCTAGCTGACTTCGGATTCGTACAGAACTCTGAAATAGCTTCGGCCAGCTCCTCATCTGTCAAATCTTTTGTGTTCATTGCCTCGCACCATCCACTACCTCTCTGTCAATAGAGTGACTTAATTCTGAATTAACCACCTGCTCCTGCATCAACTCAGTCTCAAGATATTCCTGGACCAGGGGGTTAATAACATCGATAACATGCAAATTTTCAACATCTAAAGGTTTCTTCATTGCTTCATCGATGCTAAATGTATATTTCTCCCCATTATAGTCCAGACATATGGTCCCATCAAAAACATCAATTATGGTCTTAGTGGTACGGAGAAAAGGTCTTCCTAGAAGCACACCGCTATTATCACTCATTTTAATAACATGGAAATCGGCCGGATACAGAAAATCATGCACTTTGACAATAACATTTTCTAAAACTCCCTCTGGACAAATGCACGACCGATCCGCCAATTGGATTACCACCTTTGTATCTACCATTCCTACTCCAACCAGCTTCTTGTAAATAGAAAGCGGTAAAACATTTATCGATGCCCCTAAATCACACGTAGCATGCTCAATTCTGACATCCCCGATTGAAATGGGTAAGGTGAACATACCTGGGTCAGTGCATTTTGATGGCATCCTTCGCTTCTGAATTACTGCTGACACATTTTCTCCAATTAGAATCTTCCCACTGGGTGTGGTCTTCCCAGCTATGAACTCCTTAATGAACTTACTGAATACCGGCAATTTCAGAGTCTGCAAGAATGGTAAGTTAATCTCCAACCTTCCAAAGATATCCATAAAATCCACCGGTTCATCCTTCTTCTTCTTAGCTTCTCCTCGGTGTGGGAACGGTTTCACTTGTTTCTCTGCACCTGTAGAACCTCCAGCCGAAAACTCATCAGTTCTTTTTCTTGCTACCACATTCTCCACTTCTGGCTCTGGGTCTAGAAAAAATGGTTCAGCCACACTTGGTAAAGGTTTCTCCAAATCACCTTCCTGAAGGTCATCTATATTCCTAGAACCCCATGCTTCCACATCCTCGGACTCGGAAATTAGATCATTCCTTACATTGCCCTTCACGGAAGGCGTTTCTTCCTCCTTCCTCATCGCTGGACCTTCATAACCTCGCCCAGATCGCAAGGTGATTTGACTGATGTTAGCTCTGTCTGGCTGCCTTACTGAGGAAGGAATCTTCCATTCGTTTCCTCGCATCTCGCTAAAGGATGTAGCGATCTGGGACATTTGTTTTGCCAACATATCCATTGCTGCCTTTTGTTCCAATTGAGCATCCTGGAGCTTATGGACCACGTCATTATTGGACTGCATATTGTTTTGTATATGCTGTTGAGAACTGACTAGGTCATGTACCAGATCATCTAGATTCCTTGGTGGTTTAGAATTAGACTGGCCAGAACTTGGTCCTGGACCCAGATGCGGACCACTTCCTTGATTCTGGCGGAAGTTTCCTTGACCTCCTAAACTGTTGTTATACTGATTTCCCTGCCCTTGATTTTCCTGGTAAGTAGGTTGGGGATTCTAATAATTTCCGGTGTAGTTCCTTTGATGTGGTGGCATATAAGAGTTCCACTGATTCTGATTCTTGTTCCCCCAATTAGAGTGATCTCTCTGGTTCTGATTGTTCTAGTTGCCCTACCCTTCATGATTCCTTCCAGACCAGTTAGTCTGTCTTTCTGGTCGATGTGTCAACTGAGTGTTCTGTTTTGGAGGGGGCTGGTTCGGATCGTTGTCAGACCATCTAAAATTGGGATGGTTCCTCCAGGGTGCGTCTCTCTGTCTTCCTGTGTTCCAACTCCCATCGGGATTCCAACTTCCCATCGCATTAACCTGGGCCTGGTACTCTTCCTCTTGGGGACCGTAACATTGCTGAAGCTGGATATCTCCTAGACCTGAAGATTTATCTTTCACTTGTGTAGCTGGCGGAGTGGTTTTCTCTATTGCATTCAACAATGCTTTCTCGAGCCTATCTATTCTCGCCTCTACTCTCTCATCATCTTGCTCCCTCAGGGAATTTGTTGTTCCCCTCCTCATAGCATTCCTCGGGCTGTCATATGCATTTTTAGCCTCTATCAATTTTCCCAGAATCTCTCTTGCCTCGCTACCCCTCTTCTTCGTAAAGTTTACCCCACTCGAGGAGTTCATCAAATCCTTCGACTCGGGGTTTGCTCCTTCATAAAACAAATAATAAATCTCTGCCTCGATCATTCTGTGATTCAGGCAGGCGTCCAGCAACCCCTTGAATCGTGACCAATATTGGCTCAACGACTCGTCGTAGTCCTGTTTGCACTCCACTATCTCCTTCATCAGAGCATTTGTCTTGTGGAGGGGAAAAAGTAATCTAGGAACTCCAATTTAAAGTCCATCCATGTGCGGATAGAATCTGGGGGTAACCTTAATAACCACGTGTTGGCCTCCCCCTTCAAGGCAAAAGGAATCGCGCGCAGGTGATAGTCCTCATCCGTTGCATCATTCGGTCTCTTCTGAATGCTACACTATTTGCTGAATTCATTTAAGAACTCATACGGGCACTCATTCCTATGCCTAGAGAATGTTGGTAGGATGCCGAGCACATTCGTCTTGATCTCAATGGCCCTCTGGCGTGGATTCATCACTATAGCTTGGGCTGGCTCACCATCGAGATGGGCAGTGAGCGAACCAATCTCTCGATCTGGATCGACTACGTGCGCCATGTCTCCGATTTCTGTTTCCTCTGTATCTGTCTCTAAAGATGATTTAGGATCCTTCCTTCCTGACAAATTCCAATCCTCTTCACTTTCTGAACCGAACGGAAATGGATCTCCCGTTGATAACCCCGATCTGGTGGTAACTGTAGATGCTGTGTCCTTGACTTGCCAAATAAACTGCTCGTTCCTCCACTCAGATGAGTCACCCCAGTGTCCAAACCGTGAGCCTTTGCTCATAAACTGAAATTAAAGAAAAAGAAAAGAGAAATTAAAACTATGTACGCCAAAATCCTCTAAACACAATAACAAATTACGTCATCCATCCCCTGCGACGGCGCCATTTGAAAAGCCACTTGGAGCTAGAGTGTGTACGGTGTGTTCTACTGTTCTAGGTCGAGCTACTAAGTCCAATGAATCCACTAGATCACTAGGTCTAGGAACTCAAGGGAATATAGAAGACTCAGTCGTTGGACACACAAGCTCGTGTTTCAAAGATCCCTCAACCTGTTATACTATAGATTAGTATAGAGAAGCAGGGGTCGATCCCACGAAGATGGACGCGTAAGAAAGCATCTAGAGACCTTGGTTTAAAAAGCGGCTGTTGCCACGCAAATTGGGTTGAGGTTGACTACTATTAGACCTAGGCACAAAATCAAACACTAGACCTAGGAAACTGTAAACTTCATGCTGACATCGAACATTCTCATGACTACGAAATAACCAACTACCTTTCTAGACTTAGCAACCAACTTCCTAATTAAACTAAATAGAAAGCGAATAAAAGTGGGGACCAACTTCCAGAAATATCAAGTACGGAAGGAAAGCTGCAACTAACTAACTAAGGATTTTACTAATAGCAACACGCATCTCATCAACTGAATTAAACACGAACATGAAGAAAGCAGAGCATGTATCTAGATTCGAACAGAATATAGAAATTCAGACGTCGAAAACTTGCAAACAGCTGGAAATAAAACAGATCTACATATACTAGACGGAATGAAAAGAAAACACGAAAGTTAGGCATAAATCTCAATCACTCTGTTTCAGATCCAAACGTCGGATGCTTAACCCACTCCGAACCCAAACAATCCGAACCCAACAACAACCTGATTCAACTCCATAGTCTCAGATTCAACAAATCTGCTCCGATCAACACTAGATTTCAATGATCTTACTCAAACTCAGCAATCAACATGAAATTCAGACATCCAACTCAGCGATCGCAACAAACTCAAAATGATAAACTTCCATAATCGAAATCAACAGCAGCTCAAACACAGAAAATAGAAATTGCATAAACGATGGAAATTCAACAATAAACAGTGCCGAGCTTCGAACGGCGAAGCTCGGTGAAATTCGCAATGGTAAAGTAAAATGAAAGAGATTAAAGTGTATTTTCGCCCTCTGCGAGAACGGTGTTGCCCAACTACGGACTAGCCAAGTAAAACCTAGACCCCTACAATTTCCCGATAAAACCCAAAAGTATGTAGAAGAGAGTGAGCTAGAGCAACAATCTAGTCATCAGGCCTCCACCGAGAAGGTCCCCTCTGATTGCATGTTTTCTTCTTTATATAGGTGCGGACATAATCTTCTAGAAGCCTTCGTAGAAATCTCCATTCTACCCTTCAGCCCCTTGATTTCCTCCGTCTTGTAATTTTTCTTCAAATTGCTCACTTATTCGCCAGTTTCCTTGGACCATGCAATTGTCCTTCTCTATTCCTAGATCTGGTGAAAACCTTTTACATACCTGGCTTAAAACATGTGTTGGACCCCGCAAATGAATGAGTTTCACCCTTATATCTATGCATGAAATTAGCCTTATCAGTCGCTAAATAAAATTTCATCTCTGACTTCATTAAAGCTATCTGGAAGCCCATCAAGGATCATTATCTGCCGGGTTTCTGGGTCAATTTGCCCCCCCCCCCCCCCACGACAAGAGAAGTTCATCAAAATAGCCATGCTTGACTAGGACGTAATTGCCCATGTTTGGCCATCTTTCACTACCTTATTCGTCAAATGCTTCACAACAAGTCCAGTTGTTGCCTAGGAGGACACTTCTTCAAACCACTTAGGTTTGTTGATCAATGGCCTATTGGGTTCGTCAAACCTCTCAAGGGCATTGGCAATAGTGGCCAACAGAACCCTTGAGATGACAATCCGCGGTATGCCACTGAGCGTGCAATTCCTTGTCCTCATCTTGTAGATGGAATGTAGGAGGACGGTCCTCACTGAGAACCAACTTCAAGTCATTGACCAAAAGGTCAACATCAAGTCTATTTTTTCCATCCCTTATATAATTCAGAATCATGCTTTCTCGAACTAAGTATCGTATAATAAATATCCCAAGTAGTAATCGTCTTTCGTTCAAGCTAAGAATCAACACCAATAATATAAACATCTAAAATTTCATGGAATTGCAAATAACCACAAATCAATTCATCCATTTTACATCCACAAAATCCAAGCACAAACGTTCTTCAATGAGGAAGCCATGTCATATTCATGCAAGAAATTCATAAGTTTTACTGGCCACAATATCGACAGATAGTCCAGAGACCATAAGAATGACATGGCTGACTAATATTGCTAAACCGTTTTAACCATAAAATTAAGCACTAAGGATTCTTTACTTGTGCATGAACTCCTCTAAAGAAAGGTCGAACCGGACAAGCACCTCCTCCTATAGCTCCCTCTAAGCATTATTAAAATACAAGTCCTTATAATTTCACAGCAGTATTGCTCCAGTAAAGACCAGTCGCGATAATACTGATAAACTAATTTTACGATTTTAATAACCTTTATCTAGAGAAATCTAAACATACAAACTGGTAATGTTCCTCCCGTAAAGACAGGCCGGTCACTACTTCGTACTTAGATCAATTTTATGGAGGCCATATACAAACATGTTGAAATTATCGCTTCATATTTTCTTGTTGGTGGTTTTAAGGGTTTAATTATCACTTAAGCAGATTAGGCAGGCATCCACATTCAAAGTATAATTAAACATGTACTAGCTATGCATGCAATGCAATATGTACATAGGTGATGCTCAAGTTAAACTAGATTTTAACAAATAAAATCATAACTCAAATCAAATATCCATCAATAATCATTAAAACATGTAAACACATATACAAGTAGTTCACATAACCATAATGACGAAACTTGATTGTTTAATTAAGCATTTAATATAGATAGAATTATAATTCTACCTTCACATAAACAAGATTATCTAGACATTAAGTCTAATCTTAAATAATCATACATTATTAATTAAAACAACGTATCTTGATTATTAGAACTACCTTTTAATATACTTAGGATTTTGCTTTGTTAGAATTAATCCATCATTATCCTAAAATTAATGTCTAGGTGTATATCATAAAAGATTAGCTAAGTCTTAATTTAAAATGCCCACTTGGATATATAAATCCACACTTATCCAATCAAGATTAAATCCATTTAAAACACACCAATTAAATTCGAGAATTAAAATTCTCATAGCTTTCATAAAATCACATGATAAAAAGAAATTTATTACATCTTTAATTTATAACGATGTTTCTAGATGAAACAAAATTCACCTTCATCAAAGATTAAAGACAAATTTCAACTTGAATAAATAATTGACGTTTTTAATAGCAAAATTAATGCTCTGTGAATTTCTCATACCTTTAAATCAATTTGATGTTATCTAGATGAAACAAATTCACCTTCATCAAAATTAAAGATAGAATTCAAATTTTAAACTAGGAATTGAATTCCAATTAAAATCCAATTAATTATTTCACATTTTAATAATATAGGATTTAGTAGCATGTCAAAGCCAAATGAATTTCTCACTTCTTCAATTAAATTAACGTTACCTAGATGAAACAAAATTCACCTTGCATCAAATGAAAGACAAAAATCAAACTAGGAATTTGATTCCAAATAAAATCCATCCAATTATTAATTATGTTATTTTCGAAATTTTAAGGTTTTACATAATTGAAAAACTTATGCCTCTTACCAAGGTATATTCTCTAGGAAATAATTCCACAACACACCAATTAAAATAAAGGCAATTTCAATTAAACCTTAAAATAAAACATGAAAGCAAATTGAGAGAATAATCTTTAAAAATTCCATCCGATTATGGAAAAGCCAAAAATTAGATCAATCTAATATTGAATTTCCTTATGTTAATTATCATGATATTATCTAGATGGAAAGAATCCATCAAAATCAACTAATTAACAAATTAAATCAATTATTGAACTAATTATTCCAATTGACAATTTTAAAGAAGGCAACAAATTCTCTTTAAATTGGAAGCTTGAATAAACAATTCTTCTAGGTCTAGGATTTTAAACCTAAATTATAAACTTGTGCATCAAGAAACGAATTGAAAACGAAGAACGAAACGACGAGATGATGGAACCCAAAACCCTAATTAGGGTTTGGGCAGCCACCGGGCCTTGCAGCAGCCGCTGCTGCCGCGCCCGACCTCCGCCACCTCACGCGACTGCCGCCGTCCGACTCTGCCGCTCCCACTGGAGCAGCAGGCGCTAACCATCAACGAGGACCGCTGCCCCAACCGAAGTTAGGGAGGCCGCTGTCCAAAGCGGCTGGTGCCGCTGCCACAAGCCGGCGATAAGCACGGCTGTCCGACGCGGTGCATATTGAAGACGACGTCGCAGCTGCCAAGATCTGGAGCTGATCGCCGCTGCTGACCAGCGGCTGTGCAGCTGCTGCCCGGCGAGAACACAGCTGCTGTCCAAAGAGGACAGCTCCTCTGCCGCTGCCCGAAGACGACGCTGCTGCTGCTGCTACTCGGAGTCGCTGCTGCTGCTGCTACTCGGAGTCGCTGCTGCTGCTGCTACTCGCTGCCTTGGCTGCCCGAAAAGCAAACTGCCGCTGTCCGAAGACCACGGCTGCTGCCCGGTGTAGACGGCGATGCCCCAGCCACCGTCACTGCCTTGTTCAGCAGGATCTGGATCGGCGATCCCCGACAAGGCGAGATCCGCAGCCCGGTATTTGAACACACCTAGGGTTTAACCCTTGTGTTCCTTTGTTCGTTTTCAAATTAATTAACTTGATTCATCGCGGTCGCTTCGCTTGACCGCAATCTTAAATCTAAATTAATCGTTTCTCAATTGTAACAATCTTTTACGTTCATACCAATATGCACATTTAAATTTCAAGCTTTTAGCAATTTAAATTGTTCTAGCATATTAAGAACATAAAACTATATATCTATGAATACTTGCTTAGATCTAGAATATTCTTATGAAAAACTTGAATAAAATTCAACATTCATAATATTCTTTCATCGATCCAAGTATTCAATCATGGATCACTTTATTTCTTGATTCAAAACACGTATATTCACTTAAACACATACATATATGTATCAATTCAAACATATAATCTAGTACATATTACTTAGAATATATAGATCTAATAATGTTCATCATAGATCTAGAATACTTTGTAGATATTAGGATTTAAATCCAATAATCTCAATATTCAATATCGATATAGAACATCATATCATAGATCCGAAAATAAAATCAAGAAAAACATAGATCCAACACATATTATAAACATATAACATGTAATTGCCTTATTTTCGAAAATCCCAAATTTTACACTATAATTTTCAAAAAATTCAATTAATCAAATACATAATCAGAGCCTAAAAATTGGCTCTGATACCAATTGTTGGGACTACCGCAGCGGAAGACACGGAAAACAAACAGGTCGTTACGGATCTATTTAGGTAATTATGCATTCGATTCCAATTTCATGCAATTATTCTAGATCTATAGATGAACACATCAAATAAACACGTTGACATGCAATTTGATATAGATTCGATTGTTACCTCTTGATCCATCATAGGATTGACGTTGCTAGTTGCACCACCCGAAGATCCTTGATTTATCGACCACGAATCTTCCACTCTTTTCCCATGCCCTTGATTATTCATTCGTGTGGGCGGATCTCGAAGAATCAATAATAGTGTGCTGAGATCTAGGAAGAACACTACACAAAACAATCTACCTCTATTCAATTCTATGGATTAGAATGAACAAGATAAAACAAGAATCAAAACCCTAGCTCTCCCTTTGGTGAGGCTCAAAAATCGAGGTGAGGGAGAGAGAAGCCACATGAGTGGGGGCTAGGGTTTAAAGTAGGAGAATTGTGTTATGTCTTGTGTGCTAGGGTTTCCACATCTCATCACTATTTATAAGCTTGGACTAAGTTTGGGCTAGAGTGGGGATCCATGGAGCAATTTAGATGTTGGGCTCATCCATTAGATAAATATCTAATTAAATCAATTGACTCATGATTTAATATATTATCAATGGAATATTATTTTGTTCCACTAAAGAATAATATTGCACTCCCATCTAAATCACCAAATTACAAATAACTTGGGTCCATTTTATTTTATAATATTTCCCGCGTTTAAGATTATCTTAATCCATCAATTTAATTCTTTTGTCTGCTACGTGACTTGAATTAAATTAATTCTCCAAAGAGTTTTCTAGTTTGAAACTTTTTTTATTATTCATGGAATGAAATTCCAACTGCGCTGATTTCTGAATAATAAATTCCTTATTTCAAACACCTCCTGGGGATTTAATCATACCACACTGGGCACGCGAATTCTATGAAATAATATTTCAATACCTTCATGTTATTCAACTACTACCACCCAAGATATCATGTTTGAGTTACGTACAAACTCTCCCATATTGATAAGTCAAAGTGGCATCTGATTAAATAAACAATATTGATATTAATTTCATAGACTAGAAAATACTAAAATTTCTGAAATATATTCTTCAGTAGATAGCAATAAAGAATACATTTCGTATTAGATCCTTTCAATGCTTTACCACACCGGTGTTACTAATCTCTTCTTAGGTAAGAGAGAATTATCACAAACACCGCAACCATACCAATAGGTAGCCAAATCCTATCTAGGTTGTGAATACATTTTTCTTCTTACTAGATCTGGCCAAGTCCCCTATTGGAAAACTCATGAGGAGATTCATCGAATTTCCCTACTTGACCTTCTTAGTAAGAAGCCTTAGACTTGGAAAACAGAAGATTCAAAGGTTTATTCAAAATCTTCCCTATATATTGATATATGCTATGAATTCACTTTTTTTACTTGCTATTAGAAAACAAGCACGAGAAACAAAAACGCTCGAGCAAAGAAGTTAATGAACCAGAGAACCGAAAAGACGTCATTTGCTCGAGTGAAAGCGAAATTGGTAATATTTTCTTTCTTATATATTTCATTTCATAATTGTTTTTACAACATGATAGTAAACTGACAATTTTACATTTTCCTAGACAAAGGAACATGGGAAGTGCCCATCGCGTGTTCAGTTATTTAGTTCATGTTATGTGTCTCAAATGGAAATTCAAGTACTGATGTCTCAAGCAAACTTGTATGTAATGATACATTTGTTCATTTTATGAAATACATATGAAATTTTAATGTGTGCATTAATTTTAAAATCTTTGTAAACAGACAGCAATGGTAGAATGCAGTGATCAGCTTCCTAAAGGTTCTGATGATGCAATTTCTCCAAATAACGTATTTGCACAAGTCATGGGGAAAGATAAGTTAGGACACGCAAGGGTGATGGGTAAACGAGTGTGCCCCTCGGATATATGGAATGGAACTTCTAAGAGTACATCGAACCGTTTACTAATGAAATACAAAGAAAAAAATGCTCGACTAGAGGCTATGCTTGAGACACAACAAAGAATTTGTGCTTCGCAAGTACACGAAGGGCCAGATATAAGAGTTTCTGAGTCGAGCTCACTGAATCCTACCTCAACTGATGTTGATCAGGTATCTTTGCTTTTAATTTTATAGAATTTTGAAATATATTTCATATTAAAAATGGTTATTAATCTATTTTCATTTTTTGGAGGTTGGAACGTATGTTTATCTCCGGAGTATTTTCACAAACAAGGTTGTTGCTAAAGGATGTATTTATAGCATCGATCCAAATACAAAAGTTGGAGGACAAGCATTAGGATTATTGGTGTGAAATAAATGTTAAAGTTGTAGTTGAACCTCAAGTGCAATTGATAAGGCCCTACGAAAACTTTCAAGAGTTGTCTCAAACAGTTGGGCATATGATTGCTTGGCCACGTTCTTTGGTATATTTTATCAATGGTTTATCAACAAATGATTAACTATTGCATTTTAGTTTTATTCTTATTGGATATCATCATTGTATATTGATAAGGCTCGTTTCATGCATGTGTTCTGTGATAAAATTATACTCAATTCTGTAATCTAACGTGTAAATGTGAGCCAGGTGTGTGTGAATTCCTCCATAACCAGATAATGAACAGTTCAACTGGGCGGAAGGACAGAACAAGAGGAATGAAGGAGAAACTGCTGTGCTGAGTTAATCAAGTCAGAATGGAGTGGAGCCAGCAGGAGCCTTCCCCATATGGAAGATTGAGCGTAATCCGAAGGCCCCTAAAGCCAAGGGCAGAAGTGACTTTTCGAGAGGACGGTACCCTAGGGATTTGAGCCCTACGTCTCTCTATATATACAAAGCCCAGCGCGAGTAGGAAAGGACGGATGAGAGGGATACATAGAGATACATCTTAGAATTCGGCTCTCTTCTAGGGCTAAAATGAGAGCTCATCTTACTCCACAGACTTAATTTTTGTCACACACACACACACTTGGGTTCTAGTTTTAGTGGGGGTGGTAGTTTAAATCAAGTTGGGAGTTGTGTAACACCGTTCCGAGAAGGGGCGAAGATACAATCTTTATTTTGTGTTTTGCTATGTTCGTTTTTAAGTTTCCTTGCTGTAATCAACTTGAATGTTTCGTTTTGTGAAGTAATTTCGATGTTATGAATTCAGCTTACCTTGGACTGTTCTGTTTCCCATGCATGAGTTTTCTGTTTCTCCTTTGGGTTATGATTTAGGAATATCTTCTAGCTGAGTAATTTTATCGCAGTTTATTTGGTTGGATCTGAACTGCTGACTTGCGTTTTTGTTTATTTGTTAAGAAATTATGGATGAATTGTTTAGGACGTTTAGATCTGGTTGTTCCTAAACCCTAATCACATTCATCATTCACTCAAAACTCTTTTCTTGCTGCACTCGCTTCTTTCTCGTGAATGGATATGGAGGCGGTGGAAAGTCGTTAGGAATACTGGATTTGCTTTTCTTAGGTTCTGTCTCATTGACCTCTTTGTCTTTCTCTCCTGCTGTAAGTCTTCCATTTAACTTAGATTCATCGCCTTGTTCTTTGCTGCCGGATGCAGCATGTTCTTGACCATATTGGGCATCCTGCACCAACGCGGGACTTCCCTTACATACCTCGTCCGCCCCTGCGTGCGAGGAATGCAAGCCTAACACCTCGTCCGCCCCTGCGTGCGAGATGTCGGAAGTACCTTGGTCGTCCATTAAAGGCATTGAATCCAAATTTCTTCCGCTTCTCAGGGTGACTGCTTTGCAATGTTCATTTCCCTTGGGGTTGGGCAATGTATCACTTGGAATGGTGCCGGGAGTTCTTGTATGAGAAGCTGTAGCAAGCTGCCCTATTTGTGTTTCCAAATTCCTCATAGAAGCCTCGAGCTGTCCAAACTTCTCAATTGTTTTCTCTTTGAAGAACTCATTCTCTTTTTGACTCTTTGACATGAAAGAGAATATATGTCCCATCTGATCTTCTAGTGATGGTTTCTTATCAAAACCAAGGGGTTGGGAGTTGTTTCGCCATTGGTTCCCACCATTGTTACTTGACCCAGCTTGGTTCCAATTCCCTTGTTGTTGAGACTTCCAATTCTGATGATTGTTATTGAATTGACCCCCTTGGTTAAAACCTTGGCGGTTATTGCTTATATAATTCACATCTTCAACTGTTTCTTGGGATTTGATCATTTGGCATTGATCTGTGTGATGCCCACCTTGACACAGTCCACATTTAACCATTGCAACAATTTGAGGTTGTGGGTTCAGCTGCATGGAAGATACTATTTTAACCACCGATGTCATTTGGGTGCTAATATTAGCTAGTTGTGCCTCAACCGTTGTCATTCTTTCGGATTCTACTGAAGCTCCAAAGGTATTTCCTTTCTTCTTAACCACTCTCCTTGGATTGTACCAGTTTCTTTGATTATCTGCTAGTTTTTGAAACAAGGTCCTCACTTCCTCATGTGTCTTATTATCAAGATCTCCACCAGTACTTGCATTTATAAGTCTCATGCTTTCATTGTTTAAGCCTTGGTAAAATTTGACAAGATCACGGCCAGGAGCAAGACCATGGCTGGGACACTTTCTCAACATATCAGTAAACCTTTTCCATGCTTCAGCAAAAGATTCATCATCTTGCTACCGAAAAGATGTGATGGCATCCCTCAATCTCTCGATCTTCATTGGTGAATTATATTCCAGGAGAAACTTGGATTTCAGATCTTCAAAAGTCGCCACATTGTACCCCGGAAGTGAGTCGTACCACTCTCGTGCTTTGTCTCTCAACGAAAAAGGAAAGAGAGCTCTCTTGATATTATCATGTGGTACATTCGCAGGTCTGTGGTTCATGGTCAACTCATAGAATGCATTGAGGTGGCTTATGGGCTCTTCGTCTTCACGACCATGGAACAAGGTGCCACCATTCACCAAGTTGATGTAGTGAGGTGGGATGCTTATGTTATCCGTAGCATAGGTGAAATTTCCCGGGTGATCAACTCCTGATCTGACAGTATCGCCAAACTTTTCCACAGGAGGAGCATTGTTATTATTTTCAGCCATCGACTCAGTTTCTGAATCACTGCTACTACTCCCAAAATTTGTTTCAAGAAGTGGATTTTCTCTCACTGGACTCTGATAGTCCTGATGTGTATCAATCACAGCTGAATTCTGCCCTCTTCTATGATGTATCAATAACCCAAATTGCGGTGTACCCTTAGATCTGGTTCGCATCCACTATTTTTTTTTCTGTTTTCAATTTTCTAGAACACCTACACAACAGAAAAGAAACCAAGCACAACTCAAATATACCAATTCTACCGAAAGCGAGACTCTCGACAACTTCGGGGTTAGTCTTAGAAAAAATGTGTGCTTGAATGTGTACTAGCAAACTTTAAAAAAAAACACAAGGAGTTAGAAAGATACTAAGACAAATAAAACACTCCTTCGTCTTCGAGTCCAGACGTGGTAGATAGCTATCACTCGTAAGAACACGAATTAAGTACCTACAAAATAAAATTAAAAAGATTAAATAAAAATAAAAATAAAACAGAAAGTTAAACAACCTATTGCCTCCCCCGGCAACGGCGCCAAAACTTGATGTGTAATTTTAGGTCTTTTTAAATCAGAATAGATATGCACTCAAGTTCACAAAATTATCCCTAATATTACCACTTCACTGCAAGAGTACAGCTTCGTGTATAGTAATTTAAGGTGTCGATCCACAGGGAAGGTAAGTTCGTTTAACTCCAAATAAATAAAAATAACAATAAAGATTAAGGTTTTTGTTTGAAGTTCGTTTTCTGAAAATAATGAAAAATAAAGTTGAATTCAATTTAACACAAGCGAGAAAATTGTTACTCCAAACACTTGTAAACAAGACACGGATTAATCTTATGCATTCAATTCTATCTCATACGTTCGGGACAATTTAAAATTATTCACCCAGCAAGCACTAAACATGCTAAGCATCAACTAGTCAAAGAATAGCTAAACACTTACTCTTTAAACCAAATTCAATAATCCTAAGAACCCTACGGAAGCGCGAGATTCAAAGTACAATTGCAATTAAGATCAAAATCCATTATCAAGTTGTCATCTAAACAATTCCAATTGATAATTCATTACCACCACAATCCATCTCAATTCAAGCTAAAGAAGCATTAAATCAAAACTATAGAATTATCACTAAAGATGCACCTAAAGTAATAAATTCATTCAATCAAATAAGTAGTAATAACGAACATGAGATAAAAACGAGCATAGAATAAATCACGAAATCAAAATGTCATACTACGTGTTTGGAGCAACACAAGATTCTTAGCCTAACATAATTAAACCAAGAACAATGATAAATGGAGATAAAACCCTAGAAATCATGGAGTAAATTTGAAGCAGATGATGACTGGAATTTTCTCCGTTCTCTTCTCTCTTTCTCACGCTGAATTCGTGTGAGATCCTCCCCTCAATTGCTCAATGGAATTCTATGTATTTCTCTCTGTTTCGTATGGTCAAAAGTCTCCTCCTAAAGTCAAAAGTTGCGTCTGCCTTTTATATGTTGATTTCCTCCTCCAAGTAAAATCACGTCTCCCTCTTTTCCTCAACTACTTTCTTTTTCTTTTTTTTCTTCTTCTTGGTCAAGTAAGTCACGATTCTTTCCTCCAAATCCTCAACTACTTTTATTTTTTATTAATTGTTAGGCCCCACGTGTATAGTTGCTGACCAAAATAAATAAATCTCAAATTAGACTTTAGGCCACATGTATATCTCCAATATGTATGTACATATATCAACAAATAAATAATAATTAAACTTTA
The DNA here is from genome assembly GCF_004379255.2 of Salvia splendens. Lineage (NCBI taxonomy): Eukaryota > Viridiplantae > Streptophyta > Magnoliopsida > Lamiales > Lamiaceae > Salvia > Salvia splendens. Next base: position 12,616,196 of record NC_056053.1, on the reverse strand, counting down.
ATGATAAATTGATATATGATTTAATATAACAATTAGGAGAAATCTTAGAGTAAAATTAACATTATTTGATTTACATCAGCGGGCTCGCCTAGAGTGTGTAGCGGAGGGCTCTTCGGCTTGCTCTTTGTTCAGGTCGAACGATTGTGAGCCGCTGCCGCTGCCGCTGCTGTAGTCCCCGGCAATGTTGTGTCTTGTCTGCTTCGGCGCTGGAGCCTGCTCTTGCGCACAGATGGCCTTGAATTTCAGGCAATCCTCGAGAACTAGATACTCCTCCCACATTGTGAACTTGGGATAGCCCAGCGCGTTGTATTGGCTCATCGAAAGTGTTTTCACGTCAGCCTCGCTTCGGCCACTCTCCGCATGGAGCAGGTTGTTCTAGTATATGCCCGTGAACCGCCGGGTGGGCGGCAGAATCCTAGACCACTTCCGCGTCACGCGATTTGGCACCGTGAGGTTTGAACTCGTTGTACGCCGCTACGACGCGCTTCCAAAAGCTCAACTCGTTCTGATCGGTGCCCACTATGGGGTCGGATGTGGCGGCATCCCACGCCCTCGCCACAGCAACGGACTCCTCTTTGGTGTAGTGAGTGGCCTTTTGCCGTCTGGCTGGAACTGAGCCGCTGGAAGCTCCGCCAGTCGCGGACCTGACGCCGCTGCCTGATCCACCGGCGCTATTGCCCGAGCTACCGCCGGCGCTGACATAGCCCGATCCGCCACCGCCACCGCCGCCGGACCCCCCGCCTCTCGTCGCAACTGGCGTATCTGGTACGCCGGAACTAAGCAGATTGAACATCATATCCAGTGCGTCTTGATCTGCCTGAGTGAAAGGAGAGCTGTTGGATTGGTAAGGGGTCTCCGGACGCGGATGGTGAAGGGCGTCGAGGTTGGGTTCTGTAATCTCCAAACGGCGAGCGGTTCAGATTCCTCGGCAAAGGTTGGGGCGTTGGACTCGAAGACCTCCACGACTTAGATGGTGGAGGAGTTGGACTCGATGCCCACGGCGGGGGAGATTGATTCCAACTCCATGGCTGGGACGGAGAGCCGCCATATCCTAACGGCTGAGAAGGATAGCCGCCATATCCCGACGGCTGGGATGGATTGCCGTCATATCCCGATTCGTGCGAGCCAGGTAATTCGTCGTCTCCAGCGTGCATTTTTAGAGAGTGGAAGTGTAGATAGTGAATGAAGGGAGAGTGTGTGAAAATGGTGAAAATGGATGGTGGGTGAGTGGTATTTATAAGAGAAATTTTCAAAAAATAAAAAAAAAATTCGTGGGGGCTAAGGCGCGCCGACCGCCGCCCCACTATAGACCGGCGCGCCTATCCCCCACCGCCCTGTCCTCGCCCCCTATCCGCCGCTACCTCGTCCGCCCCACTTTGATTCGTCCGCCTCGGGGTGGACGTCTCGGCCACTATAGACCGCCCTGTCGTCGCCCCCTCCGAGGCGTCCGCCCCCTTTTGCCTTTAGTGGATGCTCTAACTTCTAATTATATCCTCTTTCTCTTGCTCCAATTTTCAACTTCGAATCATGATTCATTACAAAATTTTAATTCCACTTATAATTCATTATAATTCATTGTAGTTGTGTTTTGGATTGAACTTTGATCCATGTGGAATTGTGCTTGGATGGAATTTTTCTAGGTTAATTATAGTATGTGTTATTCATTAATTTGGTCAAAATCGGGTTTAATACCGTGGGCCGTTAAATATAGACAAAAAATTTAGTGTAGGACCGATTGTGATCAGAGTTGAAATGTTCAGTATGCAAAAATTCCAAAGATAAAGTCTATGACCAAATTCGTAAAATTGGCATATGTTTATGACCAGTTTTGGCCTTTTACTCATTTAAAAATGTAGGCCTCACTATAGACTAACACTACTTTAACTACCATTATCTTCATTTCTCTTGCTTTACCATATCATTCTCATACTCTCTCTTACTTTACCAATTTTATTTTAATTCTAGTGTCATACTCATTGCCCATGTTTTTATGGGATAGAGAGAGTATATATATAAGTGGAATTCATAGTACACTAACTTATTCAATTCAATTTTTTTACATTTTTCAAAATTCGTGTTCATACTAAAAGAAGTGATTTATATTGTGGGACGGATGTAGTACTTGTAAACATAAAATTATACATGTGGACGTACTAGCCAAGAGAATATGGGTGACCACAAAATTTCGTGGTTGGGGGGTTGGGAGAAAGGACGGAATTGCCCTTGCATTTAAAATGGCAGCTTGCAAATCCCTGCCCTCTTTAACTCAGTCTCAATTGCTTCGTGCTTCGGCCCCACACAGTGGCCTCAAAGTAAGCGGCGGCCACGCCAATCCCTCCGGTACGCTTCCTCCTTTTCCGATTCCCTTTCTCCCTCGATTCGTGCGGATCATGAGTCAACCTACTTGCCTATATGCTCAATCCTCTCTCTTTCCTTTATTTGTTTTGTTGCAACGGAGAATTTTGAATCGTGTAACTGATGAATGTTGGGGATTGCAAATTTTTTATTCGGATTCGGATTCCATTCTGTGCAACTCCTTCTCTTTGGATTTTAATGCTAACAATGCCTAAAATTTCCAGGGTTGAAGAAGGGAAAGCGATTGTTATTGTTTTTTTCTTTTTCTTTTTCACTCTATTTTGTTCTGTTTCCAAGGTATAGGATTGATCATTTAATCAGCAGAGCTTAGCCTGTTTCAAAGCGAAAAAAGAAAAAAAATAGAATGTTTCCTTTTTCTGGTATGAATTGTATGAATGCAAATGGAGTAGTATTTAATATTTTGAAAGGTGCATCAAATAAATTATAGATGGCAGAAACATTACTAAAATGATTTAGTAGTATTTACATGTGATTTAACATTCTAGTTATCAAGATAGTTGAAATGATTGTAGAAGACAGGCGATCCTAATATGCAGAGTTTCTTTAATATAGGAACTAGTTATTGCACAAGATTTTGATGGATTATGAGATAAATGGTGATGTAAATGGCGAGGTAGTAGGAAGTTCTACTAATTACCAAGGAAGAGATGATGATGATGCAATTGTTGGGAGTTCTGCTGACGGACTGGACATTAAGGTGGACGAAGATTCCTCGGTGAGGGAATTGTTTCAACTGGATGAGTTGCAGGATGTTAATTGCGTCGACGAACCATATGTGGGCCAAGAGTTTGAGTCTGAAGCTGCAGCACATGCTTTTTATAACTTGTATGCGACGAGAGTTGGTTTTGTCATCCGTGTGAGCAAGCTTTCTCGATCAAGGCGTGATGGCACTGCCATTGGTCGGGCACTGGTTTGCAACAAAGAGGGATTCAGGATGCCTGACAAACGTGAGAAGATCGTAAGGCAAAGGGCTGAGACAAGGGTTGGTTGCAGAGCCATGGTTTTAGTCAGGAAACTGAGTTCGGGTAAATGGACGGTTACAAAATTTTTGAAGGAGCATACTCATCCTCTAACTCCTGGTAAAGGCGGAAGGGATCTCATTTATGACCAGTACCCCAACGAGCATGATAAAATCCGGGAACTATCGCAACAGCTAGCAGTTGAAAAAAAGAAAGTTGCTACATACAAAAGGCATTTGGAAATGATATTCGAACACATTGAGGAACACAATCAATCTCTTGGAAAGAAGATCCAAAACATTGTGAACAGTGTCAGAGATATGGAAACGAAAGAAGAAGTAGATCCTAGATCTTAGAAATATAGGTGATTGATTATTTTACAAACTTTTGTCCCTAGCTTAGGTCTGGACTGATATGAACTAGTTTGCATTGGGTTTTGTAGTCAGTCCAGTGTACATTAGTAGTAGGAATAGTGGGTTCAGAGTGTGTGTGTATTGTGTGCACTATCAATAGAATATGAATTGAGAGGTTTTTACATGAATTCAATATCTTGATAAAATTACTTTACAGGGAAAACATTTTGTCTCTGGATGATTGAATTCTGTTGTGTTGGTGGTTTTGTAGATTCATCTGCACTTATGAGTGTGAGAAATTGAATCCTTGTGTTTGTTATGGCATTACCATCATTGTTGTCTTGCTCAGGGAAGGCTGGCTGATAAGCTCCCTCACGACCACCACATTCCGAACTACTAGTTTCTTTTTCATTCCACGACGAATTTAACAAGTTTGAGCATTCCCTGCTCGTTTTCCTATTCCAACTATTAGGTGTGACATGGTCTCGATCTGATTCGGTATGCCTGGCATGGTCTCGATCTGGTATGGCGACAGGCCGACACCAAGTTGCCTTTGGCATCAATTTTGTCATGTCTACAAAACAAGCTCCACGCTTAGTTTACTAACACACAAAATCCACTCTATGCACAAATCCTTTTCCCCTAAATCCTATCAACACTTGCCCTAATGATATTAGTATCTTTTGTTTTGAGATCATTTACAACTATTTTCGTACTGTATAATTTCATCTACCGTCCGTCACATCAATTAGATTTTTCAGTATCTTAATTTGATTTTTTGCTTCTACAAATGTACTAAAGAAGCTATGTTCTGCTATTAGCAGGATTGTAAGTACTCCATCTATAGTTAGAGGTCTCCAAACTGAACCGGCCCGGAACCGTCACCGACGGTTCCGAACCGGAACCGGAACCGTCGGCGGCGGTTCAAACCGGGACCAGAACCGCCCGAACCGCCGGGCCGGTTCAGGTTCACAAAAATTGAAGAACCGTAACCGGCGGTTCCCGACACCTTTTCAGGCCTACTTCCTAGCCTTTTCATAAACCGCTCCCCCGGCCGCCGGTTTGGTCAGAAACTGTTGACGAAAACCGCCGGTTTCGGCCGAAAAACCGCCGGTTCCGGCGGAAAACCGGCGGTTCCAACGGTAATTTCAAATATTTGAATTTTTAAAATCGACGAAAACCGGCGGTTCCGACGGAAAACCGGCGGTTCGGCCGTTTTTTTAAATTTTTTTTTAATCACAATTTTCCCCTATAAATACCCCCCTCCTCTTCATTTCTACTCACCCCATTCTTGTGTTAATAAGAATTTCTCTCTCAATCTCAATTTCTCTATTCTCCATCCTCATTCTCTCAAGTTGTTTACGTTATTTGCGCTCATACTTTACTCTCACGTTATTTGCGCAAAACATGGAAGCCACCATGTTACTTGATGATTGGTGCTCCGCCGAAATTAGAGACCAAGAACCGGATTGGGACAATCAAGTAGTATAACCCGACCAAGACTACTTCCCCGACGAAGAAGAGTAGGCGCCAATTCTTCCGATCAAGCCAAATAGGTAAGCAATGTAAGAGAACTACGTGGACTTTGATTCCAAAATGCAATTGAGCATTGAGGATACGTAGGCATCTCAACTTAAATTTCAACTTAAATTTTAAATTTAAGTTTAAATTTAAGTTGAGCTCAAGTCCTTTTCCTTTATTTCTTTTTTCTCCCATTTGTTTCGAATATGTAATTTTGTAAATTGTAATCAAGACTTTAAGTCTTTTTGTAATTTATAATTTTGAAGTTGTAATTTCTAATTTTTACGTTGTAATTTGTAAATTTTAAGTTGTAATTTGTAATTTTGAAGTTGTAATTTGTATCAATAAAATTGCATTTGTACATCACTTTATTCTAATTTTATTTATGCAAATATATTTACATTTTTTACTTGAATAACAAATTTACAAAAAAAAAATTAAACGAACCGCCGAACCGGCCGAACCGGCCCGGAACCGGATTTGCACCGACGGTTCCGCGGTTCACGCGAACCGGCGGTTCACGGTTCACTAACCGGAACCGTCGAACCTTGGCCGGGCCGGTTCAGGTTCCATCATTTCTCGAACCGAAACCGGCGGTTCCGAACCGTGGTGACGTCTATCTATAGTTGAGACATATTCCTTTATAGGATTGTCCCACTACTGCGGAGTCATTTCTTCGTTTTGACAAAAAAGCAAACATATTTATTTTCTTACTTTATTCTCTTATTATTTCTCTGCTTTTTTCCTTTCCTACTTATTCTCCATTCACTTGACTCACTTTTAACATAATGTCTATAATCCCGTGTCGAAAAGAAACGCTTGTACAACAGAGGAGTAATTCATTTTATTTTATGTGTAATTCCAATTTGATAACTAAACAAACCAAGTTAATGTAGTTACATTATGCTAATTCATATTCAAACTCAATGCTTCAATGGCATTTTATCCAAGCACAAAGGTTAACAACAAACAGTAATGGAATAAATTATACCAAAATTCTGTTAAATAAGTCATCTTTCAGGAATATGAACCTTCCTGTCCATTTTTATGTTAGCAGGTTCAATATATGTAACTAAAGGATCTACAATCATGAAAAATTCATCAAAAGTGACCCCCACACCAATTTAATAAACATATCAACTATCGCAGGTTTAACGCGTATATTCTACGGAATCTACAAATACTACATCCCAGAAATTCGAAGATGAATATGAAAGGAGGTGCCCGACCACGACACACAAACCCTAAGTAACACCATTTTCTTCAGATCTATTTCCTAGAGAAGCCCGGGCGCCTTGCCCAGGAGCATCAAAAAGCTCCTTACATAGCAACATCAGGATCCAACCTTCTCTGAATAGCAGCTGCTGCCTAATTTTTTTTTAAAGAAAACCCCTGTTAGCAGATACAGTAGGAATGGAACATATTCAACACTTTTACAGGCAAGCCCTCACCTCAAAGTTGCCGAGCTTGTATTGATATGCCATCTCTTCCCTGAGTTGTGCTTGCTCTTTCATTGCTTGAGCCTAATAATATCAATTTCACCAGAATGAGAATACAACAAATTGCTGATGAAAGTGGGAAAACAAGATATACATAAACATCATACCATCCCAGACTGCATCGACTGCTGTAAAGCTTGGATCTGTTCTTCCTTCTGTCTTTCACGTTCTTTCTGCAGTTCTAGCCTGTAAAAGAGAACAGTTTGCAGAACATTATGGACTTCAGCCCTGGACTGTGTCATACTAATGCTCAGCAAAGAGCAAAGTTTGGCAAGAAACTCAAATTAAAAATAAACACGGCTACTTGGATTGCATATGTATAGTCGTTTGACAGCACATTTTAAGTATGCCGTTGTCACATCACAGTACCAGTTAAAAAAAGTATTGCATGAATTGGGGCCAGACATTATCTATATGAGAAAAGGGCAACTTCAGATCCAGATTACGGAGAAAGGCCAGTCCCAGTCACAATAACTCAACAAATTCTGACCAAGTGTGCTCACACTTATAGTGCTTGGCCAAAGTCAAAAAACTTGGAATCATAAATTCAAATCTAACCAGCAGAAGAATACAGTTCATTTCATAGCTACAATCACTGGATGACCTTTCATAGCCACAATATACTTTAATATGCCATTTTGTATGACGGAATATCCAAATTTAAAAATGAAAACAAACACTCCCATCATCTACAAAAAATAGTCCCATTGATGGAAGGCACGGATTTTTATGCAAAATCCGTAAAGTAAGATAGAGAAAGAAATAAAATGGGTAAAATAGGAGAGAGATAAAAAGTTAGTGACAAATTGGGAATAGTTTTCCATTTTTAGAATGAGACTAATTTTGGTGGGCGGGTGAAAATGGAAAGATGAGACCATTTTTTGAGGGTAGAGGGAGTAGTAAGCATAATCTATGTATTTATGATTTATTTAACATAATGAGGCACTGTGGCACCAATGCACGCTGGCAATTCTAAAAACCAATCAATTGCATTTTGTGGCTCTTATACTAATTCCCACTTTATGGGTAGGTTAACATTCGTCCAACTTGAACTAAATATTATAAAAGTTAACTAATACATAGTTCTTGGATCATAAATTTCTCAAACCAATGCTAGAACTTGTACGGTATGTAATCACAGCATTATCCAGTAATAACTAGAAAATGTGAAACTCAACGGAAAAAATTTCTCACCTTCGCTGTTCTTCATCATTGAATACAGTACGCTCAGACTCCTGAACTTTAGCAAATCCCTTTTTCATCTCCTTTTCCATTTTATGTTTGAAATAAGTATCAAGGTTGTAATACCTGCAAACATAATAACAAGATCAGTCTTGGACCAAAATATGCAGTACTGTAGTAGAGCTGAGAACAACTATAATTGCATAGTTTCATGTGTGAGGATACATACATACATACCTACCCCTCTGGAAAATAAAACCCAAAAAAGCACTTCTCTCAGTTGAATGCAATACACACCCCATGAAGTTCCAAAGCAGTGCGCAGAAAACTTATAAGTAGTGAAATAACAGAATCAACAATGTAATTCCATTTAACGCCACAACCAAAGAATACAAATCAAATTGCAAAGTAACAATGAGACAGATATAAGAATACATCTAAAGGAGAAAAAACATAAGACATAGCCAAACCTATAAACTTTCAAAGAGAGCATAGTAAAGAAGTAAAGAGGACTAACTTTTTGGAAGGGAAGGTTGCTGTGTTATGATCTTCCATGAAGCTGCCGAGACAACAAGCATTAGGAAATTTTAGTCCCTTAATAAAGTCATTGTGAGATGTCAAACTAATTTTCAGATGTATCATTTCAACGACGTCTAAATAAAATCAAGTGCAAGAAATTACTCTTTGAAGAGCTGCTTCTCTTCCCAATTGGCTAGACTTTCCAGGTTGACCTGTTTACGGAGCATTTAGAATCAGTATGGACATAATTAGTTATTCACACTCCAAAAAGGACTTGAAATCAACAAATAGAATAGGTCTACCCCAGAACATATACAGCATGCTGTCCCTCCAGAAATATCTATTTCTACGCATGTCTATTTAATATTAAAAATAAATGCAAGGAAAGCATGCCAAAAATACTTTGAAAAGATTTATCAGCCATATAGAGTGAACAAAACACTCACAAAGAACACTAAAAAAAATCAAAATCTCACAAGACTACAATAGTACAATTAAAGGAAGCTGATGGTATACTTTAAATGAATTACCTTTTTCACTTCAGATAACCATGCGGTAAATTCAGGCCGTTTATTCCTACAATAAATAAATCATGTTAATGAAAACTACATAGAAAGTAACTCAGCAAGGTACCCCACAGAAAAAAATACTAAGAAATGGAACCAAAAACAGTGATCATCTTGACAAAACAGGGAGTACAACAGCTCAGAATTGTTGCAAGATCAAGTGAAAAATATTGCACAATATATTCTTATCCTTGTAAGTTCCTTTTCTTTTCTCTATTGTTTTCCAGCAGAAAAATACTGTTAATTTATACTCCTTCCGTCCCAAAACAATATGCACTATTTCCTTTTTAGTCCGTCCCACAAGAATATGCACTTTCTATTTTGGAAACTTTTTTCTATCTAATAAGTTGGGATCTATTCTCCACTAATAATACTTTAACTCTTTTTTCTTTCTATCTCACTTTTACTTTACCAATTGTGCATTAAAACTAGTGTCGAACCCAAAGTGTGTATTCTTTTGGGACGAAGGGAGTAATACAAAAGCAGCAGACCTTGATGAACTTAAACCAGACTAGCAGAAGGTCACTTGAAAACACAAGCTAATCAGTTTCTAACATTAACCCCACATTATTACTTGGACCGAAAAACAATGAAGAAATCAATTTTGCAGCACAAAAATAAGTTATAACCATCTGTTACAGTATCAAAGCTACTCTCAAGCCTCAACCAGAAAGATAATCAGTTTCTAATCCTAACCCCACAGAATTATTTCCACCAAAAATCAATGAAGAAATCAATTTTGTAGCACATAAATAAGTTATAACCATCTGTTAAAATTCTCAAAGCTACTCTCAAGCCTCAACCAGAAAGAAGTCAGTTTCTAACCTAAACCCCACAGTATTATTTGGACCAGAAATCAATTTTGCAGCACATAAATAATGATTAAGAAAAAAGAAGAAAGGAGAATTGAGCAAATGAACATACCACATATCAGTCTCTCTAATAATGCCATACTTCCCCCACAAATTAGTGACGGCGCCTTTCTTCCCTTTCTCTTTCTCCTTCTTCTTCGCTTTCCGTTTCTTCTCCTCCTCCCTCTTCTTCCTCTTCCTCTCCTTGTCTTTCTCTCTCATCCGCCTTTCCTTCTCCTCTCTCCTCCTCTTCTCTTTCCTGTGCCGCCTCCTCTCGTCTTCGACAGAAGAGTCCTCCGAATCGTAGGAGTCCTCATCGGAGGCGGACGACGACGTATAGGAATCGGAGTCCCTGGACCGCCTCCTCTTGGAGCTCGAGCTTCGGGTTCTACTGTGGCGCTTGGCCCGTTTCCGGATTTTTTGGGAATCGCGGTCGGAGTCGGAGTCCGGATCGGGCTCGGATTCGGAATCGGATTTATGGTGGCGGCGGCGATTGGAGGGAGCGGCGCCGATTTCGATTGCCGGGGATTTGCCCATTTCTTGATTTTGGGTGAAAAAGGGAACACTAAATCGACGATTTATACCTAATTGTGCTAAAACCACGAATCTACTCTGTTCAAATCTATTTCAACGACTCTTTGTTCACTCACTAATAATGTCACTTAGGCCATCCACAGTAGGAATAGCCCAGCAATAGCTCAGCCATAGTCTAGCCACTGCCACATCATCAGCACTAACAATCCTCCTGCCATATCATCAAAACAAGCAAATAGCCCAGCAATAGCCCAGCCATAGTCTAGCCACATACTATCCACATAACTATTAACAAATATGTACAAAATGAAATAAATAACAATCACACAATATACGGAATTAAATTTACGACACAAAAACGAGAAAATTCACTAATATTAATAAAATTTAAAAAGTACATTAATTTAAAAAAATTACATAATTAAAAAAAAAACTAACGTCGTGCAGTCCTCCGCGCCCATAACTCCTCAATTAAATCCTTTTGGAGTCGAATATGAGCCTCCGTTTGGCGCATGTCGGCATGTGCTTGGAGGCGGCCGTCTTCATCGTGGGGTACCCCACTCCGTACGTTAGGGGCGGCAACGCCGTGGCTTGGACCAGCTTCATTATCGTCGTTGGCCCAATCAGTCAGTTGTCCACGTTCATCTTCGACAATCATGTTGTGCATGATTATACAGACGTACATTATATCAGCAATGCAGTCGACGTGCCACAAACGCGTTGGCCCCTTAACTGCCGCCCATCGAGCCTGGAGCACACCAAATGCGCGTTCCACGTCCTTGCGCGCCGACTCCTGCCGTACCGCAAAGTAGGCCTTCTTCTCATCTCCTGGGCATCGGATCGTCTTCACAAAGACGGGCCACCTAGGGTATATCCCATCCGCCAAGTAGTAGCCCATATCATGTCGGTTGTCGTTGGCGACAAAACTGATGGCCGGACCGACACCCTGACACTGCTCGTTGAAAAGGGGCGACGAGTTGAGGACGTTGAGGTCGTTGTTCGAACCAGCTATCCCAAAATACGCATGCCAAATCCACAGCCGGTAATCAGCTACGGCCTCGAGGATCATCGTGGGATTCTTTCCCTTGTAGCCGGTAGTGTACATCCCCTTCCAGGCGACGGGGCAGTTCTTCCACTCCCAATGCATACAATCTATGTTGTCTAACATCCCTGGGAGCCCATGTTCAGTCTAGGATGGTATAGTGACGACTGAAGGGGCAGTGGTTGAATCCTTATTTTGGACTATTTATTTGGAACTAGCCTACTTGCTAATGAAGTTGAACTGAAAAGCAGACTGATTTAGTGGAAATTTTCTATTCTTAATTAGAAATTATTTCCTAAAAATAAAATAAAAGCCCATAAATGCACTAAAGCTTCAGTTATGGAGTTTCTCCTTCATCCCTGATATTGTCCCGATCTTGAGAAATCTGATACGGTCAACAGCTGCAACAGCTGGAAGGTCTACAGCCGCCGCAAAAAGGGGAAGGAAGTTGGGAGAAGCGAGAAATTAGAGGAAGCAAGCGGTGGAAGCAAGAAAATAGAGGAAGCAGGCGGCAAGAGCAAGTAGTGCAGTTCCTGATTCTATGCATTTCAGTTAATTGCTTTTAGTATAAATAAATGTAAGCTAGGGAGTTCAATTCATCTTGGATAGATCATTTTGTATTGGACGACTTGGTCGTAGGCCTCTGCGAAGGAGTGTTACTCTTTTACTATTCCATCAATTCAAAGTGATCGTTCCTCTCATTACTACATTTACAACATATTGTTTTGAAGTGAAGAGCATAACTCGTGCTCTATTCCTCCCTCCCGCCTTTCACTCCTATCAATTGGTGCAGTGAACGATGGTGAACTCTCAGGCGGACACGCGACTGGACGAATTGGAGAAGGCGATGGGTGATTTGCAACAGAGTAACGTGTCGTTGGATGCGGCTGTGAAGGAACTGAATACTCAGTTCCGCCACACGGAGGACCAGGTGGCAGAGGTCCGAACCGAACTGACCGCCATGCTCCGGGAGATGCGAGCGGGTTTCGCCTCGCTGAAGCTCAAGGACCCTTCCCACCTCGACTACGGCCCCACATCAGCAGCACAGGGGTCAAAACAACCAAACACCGGGGGTGCCTCGGCGTCGCCCATGCTCACCTTCGACGGCTCGGACGCCCTCGCTTGGCTTGCACAGGCGGAACAATACTTCTTGATCTCGGGAACCGGCCCCGAGTACCGGGTGGGCGTCGCAATGGTGGCTTTGGCAGGCGCGGCCCTCCCTTGGTACCAGTTGCTGCGACATCGAGTCCCGGATCTGACATGGGCTCGTTTCGCAAGAGAGTTGATGAAACGCTTCGGAGGCACCGGGGCATTGAACGAATATGAAGCCTTCGCAGCAGTCCGCCACACGGGCTCTCTGACTGAATTCGTGGTTTGCGCAAGTTCCAGACATCTCTTGTCAGCAATATTTAGGATTTTTCATTGCTGCACTCAGTCCGGAGGTCCGCCTCCAAATGAAGGCCTCCAAAATCACCACCTATGAGGATGCGGTCGAATTGGCACTTGACATCGACATGATGGCGTCAGCCCAGCCTCAGCGACCGGCACCTGCTCAACCGGCCGCCCAGACACACCCATACACGGCTCAGTCTAACCGTTCGGTCTCCAAGGGGTATTCCCCAACCCCCACGTACTCCACGGCCTCGTCGAAACCGGTGTCAAAACGTTTCCGTAACGTGTCCCCGGAGGAATATAGGCGACACATAGCAGCATGAACCTGTGTCAAATGCGGGCTGAAGTTTGGACCAGCCCATAGATGCCCCCCAAGACTCTCAATGTCATGATCTGCGAGGAGAATGAAGATGCGGCTGCTGACTCCGAACTCGAGGACTTTGAGATTTTGGAGACAGGGGCGGAACCACAACTATCTGCCTTGTCACTAAATGGCTTGGACACGGCCAATACAATGAAACTATTTGGGAAAATCGCCTCACAACAGGTAAAAGTAATGATCGATAGCGGCGCAAACTACTGTTTTATATCCGAGGAGTGCGCACAGCGGCTCGAGCTACCGATTACCCCTACCTCGCCTTACTCGGTGGTGCTAGGCGACGGCTCCACACGTCGCGCAGCAGGGATGTGCAGGACCGTTCCACTAATATTGGAGAACGAGGAGTTCGTGGTGTCGTGCTACGTTTTTCCCCTCCGAAACATCGACGTCATTCTGGGAGTCGCATGGCTCGCATCCCTCGGCTACGTCATGGCTAATTGGAAATGGTCGTCAATGGATTTCAGAGCCAACGGTCGGCCGGTCTCCCTCAAGGGAGACCCGTCCCTCATGCGCCGGGCATGCTCCACCCACGACCTCCGCTGTCTCGAGGAGGGGGACGGTTGCTGGGTCCTCCGCGCCCTAAAGAAGGAAACCACGGCTGAGCCTTTCGAGATTGACTCCGCCCTATCCTCGGCAGCCAGGTCGCAATTACTCAGCTTGATTGGGGACTTCCCGGCGACCACAAGGGAAGGCGTCGGTTTGCCCCCCCACCGCCGCACGGACCACCGAAATACCGCTCCTCCCTGGCACCGATCCTGTTTTCGTCCTCCCCTATCGGTATAATCACTTGCAGAAAGATGAAATGGAAAAGCTCGTCGCCGAGATGTTGAGCTCCGGGGTGATTCAACCCAGCACCAGCCCCTTCTCAAGCCCGATCCTTTTGGTTCGCAAAAAAGACGGCTCGTGGAGGATTTGCGTGGACTACAGAGAACTTAATAAAAGGACGGTGCCAGACAAATATCCTATCCCAGTGATCCAAGAGCTTCTTGACGAGTTGCACGTGGCCAGGTGGTTCAGCAAAATCGACCTGAAGGCGGGGTACCACCAAATCCGGGTGGCAAACGAGGACGTTCCAAAGACAGCTTTTCAAACCTACTCCGGCCACTACGAGTTCCTTGTCATGCCATTCGGCCTCACCAACGCTCCAGCCACGTTCCAAAGCCTGATGAACGACATCTTCCGACCGGCCCTTTAGAAATTTGTCTTGGTGTTTTTTGACGACATTCTCGTCTACAACGCGTCTTGGGCGGATCATTTGCGCCACCTCCGCCAGGTTTTCAAGGTTTTGGCTAGCCATACACTCGTCGTCAACACCAAGAAATGTCTTCTAGGTCGGGCTAGCGTCGAGCATTTAGGCCACATTGTGTCGTTCGAGGGAGTAAAAATGGACCCAGCCAAAATCTCGGTTGTCCTCCGTTGGCCGACTCCGACGTCCCTAAGGAGTGTCCGCGGGTTCCTTGGGTTAACAGGTTACTACCGTCGTTTCATCAAGGACTACGGCTAGATTGCAGCCCCGTTGACAGAGCTCCTGAAGAAGCCACTCATTCCCCAATCCAAGACCGCCTGGACGTGGCCGACAGCAGCGGCCTCCGCTTTCGACTCCCTCAAATCGGCGTTGACGTCAGCACCTCTGCTCAAGACGCCGGATTTTACAAAGGAGTTCGTGATAGAGTGCGACGCCTCGGGCCGGGGCCTCGGGGCCGTCTTAGTGCAGGACCGTCAGCCGGTGGCCTATTTCAGCAAAACATTATCCTCTCGTTGGTTAGCCAAGTCAGCATACGAGAAGGAACTCATGGCCCTCGTCCTCGCAATCCATCATTGGCGGCCCTACTTGTTGGGTCGTTTCGTTGTGCACACGGACCAACGGAGTCTGCGCCACCTACTAGCCCACCCTTTAGCCACCCCGGCGCAACAAAATTGGGCGGCAAAACTCTTAGGCTACGACTTCGCCATCGTTTACAAGGAAGGCAAGTTAAATCGGGCGGCGGATGCCCTATCCCGCCGGATGATAATGCGCCGGAACTCGCGGCAATTTCGATTCCGTCATGCCCAGACTGGTCCTCGGTCCAGGAGACTCTATCGTCTGACCCGTCCCTCGCAAAAATCAAAGCCACCTTGGAGGCCGGTCAACATACTTCCCCACATTATGAGCTCATTAATGGAACCCTGTTCTATAAGGGGAGGATAGTCGTGCCGCCCCGTTCGCCTTGGATTCCAAAACTGATGGCCGAGTTCCATATCACGCCGACTGGGGGACACTCGGGGGCCTACCACACATATCTTCGGATTGCTTCAAACGTTTACAGGCCCGGAATGATGAAACATGTCACTAATTTTGTCGCAGCTTGCACAACGTGTCAAAGGCATAAGGCCGAAACTAGGTCCCCAGCCTCCTCCAGCCCCTACCGATTCCGAGTCGTATTTGGGAAGATATCAGCATGGATTTTGTTTCGGGGCTGCCGAGAGCCGGGGGTCTAGAATGCATTTTTGTCATCGTCGACCGCCTATCTAAATACGCTCACTTCATCGGCCTTAAACTCCCTTTCACGGCCCGACAGGTCGCGGAAGTGTTCATGGGCGAAGTGGTTCGGGTCGATGGTATTCCTCGGTCGATCGTCTCAGATCGCGACCCCATCTTCCTCAGCTCCTTTTGGAAAGAGCTGTTTCGCGCCACGGGTACCACACTTAAGATGAGTTCCGCCTACCACCCCGAGACCGACGGCCAGACGAAAGTTCTTAACCGGTGCCTGCAGACATACTTGCGTTGTTTCTCTTCTGACCGCCCGAAACAGTGGAACAAATGGCTAGCTTGGGCGGAATACTGCTACAACATAAGCACTCACTCGGCTTCGGGCATGACACAGTTCGAGACAGTATACGGTCGCCCCCCGCCCACCTTGCACGCCTTTCTCCCGGGGGAGATTCGGGCGCAATCCGTGCTGGACACCCTCCGCTCTCGCGATGAATGTTGGAGCTGCTGCGTCAGCACTTATGACGAGCCCAAGACCGTATGACAGCAGCCGCGAACAAGAGGTGCCGGGACGTCGAATTCAACGTGGGAGATATGGTCTACTTAAGATTCCGTCCCCACCGTCAGTCCTCGCTTTTCACGGCCCGCAAATAGGAAGTTAGCCCCTCGATTCTTCGGGCCCTTTCGAGTCGAGGCGCGAATCGGAAAGACAGCTTATCGGCTGCAACTTCCCGACTCTGCCCACATACACCCGATGTTCCACGTCTCACTCCTCAAACGAGCTGTGGGGGACGCACCGGTGGAGGCCACACTGCCCGATGGCCTGGTCGATGTTGCACCGTTGTTCCTCCCAGACATGGTGCTGGCAAGGCGGACTGAGCACCGGGCTGACGAACCCGTCGAGCAGGTCCTCATTAGCTGGGTAGGTCTGGAGGATGACGAGGCAACTTGGATGGATGAGGCAGACGTACGAGGGCAGTTTCCTTTCTTCAGCCTTGCGGACAAGGCTGTTCCGACGGGCGGGGCAATTGATACGGTCAACAGCTGCAACAGCTGGAAGGTCTACAGCCGCCGCAAAAAGGGGAAGGAAGTTGGGGGAAGCGAGAAATTAGAGGAAGCAAGCGGTGGAAGCAAGAAAATAGAGGAAGCAGGCGGCAGGAGCAAGTAGTGCAGTTCCTGATTTTATGCATTTCAGTTAATTGCTTTTAGTATAAATAAATGTAAGCTAGGGAATTCAATTAATCTTGGATAGATCATTTTGTATTGGACGACTTGGTCGTAGGCCTCTGCGGAGGAGTGTTACTCTTTTACTATTCCATCAATTCAAAGTGATCGTTCCTCTCATTACTACATTTACAACATATTGTTTCGAAGTGAAGAGCATAACTCGTGCTCTATTCCTCCCTCCCGCCTTTTACTCCTATCAAAATCTCTGATATTCTCCTTCATCACAACTTGAGAAATCCAAATTAAGGCATCTCTTAGCTAAGCATCAAGATGACAACCCATCCTCAACCTCCTTAGTTAAAGAATATGAAATAGGAGTAGCACAAATGGTCTCTTCAGTCTAACAAAAGAAAGAAGAAAAAAATTATTAATAAGTACATGTGAAAATCTAAACAATCATAGATAACAAAATTACCTCTGTCAAATCTGATCCAACACATAACTCACTTAGCCCAACATCAGATTTATATTCTTGAGAATCCAACTTTGGGGGAAGATATTTGGTTACAACTTCAGATAAATTGCAAGCCTTGTTAACAGTAAAAGGATTATTAATCCTAAACTCCAAATCATTCCGTATCTGCACCTTAAAGAGGACATTCTGACCCAAAAGTTTATCCTCTATTTTTTTAGGAATGTAATCAACTCCAACATCCCAGAATATTACAAACAAACAATTTTTAAATAATGAATAAATTTTTTTAAAAATTATCATTATATACACTTTATAAATAAAGAAAATTGATCCTCTACTCATAATATAAAAAAAATTCAAATCGAAACAAAATTTAATATATTTATAATTTGTGAAAAGAAACAAATGTTACTCAAACCACTTCCAAATAATAAGTAGTTCATCATAAGTTTCAGAGACCAAAAACATAAGTATACAAACAAAGCTTAGAAGCAAAACTAACATAAGTATACAAACAAAGCTTAGAAGCAAAACTATGAACATAAAATTCACAAGTTTTAAATTCATAAGTATTATATTACATGCTTCAGGAACAAAAAATTCATAAGTTATGAAATAATTCTTCGATAAATCCAAATTACTCTCATTCAAATTACACGAACAATGTTTCTCAATGATGTCTCCATTAATAATTACGGGACTCTCAACGAAACTAGGGGTGGGTAGGTACGGTATACCTTACCGAAACCACCATACCGTATACCTTACCGTAAATACGGTATGCGAAAAAAATCATACCTTTACCTTACCAAAGTTTTCGGTATACCTTATTTTCGGTATGACGAATTTTCATACCGATACCGTACCTCATTTTCGGTATACCTGACTTTCAACATCAATTAAAATAGAAAATTAGAGTTTTTAGAATATTATTTATATTTTATAATTTTAAAAATAAATTAAATATAATTTATTCATAATTATATTTATATTTCACAATAGATTTTATAATTTTAAAATATATAAAATATATTTTATATATAATTGCGTTTATATTTTTGTGGTATATATCTTAGTTTACGGTATATACCTTAATTTACGGTATATACCGAATTTCGATATGCAGCGGTATACCGCGGTATTTGAAAATCCATACCGTTACCTTACCGAAAATTTTCGGTAAGGTATCATACCGTACCGAAAGTCACGGTATACCAAAAATTCGGTATTTTTGATATTTTTTCGGTATGATAAGGCCGGTATTTCGGTATTTCGGTATTTTTCCCCAGCCCTAAACGAAACCACCCACATCAACTGCACAAAATAAAAATTAATTTTATTAGAATAAAAGTAAGTTATTAAATGTATTATATTAAATAATAAAACAGAGAATAAAATTGGGACAAATTAAGAAATTTACAAATCAATTATATATGACAAAATTAGATTACCGAAAAATATGATTTTTCATATATAACTAATGGGCTGCAAATAATACATTTAAAATCTAGCCCAAATCTATACAATTTTTTTGCTCCGATAAAATAGCCGAATAAAAAATTAATATAAGCCCAACAACTAATAAATTCGATGTTAGCCCAACAAAATAATTCAAATAAATCTGACTGCCTTGTGATTATATTATTTAGTTTAAATCTAATAATTAAACTACATTAGGCATAATTAGAAAATAAGATACACAATATAAATAGGATTTTTCCCCTCAGTTCATGCGCCGCCACCGACACCAAACCCTAATTCTCTGCCTTCACCGATATCATCTAGAAACGGCGACACGAAGACTTCTTCCCACTCGCAGTCGCCGACGACACAATCCGCGACACGGTGGATGAAATGGCGATTCGGTGTATGAGACGGTGAGGCTGGGCCGGTTCGATTTCGTCAAACCCTGCGATTCTACTTCTGAACAAATCACCTCGCATGCCGGAATTGGGCGAGATAGGAACAACTCTTATCCTTCGGTCAATTAACCGTCACAAATTACTGAATTCCAGAACTGAGTCGTGCTGCAATTGGTAATCACCTTTGCTCTGATGGTTCTTCATATTATAATTATTACATGATAAAATGTCATCCCTTGATTACTACCACATATTACTTGATGCAAATATTGTTCAAATATCTAAGTGCTTTATAAATTGCTGGGAGGAGGACCAAATAAAAAATATTAGGATATAATGGATAAGTGAAATAGGTAGAGAGTAAAATCTGTAAAACTAGGGGTGGCAAATCGTGCGTGTCGGGTCGTTATCGTATCGACACGATAACGACACGAACACGATAACAACAAACATGAACACGACCTGTTAAGAAAACCCCAAACATGAACACGAACACGACCCGCTACCCTCAGACACGAACATAACCCGAACCCATTAACGACACACGAACACAACCCGAACCCATTAACGACACGAACCACTTCGGGTCAACACGACACGATAACAACACGTATTGGAAAGTGATTAAATATTTAAATGATTTAAATGAGATATGACCATATGAGACTATGAGAGTCAATTTAATAAATATTGAAAAATGAAAATAATAAGAATTAATAATATTAAAATATTATTTGTTAAGGGATAACACGAACCCGACACGAACACGACATGAACACGTATTGTTAACGGATAACACGAACACGACACGAACACGACACAAAAATTTCGTATCCTTAACGGGTCGACCCGATAAGGACATGGACCCAATAAGCTCTGACCCAAACCCATTAATTTTGTGCCGGTTCGTGTCGTGTCGTGTCAATAATTACCAGCCCTATGTAAAAACCATTTAGTATTGTGTATATTCCTATATTAGTTAGTAGTATAACATAACTACCAACTGACAGAAAAAAAAGTGGCATTGGCATTCAGTGTTGAAGCAGAAGTGTTTATAAACTTTTCAGTGTTGAAGCAGAATGTCAACCATAGATTATTTCACACTTTCAGATTATTTAATGATTTAATACATAGCAATGAGCTTATGCTCATATTTCATATGATTGCTGTGCTTGAATTCATACTTATACTCGCTCTCCACATAGGTCTTACATTTGCTAAGGAAATTAAAGTTAGATAAAATCAGTTAGAACATTAGGGGAGATATAGTATTGAAGGTGCAATTACTTGTCTAGAACTTGTACTGTAAAGATGACTTAGAGCAGGTAAGGAAATTGGTATGCATAACATAAGCCTGGAGGTATACCTTCAAGTAATATCTGAAAATGGTAAAAAGATTAGCATTTTAATAAAACTCCACACGGTGCTGGTCTAAAACTGATTAATAGTCACTAAGGTATTAACCTGTAATATGATTGATTAATGCTTTATATCATTACATAAATCTATACGAGTATCATTTGACCTTATCTAAGCAAATGATTATGTCATTTTCTGTAGAGTCATAACCTTTCAAAATAGGAAGAAAGATGAGAGCGCATGAAGGGTAGACTGATCTTGATAAGCATGACCAGAGCTCATTTGCAGCAATGACATTCAGAAGGTTAGAACACGTGTATGTATTAATTAAAAAGAGTATGTTCCGTACAGCAATGACATTCAGAAGGTTAGAACACGTGTATGTATTAATTAAAAAGAGTATGTTCCGTAGGTAAAAGAGTATTCTGCTGCCCTATACATAAAAAAAGAAAAGATATTCCTATGTTTGAAACATACTATTACCTCCTTACAATTTCGACAACATGCTTAGCTTTCTCAAAGTAAACATACCTTACTATCATGAAGTACAACTTCTAAACTGTAATCATTCTTGTCACTAGAATATCCATAAAAAATCCAGACATCTGACCTTGGTGATAGAGTTACGGAAACTGGGATGAAGATTGTCGAGGAAGGTTATGAAAGGTGTCATTCTTGATTTACTACTTCCTGTTTTAAACAAACAAATATAGGAGGATCAGTAACTCATCAAAAGAGCTGACAAACTACTAAAATAACTTCAATTTAGGAGAATGCAGATCAAGAATGGAGGCACAACAACTGGCAGCACGATTAAGGAATCAAAGAATGCAAACAAAATGTTAGATGTGGTAAAAATAACTGTTCTTTAGTCAGCTAAGAAGTGCTTGCATAATAAACGACTATTCACAGCAGCAAAAATTGTAAAAATAACTTGAACATAGCCAAGATCAGAAACAAAGAACTAAAAAGAGGTGATTTTGTAAGAGAAACTGGTGCTAACTGAATTTTCACTTGTTGATATTGCTGATTTGTGGAATAGGAATGGTTGTTGAGTGAGATGTGTGGAGCTGGTAAGGTATTTATAGGCCAAAATACTAGCATGTTTAAAAAACTAATGCAGTTTCCCAATAAGACACAATGATGAGTGAGTATTTCCACATATCAAAACAAAAAAAAAATCTTAAATACTATTTTCTATAATTAATAATATTGGACTGCATGCTTTTAAAAAATGTATTTAAAATATTTCTCAATCATTTTATGCATATAATATATGTACATGATCGAAATTAGAATGACTTTAGTAAGGTTCAGCTCATTTAATTTCATAAGGTTATAAATATATAACTCAGAACAATTTTATTATTTGTATTTCTAACCTATTCTTCTAATATATATATATATATACATGTGGCATATTAGTGATATAAAAGTCGGTCTAAAACCTATTAGAACACAACAACCGCCACTCTCTGCAGCAAAAAGGAGCCACTCTCTGCCTAGAAAAAGAACCACTCTCTGCAGCAAAAAGGAGAGAGAAAGCAGTCAGATAAAAAAGCCAAGACACATAATTATTACAATCTTCCATAGGTGACATGGCATGCGTGGAAGTTGAAACAACTATATTTCATGATCAGCAAACAAGAACTAATAATAACAAGATACAAAAGGTATTATATTCTTTCATTAATATTACAAACCAAATAACTTCTGATTCTATCATCCATGCCTGCATTCCATCTTTAAAACTTAAAGTTCTTATAATTAATCATACTTCAGTAGTAGTCTTAGAGGCAGATTTAAAATAGATTTCATGGTCTTTCAATTGATTAGGGTTAGGGTTAGGGTTAGGGTTATTAAGCAATAAATATAAGACTTAGATGCATTATTAGTCTTTCATTTCACTATGCTGAAAAATAGGTTATAAAGTCCAATATTTAGATGCATCAAAACATTAGTATTTGGTTTCCAAAAAAAATGAACTTATGATTTTAATCATTCATATTGTATCCAATAATTGCAATTTTAGAAATTAATTAAAAGTTTAAAAAATAATTAAAGAAAGTAAATTCATGCCTATTATTTGTTCTGCTTTTAATTTATAGAACAATTTAAGCATATTTTTATACCGATTTATATAAAAATAGTTCATTAATTATATTGCTAACCTGGTTAAATATATTTTTTCATTTATGTATCAGGTTGCATAGGAAAGGGAAGATTATGATTGCCACCTTTGGAAAAAAAGGCAAAGCACCAATTTTAAGAGAGTCATTTATTGCAGAACAATTTTCAAAGTAGGTATGCAGACAAAATAAATATCATACAACAAATGAGCTCTGCCACGTAGGATAATCAAAGTTTACATACACTATCTATTTAAATAAAAGTTGTGAGCAAATTCTGAATTTAATCTAAATTGTGCAAAGACTAAATGAATTTTAATTTCAGGTTGGGTTGTTTGGAAGATAAAAAGACTACATGAGAAAAATGCATAAATCTCGTTTTGTAATTGTTGGTTCATGTAAATATTGTATTATTAGAGCAATTGTGATGTATAATGTGCCATAGTTTAGAAAATAGGTAAAAATAGGCTAAGAAAGTGAAAATATGTCTGCTACAAAAAATATGATTTTTTTACTTTCCAACTGGCCCCACATGTTCATGTGACCCCTACCAAAAGTGTAACTCCAAAATCTGCAGCAACTGGTCAAAAACATAAGCCTAAAAAAATTAACTAAAAGGATTCTACTATAAAGTCTGCAAAAATTATAAAAAAAAGAAAAGAAAATTATTGTCAGTTTCCCGCCAAAAAGAGTGTCGGGTGGCAGACCAAAAACCTGACACTTTATATATGTATAGATGTATTGATTAAAATGTGAAGAAAATAAAAATTGTTATAATTTCTATAATAATGATAAAAATAGAGTATTAAAGAAAATATGATTTGTATGGTGTTATATTATAATTTATATATTTATATATTTGTAGTAGGGGGTGTGATTAATTGCAAACTTTTTAAGTTGGTAACTCTGCTAACTCATGAACGCAGTATGTTAAAAATGTCAACACGGTGATATTAAAATATCAATATATAATTTTGTTGACATTTTAATATTATCGTGTTGATATATTTAATACACTGCATTGATGAGTTAACAATTTAAAAAGTTAGCAATATAACACACCTCTTAGTACTCCCTCCGTCCGCCATTAGGAGTCTCATTTCTTGGCGACATGAGTTTGAAGAAATGTTAATAATAGTGGGTGAAAAAAAGTTAGTGGAATAAGGATCCCCACTTATATATATTAGTTTTAAATGAAATGTGAATGGAAATTGGCTGCAAATAGAAGTGACTAAAAAAGAGCAAAAGATTGCAAAGAAACTGAAAAATGAGGTTATAGGAACTGAAACTACAGTGACAGATTGTAAATGCATAGATAGATTGCACAAAAACATCAAGCAAATGGGGCATTGAAGGTTTCATTTGTTACACTACTAGGAAACAATGACAAATTCAAGGTTAGAATGCACATCACTTTAATAAGAGTATTTATTAATATCAGGAACTTTCTAAAATAATCTCACTCATTACTTGCAGGAACAAAATGAACCATAGCATGAATGAGAGGCATAAAACATTGAAAAGCATTGAAGATTATACATTTAAGATTCAACAAATGAGATATATAAAGTCCAATATTAGGGTTGATTATACATTTAAGATCATGCGGTGCAAACATTGATTACGAACATTAGGATTGTCAATCCTAAATATGTAACTCCAAGAAGCTCATAAGACCCTTGAAAAGTCTTCACTCTCAATTAACAGTATCGTTTTAAAGGAAACTAATTGTAGTGTTTATTAAGTGGATCTAACTCGCCAACTTTCTCTCACGATTATATAGCAAGTTATATTTGGAAATCTGGTCAACATAGAGAGTGAAGAGGATCCCATAATTGAACCCCCTTTTGGTGAGAAGGCACCACATGACATGAAGCTCCATTTGGGAGACACTTCCACCATAGACTCTAGCGAACATTAATTGCGTCATGGCTCGGTGGAGGTACCTCAAGACGGGGTTCTGGATTGATGAGGACTTGGCGTACCCCGACTCATGATCATCACCATCGGTGTCATCGCACCCCAAACATCGGAATATTCATACTGCACTTCTTCATCAGGGCTGAGGTCATAGCAATGGAAGACTCGCAAAGGTCCTCCATGGAGAAAGTGTGGTTACGGTTGCCGAGGCAAAAGTCGATCCTCTCGGGGTTGCGGGTACGGCGGTTCTTGTGCACCTTGAGTGTGCTAAGAAACTTGAGAGTAAGTCTCCTATAGGAGGACCATCTCCCTTGGAACATGTGAATCAAACTGTTACCCTCCCCGACGTTGCATAACGCCCAAAAGTCCTCCAAAATCCCCAAAGTACCGAGGGGAAGCTCGTGGGGATACCATGAGGCGCCATATCTCTCACCGTGACTCTCTTCCATATTGCCTTGTGATCATCTGTGAGAAGGCTAACTCCATAGCTCTTCGCATTCTCAGGCTTTCCTCTTATTGTCATTGTCCTACAAAAGAAAGTTCAAACTCTAAAAGAGCACTAAATAATAGACAAGCAAACAAGGGTACCTCCAAACTTGCACTTAACTAGGCATACATCACAAATTATCATTCATGTGCAAGTTTGTATCAAATAAGCATCTTAAATTGTAACATGATATCATGTGAAACAAAATCAATAATTTAGAACCACTTAAATCCATCCTCCAACGTAAATTCATCCCCCATGTAGAGACGTATTAACATAGTCAACACAAATTAACAATCTCTAATACTACACATGTATTTCAATTTATGGAAGTAATAATAACCTCACAATGCTATGAATATGATTGCAACATATAACCAACTATGAACAAGAGGGAAACATAAAAAACAACCAACAATTCACCACCCTATGCAAAATCTAACCATGAAACACAAGTAGAAGCATCACCACAATCATCCCCCATACTAAAACATGCTTTTCAACCGAACAATTCATCATGAAAGAACAAAATCTATGGAAGAATTAAACCAAAACTCAGAAATTAAAGATAGAATTCATACCTTGAGTTGGAGAGAATTGGACGATGAAAGCTTGAAATTTGGAATGGAATGAGAGAATGAGAGTGTGGGAGTGTGAATTTGGTGATGTTTTGTAGTTGGGGTTGTGTACAATGGAGAATTGGAGAAGATGGGTGAAAGAAGGAGAGAAAACTCACCATGTATAGGCGTTTCGCATATTCTGACCTCTCTGTGGCGACCGCTAATACTTGTGCAGCGACCATTGCACATTTTCAGAAAACGACGAGTCTCTAATGGCCCGCTGCGGCCCGCACCCGCTACAGCCCGCCCTAGCCCCGAACTACTCCTGCACACTAAAAACTTTGTGGCGACCGCTGTGGATTATGCAGCGGTCGCTACGGTTAATATTTATTTTTTATTATTTTTTTTCTTATGTGTACAGAAAATGCACGAAAATTTAAAAAAATACAGAAAATGAAAAAATAAAGAAATAAAGGGAAAAACAAGTTGGGTTGCCTCACAACAAGCGCCTTTGTTTTGAGTCGTTGGCTCGACTTAAAGTGGCCGAACTAGGTGGGCGGATCAACGACCCTTGTGCTAAAGACCGCGAACTGGATCATCTTGTTACCAAATTTTCTCCACCATTTGTATTTCCCGTTCGGGGTCTTGATCACGAAGACTTCGCGGTCGACTGGCACATGAGGCTTCTTTCTAGCCTTCTTCCTCTTTTTGGCCTTCTCCTGAGAGGGAAGCTTAGCTTGCTTAGGTGTACCCTTTTTGGGAGATTGTGGAGGAGTATGGACAATAAAGATAGAAGGGTTAGAATAATTCTCCCCTGCACATGGCCTATAAGGCTTAGACGTGTTGGTCATCATGACCGGCCTGCATTCACGCTTCTTCCTTGCATGTTGCGCCTCTTCATACTTAATCACCTCGCTCTCAATCTTGTAGGTGGAGCGACTGTAGTTGTTACTGATCGTGATCTCGCCTCTACCTACATCAATAAGAGCTTTGCATGTGGCTAGAAAATCTCTGCCAAAGATTAGAGGCACATTTTTGTCTACTTTCATGTCAAGGATAATGAAGTCGGCAGGGAAAATAAAATCGTCTACCTTTACCAATACATCCTCAATCATGCCCACTGTCTTGATTGCCGAATTGTCGGCCAACCTTATGATTATATCCGACGTCTTGAGAGGTCCGATGTTGAGCTTTTCATAGTACTTGAGTGGCATGATGCTGATGCTGGCTCCCAAGCACAAAGGAGTGTCGAGTTAGGTGACTGCAATGACGGAGGTCGGTGGAGCCAGATCCTCTCTTCTAGATGTGTCCATTTGGTCAACCCGAACTCTAAGCTCGGCCAATTCCTTAGCAAAGGAAGTCTCCCCGACCTCCTCTATAACCGCTACTCTCCGCGAAGTGTGCCTCTCTTTCGACCACCCTATACTGTTGGTGGCGAACTCTTCTATCACTGCCATGGCCTCTAGTCCACTCTTCCTCAATAATCCCCCATTGGCTCCAGAATCCAACATAGCACTGATTTTTTCACTGAAACCATTATATAGGATTCCTACCTGATGGTCCACGGTGAAACTGTAGTTGGGGCACTTGCGGAGTAGGCTTTTGAACCGTGAAACCGCCTCGTAGAGGGGCTCGTCGGGGCCTTGCATGAACTGAAAGATCTTACTCTTTAGCTTCAATATCGTGCCTGGTGGGTAGTACTTGTGTAACATCCCAGAATTTTGTGACTTTTATTTAATATGTTGATTTGGAAATTTAAGCTATGAAATTGATTGTTTCTATGTGATTAAGTGGATTATGTGAAATAATTCTCATGGGTGATATGGAATGAAGTATTTGATACTTTTATATTTTTATAGTGTTGGGATTAATTAGATAGGATCATGCATTTTTTTTCTTCTAGCCAATTCATTGGAATTTTCAGCCCTCCTAATTGTTTGAAATAAGTATTTCATTTCTTGGATTTAATTAATGATCTTGGGATATTTATCCAAATTAAATCCAAACCCAATTATCCCTAACACTAGCCTATTCTCTTGGAGTTTTTGAAAATCCCCTATTTTTTTAATTAGGAGGATGAATTATTTCTTTGATTTAATTGGTGCCTTGTTGACTCCCTTCTTTTAATTAAATCCAATCAAATCTTGTCACATTTTATTTCTTCACCCAAATTAAATAAAGATTTGAAATAACTCCTTGGCTAATTAAGCCAAATTTTCGGCCTCCTCATTATTTTTGTAGAGGAGAATTTATTTGTTTCCTTTTGTGAGACCCTTTTTGTTCAAATTAATACATATGTCTAATTAATTGGGGATGTGAATATTTCCTTTTAATTCTCACCTATATCACACGCCACTATGCTCTTATTTTTTTTCCTTGTGCATTCCTCTTTAATTTTCGGCCCCCACCTTATTTTTCCTACTTGGAGATTTAATTTATTTTGTTCCCTTGTTTATGGAGAATGTTTATTGTTTTATTTCCTAAATTGTGGATCTATTTGACCGACCAAATGGCCTCCTTTTGATGTGAATTTTGAACTAGATGAAATTTGAAGTGTCTTCTGAGTTTTGTGAAAATTTCAGCCTCATTGGACATCGGGTGAATGTTTGGTAAATTTTTCAATGGAACTGCACAGTGCTGCCAGAATTTTTGTGTTCCGACCAGAGAGTTACATTATTGTTTTGACTGACCAAATGACGTGATTTTGGTGTGGAATTTTAACTGGATGAACATGAATGTGTCTTCTGTGTTGTGACCAAATCTTAGTCTCATATGAGGTCGTATGGAGTTTTGGTGATTTTTACAAACCAACCGCGCAGTTCTGCCAGATTTGTTGTTATGTGGAAATATCACTTGTTGCCAAGTTTGAGTGAATTATATGATGCATGTATAATTTAGGAATGTATCCTATGACGTGATTATGTGTGACACGTTGAGAAATATTATGGCATGTCTTCCTTATGTTGATGAATGTTGGGATGGGTAAATTTAAGAGAATGATAAAAAGAACGATAGGACATGCATGATAATGTGAATTGATGGAAGGCTGATTTGTATCGTGGTTTGGCAAGGGTTATTGTGTGTACGTGAGCACGAGGAACGAGTGTTGCCTTAAGTGGATATTGAATTGTCTAAGCAAACGAAGTGGGCTTTCTTTTTCAAATCTCTTTATTTTTCTGAAAATACGATGTGGTGTTATAAGGTGGTATAACTTGTTATGTCATGCCATGTTATTTTGTTTGTGGGATTGTTGCCTGATGCCTAGTTCGTCTGAGCTTGCTCCGTTAGGCTATATGGTTGTGTTGTGAAACGAATTCGGGTCTGAGTAGGGCCGCAAACCCTATCAGGCTGTGTACACTGGTGGGATCGTGAGCCGTCCTTGCTAGTCGGCCGGTCTCGTGGGCGAATAGTGTGGCCACACTTTCGTCGCATTGTGATATGATGATTGTGATTGATGGATTGATGAGAAAAGTGGGGAGATAAATTGTCTGGCCAGACTTGAAATATTTTTGTGTTCTCGTGATATTTCTTACTACATATAAAACTCGAGATCACTGGTATGGATGACATAACTATATTAAAATGTTTTCGGCATAAGCCCATTGAGTACAACAAGTACTCAGCCCTGCATATTCTTTTTCTTTATGTGCAGGTTGAGCGGGATGTTGCGGAGGATGTTGAGTTGGCCTAAGAACTTAGGATGCTTTGTGTCTTCATACATAGGCGTTATCCTCGACTCTCTTAAAACCTTAGTTCCGCTGCTATATTTTTGAACTAGGCCTCAAGACCTATTTGTCTTAAGTCGTTGCTAATTAATAATAAATTTAATTGTTTTTTTTATTATTTTTGGAATTTAATTGTTTTTTTTATTTTCTCCGCTGCTTATTTTGAAAAACCTTTTTGTCTTAAGTCGTTGCTAATTAATAATAAATTTATAACATTAAGTTCTTTAAACTAAAAATTTATTGTTTAAGCTTTTAATGCACCAAAAATATTATTCCTTTAAGCTAATTAAGCATTCATAAACTCTTATCCTTGTAAGTTGTCATTTTTATCGTCCCCTGGTCACGATCGCCGCGTTGTGGTACCCCTAGTATAGGCGGTCGTGACAGAGTGGTATCAGAGCTTCGTTCTTTTGCTCTGGTCTGAGAGTCTTCTTTTACCTTAAGTCTAGATTGGTGAACCCTTATTGACTAGAAGTGTCACGAAGGCTCAACATCCAAAGCATCGCGCTCAACCAAAGAAAGTGAGGTACGTTTTAAGTTGTTGCAAGCATGTGAGATCGATGCATGAAATTGACGATGATATGATGATGATGTTTTGGCAAGTGTATGCATGCGAATGAATGTTATACATGAAGATGAATTGTGATGATATGATTATGTGCAATATGAGTATGATTGACATGATAATTTAAGCACGTGTTATATATGTGAATACGATGTTTTGATAGTATGATTATGTGAAGTATGAGCATGATTGACAAGATGATCTAAGCACGTGTTGTATGTTGATTATGTATTTGTTATGGTGTGATTATATGGAGCATGAGCAAGATTAGTATGATGACTAAGTATGTGTTATATGTGTGAAAGTACTACGACGTGAGCATGTGAACATAGGATGATGGAGTGTTTTACATGAAGGATGAAGGTTGATGAGTTGTTTTGAGTATGTTGAAATTTTTTTTTTTGAGAAAAAAAAGAGTAATTTAAAAATGTTGTTTCAACCATATATGAGAAGTGCATGAGTGTTTTGTTTGGAATACAAATGTGTTATGCGTTTTGAAAGATTTGCATGGTTTGATATGTAGAAAAAAAAGAAAAAGGATTTTGTGGTTGATGTTTTGTAATATTAATGACTAGTTGTTCTAGTGGAGTTTGATTGAGAAAAAAATGTTTATGTTGTGGAAAGTTGTTGAAATTTTTTTTAAACGGAAAAAAAAATATCTTTGAACTTTAAATGAAAACATGTTAGTTCTTTCTTTTGGGAAAATTTATTTGATCAATGAAAAATGTTGTGTTTATGAATTGTTAAAAAAAAATTAATTACCTTTTCGTTTGGAAAATTGAGCCATGGAAGTGTGATGTTATGTATGTTATGAGGTGCGAAGTATAATGCGTTAATCTATGGAGTGTTTTATACGAGTGATGAAAGTTGATGCGAAAGTACGTTTTAGTTTGAGTAAAAACTTTTACTTTAAAATTGAGATGCGAGAAATTTTTTTTGGGAAGGTGTGAAAGTGTAAAGAAATTTTATTTCAAAAGTTTTGAATATAATTGTGAAGTTCGAAAGTGTTTTGCTATGGAATGTGAAAATTTTGTGTGTTTATCTTGAGGTTTGAATGACGTAAATTGAGGTAGATGATGATCTATGAGATGACGATTTGTGTTGTGAACTTAGAGTACCTAAAATATAAGCCTAGTTGACCGCGCGAATCGTAGTTCTAAGTTGAAAACTTAACTATTGCTTCTCTGAGCAATGAAACGTACGAGAATATGAAAGTTGAGGCAAACCCTTAAGTCAAGGTGCGAGACAAGAAGAGCTGAAGCTAAGTGATATTTTCATGCAACAACGAGCGGTCATACTCGCGATTTAAATTAGTATAGTGTAATCTTGCGTAAGCTGCAAAACGATGGAGATGATCTTCATACCCTGCTAAGGAGCACGAGGATGACAACAATATCCTACGAGGATAATCATTATGACATGCAGAGAACTTTATGAAGATATGGACTCCGACTATCATTATTAGTGGCATTGACACGAAGAATCCCAGCGTGGAATCCACAGTTCTTAGAGCAATGTTACCAGTCTCGGCTTGCGAAAGATGAATGAGGTGGTGCGACTTTAATAGCTATAACAAACTAATTTTAATCAACAGTTCTTACTTGGATCCTAAGAAGTTATTTTTCTGGACCTTTCAAATAACCGTGAGCCTTGTCTATTTAACAGCTTTTTTCATTCACCCCTTGCAAGTGATGCATATTATTTCTTTTCCTCCATTGAGTCATAACTCACTTTCAATTCTTGGAAAGTGGTGTTGCCTTCATAACTTTGGACAATTGGATTGATTGTATTATTCTTTGACTTATTATTTATATGAACAATATTTTGACTTTGTGAGCCTTTGCTATTGAACTTCATTCCTAAGGCTGCTTGCAGTCATGTCCTTCAATATAGGCACGTTTCACAAACATGTTTTCTATGGGATATTCTTCTTTGAACTTTTGTTCAGCTTTTTATTTTGTAACCATGTCTGTGTCAAGTTCTTTCTCATAGAGTGAAATTCTTTTTGGTTCAGTTCCACTATATGTATTCTTTCCATAATAGAACCATTCTTTTTACAAAACAAAGTTAAGGACTACATTTTGTACCTTGCCTTAACAAACTTAATCTACTTGATTTTTTTTCAAAAGCCCCTTTGACTTTGGTTTCCTTTCACAAACATATGAACCCATTGATGTGATTATATTATTCCACATTATGATTTTCGTTAAACCATGATCAGTACCGCTTTGTGACAACTGCCTACATTTCTCAATCCTCATACAACTGATCATTTTTTTCTCAACCCTATAAGTCATTATCCATTGATTTGTAGACCTTTCAAATTTGGTCGAACAACTGAATTATCTTGTTTGGTAGCCTACTATGAGAATTGACTTTAATTCGATTCCATCCCATATTCATGACCTATCTTATGTTCTTTCAAGCTCCGTGGGGATGGTCATAACCAATTGTTACAATTCGAAATCGGTTCATATCCAAGTTAAGACTGTTTGATTAAACTTTGAGTTCTTGATACAAATTCCGAGTTCTTGATGCAACATTTGCAAGGAGAGGCAAATTTCTTTTCGAGCCCCTGGCGACGAGCCGACTATCTTGTACGGAATTTCTTTAAATCGACGAACCTCCATAATCTCTGCTTTGCAAGCAACCACCATAATCAGAAAAGGGCGTCCGGCTTATCTTGTGTACTTGAATGGAGAGGAGAAGAAGGACTTGAAAGTGGAAGACATAGCAGTAGTACGAGACTTTCCCGATGTGTTCCCTGAAACCTTACCTGGACCGCCGCCCGACAGACAAGTAGAGTTTGGCATCGACTTAGAACCCGGATCTGTGCCAGTATCGAAAGCACCGTACCGAATGGCCCCTAAAGAGTTGGCTGAATTGAAGATTCAGTTGCAAGAACTGCTAGACTTGGGATTTATTCGGCCTAGTGTATCACCGTGGGGAGCGCCTGTGTTGTTCGTGTAGTAAAAGGATGGAACGATGAGGATGTGCATTGACTATCGTGAGCTCAACAAGATGACCTTGAAGAATAAATACCCACTGCCGAGGATTGATGATTTGTTTGACCAACTTCGAGGAGCGGGCGTATTTTTGAAAATGGACTTGAGGTCGGGATATCATCAACTAAAGGTCCGACGAGAGGATGTGCCTAAGACTGCCTTTCGCACTCGTTATGGCCATTATGAATTCGTCGTGATGCCATTTGGGCTGACCAACGCCCCGACCATCTTCATGGACTTGATGAACCGAGTTTTCCACAAGTATCTCGACAAGTTCGTGTTAGTCTTCATCGACGATGTTTTAGTATACTCGAAGAACGAGGAGAAACATTGATGGCATCTACAAACAGTGTTGGAAACGTTGCGAAAGGAGAAGCTTTATGCCAAGTTTAGTAAGTGTGAGTTTTGGTTGACTCGAGTGAACTTTTTGGTCATATTGTGACGGCAAATGGAATTCAAGTAGACCCAGCAAAGGTCGATGCCGTGTAGAATTGGAAATCGCCGAAAACGCCGAGTGATCCGCAGTTTCTTGGGATTGGCGGGATACTATCGATGTTTCATTGAAGGATTCTCTAAAAACGCAAGACCCATGACACAATTGCTAAAGAAGGGAATCAAAGTGGTTTGGACGCCGGAGTGCGAGGCGAGTTTCCAACTGTTGAAGGAGAAGTTGACCACAGCACCGGTCCTAGCCGTGCCGGCAATCGACAAAGACTTCGCCGTCTATACTGATGCATCAAAAGTAGGACTTGGATGCGTGTTGATGCAAGATGGGAAAGTGATATCATACGCTTCCCGACAGTTGAGACCGAATGAATTGAATTTTCCGACTCATGATTTGGAGTTAGCAACAGTGGTGCATGCACTGAATATTTGGAGACACCATCTCTATGGAGTGAGATGCGAGATATATACGGATCACAAGAGTCTCAAATACTTCTTCGAGCAGAAGGAGCTAAACATGCGACAGCGACGTTGGTTAGAGATTGTGAAAGATTATGACTGTGGTATTCACTATCATCCGGGCAAGGCGAACGTAGTAGCCGATGCTTTGAGTAGGAAGAACCAACCGCAATTGGCTTATTTCCTAACATAAGAGGAAGCGTTGATTCGCGAATTCGATAGAATGAGATTGGAAATAGTAAAAGCGTCTGAGACAGTAGGAGGAAGAATAACGACGCTAGTGATTGAGCCAGATTTGAGAACCAAGCTCATAGAAGCCCAACGATGTGATGAGAAGTTAGAAGAGTTACGTGTGAAGGTGAGAGCCGAGAAGCTCGATCATTACCGTGAGGAGGTGGATAATGCTTTGACGTACGATGGACGATTGTGTGTGCCGAGCGATGAGGCGCTAAAAGATGAGATTTTAAGTGAAGCGCACGACACGCCTTACACTGCTCACCCCGGAAGCACGAAGATGTATCGAGATTTGAAGCAACGTTTTTGGTGGAATGGAATGAAAGAAGACGTTGTGTCCTATGTGGAGCGATGTCTAGCATGCCAACAAGTGAAGGCCTTACACCAACGGACATATGGTAAATTGCAACCACTTGAAATTCCCGAATGGAAGTGGGAGCATCTAACTATGGATTTCGTGACGGGTTTGCCAAAGTCACAGAAGGGCAACACTGCAATTTGGGTGATCATCTATCAACTAACTAACAGCGCGCACTTATTACCAATTCGAATTTCTTATGGCACGGACTAGTTAGCAAAGCTCTACGTGAATGAGATTGTACGTTTGCATGGGGTGCCTAAGACGATTGTGTCCGACCGCGATACGAAGTTCACATCAAAGTTTTGGATGAGTTTGCAACGAGAATTGGGTACACAGCTGAACTTCAGCACTACTTATCACCCGCAATCGGACGGGCAGTCAGAGAGGACGATTCAAACGCTTGAGGATATGCTGCGAGCCGTTGTCCTAGAGGGAAAAGTTGGGAAACTATTCTACCGTTGGTTGAATTAGCCTACAACAATAGCTACCAAGCGACGATCGATATGGCTCCTGAAACGTGGTCTGTCGTGTGAGTGTGTGTATAATAAATTCCTAGATCGAGCTACCAAGTCCACTGAATCCACTAAACACTAGGTCTAGGAACTCAAGGCGACACGGAAGACTCTGGCTATGGACACACAAACTCTCGCGTTTCAAAGATCCCTCAACCCGTTATACTATAGACTAGTATAGAGAAGCAAGGGGTCGATCCCATGAAGATGGACGCGCAAGAAAGCATCTAGAGATTTTTGGTTAGAAAACAGCTGCTGCCATGCAAACTTTGGTTGAGGTATTCTACTTCTAGACCTAGACACAAAATTAGACACTAGACCTAGTAAACTGTAAACAACATGCAGTGCTTTAACATCCTTAGAACTACAGAATTTTAAACTTACTTCCTAGATAGAGCAAACGATTACCAACTATAGCTAAACAAAGCATGGGGACCAACTAAAAAATGGGGACCAACTTCCAGAAATATCAAATACGGAATTAAAGCTGCAACTAACTAACAAAGCATCTAACTGACAACGACATGCATCACATCAACTAAATCAAACACGAAGATGGAGAAAACAGAGCATATACCGAGATTCAAACAAAACGTAAAAATTTGGACGTCGGAAACTTGCAAACAACCGGAAATAAAACAGATCTACGTATACTAGGCGGAATGAAATGAAAACACGAAAGCTAGGCATAAATCTCAATCACTCTTCAGATCCAACGTCGGAAACTCAATCCACTCTGGATCCAAGCAGTCCGAACCCAACAGCAACCAATATCAACTCCATAGTTCCCGATTCACCCAGATCTACTTCGATCAACACCAGATTCCATCAATTTCACCAAATTCATCAACAAACACAAAACTCAAACATCCAACTCAGCAACTACAACAAACGCAAAATAATGAACACCTATAATCGAAATCAACAGAAACTCGTTAATGGCGGAAAACAGAAATTTCATAAACTAAAGCAATTCGACAGAAAATAGGGTCGAGCTCCGAACGGCGAAGCTCGGTGAAATTCACGACAGAAAACTAAAATGAAAGCGATTTAAATTGTTTCTTCGCCCTCCACGAGGACGGTGTTACTCCGACGACTATCTAGCAACCAGTGACCCAGAACTACCCTACAATTTCCCATCTAAACCCAAAAGTGTGTAGAAGTGAAGTGAGCTACAAACTAAATCTGTTACTAAGGTCCCCACCGAGAGGATCCCTCCAGATTGCATGCTTCCTTCCTTATATAGGTGCAGTAGGATTTTCTAGAAACATTCGCAGAAATCTCCATTCTGCCCTTCAGCTTCATGATCCCTCCGTCTAGTTGTTTCCTCCGAATTTGGTCACTTATTCACCATAATTGCATGGTCCTTGGAATCCACCTTCTTTGTTCCTCGACCTGGTAAATTCTTCTACACACCTGGCTTAAAACATGTGTTAGACCTTATAATTGCATGAATTCCCCCCCTAAACCTATGCATGAAATTAGCCTTATCAAACTGCTCACACTTAAACCTTGCTTGTCCTCAAGCATGAAAGACAAGAAAAAGAAATAAGGCGAATTTCAGTGCACAGTTCCCATGAACGACTCTACAAACAAGACACGAACAAAACACCAACTACTAGACCTAGACATACTACAGACTAAAAAGAAACACTTAAAGAAAAACACACAAGCATGAACTAGTTTCAATTTTTAGGCGATCGTCTCCACAAGCTTAAGTTCTATCCGATTGTCTACAGTCTTCAAATCCTCCTCCCCCTTCTTTCACCTAAACGGTCTGTCAGTTCGTCAAGATAGCCTATTGACTTCCCAATTGTTGGATTCACTAGATCACTCATTCATCACTAGGGATGTTAGGATCGAATAACTCTTAATTTAATGTTATACTACTGATGCATCCGGTTATGAGAGTTTCTCCTTTCTACCGTCTTCTCCTTTCCTAATTTTTTCTGGGTCAGGTTACTTATTGCTTCCTGCCCTTAGATTCCCCCTTCTTTCTATATCCCCCTCTTATATATATTTTTTTTCCTTTGGACTTCGTCCAGCTTATGCCTCCGAATATATATATTTTTTCTCTTTTTATGCCTCCCCTAGACTTCGTCCAGCTTATACCTCCATTCCTGGACTTCATCCAGCTTATACCTCCATAACCCATTTTTCTCCTTCTAACTCTTCTCCCTAAGCATCAAGCGGCAGCCCCTTTTCACAAGTTAGCTCTCAATATATAGACTTATAACTCACTCTTAAAGTAGGGCTTCACAACTGAGTTATCTAAGGTACCTTCTATCGTTTTTACTTCATTCAGACCGCATTCAGCTTATTAAGGTAAAAAGGCCTCAAAGTTAACATGCATCCTATCTTCAATCGCTCTTACTAAGGGAATCTTACCTTATTATATCACTAGCTCATGCGACACACAAAAACAATGAACCTTGTTGTGAATTAGACACACAAGGCTTTCACACACTCAAGAAGATCACACACACACTCACTGTTGTATGAGATCACACAATGCAGAAACACACAGACTCACACTTTGAGTATTGAAGATGATAATCTTGGAGAGAAACTGGAAAACTCTTTATTGATAAAACTCTTACTCTAAACTACATACATGGTTTATGAGCTATTTAAAGCTCTACAATCAAGTAGCAACTGCTACTAACTAACTACAAGAAGAATCAAGAAAGCAAGAAGAATAACCGCTACATCTCAGCTAACTAACTGCTGCTCCAACGGCTAGTTCGGCTAGGTTGCTTCTTCCTTCTCGGCTTAAGGCCGAACTCCCTTCTCGGCTCAAGACCGAACTCTCTTCTCGGCTCAAGACCGAACTCTCTTCTCGGTTCACAACCGAACTCCCTTCTCGCCTAGTTCCAGCTCAAAGCCGAGCTTACCGAACTCCCTTCTAGCCGAGCTTACCGAACTCCCTTCTAGCCGAGCTTACCATCTTCTGCCTTCTTCTTCCAACTGAAATGAGCACTCCATTATTACAATTCTCCACCTGAGGGCTCATCTCAGTTCTTGCACAAACATTGATCAACTTCTTGCAATGATCAAACTTGTCTCTACCTAGAGACTTTGTTAGCATGTCAGCCGGATTGTGCAAGGTGTTAATCTTAATCACCTTCACTCTCCCCTTCTCAATCTCGTCTCTAATAAAATGCAACTTTATGTCTATGTGCTTGCTCCTTTCATGAAAACCCGGATGTTTAGCCAAGCACATAGCTGAGCTGCTGTCACAATGAATCACCATTGTCTTTTGGTCAAAACCAAAGTCAGAAATCACTCCCTGAATCCAAAAGCTCTCCTGTACAGCTGCAGTGAGAGCTATATACTCTGATTCTGTTGTTGAGAGAGCAACAACACTTTGCAACCCTGATTTCCAGCTGATTACAGTTCCAAACATGGTGAAAAGATAACCTGTTTGGGACTTTCTGTTGTCCAGGTTTGCAGCATAGTCTGCATCACAATAGCCCTGCACAACCTCCTCAGATTCACCTTCCCAGCCATTGAAGACAATTCCCCAGCCACTGGTTGACTTCATGTACCTCAATATCCACTTAAGAGCATTCCAATGCTCCTTCCCCGGGTCAGCCATGTATCTGCTAGTCACTGAGATAGCATGTGCCAGATCTGGTCTGGTACAGATCATAGTATACATAACACTTCCAACCACACTAGCATAAGGAATAGACTCCATCTCCTCAGCCTCTTGCTTAGATTTAGGGGCCTGCTCCTTTGAAAGCTTAAAACTCTGGGACAGAGGAGTTGATGCAGCTTTTGCATTTTCCATTTTGAATCTCTGCAAAACTTTCTCAATATAGTCAGTTTGCAGCATCCACAGCTTCTTGCAGCCTCTATCTCTCTGAATATGTATGCCTAGGATCTTCCTTGACTCTCCTAGATCCTTCATTTCAAAGCTTGACTTCAGATCTTGTTTAACTTTCTGAATTTCTGTCATAGAAGGCCCTGCAAGTAGCATATCATCCACATAGAGTAATAGGTAGGCAATGGGAGTCCTGCCTGCCTTCTTGATGTAAATACAATCATCATATTCTGACTTGGAGAAGCCAATCTTCTTCATCTGTGCATCAAACTTCTTATTCCACTGTCTAGGACTTTGCTTAAGTCCATAAAGACTTTTCTGTAACAGGCACACCTTGCCTTCTTCTCCAATCTTCACATAGCCCTCTGGCTGCTCCATGAAGATAGTTTCCTCTAGATCTCCATTGAGGAAGGCTGTCTTCACATCAAGCTGTTGTAGCTCCCAGTCAAGCTGATTCACCACAGCCAATAGGATCCTAATTGAAGTGTGCTTCACAACAGGTGCAAACACTTCATTGAAATCGATTCCCTCCTGCTGTGTAAAGCCTCTAGCCACCAGCCTTGCCTTGAACCTGACTCTATCCTTATCAGTGGTCTCAATCTTTCTTTTAAACAACCACTTACAGCTTACCAGCCTCCTTTCCTTACCATCTGTACTCAGCTTGGATTTGTCCACCAAAATCCATGTTTTGTTCTTGAGTAAAGACTCTATTTCCTCATTCATGGCTTCAATCCATCTTTC
The DNA here is from genome assembly GCF_004379255.2 of Salvia splendens. Taxonomy (NCBI): domain Eukaryota; kingdom Viridiplantae; phylum Streptophyta; class Magnoliopsida; order Lamiales; family Lamiaceae; genus Salvia; species Salvia splendens. The sequence continues at coordinate 12,576,722 of NC_056053.1, read as the reverse complement.
TCTATCTTTACTCTGCATAGCTTCTTTATATGTGAGTGGATCTGCACCATCAATACTTTCAGCTGCACACAGAGCATAATACACAACATCAGAGAACTTTGTTGGTGGCCTTGTTTCTCTTCTAACTCTGTCCCTTGCAAGCTGATAGTCTCTGATAGAGTCTGATATAGACTCACCAGCCTGGTTGCCCTGAGTTGGAGCCTCTTCTTTATCTGAATCAGACTCACTCCCTGAGTCAGTGACTCCACCTGCTCCTAGGCCAACCCCCACAGGCTCCACCTTGAAGAAATCACCCTCATCTTCACTGGAGTCCAGCTTATCTTTCAGGTATGGCATCTGATCCTCCAAGAACACCACATCCCTACTCACCAAGACCTTCTGCTTACCGGGCTCAATACACCAGAGCCTATACCCCTTAACACCCCTCTGATATCCCAGCAAGATACATTTCAGAGCCCTAGCTTCAAGCTTGCTTTGCCTAGCATGAGCATAGGCTGCACACCCAAACACCTTGTATTTTGAGTAGTCACTATGAGCTCCATACCACATGTAATCAGGAGTTTCAGATTTCAGGGCAGTAGATGGGCATTTATTGATAAGATAGGCTGCTGTATACACAGCCTCACCCCAGAACCTGCTGCTCAAACCAGAACCAAGAAGCAGGCACCTCACCCTCTCTAGGATAGTCCTATTCATCCTCTCCACAACACCATTTTGCTGGGGATTACTAGGAACAGTACGGTGCCTCTTCATACCCTTCTCTTTACAAAACAGATCAAACTCAGCAGACAAGAACTCTAGGCCATTGTCTGTTCTTAAGCATTTAACACTTCTACCCTTCTCTAGCTCAACCTCCTTACACCATATCTTGAACTTTGTGAGTGTTTCAGATTTTTCCTTAAGAATATATACCCACAACTTCCTTGTATAGTCATCAATGATAGCTAGATAATACTTTCCTCCACCAATTGAACACACCGGTGAAGGCCCCCAAAGATCACTATGTATGTAGTCTAAAGGGGCTGTAGAAGAGTGAATACCTGTAGGATAGGGTGCCTTCTTTGCTTTTCCAAGTATACACTGCTCACAGGGGTCCATCTTGTTGAAATCTCCAGAGATCAGGCCCTTCTTGATGAGTTCTTTCAAGCTTCCTTCTGCTGGATGGCCCAGCCTCTTGTGCCATAGCATTAGGGAATCATCTGACACAGCATTGCTTTCTCCATCAACAGCCTTAGCCTTCAGATAATAGAGAATATGCTCTCTGTCAGCCTCCATCATCACTGCATCTCCAGATTTAACGAACAATTTTCCTTGACTCATCAATACGGTGAACCCCCTCTGCTCCAGCATTCCCAATGAGATGAGGTTCCTCTTCACTTCTGGAATATACCTCACCCCAGTTAGGATCTTTATAGAGCCATCTTGTAGGCTTAGCTTTACCTTCCCTATTCCTCTGATCTGACAAATGTGATTATTACCCAGCACCACAGTGCCGGCTGCTTCTTGAAGGTCATGAAACCAGCTCCTATTTGGGCACATATGGAAGCTGCACCCTGAGTCCATAATCCACCTATGACTGACCCCACTGTCACTAATATTCATAAGTTGAGCCGGGGGATCAGCACTCTCCACACAATCAGATTGGTTGTGTCCCTCAGAGGCCATCTTTCTCTTCCATGCATGACAATCTTTCTTCAAGTGTCCAGGTTTCTTGCACCAATAGCAAGCTCTGGTTTCCTTCTGAGCATCAGAACTTGAGGGTTTAGGGCCCTCAAACTTCTTCTTGAAGTTCTGCTTCTTGAACTTCTTCACATTCAAGGCCTCTGCAGCTTGAACATTGGAGCTTGCAGAGCCTCTGTTGGCTGTCTTCTGGAGTTCTTTGGCCATCAAGGCTGAATAGACTTCTGCATAGGTGATAGGTTTATCTCTTCCATAGATAATTGCATCACTTAACTGGTCATACGAGCTAGGCAAGGCATTCAATGTGAGAATGGCCTTATCCTCATCTGAAATCTTGACATCAACAGATCCCAGGTCATCAATGATCTTGTTGAACTCCTCTAGCTGCTCAATGATGGACCTATCTCCAGAAAAACTATAGGCATACAGCCTCTTCTTGAGATACAGCCGGTTAGCCAAGGATTTGGCCAAGTAAACTTCATCCAACTTGTCCAAGATCTCCACCGCAGTCTTGGCTTCTTGAACATCCCTCAAGACCTTATCTCCAAGGCACAGAATCACTGCAGAATGTGCCTTGAGCTGCATCTCCTCCATCTTTGCCTGAGCTTTATCATCAAGCACTGGAGCCTTTCCTTTCTCCTCTGGTTTTGCAAGAACTGCGGCCAAGCCTTGTTGAATCAAAACCGCCTTCATCTTCATCTTCCACAGGCTATAATCATTCTTGCCTGTGAACTTTTCTGCATCAAGCCTTGCTGCCATCTCTGAAACCGTTTGATCCTCTGCAAATCAGCTTCAATATCCCTTCCCACAGATGGCGCCACTTGTTGTGAATTAGACACACAAGGCTTTCACACACTCAAGAAGATCACACACACACTCACTGTTGTATGAGATCACACAATGCAGAAACACACACACTCACACTTTGAGTATTGAAGATGATAATCTTGGAGAGAAACTGGAAAACTCTTTATTGATAAAACTCTTACTCTAAACTACATACATGGTTTATGAGCTATTTAAAGCTCTACAATCAAGTAGCAACTGCTACTAACTAACTACAAGAAGAATCAAGAAAGCAAGAAGAATAACCGCTACATCTCAGCTAACTAACTGCTGCTCCAACGGCTAGTTCGGCTAGGTTGCTTCTTCCTTCTCGGCTTAAGGCCGAACTCCCTTCTCGGCTCAAGACCGAACTCTCTTCTCGGCTCAAGACCGAACTCTCTTCTCGGTTCACAACCGAACTCCCTTCTCGCCTAGTTCCAGCTCAAAGCCGAGCTTACCGAACTCCCTTCTAGCCGAGCTTACCGAACTCCCTTCTAGCCGAGCTTACCATCTTCTGCCTTCTTCTTCCAACTGAAATGAGCACTCCATTATTACAAACCTAGACTAGACCTAAAGACTCCTAATCACGAAAACAAACACTGCACTCACTCCCCCCCTCCCACTTCACTCCAGCTTGTCCCCAAGCTCTCTTAGTGAAGGGAGGAAACAGAGAAGTAAGAACCAATACAAAACAAACCCAAAAAAAAACAATACAAAACACGCACAAACAACACAAACTTCTCACACTTAGACCGAACATCTGGCTAAGTGGGATAAGTGGAACAGACAAAAGCCAAAACATGCAAACAAGAACAACTTCTTCTTACACTTAGATCAAACATTGGGCTAAGTGTGTGAAGGCACAACACATATATGCAGAATAAAGCATGCTGGGCAAAGAACATAGATAAAACGAAAAGAAAGAAGAAAAGAAAAACAGAAAAGTAAAAGTTACTTGTTCATGGGGGATTTAATTCGGGGACTGGCCCCCGCGGGAGCCAGACTGGGGCGGTACGTAAGGTCGGGTCACCTTTGCTTTCTTTCTTGCCGGCGAATCCGGCTTCTCCTGCTCTGTCTCACTCGGTTGCTTGGTCAATGTCTTCTTCACAGTCAGGGACTTTGATGCCGACGGGGCTAGCAAGGGTTTAGATGCGGGTGGGGGACGCTGTGGAGATGAACTTCCTGGCCTTGGCTGGGTGGACACCTTGCTGGGTCCAGTAGTCAATTTCACCTGGGGCGCGGAGCAATTCTCCTTCATCCATTTGGTCATCATCATCATCAATTGGACAGCCTCCTTCATCTGACCATTGTGGGTCGACGACATCCCCACCAACTCCTTCATACTACCCGTAGGGCCACCATCTCTTCTCTGACCATCCTGATTTCTGATCTCATCCATCCCACCTCCTTTCTCATCTCCTCAACTTCAATCTTGGCTGTAGACTCGACAACTTCTGGTTCTCGCTTGACCTGGGGTTCTACTCGGCCGACTTCGTAGAAACACACCTCCTTCCCGTGCATGTACAACAATCCCTTGTTGAAAAAGTAGTCAACGTTAAAGGCTTCTGGGGGCTCACACATAACCACCTCAGGGGCCGACTTGGCGATCTTCAGTATTATGTTTCTCTGAAGATAAGCCCCTAAAAGGTGACATGTGTACATGTGTCGGGAAGGATTGGCAGTCATTTGGTGGCATGCCTGGGCTAACCAGTAGCCTAAATGTACTCTTACTCCCGTGGCCATGCACCAAGTAAAGTATAAATCCGCCGTTGTCAAAGCCGAGTTCGCAGTCCCCATGAGATTGTAACTGATGAAGGTCTGAGCAAATCGGAGTATGCGATTCTCTATATGAAACCCTTTTGAAACACTTGTTTTAAACTGTCCCACCTTTGGGTGGGTGATGAATTCCCAAGCTGGTTGTGGTTTGAAACCGGGTGTAAACTTCGGCGCTCCAACCACCCGATCATTCCATAGCCCTTAATCATCCTCCGTACGCGTAAACAGTCCCATTCGGAGGGACCATTCTCGTATACTCATTTCATACTCCACGGTGAATAGGCGGAAAGTGATGGAATCGGTATCCAAGTCAGTGGTTGGTTTCAAACGGAAAGTAGAAAAGAATTCTCGTGCCAAAGCTGTCGGCACCTCTGTTTCACTGTGTTTCAGGAGCCAAACGAACCCGATCGCATCTATATACTGCCGGAACTCGTCGTCAGAGGCTATTTCTTTCAACTCCTCCCGCACACACCTCTTTCCTGATTTTGCCAACTTACCAGAACTACATCTCTCTTTGTACGTAGCAGTTCTTTTGGGGTCCTCAAACTTCTTCATTGCTTCCAGTAGATGTTTGGTTAGCTAGACTTCTTCTGGCTCAAAGTTCAATACCTCCTCGGGCTCTTCGATTTCTTCCTCATCAGACTCGCTAGACGAAGGAGGGCCGACAGGTTCCTTGGCGAAGAAAACCTTAGTTGGGGCCAGGAGCGAAGCTTCCTCAGATTTACTTCATGCGGTCGTCTTAGCCTTCTTGACCCGGGAAGCAACAGCTTGCTTTCCCTTCCTTTTCCTTTCGGCCGCCAGGCGGCGCTCCTCCTCTTCGTCTACTTCCCCGCCAGATCTAGGGGTTTCTTTCTCTAGCTCACCCTCCGTTCCTAAGACGTGGATTTCCTATCCTGCGGGCACAGTGAGATCCTCGATCTCCTCTCTCAAATTCCGTCTGGCCCGTCTTCTAGCTTCCCGTTCATTCATCGGTACTTCTATAACCACCGGCTGATCGTCCAGTTCTATTACCAATTCCAGCCCGCTCTCATTGGGCTCCGATCCGTCGTCAGTAATGAGGGGTTCTCCCTCCTCAGACAAAATAGGGGTTGCCCCCTCAATGTAGACAGGGGTTTCCCCCTCAGCAACCATTTTCTCAGAAATTAGGGCATCTTCGCCCGCCATCCTTTCTGGGGTCTCTTCCCCAACACATTCGTCAGAAATACCAGGGGTTACCCCCTCCAACTCACCAACAACTGGGGTTTCCCCCTTTCCGACTTCTTCAAACACCACAGGGGTTTCCCCCTCGACTACATCAACATCAACGATGACAGGGGTTTTCCCCTCATCAACATCAACACTAGAGAGAACAAGGGTTTCCCCCTCAACTAACGTAATATGCTCCATCTCCGCAACCAGATCTGTACCATGTTCCTGTTCTTCGGCCACCGCGATGTTTTTTTCCGGTTCGCCAGTAACCGGTTCGGCTTCTGCATGAACGGTAGACGGTTGGGAAATCGTTTCCTCTGGGACTTGTGGCGGTGGTGGTGCGGTGGTTGTCGATGCCGCAGGCGCGGCCTTCCCCATCATTGTTGTGAGCAGGGCAAAAGCTTTCATCGCCTCTTCCGGTCCTCCAAATTTCTGCATCAATTCTGCCATGAAATTCGCCGTGTTGGAATCGGCAGATCCGGCGGTGCTTCCTGCAGTTGATGTGTTCTCCATTGCTCGGATCTGAAAATTTCTCAAAGACTTTGAAAGAAATTACGGTTAGGGTTAGTGAAAAGCTGGGTATCGCGAGAGAGAATTGGGGATTTTTAGAGCGAGAGAAAGTTTAGATTGAGAAAATAGAGTATAAGGAACGAAAATGGTAAAAATGGGTAAGGGCGTGTACGGATGTTCAGGTGGTTGCAGGCATGACATAAGCAACCGTTCGCCTTCCCATAAAGTAGTATTTGAATTTCAAAACTATTCCACTTCCCTCCCAAACTAAGTTTCTCTGCCCCATGTAAATGCTACTCCCGCGATACCACAATTAGGCAAAAACAAAAGAAAATGAAACGCCAGACGTCCAGGCCAAGGATTCAAAAAAGTGACAAAACATTTTCCCTGAAAAATCTGATGTTTCGAAAATAATTTTTTTTTTTGGAAAATTAATTTTTCTCTTTTTTTGTTATTTTTTCCTTTTATAAAAACCAGCTAAATATTTACACTTTTAATTAAACACTCTCTAGATTCCCTGGTTCAGTGAATAGATATGAAAAGAAATATTCCAAGTTACCTGACCCAGGAATTCGTCGAGAGTTTTCCCCCACAGACCATTTAAGCGATAATAGAGAGTGCGCGTAGCGGTACTTCCTCCACTACACACAACTCAGAATTATCCCTAAAAACCTTCACCCTATGACCATTCACAAGAAAGGTAGTAGAGTTTGCGGCACTTCCCTGGATCCACTGCTCCATTTGCGCGAAGACTTATGATAGTGTAAGGCCCAACCCATTTGGATTTTAGCTTTCCCGGTAGCAGCTTGAGTCTGGACTGGAACAAGAGAACCTTCTGTCCTACTTGTAGTTCCTTGACCCGGAGATTTTTGTCATGCCAAAGCTCAGTCTTCTCCTTATACCACATTGCGGACTCATAAGACTCAAGCCTTAATTCCTCCAGTTCTTGAAGCTGGAGTTTCCTCTCCTCTTCACACGCCTGAGTGTTTATGTTAATTTCCTTGATCGCCCAATAGGCCTTGTGTTCCACACCCACAGGCAAATGGCACATCTTACCGAACACTAGCCTGTAGGGTGACATTCCAATGGGCGTTTTATAGGCTGTCCTGTAGGCCCATAGTGCGTCGTCAAGCCTCTTCCTCCAGTCTTTCCTTGACGAATTCACCGTCTTCTCTAGTATTGCCTTGATCTCTCTATTTGATATTTCTGCCTGCCCATTTGACCGAGGATGATAAGGTGTAGACAGCCTGTGATGCACTCCATATTTTTTCATTAGAGCTTCTATCATCCGATTTCGGAAGTGCTTCCCCTGATCCGAAATAACAGCCCTAGGCACACCATACCTGCTAAAAATGTTAGACTTAAGAAATTTTGCCACTGCTTTAGCTTCACAGGATGTGGTAGCCTTGGCTTCTATCCATTTCGACACATAATCTACTGCCACAAGGATATATGTGTTCCCATACGAAGATGGAAATGGACCCATAAAGTCCATCCCCCAAACATCGAAGATTTCACAAACGATTACTGGGACCTGTGGCATTTCATCCCTCTTAGAAATTCCCCCTGTCTGCTGGCATCTCTCACAGTTCTGACAAAACTCAAAAGCATCCTTATGCAATGTAGGCCAGTAAAACCCACTATCTAACACCTTCCTCGCTGTGGGTTCAAAGTGACCTCCACAAGCTAAGGCATGACAATGATTCAGCACATCCCTCTGTTCCCATTCTGAAATACACTTCCTAATCACCTGGTCAGCTCCCATTTTCCAAAAATACGGGTCGTCCTAAAAATAATATTTGGCTTCGCTTTTCAGTTTCATTTTCTGGGCCCTGGTGATTGATTGAGAACTTGGTACCTCTCCAGTGACCAAATAATTTGCCAGGTCTGCGAACTATGGCTCAGCGTTCAACTGACATTTCCCTTTCTGAGAATCTCCTTGACCTGTTAACGCCATTATCTCTTCCCAACTGATAGGTCTTGGAAATTCCCCTAAATAGTACAGATGCTCCTCTGGGAATGCATCAGGTATAGCTTCATCCGTTTCTCTTTGGAAAATCCTGCTCAAGTGATCAGCCACTTTGTTTTCTGTCCCATTTTTGTCTCGAACCTCCTAATCAAATTCCTGCAAAAGTAACACCCAACGGATTAATCTGGGTTTGGACTCCTTCTTCGCCAGCAGGTACTTAATAGTTGCGTGATCGGTGAAGACTATCACCCTTGACCCCAGCAAATACGGGCGAAACTTCTCAAACGAGTATACCACCGCCAACATTTCTTTTTCAGTGGTGTCATAGTTCTTCTGGGCTTGATTGAGCATTTTTTATGCATAAAAAATCACATAGCTTTTCTCATCAATTCTTTGACCTAGCACCGCCCCTACTGCGTAGTCACTCGCATCGCACATTATCTCAAACGGTAAACTCCAGTCAGGCGCTCTGATAATAGGGGCAGAGACTAGTTTATCCTTCAGTAACTGAAAAGCTTCCTTGCACCCCTCATCGAAAACGAAATCAACTTCATTATGCAACAGATGGGTGAGTGGTTGAGCGATCCTCACAAAATCCTTAATGAATCTTCTATAGAACCCCGCATGCCCTAGGAATCCTCTAACTTCTTTCTGATTCTTAGGGTAAGGCAATTTTGAGATCACATCAACCTTCGCTTGGTCTACCTGTATACCCCTCTCTGAGACTACATGCCCTAAGACAATTCCGTCAGGGACCATAAAGTGGCATTGTTCGAAGTTTAAAACCAAATGCTTTTCCTGGCACCTCCTCAACACAATGTCCAAACTTGCTAGACAAGAGTCAAAAGAATTCCCATACACAGTGAAATCATCCATGAAAATCTCGATGCAATCCTCCAATAAATCCAAGAAGATACTCATCATGCACCGTTGGAAAATGCCAGGCGCATTGCATAAACCAAACGGCATCCTTCTGTAAGCATACGTGCCAAAAGGACACGTAAATGTAGTCTTCTCCTGATCTTATGGATCTACATAGATCTGGAAGTATCCACTGTATCTGTCTAGGAAACAGAAATATTGTTTCCCTGCCCGCCTCTCCAGCATTTGATCAATGAACGGGAGCGGGAAATGATCTTTCCTGGTCGCTTCGTTCAGCTTCCTATAATCAATACACATCCTCCACCCAGTAACAAGTCGAGTGGGAACCAATTCATTCTTATCATTCTTGACTACCTGAATCCCTGATTTTTTGGGTACCATGTGAACTGGGCTGACCGACTCACTGTCCGGAATAGAGTAGATAATTCCCAGGGAGAGTAACTTCAAGACTTCTTTCGAAAATTCCTCTCTCATGTTCGGATTAAGCTTACGCTGTTGGTCCCTGCAAGCCTTCGCTCCTCTTCCAACCGAATATGGTGCATGCAAAGATCCAGACTTATTCCTACCAGATCGGAGAGAGTCCATCCTATGGCTTTCTTGTTCTTTCTGATCACGTTCAGCAACTCCTTCTCCTGTTCCTTGGTCAAGTTGCTGTTGATGATGACGGGAAAAGTCTCATTCTCCTCTAGATAAGCATACTTGAGGCCTGGTGGGAGCACTTTCAGTTCTTTCTTCAAAGTACTTGCCTTCTGGGACGTTCCATCAGATATTATGTCTTTCCTCGACCTAGAACAAGCCTCCATGCTCGCCACATGGGGTATCTTCCTTGACATAGCTACTCCTGGATTTTTACAGAATTCCAAGATTGCCTCAGCTAGCTCTTCATCTGATAGTTCATTTGTGTTCATTGCTTCACACTATCCAGCCACTTCTCTGTCGATAGAATAACTCATCTCTGAATTTTCAATCTGTTCCTGCATTAATTCTGTCTCAAGATATTCCAGGATTAAGGGGTTAATAACATCAATAACATGCAAATTTTCTACATCAAGAGGTTTCTTCATTGCTTCATCGATGCTAAAGGTGTATTTTTCCCCATTGTAGTCAAGGCATATAGTCCCATCAAAAACATTAATTATGGTCTTGGCTGTACGAAGAAAAGGTCTTCCTAGAAGTACGCCACTAGACTCAGCAGATTCATTGTCACTCATCTTTATCACATGAAAATCAGTTGGGTACAAGAAATCATGCACTCTGACTATCACATTCTCAAACACTCCTTCAGGGCAAATGCACGACCTATCCGCTAGCTGAATCACCACTTTCGTATCTACCATACTTACTCCTACCAGTTTCTTGTAAATGGAAAGCGGTAAAACATTTATCGAAGCCCCTAAATCACACATGGCATGCTCAATTTTTACATCACCGATTGAAATAGGTAAGGTAAACATACCTGGGTCAGTGCATTTGGAGGGCATTCTCCTCTTCTGAATCACTGCTGACACATTCTCTCCAATTAGAATCTTCCTACTGGGTCTAGCCTTTCCAGCTATAAATTCCTTAATGAACTTGCTGAACACCGGCAACTTCAAGGCTTGTAAGAACGGCGAATTAATCTCCAGCTTCCCAAAAATGTCCATGAAGTCTACCAGTTCTTCCTTCTTTTTCTTAGCTTCCCCTCGACTTGGGAATGGCTTCAGTAACTTCCCTGCTCCAGTAAAACATCCAGCTGAGGGCTCATTAGTTCATTTTCTTACCTTCTCCCTTTCAAACTCCGGCTCTGGATCTATGAAAAATGGTTCAGCTTCTTTAGGCAATGGTTTCTCCAAATCTCCTGCCCTAAGGTCATCTGTTCTCTCGAGACTGCTTCCCTTTAAGTTCTCGGGTCTAGAGGTTATACCCCTTTTTCCCTTGCTTCCTTTGGGGTTTGTCTCCTCATTCGTCCTTATCTCTGGACTTTCATACCCCTTTCTGGATCTTAAAGTGATCAGACTGATGTTAGCTCTATCAGGAATCCTTACTGAGGCAAGAATCTTGCCTTCATTCCCTCGCATCTCGCTCAAGGAAGTAGCTATCTGTGACATCTGTTTTGCCAGCATATCCATTGCCGCCTTTTGCTCCTGCTGAGCGTCCAGAAGTTTGTGGACTACGTCATTGTTCGACTGCAAGTTGTTCTACATATGCTGCTGAGAACTTATGAGATCATGCACCATCTCATCCAGATTCCTCGGTGTTTTAGAATTGGACTGACTGGACCCTGGGCCTGCATTCGAACCACTTGCTTGATTCTGGAGAATGTTCCCTTGACCTCCCGAACTATTGTTGAACTGGTTTCCTGGCCCTTGATAGGTGGTTTGGAAGTTCCTCTGGTGCGGTGGTACATAAGAATTCCCTTGATGGTTTTGGTTCCTGTTCCCCCAATTCGGATGATCTCCCTGGTTCCGACTATTCCAGTTGCCCTGCCCCTCTTGATTTCTCCCAGACCAGTTACTCTGCCTCTCCGGTTGAGGTGCAAGCTGAATGTTCTAAATTTGGGATGGTTCCTCCAGGGTGCATCTCTCTGTCTCCCTGGATTCCAACTTCCATCGGGATTCCAACTCCCCATTGCATTAACTTGAGCCGGGTACTCTCCTTCCTGGGGTCCATAATATTGCTGAAACTGACTATCTCCTAGACCCGAAGGTTTCTCCTTCTCTTGTGAGGTTGGTGGTTTGGTCTTCTCGATGGCGTTCAACAGTGCTTTCTCAAGCCTGTCGATTCTTGCCTCTACCCTCTCTTCATCCTGCTCCCTCAGTGCATTTGCTGAGCCTTTCTTCACAAAATTCCTTGGACTATCGTATGCCTTCTTCGCCTCAATCAGCTTTCCCAGAATTTCTCTTGCTTCACTTCCTTTCTTCTTTGTAAAATTTCCCCCACTCGAGGAGTCCCCACTCGAGGAGTTCAGCAAATCCTTTGACTCAGGGTTTGCTCCTTCATAAAACAGATAGTAAATCTCTGCCTCAATCATCCTATGGTTGGGGCAGGCATCTAGCAACCCCTTAAATCATGACCAATATTGACTCAGACACTCATCATACTCCTGCTTGCACTCCATGATCTCCTTCTTGAGAGCGTTCGTCTTGTTCGACGGAAAGAAGTAATCTAGGGGTAACCTTAATAACCAAGTGTTGGCTTCTCCCTTCAAGGCAAAAGGAACTGTGCGCAAGTGATATTCCCCTTCTATTGCGTCATTTGGCCTCTTCTGAATGCTGCACAATTTGCTGAATTCATTTAAGAACTCGTATGGGCACTCATTCCTACGCCCAGAGAACGTTGGTAGGATGCCGAGCACGTTCGTCTTGATCTCAATGGATCTCTGTCGCGGATTCATAACTATAGATTGAGCCGGCTCTCCGTCTAGATGAGCAGTGAGCGAGCCGATTTCCGGATCTGGATCGATTATGTTCGCCATGACCCCTGTTTCTTCCTCCTCTGTACTTGTTTCCGAAGATGATTTAGGATCCTCCCTTCCTGACGAGTTCCAAATCCTCTTCACTTTCTGAACCAAACAGAAATGGAATTTCTGTAGATAATCCCGATCTGGTGGTGACCGTAGATGCTGAGTCCTTGACTTGCCAAGTAAACTGATCGTTCCTCCACTCAGATGAGCCTCAACAGTATCCAAACCGCGAGCCTCTGCTCATAAACTGAAAATAAAGAAAGAAAAATTAAGAACTATGTACGCCAAAATTCTCTAAACACAATTACAAGTTAAGCCTTCCATCCCCGGCAACGGCGCCATTTGAAACGTGGTCTGTCGTGTAAGTGTGTGCATAATAAATTCCTAGATCGAGCTACCAAGTTCACTGAATCCACTAAACACTAGGTCTAGGAACTCAAGGCGACACGGAAGACTCTGGCTATGGACACACAAACTCTCGCATTTCAAAGATCCCTAAACCCGTTATACTATAGACTAGTATAGAGAAGCAAGGGGTCGATCCCACGAAGATGGACGCGCAAGAAAGCATCTAGAGATTTTTGGTTAGAAAACGGCTGCTGCCACGCAAACTTTGGTTGAGGTTTTCTACTTCTAGACCTAGGAACAAAATTAGACACAAGACCTAGTAAACTATAAACAACATGCAGTTCTTTAACATCCTTAGAACTACGGAATTTTAAACTTACTTTCTAGATAGAGCAAACGATTACCAACTATAGCTAAACAGAACACAACTAAAAAATGGGGACCAACCTCCAGAAATATCAAATACGGAATTAAAGCTGCAACTAACTAACAAAGCATCTAACTGACAACGACATGCATCACATCAACTAAATCAAACACGAAGATGGAGAAAACAGAGCATATACCGAGATTCAAACAAAATGTAAAATTCGGACGTCGGAAACTTGCAAACAACCGGAAATAAAACAGATCTACGTATACTAGGCGGAATGAAATGAAAACACGAAAGCTAGGCATAAATCTCAATCACTCTTCAAATCCAACGTCAGAAACTCAATCCACTCTGGATCCAAGCAGTCCGAACCCAACAGCAACCAAAATCAACTCCATAGTTCCCGATTCACCCAGATTTACTTCGATCAACACCAGATTCCAGCAATTTCACCAAATTCATCAACAAACACAAAACTCAAACATCCAACTCAGCAACTACAACAAACGCAAAATAATGAACACCCATAATCGAAATCAACAGAAACTCGTTAATGGCGGAAAACAGAAATTTAATAAACTAAAGCAATACGACAGAAAACAGGGCCGAGCTCCGAACGGCGAAGCTCGGTGAAATTCACGACAGAAAACTAAAATGAATGCGATTTAAATTGTTTCTTCGCCCTCCACGAGGACGGTGTTACTCCGACAACTATCTAGCAACCAGTGACCCAGAACTACCCTACAATTTCCCATCAAAACCCAAAAGTGTGTAGAAGTGAAGTGAGCTGCAAATTAAATCTCTTACTGAGGTCCCCACCGAGAGGATCCCTCCAGATTGCATGCTTCCTTCCTTATATACGTGCGGTAGGATCTTCTAGAAACCTTCGCAGAAATCTCCATTCTGCCCTTCAGCTTCACGATCCCTCCGTCTAGTTGTTTCCTCCTAATTTGCTCACTTATTCACCATAATTGCATGGTCCGTGGAATCCACCTTCTTTGTTCCCCAACCTGGTGAATTCTTCTACACACCTGGCTTAAAACATGTGTTAGACCTTATAATTGAATGAATTCACCCCTTAAACCTATGCATGAAATTAGCCTTATCAGTTCCGTACGAAGCCTTGTATGGCAGGAAGTGTCAATCCCCACTCTATTGGGATGAAGTTGGCGAGAGGAAGATGTTAGGACCCGACGCTATAGAGGAAATGACTGAAATTGTGCATCAAATCCGCGCAAGGATCAAGGAAGCTCAGGATAGGCAGAAGTCGTATGCTGATGTTCGTCGAACGGAGATCAAATTCGACGTGAGTGACAAAGTGTTCTTGAAAGTATCCCCGATGAGAGGAGTTGTGAGGTTTGGAGTGAAGGGCAAGCTGAAACCCCGCTTTGTAGGACCGTACGAGATTATTGATGAAGTAGGCTCTGTAGCGTACCGCTTAGCGTTACCTCCCAGCTTTGGGAACGTGCACAACGTGTTCCACGTGTCGCAGTTGCGCAAGTACGTGTTCGGCCCCAAGCATGTGATTCATCAGGAGGAAGTGACCCTAACCCCCGACATGAGCTAAGAGGAAAGGCCCGAGGCAATCCTAGATCGGAAGGTACAAGAGTTGTGAAACAAATCGATAGCATCCATGAAGGTGTTGTGGAAACACCATGGTCCCGAGGAAGCCACGTGGGAGTTAGAAGATAGAATGAAAGAAAAGTTCCCCTAGTTGTTTATGTGAGACGATCAAATTTCGGGATGAAATTTTCTGTTAAGGGGGGAAGGATGTAACATCCCATAATTTTGTGACTTTTATTTAATATGTTGATTTGGAAATTTAAGCTATGAAATTGATTGTTTCTATGGGATTAAGTGGATTATGTGAAATAATTCTCGTGGGTGATATGAAATGAAGTATTTGATGCTTTTATATTTTTACAGTGTTGGGAATAAATTAGATAGGATCATGCATTTTTTTTTTCTTCTAGCCAATTCATTGGAATTTTCAGCCCTCCTAATTGTTTGAAATGAGTATTTCATTTCTTGGATTTAATTAATGATCTTGGGATATTTATCCAAATTAAATCCAAACTTAATTATCCCTAACACTAGCATATTCTCTTGAAGTTTTTGAAAATCCCCTATTTTTTTAATTAGGAGGATGAATTATTTCTTTGATTTAATTGGTGCCTTGTTGACTCCCTTCTTTTAATTAAATCCAATTAAATCTTGTCACATTTTATTTCTTCACCCAAATTAAATAAAGATTTGAAATAACTCCTTGGCTAATTAAGACAAATTTTCGGCCTCCTCATTATTTTTGTAGAGGAGAATTTATTTGTTTCCTTTTGTGAGACCCTTTTTGTTCAAATTAATACCTATGTCTAATTAATTGGGGATGTGAATATTTCCTTTTAATTCTCACCTATATCAAACGCCACTATGCTCATATTTTTTTTCCTTATGCATTCCTCTTTAATTTTCGGCCCCCATCTTATTTTTCCTACTTGGAGATTTAATTTATTTTGTTCCTTTGTTTATGGAATGTTCATTGTTTTATTCCCTAAATTGTGGATCTATTTCTCTCCAAGTAAATACCAAATAATTCCTTGTTAATTCCCAGCCATAATTTTCGAAAATTATGCCTTCTCTATAATTGTGGGATTTTAATTATTGGCCCCTATTTTATTCCCCCACAATTAATTAAATTTTGGATTTAACCTAGAACTATAAAATCACCTAAACTAAACCCTAGCCCCCATTTTTCTTCCTACCCTAGCCGTCCACCCTCTCTCTCCCTCTCTCTCACATGCCTCTCCTCTCCCTCTCCGTATTCTCTCCAAAAATTCACCATTCATCCTTGTTCTTGCATCCGTTGGAGTTGATTTTCAATAGTATCCGACGAATCCATCAATTCTTGTTTCTACCGATTCGTTTTTATCAAGAAAGGTATATTTGATTCATTCTCCCTCTTTCTTTTCATTTAATCCTTGTTCTTGAACCCTACATGCATATAGTGAGTGTAGGAATCATAGATCGCAAAATTTTATCGGTGGGAATTTGTGTTTGCATGAGAACATGGATGAATATGTGATTTTGAATGAGTTTATGTGGAGTTTGATTTGAATCCTTGGTGAATAATGTGAGTTTATGTGAGAGCATGATTGTGATAAACTTTTAAGCATGATTGTGTGTTATAAGCATGAAAAAAAATTTGTGTTTGGATGATTGAGGAAGAAACCTATTTTCGAAATTCTTAAGCCTGAAATATGTGATGTTTGGACAGTGGGTTCCGATTTGACCAACCAAACGATTGAATTTTGACACGAAATTTTAACTGGGTAAAATTTAAGGTGTTTTCTGTGTTGTGTGTGAATTTCAGCTCTTGTTGATGAAAGATTAATGTTTAATAAATATTTGAAGTTGACTTAGCAATTCTGCCAGAAACTTGTATTCTCGCCCAGAAAGTTTCGTTTTCTATTTGACAGACCAAATAGTCTCCTTTTTGATGTGAATTTTGAACTAAATGAAATTTGAAGTGTCTTCTGAGTTTTGTGAAAATTTCAGCCTCATTGGACATCGGATGAACTTTTGGCAAATTTTTCAATGGAACTGCACAGTGCTGCCAGAATTTTTGTGTTCCGACCAGAGAGTTACATTATTGTTTTGACTGACCAAATGACGTGTTTTTGGTGTGGAATTTTAATTGGATGAACTTGAATGTGTCTTCTGTGTTGTGACCAAATCGTAGTCTCATATGAGGTCGTATGGATTTCTGGTGATTTTTACAAACCAACCGCGCAGTTCTGCCAGATTTATTGTTATGTGGAAATATCACTTGTTGCCAAGTTTGAGTGAATTATATGATGCATGTATGATTTAGGAATGTATCCTATGACGTGATTATGTGTTACACGTTGAAAAATATTATGGCATGTTTTCCTTATGTTGATGATTGTTGGGATGGGTAAATTTAAGAGAATGATAAAAGGAACGATAGGACATGCATGATAATATAAATTGATGGGAGGCTGATTTGTATTGTGGTTTGGCAAGGGTTATTGTGAGTACGTGAGCACAAGGAACGAGGGTTGCCTTAAGTGGATATTGAATTATTTAAGCAAACGAGGTGGGCTTTCTTTTTCAAATCTCTTTATTTTCCGAAAATACGATGTGGTGTTATAAGGGTGGTTTAACTTGTTATGTCATGCCATGTTATTTTGTTTGTGAGATTGTTGCCTGATGCCTAGTTCGTCTGAGTTTGTCCGTTAGGCTATATGGTTGTGTTGTGAAACGAATTCGGGTCTGAGTAGGGCCGCAAACCCTATCAGGCTGTGTACACTGGTGGGATCGTGATCCATCCTTGCTAGTCGGCCGGTCTCGTGGGCGAATAGTGTGGCCACACTTTCGTCGCACTGTGATATGATGATTGTGATTGGTGGATTGATGAGAAAAGTGGGGAGATAAATTGTCTGGCCAGACTTGAAATATTTCTGTGTTCTCGTGATATTTCTTACTACATATAAAACTCGAGATCACTGGTACGGATGACATAACTATATTAAAATGTTTTCGGCATGAGCCCATTGAGTACAACAAGTACTCAGCCCTGCATATTCTTTTTCTTTATGTGCAGGTTGAGCGGGATGTTGCAGAGGATGTTGAGTTGGCCTAAGAACTTAGGATGCGTTGTGTCTTCATACATAGGCGTTATCCTCGACTCTCTTTAAACCTTATTTCCGCTGCTATATTTTGAACTATTTGTCAAGACTTTAATCTTTTTCATACTGCGTTTGAGCATGTTTGGTTGTGTTAGGTTTTTTAACCGAGTATTTACAATGTTACTTTAAAATGGTGTTTACGTGATTTAAACTAAATGTTTCTTTAGAAGTTAATTGTGCTTTTAATATTTATTTTCTCCGCTGCTTCTGTTTAAAAAAAAATATTTATCATAAGTCGTTTCTAATTAATAGTAAATTATAACCTTAAACTTTTAAACTAAAATATTTTTCTTCCTTTAAGCTAAATTGAGTTTTCGTAAACTGTTATGCTTGTAAGTTTTCATTTTTGTTGTCCCTTGGTCACGATCGCCGCGTTTATAGTACCCCTAGTATGGGCGTTCGTGACAGAGTGGTATCAGAGTTTCGTTCTTTCACTCTGGTCCGAGAGTCTTCTTTTACCTTAAGTCTAGAATAGTGAGCCCTTATTGACTAGAAGTGTCACGAAGGCTCAACATCCAAAGCATTGCGCTCAACCAAAGAAAGTGAGGTATGTTTTAAGTTGTTGCAAGCATGTGAGATCGATGCATGAAATTAGCGATGATATGATGATGATGTTGTGGCAAGTGTATGCATGCGAATGAATGTTATACGTGAAGATGAATTGTGATGATATGATTATGTGGAATATGAGTATGATTGACATGATAAATTAAACACGTGTTATATATGTGAATGCGATGTTGTGATGGTATGATCATGTGAAGTATGAACCTGATTGACAAGATGATCTAAGCACGTGTTGTATGTTGATTATGTATTTGTTATGGTGTGATTATATGAAGCATGAGCAAGATCAGTATGATGACTAAGTATGTGTTGTATGTGCGAAAATACCACGACATAAACATGTGAAGATATGAAGCCTTAAGATAATATTAAACTTCGAACTACGTGACGAACTTAGGAAACATCACAAACAATCAATGAGATAAAATGTGTTTTAAAAAGAAACTTTCGTTTTCACGTAGATGGACGAACGAAACAAACCGCGCTTAAGAGCAGTCAGTATAGTGCCAGAATGCGACAAGCAATAGACGATTACCGCCACTACGAGAGAGAAGAAGGAAAACCCTTAAGAGAGGTCGTCGCCCATTTCGAAACCCTGTGGCGAGAAGTCCGCGGGTATCATGTGTCATCCTTTAGTGGCATAAGGCGACTGGTCGAGTTGATGCCCGAGAGTTGGAACTCTTAGATGGAAGCAACGGCCAGTCGGTTTACGTGGTACGAACCACGAAATAAGGGGATGGATGGCGACATGATAGGTTTTCTAAAAGCCTTACAGTGTGCTCTGATCGACTCTCGTTCTGAGCAACCACCGTCGGCAGAAGATGAGAAGGACGAGATAGTTTGGGAAGAAAAACCCATGATTGAGGTTAAACCAGCGACAAAAGGTGAAGTCATGGCACAAGTAGGGATGATTCCAGGCTTCGAGGGTGATTATGTGGATGATATTATGGATGATGATGAGGACTTCCGTTGGCTCGACGAGAACCCAGAAGAGGAAGAGGACCCGGAAGAGGAAGAGGACCCAGAAGAGGAAGAATATATCGCTAGATAGATGAATGTTGTTTTTTTTTCTTAAGTTGTTATGACGATGGAAGTAGTATCTTTTTGCTTTTGTTTCAGAACAAATGTTTTGACTTTCCTTTCCACGTTATCTATGGAAGTTCACTTTTCGCATAACTTTACGTACTTGTGTTTTATCGTTTCGTACACGTGCATAAGTTCAAAGTAGTGGTGTTTTGATAACAACAATTACTCACAACGATGCTAACTTATGTTTTAGATCAATATACCACCAAGACGTAGACGTGGTCTAAGAGTGGAGAACAATGTGGGGGAACAGACAGAGGGAAGTGTCGGGAATCCACCCCTGCCTCCACCACCACCTCTACCCCAACCAAACGAAAGGGAATACATCAAGGCCTTTCGAAAAGAGAACCCACCCAAGTTTGATGGGTTGGGAGAGCCCCCGAAGGCGGAGGCATGGGTACGCGACCTTGAGCGTATCTTTGATTTTATGGGATGCACTGATAAGGAACGTCTGGCTTGCGTGACTTTTCAACTGACAGGACCCGCTGATTTTTGGTGGGAAACTAAGAGGAGAACTATGGACCCCGCTCGCCGTGAGGTGCTTACTTGGGAAGAGTTTAAGGAAGAAGTGTACAACAAGTATGTTCCCATGAGTTATTGGTGATCGAAAGTAGTGGAGTTCCACACCTTAAAACAAGGAAACATGACAGTCACAGAGTACGACCGCACCCTATGTGCGATGACCCGTTATGCTCCAGAGTTGGTGGACACGGACGAGAAGATGGCGGAGAAGTTTCGTTCTGGTCTTAGACCCGAGATAAGGGCAGCTATGGCCAGCCGCAAGGGAATTCCTTATTCCGAGGTGCTGGGTTGCGCCTTAGATGTGGAGGAAGCACTGCCCAAGAACGAGAGGGCTATAAATCCTACACCACCGCACCCCCATCTAACTTTAGAGACAAGAGGAAGTGGGAAGAAAACCGAGCTCCTTTTGACAACAAGCGGCGTTTTTCCACCTTTCGGCACCCGCAGAACCATGGCCGCTAAGTTGTGCCACATCAGAGGAGAAACCCACAGAGAACACCCTACTGTAATCGGTGCTCCAAGCATCATGTTGGGGAGTGCAGAGTTGGAGGCATTCGATGTTATGCCTGCGGTGGAAATGGGCACATGTCTCGAGAGTGCCCAAATAACAACAAAGGTGGAGCAAAGAATGGGCAAGGACAGAGGCCACCGCAACAGCCACAACCGATCCGACAAGTGGCCCCTCAACAAGCAAGGGCGTATGCATTGAAGGGAAATCAAGTGCAAGAGCCACAGACCAACAAGAGCAAGGAAAATTTGGCAGGTATGGGAAAGCTCCAACAACTACCTATTATCGTGCTGTTTGATACGGGTGCTTCGCATTCTTTTATTTTGATGGCATGTGTGAATGCCTTAGAACTCGTTACTGCTAAACTTGACTTGGGTTTGAGGGTGTCGTCACCTGTTGGAGGGTTAATTGATATTGTGCGAACTTGCTCGAACATAGAGTTTGAGTTAGGAGAATTAAGGGTAGTGGCCCAACTTTTGCACGTCATGCCTTTGGAGAACGTAGACATAATTTTGGGAATGGATTGGATTACCGAGAACCACGCGATGATTCACTGTAAAGAGAGACAAAAATTTTTTCGAGCCCTGGGCAAAGAGGCGACTATCTTATATGGGATCTCCATGAACCGACGAACCTCCATAATCTCCGCATTGCAAGCAACCACGATCATAAGAAAAGGGCGTCCGGTGTATCTTGTGTACTTGAATGGAGAGGAAAAGAAGGATTTGAAAGTGGAAGACGTGGCAGTAGTACGAGGTTTTCCCGAGGTGTTTCCTGAAGGTTTGCCTGGACCGCCACCCGACAGACAATTAGAGTTCACTATTGATTTGGAACCAGGGTGGGTCTGCGCCAGTATCGAAGGCTCCATATCGAATGGCCCCTAAAGAGTTGGCAGAGTTAAAGATCCAGTTGCAAGAACTGTTAGACTTGGGTTTCATCCGACCTAGTGTGTCACCCTGGGGAGTGCCAGTGTTGTTCGTTAAGAAAAAGGATGGAACGATGAGGATGTGCATCGACTATCGTGAACTCAACAAGATGACCTTGAAGAATAAGTACCCACTGCCGATGATTGATGATTTGTTCGACCAACTTTGAGGAGCGGGCGTATTTTTGAAAATGGACTTGAGGTCGGGATATCATCAACTAAAGGTCCGACGCGAGGATGTGCCTAAGACCGCGTTTCGCACTCGTTATGGCCATTATGAATTCGTCGTGATGCCATTTGAGCTGACCAACGGCCCGGCAGTCTTCATGGACTTAATGAACCGAGTTTTCCACGAATATCTCGACAAGTTCGTGTTAGTCTTCATCGACGATGTTTTAGTATACTCGAAGAATGAGGATGAACATGGAGGGCATTTGCAAACTGTGTTGGAAACGTTACGAAAGGAGAAATTTTATGCCAAGTTTAGTAAGTGTGAGTTTTGGTTGAGTCGAGTGAACTTTCTTGGTCATATTGTGACGGCAAATGGGATTCAAGTTGACCCAACAAAGGTCTAGGCTGTGCAAAATTGGAAATCGCCGAAAACAACGAGTGAAATCTGCAGTTTCTTGGGATTGGCAGGATACTATCGACTCTCCATCGAGGGATTCTCTAAAATCGCGAGACCAATGACACAACTGTTGAAGAAAGGAGTCAAAGTGGTTTGGACGCCGGAGTGCGAGGCGAGTTTCCAACTTTTGAAAGAAAATTGACTACAACACCTGTTCTAGCCGTACCGGCAGCCGACAAGGACTTCGCCGTCTATACCGATGCATCAAAGGTAGGACTTGGTTGTGTGTTGATGCAAGATGGAAAAGTGATAGCATACGCTTCCCACAGTTGAGTCCGAATGAATTGAATTTTCCGACACACGACTTGGAGCTAGCAGTAGTAGTGCATGCACTTAAAATTGGAGACATCATCTCTACGGAGTGAGATGCGAAATATATACGTATCACAAGAGTCTCAAGTATTTCTTCGAGCAGAAGGAACTAAACATGCGACAACGACGTTGGTTAGAGATCGTGAAAGATTATGACTATGGTATTCACTATCATATGGGCAAGGCGAACGTAGTAGCCGATGCTTTGAGTAGGAAGAACCAACCGCAATTGGCTTATTTCCTAACGCAAGAGGAAGCGTTGATTCGCGAATTCAACAGAATGGGATTGGAAATAGTAAAAGCGCCCGAGACAGTGGGAGGAAGAATCGCGACGCTAGTGATTGAGCCAAATTTGAGAACTAGGCTCATAGAAGCCCAACGACGTGATAAGAAGTTGGAAGAGTTACGTGTGAAGGTGAGAGCCGAGAAGCTTGATCATTACCATGAGGAGGCGGATAATGCTTTGAGGTACGATGGACGATTGTGTGTGCCGAGCGACGAGGCGCTAAAAGATGAGATTTTGAGTGAACCCTAAACCCTCACCCCAGAAGCACGAAGATGTATTGAGATTTGAAGCAATATTTTTGGTGGAATGGAATGAAAGGAGACGTGGCGTCGTATGTGGAGCGATGTCTAGCATGCCAACAAGTGAAGGCCTTACACCAACGACCATATGGGAAATTGCAACCACTTGAAATTCCCGAATGGAAGTGGGAGCATCTAGCTATGGATTTCGTGACGAGTTTTCCAAAGTCACAGAAGGGCAACACTGCAATTTGGGTGATCATCGATCGACTAACTAAAAGCGCGCACTTTTTACCAATTCGAATTACTTATGGCGCGGACAATTTAGTAAAGCTCTACGTGAATGAGATTGTGCATTTACATGGGGTGCCTAAGACCATCGTGTCCGACCGTGATACGAAGTTCACATCAAAGTTTTGGATGAGTATGCAACGAGAATTAGGCACACAACTGAATTTCAGCACTGCTTATCACCCGCAATCGGACGGGCAGCCAGAGAGGATGATTCAAACGCTTGAGGATATGCTGCGAGCCGTTGTCCTAGATCGAGGGGAAAGTTGGGAAACTGTTCTACCATTGGTTGAATTCACCTACAACAATAGCTACCAAGCGACGATCGATATGGCTCCGTACGAAGCCTGTATGGTAGGAAGTGTTAATCCCCACTCTATTGGGATGAAATTGGCGAGAGGAAGATGTTAGGACCCGACGCTATAAAGGAAATGACCGAAATTGTGCATCAAATCCGCGCAAGGATCAAGGAAGCTCAAGATAGGCAGAAGTCGTATGCTGATGTGCGCCGAACGGAGATCAAATTCGATGTTGGTGACAAAGTGTTTTTTAAAGTATCCCCGACCAGAGGAGTTGTGAGGTTTGGAGTGAAGGGCAAGCTGAAACCGCATTTTGTAGGACCGTACGAGATTATCGATGAAGTAGGTCCTGTAGCGTATCGTTTGGCGTTACCTCCCAGTTTTGGGAATGTGCACAACGTGTTCCATGTGTCGCAGTTGCGCAAGTACGTGTTCGACCCCAAGCATGTGATTCATCAAGAGGAAGTGATCCTAACCCCCGACATGAGCTACGAGGAAAGGCCCGAGGCAATCCTAGATCGGAAGGTGCAAGAGTTGCGAAACAAGTCGATAGCATCCGTGAAGGTGTTGGGAAACACCATGGTCCCGAGGAAGCCACGTGGGAGTTAGAAGGTAGAATGAAAGAAAAGTACCCCGAGTTGTTTACGTGAGATGGTCAAATTTCGGGACGAAATTTCTGTTAAGATGGGAAGGATGTAACATCCCAAATTTTTGCGACTTTTATTTTAATATGTCGTTTGGAAATTTCATTTATGGAATTAAATTGTTGCTACGGGATTGAGTTTGATTATGTGGAATAAATTGTCATGGATGTTTTGGAATGAAGTGCTTTATATTTTTTTTATGTGGGGGATCAATTTAAATAAAATCATGCATTTAGTTCTAGCCAAGTAAAGTGGCTATTGTCGGCCCCTCCCATTTATTGGAAATTTTATTGTTTCTTGGATTTGATTAATTGTTATGGGATATTCATCCGAATTAAATCCAAATCAAATTATCCCTAAATTGTGCTACATGAAATTCAAACTCTAACCTATTGTTTTTGTGAGTTTCGAATATTCTCTATTTTAATTAGGAGAATGAATTAGTTCCTTTGACTTAATTGGTACCTTGTTGATTTCCTTAGGTATTTTTAAATCCAATTATATCTTGCCAATTTTCGGCCCCCCTATTTGTAGAGGATAAAATATTTGTTTCCTATTTTATGGAATTTCTTTTATTCAAATAAATACCCAATTTAATACCTATGTCTAATTAATTGGGGATGTGAATATTTTCCTTTTATTGTGTCTCCATCCCACACGCTTTTTTTTGGCTTAATTTCCTTGTGGAAATTTATTTAACTGTTGCCTATTTTATGGGAGTCTTTTCCTATAAAGAAATTATCAAATTTAAATCCTATTCTATTGGAGTTGATTTTTCAAGAGTATCTGACGAATCCATCAATTCTTGTTTCTACCGATTCATTTTTATCAACAAAGGTATATTTGATTCATTCTCCCTCTTTCTTTTCATTTAATCCTTGTTCTTGAACCCTACATGCATATAGTGAGTGTAGGAATCATAGATCGCAAAATTTTATTAGTGGGAATTTGTGTTTGCATGAGAACTTGGATGAATATGCGTTTTTGAATGAGTTTATGTGGAGTTTGATTTGAATCCTTGGTGAATAAGGTGAGTTTATGTGAGAGCATGATTGTGATAAACTTTTAAGCATGATTGTGTGTTATAAGCATGAAAAAAATTGTGTTTGGATGATTGAGGAAGAAACATATTTTCGAAATTCTTAAGCCTGAAATCTGTGATGTTCGGATAGTGGGTTCCGACGTGTGTTTGACCAACCAAACGATTGAATTTTGATACGAAATTTTAACTGAGTAAACTTTAAGGTGTTTTTTCTGTTTTGTGTGAATGTCAGCTCTTGTTGATGAAAGATGAAATTTTAATAAATATTTGAAGTTGACTGCGCATTTCTGCCAGAAACTTGTATTCTCGCCCAGAAAGTTTCGTTTTCTATTTCACCGACCAAATGGCCTCCTTTTGATGTGAATTTTGAACTAGATGAATTTTGAAGTGTCTTCTGAGTTTTTTGAAAATTTCAGCCTCATTGGACATCGGATAAATGTTTGGTAAATCTTTCAATGGAACTGCATAGTGCTGCCAGAATTTTTGTGTTCCGACCAGAGAGTTACATTATTGTTTTGACTGACCAAATGACGTGATTTTGGTGTGGAATTTTAACTGGATGAACTTGAATGTGTCTTCTGTGTTGTGACCAAATCTTAGTCTCTTATGAGGTCGTATGGATTTCTGGTGATTTTTACAAACCAACCGCGCAGTTCTGTCAGATTTATTGTTATTTGGAAATATCACTTGTTGCCAAGTTTGAGTGAATTATATGATGCATGTATGATTTAGGAATGTATCCTATGACGTGATTATGTGTGACACGTTGAGAAATATTATGGCATGTTTTCCTTATGTTGATGAATGTTGGGATGGGTAAATTTAAGAGAATGATAAAAGGAACGATAGGACATGCATGATAATGTAAATTGATGGGAGCCTGATTTGTATTGTGGTTTGGCAAGGGTTATTGTGAGTACGTGAGCACAAGGAACGAGAGTGCCTTAAGTGGATATTGAATTGTTTAAGCAAACGAGCTGGGCTTTCTTTTTCAAATCTCTTTATTTTCCGAAAATACGATGTGGTGTTAAAAGGGTGGTTTAACTTGTTATGTCATGCCATGTTATTTTGTTTGTGAGATTATTGCATGATGCCTAGTTCGTCCGAGCTTACTCCGTTAGGCTATATGGTTGTGTTGTGAAACGAATTCGGGTCTGAGTAGGGCCGCAAACCCTATCAGGCTGTGTACACTGGTGGGATCGTGAGCCGTCCTTGCTAGTCGGCCGGTCTCGTGGGCGAATAGTGTGGCCACACTTTCGTCGCATTGTGATATGATGATTGTGATTGATGGATTGATGAGAAAAGTGGGGAGATAAATTGTCTGGCCAGACTTGAAATATTTTTGTGTTCTCGTGATATTTCTTACTACATATAAAACTCGAGATCACTGGTATGGATGACATAACTATATTAAAATGTTTTCGGCATAAGCCCATTGAGTACAACAAGTACTCAGCCCTGCATATTCATTTTCTTTATGTGTAGGTTGAGCGGGATGTTGCGGAGGATGTTGAGTTGGCCTAAGAACTTAGGATGCTTTGTGTCTTCATACATAGGCGTTATCCTCGACTCTCTTTAAACCTTATTTCCGCTGCTATATTTTGAACTATGTCTCAAGACTTTAATCTTTTTCGTACTGCGTTTGAGCATGTTTGGTTGTGTTAGGTTTTTTAACCGAGTATTTACAATGTTACTTTAAAATGGTGTTTACGTGATTTAAACTAAATGTTTCTTTAGAAGTTAATTGGGTTTTTAATATTTATTTTCTCTGCTGCTTCTGTTTAAAAAAAAAATATTTATCATAAGTCGTTTCTAATTAATAGTAAATTATAACCTTAAACTTTTAAACTAAAATATATTTCTTCCTTCAAGCTAATTGATTTTTCGTAAACTGTTATCCTTGTAAGTTATCGTTTTTGTCGTCCCTTGGTCACGATCGCCGCGTTTGTAGTACCCCTAGTATGGGCGGTCGTGACAGTTGATTATGTATTTGTTATGGTGTGACAAGATTGACAAGATGATATAAGCACGTCTTTTCAGCATTTCTCTCCTCCATCAACAGCTTGACCATGGCTTGAAGCCTCTCTAGCTCTGTTCTGTCTCCCATTGATCCTTGCTCACTTCTTATTTTCCTAAGGGTCCTTTCAAGTTCGGGATCGAGCTGCTCTAAGATGTTCTTCCCAGAACGCGTTCGCATACACAACCTAAAAGGAATAAAACAAAATTAAATTGAACAAAAATTAAAAATAGAAAGCAATTAAAATCCAAAGTAGTAAAATTGCCCGTTTGAAGATATCAATCCGGAAGTGAATTGCTGTCCCCGGCAACGGCGCCAAAAACTTGGTGCACTTTTTATTAGCACTATAAATACCTGCAAGTATATAGAGTAAGAATAGTATAGCTAAAGGTCAGTACCGAATATCGATCACGGGGAAAGGAAACACAAATTGTCTATCTTTTACTAAAACTCAATTACTATTTGGAAAACCGGAAAATTGAAAGATTTTTTGAAAACAATTAACTTTGAAAACAAAGAAGCAACTAATCGCAGATAAATCACAGAGACAAAAGTATAGAGATAAGGGGAATTCCAGGGATGTGCTTTCACAATTATGGTTATATAAATTCCAACTAGAACACCCTAGCACAGTTCTTATTTTGATAGAACGAGTCACCTAGCTTATGCTCATGTGATGCAAACGTTGATTACGAACATTTGAGTTGTAAATCCTAAATATGTAACTCCTAAAAGCTCCTAAGACCGTTATAAAGTCCCCACTCTCAATTAACAGTTCCGTTTTAAAGGAAGCTAACTGTAGTGTCTATTAAGTGGATCTAACTCGCCAACCTTCTCTCACGATTATGTAGAAAGTTATATTAAATCATCACCAAATTTGTCAATAAGCGTGAAGTATTACGGAATAACTTAAGGAAGAAACAAAGTAAGAACAAACTGATGTTAAATAGAAATAGGAATTGTATAAACCAATAAAAGTTACTAACACATCCCTAGAATCCTATAAGTTTAGTTACACACAATTGAATAAGCTAAAAACATAGATTGAAGGGAAGACAATGAAAACATAAAAACTATAGCAATAAAACCCAAAGGTTGAATCCTTGTAGCCTTGATGATCTTGAATCCTTCTTCCACTCCTTGCACAACGAAGTATTCTAACTTAGGAACTATGGAAGTATTTTGCAAAGAGAAAAACTTGTTTTTGGATGAAGCTTTGGAGGCTATTTATAGGGGAGAAAATCGCCCCTTCTCAAATAAGGAAAATGGTTGCAAAATATGGTAAATCTTGGAGAGAAAGTAGGGCAAATTCGCTGGCCGCTTTTTCCTGGCGGGCCACTGCACCTTGGCCAATGGTCACCATCCATCATCCCGTAACTCTCTGGAATCTCGGTAGCGGTCGCCACGCATCCTCCAGCGGTTGTTGGGCGTGTCTTGACTTCATGCACAACTTTCTCGGAGCGGGCCGCTACTGGTTTTGCGGACGTTGGGCGCCTGCGGTCGCCAGCAATGTTGCAGCGGACTGCGGTTGCCTTTGGACTCCCTTTTTAGGCTCAAATATGCATATTTCTCATAAAACATCTCAAAATACCAAAATATACAAACTATGCAAATAATTGACATTTAATGCAACTTTGACATTAAAAACAGACCAAAAGATGGCCTTAAAATCGTGCAAAATTCGAGCGTATCAAGTACCAAGGGCGATTATAGCTGATCAGGGAACTCACTTTTGTAATCGTACCATCGAAGCATTAATGAAGAGGTATGGAGTTCACCATAGATTGTCCATCCCCTACCACCCGCAAAGCAATGGTTAAGCTGAGATCTCTAACAGAGAGATAAAGAGCACCCTGTAAAAAACAGTCAACCCTTCTAGGAAGGGCTGGACCGCAAGGTTGGAGGTCGCTCTGTGGGCTTACACGACGACCTACAAGACGTCGATAGGAATGTCCCCTTACCACATATTTTTCGGGAAGATGCGCCATTTACCAGTGGGGATTGAACACTGAGCATACTGGGTAGTGCAACAAGTTAACATGGATGGTAGAGCCTGTGAGGAGGAAAGTAAGTTGCAGCTGCAGGAGTTGGAGGAACTTAGATTGCAATCGTTTGATTAAGCAATGTGGTACAAGGAAATGACAAAATTATGGCACGACAAAAATGTGAGGGCCAAGGATCTTCAAGTTGGCCAGAAAGTACTACTCTTCCAATCGCGACTAAAGCTAATGCCTAGGAAGCGCAAATCAAAATGGGTAGGACTATACATCATAACTGCACTTCGTTCTAATGGAGCAGTGGAAATATCAGGGAGTGCCCCTAACTCTGAACTTTTTATCGTAAATGGACATAGAGTGAAGGTGTTTAGGGATAACACGGAGATGTGTGTAGTGGAAGAAATTCCTTAAACCCCTTGGGGTTTAAGGAAAAACAAACTACGAAGACTTCTTGGCAGATCTGAATCTCTTCTTCCTTGGTGAAGAAGAAGAGAGGAAAGTTGAGGTAAAACGGTGACTCTGGTGGCTCCTAACTTCCTTGCTCCATGCTAAAAGTGTGAAAATATGGAATGTGAAGTGACTGAAGATGATGATACGGAACCGAAAAAAAGAAGAACTCTTTTGCTATGCATTCTCTCCACTATTTATAGGATGACATTGGGCCCAAATCCGTAGGTTAAGCTTATCCTGTCTTGACATTAATGCCCTTGAGATAGCATCTTTTTTCTCTCTCCTATGACTCATCAGCTTATGTGGTAAACTCTACTTGATCAACATGCTGGTTGGGCAGAGTTCATTGCTTGTCTACAACTGATTAGCTTGTCTTCGGTTCTGGCCATTTTTCGCGTGTTTTCCGAGTTGATCAAGTTGTTCAGACACTCTACCGCTTCAGCAATACTTAGGCCCCTGCACACTCAAATTCACACTTTTTCGCATATTATCACCCCTGTTAGTGCAATAAACCCCTATAAAACAATCCTTGTAACGAGCTCTGTCAAACTGCTCACACTTAAACCATGCTTGTCCTCAAGTATGAAAGAACAACAAGAAAAAGGGTAAGTTACGTGCATGGGTCCCTGACCGACTCCTTAAAAAAACTAAACTGACTCAACAGACATTAACACATATAGACACACATAAGCAACACTTAAGCAAATATTCACATCTCCATGTTTGAAACTGGCTCAACTTCTAGCAATATTCCCCGCAAGCTTAAGGTCATTCCAAATATTTTGCAGTCTCAAATTCCTTCCTCCCTTTTTGTTCAGTCTAATCAGCCTATCAGTTCGTCAAGATAGCCCATACTCTAACCAACTGTTGGATTCACTCGGTCACTCATTTCTTACCAGGGGTTATGATGTAAATAGGCGAGGATCCTATGGGTCCTAAGTTCATAAAAGATTTCGAAACAATGAATGACATGTGAACTTGGGAACAAAACTGAGGCAGCCTCTCTATTACATATTCAAAAATTCCCCAAAATCAAAGAGTATCCCTTGGCCATTTTGGCCTTATTCAAGTTACATTATTTCCTGCCCTGTCTAAACTGATTATATATATATTTTTTCTCTTTATTTTTCTAGGGAGGAGGCAGGTTACACTTTCTCCTGCCCTTTATTTAACTATTTCTCTTTTTTATTATGGGCCAGGTTATAACTTCCTGCCCTTTTTTCTCTCTTTCTTTTTTTCAACCCGCTTAGTTGTAACTCTTTCTTTTCTATCCCTTCTATCCCCAATTGGTTAGCTGCTTCATTCTATCCCCCCAATCACATGGCGTGGAGGCTCAAGGTTTCAAAGGAGGATGAATTCGAAATGAAGGCTCAAAATGGGGTAACAAAGGGGTGCCCTTAAAATGAGGCGGGTACATTTGGTTCGAAAGAAGAAAGGCCCAACTGGTTATATCCTATTGCCTTTAGTCCTTACTAGCCTATGTCATTTCCCTCTCAGCATCAAGTGGAAGCCTTTCTAATTTTTTTTGTATCAGTAGAAAGTGTTCTACTCTGGCTTATAACTCACATTTGGAGGGCTTCACAGTTGGCTAAAAGTCTGGGCTCTTCCATCGTTCTTACTTCCTCTAGATTGACTCTAACTTATTTTTAGAAAAAGGGGTCTCACAATTCAACATGCACTTTCTTTTTCATTCACTCTCACTGGGTTTTATGCCTTCTTTTATTACCAGCTCATTCATGTTTCCCTAACACAACTTGGACACACACATAGGTTGGTTCAAGATGCTTCATTCAAATGACTCACTATCCTACCAACTGACCTATCAACTGATCAAGTTATGATTCGACATGTTTCGCTTGGTTGATTCAGATGATTAACAGGTTCAAATGGTAAATATAGATAAGTCAAGTCATGCTCGTGTCCAAATATTCCACACTACTCCCCCCTCTCCCTTTATCAGAGCTTGCTCTTAAGCTAACCCGATAAAGTGGAAAAGAGAAGTGAGTGAAAAACATGATTAACAAACCATTTTAACAAAAACAAACTTCTCACACTTAGACCGAACATCGGGTTAAGTGAGAGAAGACACCAACTAATCACAAAAGAAGACACGAAAGCAAACACAAACTTCTCACACTTAGACTAGGCACCGGGCTACGTGTGATGAAGATAAACAGAAGAACAAACACATATATACAGACAGAAACTTAAAATACTTGGTCATTGGGGGGGTGGTCATCTCCTTGGCTGATCCCTCCTGGAGTCAGCAGGTCTGAGGTGGGATTCATCTCGTCCTTGTGGCCTTCTGCTACTCGCGCCTAAGGCTGTAGGTTGGGGAACCCTTTGCCGCTGTGGAACTATCTCCCTGGCCATCAGGGTCACTATCTCGTGCACCGCGTAGAACGAAATCCTAACATCCTCGTTGTTTTTCCATTTTCGCTCCCTCCTTTCTCTTTCTTTGTCTTCTACCTCAGCAGGTGGGTCGGGCTGCCAAGAACCAAGAAGATCGTCAATCCGCGTGAACAGAACATCCCCCTCTTCCTCAGGTTCTTCATCAGTAATTAGCATCCTTCTGCGGCGCGATGCTCCAACCGCATTCTTCTCTAGACTATTCACATCCTCCCCTGTTCTCTGTATAGGGGCTTCCTGTGGTTGTTCCTCATCGGACCTCTTTCTTGAGGTCTCTGTTTTAGCTGGCCTCCTCTAATAAGTACGGATGACAACAACTCTTACTTCAACAGCCTCATTTTAGGGAGGAACCTTCTCAGTTTCCTTCTCTTCATCGGTCTCGAGAACCACTTCCCTATTATCCGGTGTTTCCTCTACCCTCTCAGTAGGGTTCCATCCAGCAATCCTGTCTTCATCCACTTCCATATCCCTCTCATTAGCCTCAGAATTCCTTGCAGCCAAGTTTGCTGCGACTTCTGCAGGGGTGAGTAGTGGTTGTTCGGCTTCATCTTCGATGACAACGGTCGTCTCACTTTGCCCCTATTCTGCCAGTGCATCACTGATTTATGGCTGATGGGTTTGTGTACTCTGTTGCACGGCGGCAAGTGGTGTTGAGGATGCTTCGAGTTGGGCCAAGAACAAAGTGGGGTCCACGTTCGCGTCTAGAGACTGGATCATCTCCACCAATCGTTCTCTAGTCAGTGTAAGGTAGGAATGGTGGTTGCTCTCAGAAACGGCTGGCGTGGTAACGGTCGAAATCACTCCTGACCTTCCAACTTCCCGCTACACAGACCTCGAACTAGTGGTGGCCTTGGTGGTGGGAGTTCTTCCTGAAGCTTTTGGTGCTTTTCCTTCCATTTTCCTTGGTGGATTGTGGTGGATTTTGGAACTAGGGTTTGCTCTTCACAGAATCTGCAGAGAAAATCATGGTGAGAAATTTGAGGAGTAGTTGGGGGAATGGAGTACAGGAGGTTCAAATAATACTATTCTATTCGCAACCCTTCAGTTTTCCCCCAAAATTCTCCATAATTCCCCTATTTTCACTCGGCATGTGCCGGTCACCCTTAACTTCATACTTAGAAAAATTCTGACAAAATTACCTAGACAACGAAGATAAAGAAGACATCCCCGATGCTTTTCCAGAAGATCACTTGTATTATGTCGAAGGATCAGATGTCTTGATCAGTTTGGGCGACACTTTCAACCCAACTGATCCAGAGGAATGTATGTGTGAAATGAACAAAAGGCAGGTTGAACCATGGTTCACAGATTTGGTGAACTACTTGGTGACTAGAGAGTTGCCGACTACATTAAAGGTAACAAGAGCGCAGAAGCTGAAGATTAAAAGTGAAGCCAAGTTTTACTTCTTGGATGATCCGTACCTATGGAAGATGAGAGCCGATCAGGTGATAAGAAGGTGTGGGAACAGAGAGATGTATTAACACATTGCCATTCTTTGGCATGTGGAGGACACTACGGACTTAAGAAGACTGCGAGGAAGGTTCTTGATAGTGGGTTCTACTGGCCGACTCTGAACATAGATGCGTATAGTTCTGTAAAAACTGCAACCGTTGTCAACTGACCGGTGGGATCTCTACGCGAGACGAAATGCCACATGTACCGGTTATTGTTTGTGAAGTGTTCGACGTCTGGGGCATGGACTTCATGGGTCCCTTCCCTCCATCCTACGGAAATTCCTATATCCTGGTTGCAATTGATTACGTCTCCAAGTGGATCGAGGCGATGGCTACGAGCACATGCGAAGCAAAAGAAGTTGCCAAATTTCTGAAGAGCAATATATTCAGCCGGTTTGGGATATCAAGGGTGATCATATCCGATCAGGAAACCCATTTCTGTAATCGTACCATTGAAGCCATGATGAAGAGGTACGGGGTTTACCACAGATTGTCCACTCCCTATCACCCGCAGAGCAACGGCCAGGCTGAGATCTCTAACAGAGAGATAAAAAGCATTTTGGAAAAGACAGTGAACCCATCTAGGAAAGACTGGAGCACAAGGTTGGAGGATTCCATGTGGCCGTATAGGACAGCTTATAAAACCCCAATCGGGATGTCGCCTTACAAAATTGTCTTCGGAAAAATGTGCCACCTCCCTATGGTTGTGGAACATAAAGCATACTGGGCCATCAAGCAAATGAATATGCAGCCCCAAGCTTGTGCACAAGAAAGGAAACTCCAGTTGCAAGAGTTAGAGGAACTGAGGTTGGAATCATATGATGCAGCCATGTGGTACAAGGAGAAGACCAAGCTCTGGCATGATAAAAACCTTAGGGTGAAGGAGCTGTATGTGGGACAGAGAGTTCTCCTTTTTCCAGTTGAGATTGACACTGATGCCCGGGAAATTGAAGTCGAAGTGGATGGGTCCATACACCATTGTCGCCCTGAGAGCGAACGGAACAGTAGAACTTCAAGGACGTGACCCAAACTTTGCTCCTTTCATGGTTAATGATCATCGCGTGAAGCCGTTTAGAGATAACTTGGAGGCACCTTGTTCTTTGTTCCAGCCTTGTCCTTTACTTCCCTGTAAAATTCCTACAACAGCAATACCCATCGGATCAACCTGGGCTTTCTTCACCAACAAATATTTTATCGCCGCATGGTCAATATACACAATAACCTTGGTACCCAACAGATACGGGCGAACCTTCTCGAAGGAATATACGATAGCCAACATCTCCTTCTCCGTTGTATCATAGTTTTTCTGAGCCTGGTTCAACGTTTTAGACGCGTATAAAATCACATAGCATTTTTCTTCTATCCGTTGGCCCAAAACTGCCCCAACTGCGAAATCACTTGCATCACACATCACCTCAAAAGGGGTGATTCCAGTCGTGGGCTCTAATGATCGGAGCTGAGACAAGTCGATCCTTTAAAAGCTGGAAGGCACGCTGACATGTCTCGTCGAAGACAAATTCCACATCTTTCTTCAGGAGATGGGTTAATGGATGCGCAACTTAGCAAAATCTTTAATAAACCTCCTATAGAATCATGCGTGGCCCAAGAAACCTTCCTTCTGATTTGTCAGAAAAGGCAGCTTGGTAATAACTTCCACCTTTGCCTTATCAACGTGTATTCCCCTTTCCGAGACAACGTGGCCTAGAATAATTCCCTCATGCACCATAAAGTGGCTTTTTTCAAAATTTAGCACCAAGTTCTTCTCTTGACATCTTCTTAGCACCAATCCAGACTGGCAAGGCAAGACTCGAAAGAATTCCCATATACTGTGAAGTCATCCATAAAAATCTCGATGCATTCTTCCAGTCAGTTGGAGAAGATGCTCATCATACATCTTTGGAAGGTCCCTGGTGCATTACACAAACCAAAAGGCATCCTTCTATATGCATATGTCCCGAAAGGGCATTAAAGGTCGTCTTCTCCTGGTCCTCCGGGTCCATATATATCTGGAAATATCCACTGTAACCGTCAAGGAAGCAAAAGTACTGCTTACCTGCTAGTCTCTCGAGCATCTGGTCAATGAAAGGCAGCGGAAAGTGATTCTTTCGTGTGGCCTCATTCAACTTCCGATAGTCAATACACATTCTCCAGCCTATTACCAGTCTTGTGGGAACCAACTCATCATTGTCATTTTTCACCACTTGAATGCCCGATTTCTTTGGCACCATATGGACTGGATTAACCCACTTGCTATCTGGAATAGAGTATATGATCCCCAGGGACAATAATTTCAAGACTTCCTTTAGCACTTGCTCCCTCATATTGAGATTCAATTTCCTCTGATTCTCACGGTGAGCCTTTGCACCCTCCTCTAGGAGGATATGGTGCATACACAGATCTGGGTTGATGCCCACCAAATCTGAAAAAGTCCATCCGATGGCTTTCTTATTTCTTCTTAATACTTCTAGTAATTCCCCTTATTGCTTCTCGATTAGCCGGCTGTTTATGATTACTAGAGATGTCTCTTCACTCCCAGATAAGCATACATCAAATATGGGGGCAACGTCTTCAACTCATTCTTGGGTGAGATTGTCTCTTTAGTTAGCGGGTTCTTTTCCATATTCTACGTTGCAAGTTCCCCACAATCAGGTAATTTCTCCAGACTACCCAGTTCCTCTAAGTTGTTCAGTTGGGCCAACTCACATGATCCAGTTGACCCTGGCCTTTGGCAAAATCCCATAATAGCCTAATTAATTTCTTCGTCCGTCAAGTCCCGTGTGATCAACGCCTCGCACCACCCTGCGACCTCCTTTTCAATTGAGTCACTTAACTCAGAAGCCTCCAGTTGTTCTTGTAGAAGCTCAGTTTTAATGAACTCCTGAACTAGAGGTGTAATGACATCGAGAGAATGCAGATTCTCAATGTCTAATGGCCTCTTCATGATAGCCAAGGCAAATTGTGCCGTCGCTGACGTCAAATATTGTTTTAGTTGTCCTGAGAAATGGTCTTCCCAACAGCAGTCCACTCGATTCTCTAAACTCCGACTCGTTCATACGGATTACATGGAAATCCGCCGGATGATGGAAGTTTTGTACCCTCACGAAACATTCTCTAGGACTCCCTCTGGGTTTATGCACGATCTGTCAGCTAGTTGAATGACTACCTTCGTATCCACCAATCTGACACCGGTTAGTCTTTTGTACGCCAAAAATAGCAATACATTGATGGAAGCCCCTAGGTCACACATAGCATGTTCAACATTCACGTCCCCAATGAAAATCGGCAAGGTGAACTTCCCAGGGTCGGTTCTTTTTGAAGAAAGCCTCTTATTCTGGATAACAGCGGATACACTTTCCCCAATCACTATTTTCCCGTCAGCTTTTGCCTTCCCGGCTATGAAATCCTTGATGAATCTACTGACGGGGTAATTTCAATACCTGCAAGAATGGTAGGTTGATCTCCAGCTTTCTAAAAATTTCTATAAAATCGGTGGGATCCTCTTTCTGCTTCTTAGGTTCACCCCGATATGGGTAAGGTTTGGTAAGCTTGACAGCACTGCTTGAACCTTCAGGTTCCAAGTCACAACGGACCTGAATGAGGTGTCCGTGTCCTTTAGTGTGTTTGGGAGGGAAGTGAGAATGAATTTGATAGAGTAGACATTTAGGCTTGGGATGTGCAGCCTAGAAGAGGCAATAGGGCCTGAGTGGAGAAGTAGGGAGAGCGGGATCCCTCGGAGGCATGTAGAGTTTAATCCCCAGGAGGCTTGGGAAGAGTTAACCCACCCAGCTGCTGGCCAGTTTGCATCCACCCTATCCCGTTCAATCCATTTCAACAACCATATCATGCGCCTCGTTCAACTCTACCTGGATTATAACCTACTAGGACATACTAACTCTGCCAACCGAACCTCAATGACCGAATTGTAGCTTTTGTGGTGCGCTAGACACGGAAGAAGGGTGCATCTAGGGTTCTGGACTGCCTACCAATGCCATTTAATCGCCACACCCTGCAAGGAATCTGTCCCTCTGCCACATATTAGGGGCCTTTGTGAGGAATAACACAGCCATGATCGAGATGGAGATCCTATCCGCCATGTTCATGGTGGACCCTCCTGGCTTGTTCGACACCCTCTTCTTCACCCGCACAACCACAGTTTACATCAGAGAAGGTGTGCCGCATTTTTACGCGATTGGTGATGCCGTTATCCCTGCAGGATGGGTAATAGCGGGCCAGGGAGTGCAAGCCTAAGAGCAGAGGCAGGCGAACCTAAGGAGGGCAGTGGCAGAGTTGACGGCGGAGAACAGAGAAGCACGGGCGGAATTGGCCAGACTGACAGATGTGATGGAAAACATATTCAAGTAAATGGCAAAAAGTAGAAGGAGCGGCGAGGCCGGGACGAGTGGCCAAGCTAGTCGGAGGAATGCACCAAGTGAATCGGCTGAGAACAAGGAGAGAGAGAGGAGTCTGAAGATGACGGAAGTGAACAATCGGAGGATGTACCAGAGGAAGCACCTACACCAAACTCCACTACAAGGAGGAGCAGGAGGAACAAATGACCACCCACCTTACTGACCAGTTAGTTTTCTTTTTATTTTTTTTCTCTTTTTTTTATTTTCGTTTTATTGGTTTCTGTTTAGGTAGAGTAAACTGTAAATATGTGTTTTAGTTTTTGTTGGCGCAAACTCCAATTCTCAACACTTAGCCTAGTCAATAGTCTAAGTGTGAGGAGAAAGAGTTTGCGAAATTGGGGCATGTTTAACTACATATGTTTTTTTACGTATTTTCTGGTATTTAGTCTAACATTCTCCCACTTAGCCTATTGCATAGTCTAAGTGTGAGAAGTTTTAAGATATAGCTCGTACCTGAGGGCAGACACTAGTGAAGTGGGAGGGGGGAGATAATGGCCAGTACGATGTGTATATATGTTAGTTTTTTAGGATTTTGCGCTAGGTCCTTTTAGAATAAGTTTTTTTTAGGATATATGTTTAGTGAACAGGCTTAAAACTCAATTGTTTCAAATTGACGGCCAGGGGAATTGATGGAAATAAAGCATGGTAAACAATGGAAACCACCCCTCCCAGTAGATCCTAGTCAGTGTAGATGATGCAAGTGTGAGAGAAAAGCCCAACCTTAAGGGCAGACACGAAATCCCTCTTAAATGGTGAGTTAAAGGCCTAAAGTGGAACCACTATCCACTAAACACATAAAAAATAGAAGAGTGGCTGCCACATGATGTCTAGGGTGAAGTGATTGCATGTAGCAAAATCCTAAGGGCATTAGGAAACCCTCTTCCGGAAAAAAAAATATTCCTTCCCTTAGAACTCCTTTTCTAGCCCCTCTTTTAACCCCTATATAACCCACTAGCCACTAGGACTGTGTGTATCGAAAGCATGAGGCAGGGAAGGCAACTGACCGAGAAGGCAAAACTGAAGAGCCAACTGGAGAAGAAAGGCAAGAAGAAAAAAAGAAAATGGACTAAGCGAAACACTTGGTCCTCAAAAAAAAAGAAAGAAAAAGAGAAAAGAAGAAAATGGTCAGAAAAATATTCAGCCCAAAAAAAAGAAGGAAGAAGAAAAGTGGCAAGGCCACCAAGAAGCCTACTGACCAGTTGAAGAAATCTAATTGAAGAGTGATCAAGCCAAGGAAGGTCACCCAACCGAGCGCCCAAGTACACATAGCTCCCCCACATCAGAATAAAGTAGTTTAGTTTTGAACCTTAGAGCCTTAGGAACATCCACTCCAAAATGTTACAAGCCCATGACCTTGTTACAACCCTCTAAAGACCCTTAGGAGCTACTCGTGAGATCTAAGTCTGAAGCATTTGTTGTCTAGCGTGTTGAGAGAAGTAGTCCTAACGTCCCTGGTAAGGAATGAGTGACTGAGCGAATCTAGTGTTTGGCCGAGAGTTTGGGTAATCTTGACGAGCGGATATGCTGGCTATGAAAGAAAAGGAGGGCGGCAGAAGTTCGAGGCTGCTTACAGCCGGATTAAACTCGACCCAAATGAGAGGAATGGTTGAAAATATAGTCTGTTCAATGTGTTTTAATGTGTTTTTCTTTTTCTTTTCAGTGTTTCTTTTTCCTTTGTGCCAACAGTTTTCAGAGTCTATTTATTTTTAGTCTTCTCAGTTTAGGGTCAGTTAAGGGAGTAACCAGGCTATAATCCAACTTATTGCTTTTGGGTTTGTTCCTCTACGCTTTAGGACAAGCATGTGTTAAGTGTAAGTAGTTTGATAAGTCGTATTTTAGGCCTTGTTTAATGGTCAGTATGATGAGCTTAATGTGCATATTCTGCAGGAGACGTTGCATAAGTGTGCAGGAAAGGGTACAAGCCAGCAGGAAAGGAATCGGAAGGTTCAGGTGAAAAAGGACGCCAGAAGGGTGCAATATTGACCAGGATGCATGCCCAAAGGCTCGAGATGGAGAGGAGAGGATGAAGGGGTTGGCAACGGAAGCATACATAAATCAATTACATAATAATTCTGATCTATTTAGCAGATTATTTAGACAAAATCGGTTCGCGCAAATATCACATGTATCATGCTCATAACTTGAATTAAATCATGCTTTAAGTTAATTGAAACCCGAAACATGCTTCTCTACCGATTAACTATTTTACCTTGAGGATTCTCCAAATAATCGAAGATAGCTAGCGCCTCTTGAGTACTAAACCACGGATCTTCTGACTGGTTCCTGGACTGTACGCTGATTTCAGTGTGGGTTGATATCACCAAAATACTAGGACTTAAATAAAGAAGATGGAAATTCTATCTCACGGAGGAGGGCTGAGGAGAAATTTTCAGCCTCTTTTATGTGTAGAAAGAGATGAAATTTTAACAATAAAATTAAGTGTATTTTCTGCCTCCTTTATTCTCCTATTTATATTAAGTCACATATTGGGCCCAGTCAGGGATTTATGGAAGGTTTTGGATATGGCCTCCCATAATTTGGGTTTTACTAATTAAATTGAACCCACAATTTAATACAAGCTTATATTGGAATATTACGAGCAACCACTACAGAAGTAATATTGCACTGCCCATTCAAATCCGAAATTATAAGTAATTCTGGTTTCCATTGTTTGTCATTCATTTCCTGCGCTTGAGATAGAAACGTCCATTTATTAATTAGTGTCTGCTTTGAACTTAATTAATTATCATCTTATTAATTCCAAGAGTCAAACTCTAACTAGATAGGTTCCGAATAATAAAGCCTTGTTTTGAGCTCCTCTCGAGGACGTTACCAAACGAGATTCACCTCACGCACGATTCAATATAATAACAATCCTAGCACCGCTAGATATTAATCACCACTACCCAATATACCAGGATTATTGGGTTGCGAAAACCCGCACCATTTGGAAAGTCAAAGTAGTGCATAATCAATACCGTTTGCTCAATGCTAATGCACATTGATTAAGAAATAAATAATTTATCAGGACCTCGTCTTTCAGTAGATAGCATAAAGACTTGTCTCGCTGTTAGATCCAATTCAGTGCTCTACCTCAGTAAGGCTTAGAAATATGCGGACTGACATTGCAACCTTTCACGATAGGTAGTCTATGCCTAACTGGGTTGTGAAATTCTTATTTTTTTTGTTCAGAACTAACCGTGTTACCTTAAAGTGGGTTCAAAACTAAACCCACAACTGGTCTACTAAAACAAAGACTAAGACTTTGTTAAGTTACTTATACATTTAAAAATGTAATAAACATCCATTAAATGTGAAATATAACAACATTATGGCAAAAATAATATGTTGCATCCATTGGAAAATAAAATAAGAGTTTTACAGTATTTAATCACTCGAAAGGCGATTTCTAATATACTAACTCTAACAATCTGCCACTTATACTCAAAATAGCTTACGAGTATACAAAATAATGTGCATTGCGTCTAATTCTCCCACTTATAATGAAAGCGGGTTGAGGTCTTGAGCGAGTCGAAATCTCATCCCTTCAACATGGCGCTCGAACGGTTTCACCACCAATGCCTTTGTAAAAGGATTTGACAAGTTGTTCTCTAATGCAATCTTGACCACTTGTATGTCTCATCTCTACACTATATCTCTAATGATATGATACTTCCTCTCTATGTGTTTGCTCGCTTTGTGAGCCCATGGTCCTTTCGAGTTTGTCACAGCTACAAAATTGTCACAATAAATGGTGATGCTCTTGGACAGATTCGTAACCACACCTAAGTCCAAAAGGAAATTTTTGAGCCATACAGCCTCCTTTGTAGCCTCCGAAGCGGCCACATATTCGGTTTCCATGGTACAATCTGCAATACATTTCTGCTTCACACTCTTCCAAATTACGGCACCACCTCCTAAGGTGAACACATATCCAAAAGTAGATTTTCTCGAGTCCTGATCAGCTTGAAAATCTGAGTCAGTATATCCCAAAGGACAGCGCTCGGCTGCATTGTAAACTAGAGCATAGTGCTTAGTCCGTTTAAGATACTTGAGTATGTTCTTTACGGCAGTCCAATGTCCTTAGCCCGGATTCGACTGATATCTTGCCACCATGCCAACAGCAAAACATATATCAGGTCTTGTACAAAGCATAGCATACATGAGACTACCAACTGCTGAAGCACATGGTATCATTCTAATCTCTTCTATCTCAGACGATGTCACTGGATACATCTCTTGAGATATATGGATGCCATGTCTAAAAGGTAAGAAACGTTTATTGGCATCTTGCATGCTAAAGCGACTAAGTACAGTGTCTATGTAAGGTTCTTGAGATAAGCACAACGTTCTCTTCTCACGGTTCCGAAGAACCTTGATGCCGAGAATGTGTCCCGCGTCTCCCATATCCTTCATCTCGAACTGGTTTGACAACCAAGTTCGTACTGATGACAACATCTTTTTATTGTTTCCAATTAGAAGAATGCCATCTACATATAAAACTAAAAACACTACATTTCCCTTTTCAACCTTCTTATACACGCAGCTCGTGTGGACCCCAAACTTTGAGATGTTCTAGATTGGTCTTGCACCCAGTCCACAACTCTCATATGGAGTAGTAGGTACGGATTTTGATGGTAAATTGTCTAAAATATGACTTGCAAAAAGTAAGTCATGTCCCCAAAACGAAATAGGTAGTCGTGCATAACTCATCATCGATCGGACCATGTTTAACAAGGTCATATTCCTTCTTTCAGCCACGCCATTTTTTTGGGGCGTGCCCGGCGCAGTCAATTGGGATTCAATTCCCGCTACCGATAAGTAGTCCA
Source organism: Salvia splendens (assembly GCF_004379255.2). NCBI lineage: Eukaryota > Viridiplantae > Streptophyta > Magnoliopsida > Lamiales > Lamiaceae > Salvia > Salvia splendens. The sequence goes on along the minus strand of NC_056053.1, from coordinate 12,534,109 downwards.
AAAACTCGACACTTAGGTATTCACTTCCGCGATCAAATCGCATGCTTTTGATACTCTTTCCATGATACGTCTCAACATATGCCTTGAATTCTTTGAACTTGTCAAAAGATTTAGACTTGTAGCACATCAAATAGACGTTTCTAATTTTCGAGAAGTCATCAATAAAGGTGATGAAGTATCGAAAACCGCCTTTTGCCTCGATTGACATTGGTCCACACACATCAGTATGAACGAGTTCAAGTACTTCATTAGCCCTATTGCCTTTTGTCGTAAAAGGCCTCTTAGTCATGTTGCCTTCTAAGAAGGATTCGCACGTTTGAAACGGCTCCTTCTCTAGACCTTTAAAAAGGTCTTGGTCCACAAGAGAATGAATCCTTCTTTCGTTGGCATGACCAACGTTAAGGTGCCATAAGTACATTTCGTTCATTGAACCTGAAGGTTCTTTCCTTTTCCTTGAAATTTTCGATGTTGTATTTAGTTCTGATTTGCGATCATCTGGATGTGATTGTGTACAGACTGTTTTCCATGATACCACGACAGATATAAGAACCATCTCTCTTAGTAACGCAATTGTCATTAAAAGAAATCGAATATTCATAAAAAACTAATTTAGAAACATAAATTAAATTTCTTCTAAAAGAAGGTATCAACAAAACATTCTTCAAAATAAAAAATCTATCACTACTAAAATGCAAATCAATATCTCCCACTGCTACGGCCGCCACTTTAGTAGAGTCGCCCAGCTGGACCTCGATCTCACGATCATATAGCCGCCTTGTCACCTGCATTAAGTCAGGATCAAAATAAATATGATTAGTAGCTTCTGTGTCAATAACCTGAGTAGACGTCGAAGCCAAACATGACTCGACCACTAGAGCTTGGTGCATACCTGTAGCCTTGCTCTTTCTAGCACAGTCTAGCACACTTACCTGTTTGCTTCTTTTTTACCTTCCTTTTCTTTATTCCCTTAGCATCCTTAGCGACAACTTGGTTCAGAAATTTCTTTCCTGCGCCAGGCCTAGGGCTAGAGGAATGATGTGTCGAACTAACCATTGCTGCCTTAGCTTGAACAATAAGGTCCTCCGCCAACTGAAGTGCAGTCAACAATTCAGCCAAGGTATAGTTCCTTTTGTTCATCTCAAAGTTGAGCTTGAACTGCTGAAAGCTAGGGGGTATACTTTGAAGGATTATAGTTACTTGGGACTCGGGATCGATCGTCCCTCCCAAAACCTCAATTCGATTGAGGTGGCTCATCATCTCGAGGACATGGTCCCACATAGAAGTGACTTCCTTCATAGTCTTCGACATGATACTCTAAAAAGCTTGAGACTTAGCCGTTAGATTCTGTGTACCAAAAAGATTTGTGAGATTTTGCATAATCTCGGTAGCAGTAGCCACAACAACATGCTGATATCTAAGCACTGTTTACATGGAGACCAACATATAATAATTAGCCATCTCATTTGCCTTATCTCACCGTTTATGCGCATCTCGTACTGCCTGCGCAGCATTAGCCGCCAGCACAGGGGGTCGTGGAGTAGTGAGCACAAACTTGTACTCGTCGGCTGTGAGAACAATGTCCAAATTTTGTTTCCATTCTATGTAGTTTTGGCCCTAGAGTTTTTTTTCTTTAAACATTGCAGAAAGATGATTGAATGACATTTTGACGATTTAGGTTGCACTGCAAAACAGAAGATTTACTATTTGTCATAAACTTATGAAATGAATTTGAATAGATTAACCATAAAACTCAAAAACTTACAACTGTGAAATAAAAATTTTGTACCCTCCATAAGAGGTCAATACGCATTAAAATTTTAGCATTTTTACTGGTCACAACATCTACGAATAGTCCAGAGACCACATAATGACATGGCCGCCTAATGTTGCCTAAGCAAGACCACCAGATTTAGCATTACAGAATTTTATTTCTACAACACACTCCCATAACAATGCTCATGTGCTGCTAAAAAAATCAAGCTATCTCATAAATTCTGCGTGAACACCCGAAGCTCGTAGTTTCTTAGGATTATTGTCCCCACATAATGGGTGGAGATAATATAAAGCACATTCTAGTTCATACTATATACATTTGAGAAATCCGTCCTCATGAACTTACTATTTCGTAGGATTATTGTCACCACATAATGGGTGGCGATAATATTAGAAATTAGCTTCACAAATTGCAGACCAATCGATGGAGACCATATACAAACATAGTTCGTAGTTATAGCTTATATATTTTAGTTATGGTTTTTATTAATCATCCTTAGATTTAAGGCAGATAAAGGCTTAATTAAATTCTATTGGTATTTAATTGACTGGATAATTAAAACTGTTATAATCTTTTAATATCTTATTTAAGGAAGTTGTATTAATTTACTAAAGTTTAATTCTTATTCATTTCTTCTATAAGATTTATCTAGAATAAATTAAATTATTTATATCTTGGACTGACATGAATAATTAAACTTAAATTAATTCCTCGTTCTAGATTAGGAAGAGAATAATTTCATTATTTAATGTATTTCTACATATCTATACTTATTAGGATTCTAGTTATATAATAATTAGGAAACTATTTAATTATTCTTGTCCACATCATCTAGGAATAAAATAAAATATCTTTATTTTCATAGATATAGTTAATAATCAAAATATTCCTAAAATCTAGGGAAATCTTCCCAAAATATTTTATTTCCATTAAATAATAATATTGTAATGATTTCTATTAATTCAATGATTAAATAATCATAAAATAATTCCATCATCGATATCTCATCATACGAGGTTTGCACAAACGATGAACGATGAATATCCGGCGAGTTCGTCGTCCGAACCGACGCATGTGGTTGCACCCACGCCTGGGCCAGTAGCACGCGCACACGGCGCCGCTGCTGTCAGTCGCTGGGCTCATCGGGGAGAGTCGGTCTCTCGGCCAACGCGACGCGCAAGGCATCGCTGCTCTCGGCCAGATCGTCCCCGCCCGTCTCGCACCGTCTCGGCACAGCGACAACAACTCTTGGCCAGCGGTTCGCGCTATGCGCGATGCAGCTCTCGGCCTGGCATAGCTCCGTCTCTACCAGCGACCGCTCTCACTAGCTCAGCCAGCACCGTGCCTGGTGGCGCGTCGCTCTCGGCTGGCTCCTGGCGCAGCACCGGGATTTTTTCGCCTGGAGTTTTGGGGTGCATCCTGCGGCGGCTGGTGATCTCGATGGCTCTCGGAAAATCCAACGCACCACGCCGCTCCTCTCGTTGCAGCAGTTCCAGACTCATGTTGGCTCGAGCCTCCATCGGCGGCGCGCATGAGCCCTTGCTCGTCTCCGCGCCGCCCCGTGATCGCTGCTTCTCGCTCCCACTATCTTGACATCCCTTCATCGGGCGCACGTCTCGCAATCCGTCTTAGCTCAAGCGCCAACGGATCGCACGTCTCGTGTGCTTGAATAATTCAAGTTCTTTGATTCGATTGTTCTTGAGTTCAACATGCCTAAAATAATAACAACACCAAGAACATGCTTCGAAATCAAATAATACATGCATACATGAATTTCGCGAAATTTAAATCTAAATAATAAGAGCCAAAGATTAGCTCTGATACCAATTGAAGGGGTTGGTAGCGGAAGCATACATAAATCAATTACATAATTATTCTGATCTATTTAGTAGATTATTTAGACAAAATCTATTCGCACAAATATCACATGTATCATGCTCATATAACTTGAATTAAATCATGCTTTAAGTGAATTGAAACCTAAAACATGCTTATCTACGGATTAGCCATTTTACCTTGAGGATTCTCCAATGAATCGAAGATAGCTAGCGCCTTCTCCACGTGAAGATCTTGAGTACTAAATCACGGATCTTCTGACTGGTTCCTGGACTGTATGTTGATATCAGTGTGTGCTGATCTCACCAGAATACTAGAACTTAAATAAAGAAGACAGAAATTCTATCTCACGGATGAGAGCTGAGGAGAAATTTTCATCCTCTTCTAGGTGGAAAGGGGGACGAAATTTTAATGATAAAATTAAGTGTATTTTCTTTCTCCTTTATTCTCTTATTTATATTAAGTCACATATTGGGCCCAGTCCCATGGAAAATTTGGATATAATAGCAATTCTATCACCGCTAGATATTAATCACCACTACCCAATGTACCAGGATTATTGGATTGTGAAAAACCCACACCTTTTAGTAAGACAAAGTAGTGCATAATCAATATCGTATGCTCAATACTAACGTACATTGATTAAGAAATAAATAATTTATCAATACCTCGTCTTTCAGTAGATAGCATATAGACTTGTCTCGCTGTTAGATACAATTCAGTGCTCTACCTCACCAATGTTATCTTATTTCAGTAAAGCTTAGAAATATGCGGACTAACATTGCAACCTTTCACGATAGGTAGTCTATGCCTATCTGGGTTGTGAAATTCTTATTTTTTTCTGTTCAGAACTGACCGTGTTACCTTAAAGTGGACGACGCCCACAACCAGTCTACTAAAACTAAAACTTAGACTTTGTTAAGTTACTTATACATTTAAACATGCAATAAACATCCATTAAATGTAAAACATAACAACATTATGGCAAAAATAATCTGTTGCATCCATTGAAAAATAAAATAAGAGTTTTACAGTATTCAATCACTCGAAAGGTGATTTCTAGTATACAAACTCTAACAGAGGATTGCTAGTAGACGACCAACTATTTAACGGGGGAAAAGCGACAATGTAGGGGAAGAACAACCCTAAGTTTAGGGCAAGCCACCCTATATATAGAAGGTCACATGAAGAATGAAGGGGGGAACTCAATTTATTTTAGAAGGCACACTTAGAAACCGCTCTCGGAAGTCCCAGTTCCAAAGCAGAGGCTAGTTCCAACACCTCTCGTTCCTCGCCGCCAGTCATGATCACTTGAAGACCACAGTATTCCACCGGGGATAGTTCACCGTCAACACATCCAGTCGTTGTAGTCCCTAGAACACTGTTTCATCGCCCGAGTGGCAAAAACAGTCTTTACTTGCTTTCTAGTTTAACTTCATATTTCGTTTTATCTCGTTAGATCTGCTATTGAAACTTGAATCTCTTGTTGTTTTTGAAGTATCGTGTTGAGATCCAAATGCTATAATATGGAGGTTTGCTTTTGTTCATCTTTTGGTTGCAGTCATGTTTCATTCTGCCTAGATTAGCTAGATCCAAATGCTATAATATGGAGTGTTGAAGCATGATTTTGTTTGAGTAGGCTAGATCTGAGTTTGTTAGCAAGGATTCCAAGTGTTAAGTCGTTTGATCCGAATTTTAATGCATGAGATCTGTGATTACGTGACTGTCACCACCCTACATGTTAGTCAATATGTTTAATCTGGGATTATCGGTCGTTAATCTTTGAGTTTTGACTTTTAATTGTGGATCTTAATTTGTGGAAAGTGTTGATTTGAGTGGTTATTCATGGAGTCTGTATTTATCTGAATTTTGTGCATACTTGTTGGAGAAGACAACATCCACATATGATTTGTGGACCACTTTTACTTTTCAGCTACTTTACCTTTTGTCCTTCCACTTTTGTCTGACTTTTGGCGGATCTGGCAGTTTATCAGCCAGTTCGATCGGAGATCTCGTTCTGTCATTGTCTACCTATTTTTAGTAAATTTCCACTTTTCATATGCACTTGAGTCTTACCAACCCACTTTTCACGTACCCAGGATGATCCCAATATGAGAACTTCTTACCAGTCAGTCGAGTACAAGTCCACTCTTTAGTTTGTGTCTAAATAGAACCTCAACCCAAGCGTGGTAGCTAACCAAATCCTTCCAAATTATCACCACAATCACAAGTCGCACTAATCCATCTCTGTTGGATTTGACCCTTGCTCCCACTATACTAGCCAGTAGAAGTGGGTTGAGGAAATTGTTGATACCAAGTCTTAGGTCATCGTGCCAGCGACACAACTAGGTTGGGAATCACCTCCTAATCAGTTGAATACTCGAGCCTGCACAAACCTGCTCTTTTAGTAGTCCTCGTTCAAACCGACGCGCTTTCTTCAGATCCCTATATACCAGGTACGGTGCATATCGTGATAATCTATTAAACTCTCTTTCATATTCGATTACAGTCATGTTTCCCTGTTTGAGGTGGAGAAACTCAATATACTAGTATCTTGCTTCTTCAGTCAATTGAAAAATCGCACACGAAACCTTTTGCTCTTCAGTGTAGTCCATATGCTCAAAGATGAGTTCGAGGTCACAGACTGATACGCTCGGATTTTAAGGCCTTTATTTGGTTCGTTTTAAATGACAAAATCACATTTCATGTCTATATTTTGCATATTTTATCTATTTTGGTATTTTGACGTGTTTTGTGATAAATGTGTAAAATAGAGCCCAAAAAGATAGCTAAAAGTCGAAGTTGGAAATCCAGAGCTTTCAAGACGTCCAGCGGTCCGCTACAACACAGCCACCGACCGTTGGCCGACATCGGCCGCTGATCAGATAGCGGTCGGTTCCAGTAAAGTTGTGCTGAAATGAAGAACACGACGCCCAGCGACCGCTGGGGTGTGAGCAGCGACTGCTCCAGAAGTCCCAGAAGCCACGAGATAATTGCTAGCTACCGCTGAAACCATGTCCTGCGACCGTTGATGGAGAGACAAAGGCTATGGATCACTCGCCAACGACCGCTGAAGATTGTGCAGTGGCACACTAGGAAAACGCGGCGCACAAATTTGACATACTTTCCTCCCAAGATTTACCATGCTTTGCTTCCTTTCTCCTTAATTAAGGAGGAAGAATTTGGTGCTATATATATCCCCTCAAGCTTCATCATTAGGGATCTTCTTTTTGCTCCATAATTCCAGAGAGAGAAATACTTGAGAGTTCTCCATTGTTCAAGGGTTTTGAAGAAGAAATCAAGAGAAGATCAAGGCTACAAGGATTTAACCTTTTGGTTTTATTTACTTTAGTTCTTATGTTCTTTAAAATTCCCTACAAACTATGTAAATAGCTTTTTCTACTCGTGTAACTAAACGCATAAAATTCTAGGGATGTGTTAGTAACGACTTTGGTTATACAATTCCTATTTATTTAATTTCCATTTTGTTCATACTATGTTCCTATTCTAAGTGTTGGATAATTGCTTCACGTTTGAGTGACATTCGGTGATGATCTATTTACTTGCTACATAATCGTGAGAGGAGGTTGGCAAGTGAAAAGACCTTAGTTGGCACTACAATTAACTTCCTTTAAAACGGAACTGTTAATTGAGAGTGAGTACTTTTCAAGGGTCTTAGGAGCATTAGGGAGTTACGAATCTAGGACTGACGCTCCTAGTGGTGTAATATGCGCTTGTGCCGCATGGGCAAAACTTATGTGACTCGTTCTATCAAAGTATGAACTGTGCTAGGGTATTGTAAGTGGAACTTGTATAACCATAATAGTGGAAACACATCCCTGGAATTACCTTATCTTATCTGTTTTATTTGCGTTTAGTTGTTCACTTCTATTTTTATTTCAAAATTTTCGGTTTTCCAAATAATGAAAGAAGCTTAGCAGAAGATAGCCAATTTGTGTATGTTTTCCTGTGTTCCATATCCGGTACTGACCTTTAGCCATACTATATACACTTTGTATACTTTATTTAGTGCTAAAAAATAGTGCATCAAGATTTTGGCTCCGTTGTCGAGGACAACATTCACTACGTGATTGATATCTTCAAACGGACTATTTTGCTACTTTGGATTTTATTGCTTTCAGTTTTTAATTTTGTTTTATTTGTATTTGTCTTCTATAGGTTATGCATGCGAACGCGTTATGGGAAGGACATCTTAGAGCCGCTCAATCTTGAACTTGAGAATACATTGATAAGTCATATTTTAGGCCTTGGTTACTGGTCAGTATGATGAGCTTAACATGCCTATTCTGCAAAAAAAAGTTGTGTAAGTGTACTGGAAAGGGTACAAGTCAACAGGAAATTAATCGGAAGGCTCAAGTAAAAAATGACGCCAGAAGGGTGCAATACTGACCAGGATGCATGCCCAAGGGCTCGAGATGAAGGGTGCAATAGTAGACGACAAACTATTTAACGGGGGCAAAAGCGACAATGTACAAGGAAGAATAACCCTAATTTTAGGCAAGCCACCCTATAAATAGAAGGTCACATGAAGAATGGAGGAGATTACTAATTTTTTTTAGAAGGCACACTTAGAAACCGCTCTCGGAAGTCCTAGTTCTGAAGCGGAGGCTAGCTCCACACCTTTCATTCCTCGCCGCCAGTCATGATCACTTGAAGACCTCGGTATTCCATCAGGGATAGTTCACCGTCAACTCCTTCAGCCGTTGTAGTCATCAGAATATTATTTCATCGCCCGAGTGGAAAAACAATCATTACTTGATTTCTTAGTTTAACTTCGTGTTTTGTTTTATCTCGTTGGATCTGTTGTTGGAACTTAATTCTCTTGCTATTTTGGAAGTATCGTGTTGAGATCCAAACGTTATAATATGAAAGTTTTCTTTTTTTAATCTTTTGGTTGCAATCATGTTTCATTATGCCTAGATTAGCTAGATCCTGTAGTTTGCAAGAAATCTCTGAGTATTGATGTCTGATTTCGTTGAGTAGGCTAGATCTGAGTTTGTTAGCTAAGATTCCAAGTGGTAATCGTTCGATCTGAAGTTTAATGCATGAAATCTGTGATTACGTGACTGTAGCCACCTTGCATGTTAGTCAGGATACTTAGATATGGATTATCGGTTGTTAATCTTTGTGTTTTAACTTTTAATTGTGGATCTTACTTTGTGAAAGGTGTTGATTTGAGTTGTTATTCATTGAATCTGCGTTTATGTGAATTTTGTGCAAACTTCTTGGAGAAGACAACATCCACATCTGATTTGTGGACCACTTTTACTTTTAAGCTACTTTACCTTTTGTCCTTCCACTTTTGTCAGACTTTTGGCGGATCTGGCAGTTCATCAGCCAGTTCGGTCGGAGATCTGTTTCTGTCATTGTCTACCTATTTTTAGCAAACTTCTACTTTTCACGTGCACTTGAGTCTTACTAAACCACCTTTCACGTACCCAGCCTGATTCCAATATGAGAACTTCTTACCAGTCAGTAGAGTACATGTCCTTCCTTTAGTTTGTGTCTAGGTAGAACCTCAACCCAAACGTGGTAGCTAACCAAACCCTTCCAGATTATCTCCACAATCACAAGTCGCACTAATCCATCTCTGTGGGATTCAACCCTTGCTCCCACTATACTAGCCAGTAGAACTGGGTTGAGGAAATTGTTAATACCATGTCCTAGGTCATCGTGCCAGTGACACAACTAGGTTGGGAATTACCTCATGATTAGTTGAATGCACGAGCCTGCACAAACATGCTCTTTCAGACACGTAGGAGAATAAGAAGAGATCAAGATGATATGGGGGACAACACTAGAGCAGAGTTAGAGAGATTGTAGGTCTTAGTTAGCAGTTGATAGATGAGAAGGCCGCGGAGAAGGCGGCCCGAGATGAGCAGGAAAGGAAGAACAAAGAGATTGTACCCGTGATGCACATGTTCAATCATGGGAACACCAAAACCTTTCCCGAAGGCCCTCATATTGATATTAACAATTTTGAACTATGAATGCCCCTTATTCAAATGGTAGAGCAATATCTTTTTGTAGGTAGGGCCACCGAGGATGTCAACCGCCAGCTCACCAAGTTCGTGGAGATTGCGAACAGTTTGAAGTTGAATGGCGTCGACGACCACGCCATAAGGGTAAGACTCTTCCCATTTTCTTTGATTGATTCTGCTATAGAGTGGTTTGAGTGTTTGCCTATATAGCAAGTCTCCACGTGGAACGACATAGTAGCGGCTTTCCTCGACAAGTATTACCCGCCAGGTACAATTTAAAAGCTCAAGAGTAAGTTCTTCCAGTTTATATAAGGCCACGACGAGCCACTCTATGAGGTTGTTGCTCACTTCAAAGGCCTCCTACGTAAGTGCGGATTTCTACGGAAGAGTGGACCAGAGGCAATGGCGGTCATAAAGGAGTTCGCCGCCAACAGTAGAGGGTGGTCAAAGGAGAGGCATGACTCGCGAAGGAATTGGTCGAGCTTAGAGTGAGAGTAGACAAGATGGACACATCAAAGAGGGAGGATCCAATTCCACCAACTTCAGTCATCATAGTCGCTACAATAGACATCTCTCCTACTCCTATAGAAGATGTCAACTACGTCCAAAATGGGGGCGGTCCCAGTAGGCCATACAACAACAATTATCGCCCTAGTCAGGAGGGCGGTAATTTCAATAATTATAATGGAAACCATCTTCATCCTAACCTTTCTTATTCTAACAATAACTTTTTTACAACCCCCCACAGGGTTCAATGTGAGTAAAGGTGAAGTAGTTGAACCAATTAAAAAGGAGGAAAAATACGATCATGAAGATTTTGGAAGTGCTATTGCATGATAGAAAAACTAATGACACCAAGATTGGAGTCGTTGAAGCAAGGTTGAACAACCTCGAGGCAATGATAAACACCATTGCCTCCACCGTCTCGGTCATCAAAAATCAAATGCACCAAGTCCAACAAAAGATGGAGGAGGATAAAGTTAAGGCCGTAGCACGGGTTGCAGAAATCAACAAGAAGTGGGTAGCTCAACAGAAAATGGATGAAACCAGCACCTCAGGAGCGAAATCTGGGGACTGTGTAATTCCCAGTGGTCCGTTGGACACTACGCCGCGGCCTGCTGGCCAAGAGTCAGTAGCACCCTAAAATCAGCAGCTTGTGCAGCACAATGAGATTGTTCTCCCATACCAGCCAAAGAGGAAGTTCAAGCTTGAAGAACAATTCAAGCATTTTCTTAATATGTTTTGCAAGGTCCACACTAACATTCCTCTTGTTGATTCGTTGTAGGAAATTCCTAGGTATGCTAAGCTAGTAAGGGAAGTCGTGATGAAGAAGAAAAATCTCACAAAGGCCGACCTCAAGTTACCTCTTCACTGCAGCAAGATCATACAAGAGGAGAGGGCAGTGAAGCAAAGAGATCCCGGCCAGTTCATCATTATGTGCTCCATTGGAAAAGGCAAGGTGGACAAAGCACTTTGCGCCTTGGGAGCGAGTGTAAACATCATGCCACTGAAGTACTTTGAAAAGCTAAACATTGGACCACTCAAATTCCTAGGTGCGTGCTTAGTTAGTTACTTAGTGAAGAAGAAAGTCGTAGTTCGTTGGGATTGTAGTCTCTGTCATCTTTTGTTGTTTGCATCTTTTTGGTAGTGCATAGTTTTTCCTTCAGTGGTCCCAAGTACTTTATGTGTTGTGCCATTTTTTTTGCTTGAAGTTGATCAGTTTGAGATATGCTGTTTCATCTTATTAGTTGATCATTTTGATTCACGACTTGAATAGTGTAGGTCTTAGTTAACCCACTTTAGTAATGCGTGGTAGCAACCAACCCCAACATGTCTCATACACAACTCAACCCGCCTCTGTCCCTGTGGGATTCGACCCTTACTTCCCTTACAAGTCTATAGTAATGTGGGTTAAGGTTATTGAAGGCCCTAAGTCTCTCCGTTTGCATACCAACGACCGGATATTCACCAACTTGATCCGCTCATCATCTGACTTGATCAGTTGTGCGACATTTGCATGTTTTTAACCTGTTTAAAACTAGAGTGCTTTAGGAGAAACCTGTCTTCAATAATCTAGGAATATAACTCCACACCAATAATCCAATATGATATCAAAAACAATAACCAAATATCAAAACCCCAAATTCAACAATTGTAAATAAAAGCAAAAATAAACTTCTTCTGACTTGAACATGGTCATTTCAAAGACCACCCCTTTTCTTCATCTCTGCTTGAGCACTTACAAGCTTGTTATAAAGCTCCAGAATTGTTTTGTCGCTAAACAAAATTTCATCTTCGACTTCATTAAAGCTATCTGGAAGCCCATAAAGGATCATTATCTTCCGGGTTTCTGGATCAATTTCCCACCCCCCTCCCCCCCCCCCCCCCCCCCCCGCGACAAGAGAAGTTCATCAAAATAGCCATGCTTGACTAGGACGTAATTACCCACGTCTGGCCATCTTTCAGTACCTTATTCCTCAAAGGCTTCACAGTAAGTCCAGCTCTTTCCTTGGAGGACACTTCTTCAAACCACTTGGGTTTGTTGATCAATGGCCTATTGGGTTCGTCAAACATCTCAAGGGCATTGGCAATAGTGGCCAACATAAACCCCTTGAGATGACAATCCGCGGTATGCCACCGAGCGTGCAATTCTTTGTCCTCATCTTGTAGATGCAATATAGGAGGACGGTCCTTACTGAGAACCAACTCCAAGTCATTGACCAAGAGGTCAACATCAAGTCTATTTTTCCATCCCTTATATAATTCAGAATCATGCTTTCTCGAACTAAGTATTGCATAATAAATTTCCAAAGTAGTAATCATTTATCGTTCAAAATGAGAATAAACACCAATAATATAAACATGTAAAATTTCATGGAATTGCAAATAACCGAAAATCAATACATCCATTTTACATCCAAAAAAATCCAGCACAAACATTCTTCAACGAGGAAGCCGTGTCATATTCACGCAAGAAATTCATTAGTTTTACTGGCCACAATATCAACAGATAGTCCAGAGACCATAAGAATGGCTGACTAATATTGCCAAAGCGTTTTAACCATAAAATTAAGCACTAAGGATTCCTCACTTGTGCGTGAACTCCTCTAAAGAAAGGTCGAACCGGACAAGAACCTCCTCATATAGCTCCCTCTAAGCATTATTAAAATACAAGTCCATATAAATTCGCAGCAATATTGCTCCGGTAAAGACCAGTCACAATACTACTGAAAAACTAATTTTACGATTTTAATAACTTTTATCTAGAGTGAATGAGTACGGAAAAATGAATGAGTGAATGGTTCGGACAATTCTGGTGAGGATTGAGTGACTGAGTGAATCCAATAGTTGGAATATAGAAGTTATCTTGACAAACGAACAAGCATGATTAGGTAGAAGAGGGGAGGGAAATGAATCTGAGACTGTAGACGATTGGATTGACTTTAAGCTTGTGGGGACAATTGTCCAACAACATAAACCAGTTCTATCTTTTCTGTCTTGTTACTTATTACGTGTTTAATTTACTTATGTGTTTTCCTCTTTCTAGGTCTTTTACATATGTGTGTTGTTTGTTGTTTCTAAATAAGAACCATGCTTTGAAACTTGCCTCTTTTTTTTCATTTATTTCATACTTGAGGACATGTATGGGTTAAGTGTGAGCAGTTTGATGAGGCTCGTTTCATGCATGTGTTCCGTGGCAAAACTGCGCACAAATCCATGAACTAACATCTATTTTTGAGCAGGTGTGTGTGAAATCCGCCATTTTTAGAAGAAAAAACAAATCAGTTGGGCGGAAGCACGAATCAAGAAAGAAGCAAAAACTGCGGCATTGAGTGGATCAAGTCAAAAATCAAACGGAGCCAATAGAAGTTCCACATGAAGATAGAGCGAGAGACCCCACTACAAAATGTGAAGGGCGGTAATGACATTTCAGAGAGGATGGTACCCTAGGGATCAGAGCCCTACGCCCCTCTATATAAGGAAAGCCCAACACAAGAGAAAGGAGAGTCCGGAGCGAGTGGTGAAAGGGGGTCTCACAAGCACTCTTAGTGAGAATATCTTTAGGATTTCAACTCTCTTCTGGGTTGAAATATAAGCTCTTTCACTTCTTGTTCTTGATTCCGTCGCGCACACACACTTGGTCCTAGCTTAGTTTAGTTAGCTGGTAGTTTATAGCTGGTTTTCTGCTTTTTTCAGCTTTCGGTTCTGTATTCCGCTCCGAGAAGGGACGATGTAACAATTTACTACTTTCGTAGTCTATTTTCAGTTTACTTTTGATGATATTGATCTTTGATGTTTTTGATTTAGTATATTTGAAGATATGATTTCATTTCCAGCTGAGATTCTGTTTTCATGCATGGTATTTCAGATCTGCTTTTGATTTATGTTTTGTTCTGCTTATCTTACTTTAAAATGTTGGGTTATGTTTTGATTTGGTTAGATCTGATGTTTTATGTCTGGGTTGTCTTATGATGTTTAGATCTGGGTGTTTATGTTTCATTTCTACAGCATCTTGGGTTAGTTTTGTGTTACGTAGCCGCAGCTTAGATTCTAGGAGTAGATTTAATTTCATGGATTGTTATGATGTTTCGTCTTCCTTAACTTTTCAGATTTGATCCTTGCTCTGTTTTCCATGTTGATTTGTTAAAGAAGATGAAGTTGTTATAAAGTTTTTACTTTATCGTACACTTTGCAGAGGACTGACAACCCCGATTATTCTGTTCGTCCATTTATGAAAAGTTCAGTCGAGTTGATCAAGTAGACTAGATAAGCTTTTATGAGTTGATCAGTTTAATAGTTAAATCTCTCCAGTCTAGTAGTTAACTTAACCCACCCCTAGAAGCGCGGCAGCAACCATTCCCCTTCGTGTCCAACATGCAAATCTCAAACGCCTCATATTTGTGGGATCGATCCTTACTTCCCTATACTAGTTAATAGTAAGTGGGTTAAGGTTTTGAATGTACGCTTGTCTTGAGTTCTTCCTTTCTTCTCTCTCGAGTCGGAGTAAATCAAGTTGATCATCCTGAGTTTCAACTGGATCCACTAACCTATTCTCACTGGTAGAAGGGCATACAATTAGCTGGCCAGATCAGTTTGATGATTTGACTTGTGCAGTCCACAACGATACAAATGCACACCGAAGAAGAAATAAACAAAGCAAATAACTTTTCAAATGGCGCTGTTGCCGGGGATGATGGCGTTTACCCTACATTTGCTGTAAGACACTTGGGTTGTGAATATTGTTAATATTTTCAATTTTTTGTTTTGATTGCAGTAGAGAGAGACAACTCAAAGCAACAACAGAGAAGAATCAATGTCCTGATCTATGTCGATCAAGTGTTTCCCTCCTGGTGTGAGCCAAGGGGACTACTGAAGCAAGAGAACATGTAGATGGGCGGAGCGTCTCAGGTTTCTCTTAACAATTTTAGTTTAAATTTTGTAAATAAGCTTTTTGTTATTTTCTGTTTACCACAGTTCGAAGGCACCGAGTTCAGGAAGCGAACAGAGAAAGAAGAAGGAGTGGAGCCAACCACTGTCCATGACTAATCACAACCCACTCAACCAATCCACTCGGAAGCCAACTATGAAGAAAGCAAGGACATCACCTTCGTGAGTCTACTTGAATCGATAGCAATCCCAGTCAAGGAGGAAGCCAAGGAGGAGGCCACCATTGTTCTGGAGATAGGTTTACTCTATGCCCACTCGTTGAATGAGTCGACATCTGCCATAGCTGTCACTCAAGGGCAGGAAGTGGTGTATGTGAACCCAGACATGCTTGCCATCTTACCTACCTTTTTGGGAACTGATGCGGAGAGCCCGATTGAATTCCTCCATGAGTTCGATAAAATTTGTAGAGTGCAGAAAAGACCAGAGGGGTCAAGTGAGGAGGATTTCAAGCTAAGGTTTATTCCACTCTCTATGAAGAGCGAAGCGGATGCCCGATTTAGAGGATTAGAACCCAACAGCATCAAGACGTGGTCAAATTTCAAAGTGGACTTCCTGAATCAATTCTTCCAAGCAGCAAAAGCAAATGCACTCCGAAGGGAAATCAGAGAGGCTACCCAAGGGTGTGGTGAAAGCCTGAGCAAGTACTGTACAGATACAGAGGTCTTATGGATGCATGCCCAAACCACAATCTGCAGGACGTGGAGGTTTACTCAAAATTTTATGATGGATTGGATGCAAGGAGCGAGGACACGAAATGAGATTTGCATGCTGGACACGAAATGGGAATAGTTGTTGCCACGCTTCTAGGGGTATGTTAAGTTAACTACTGGACTGGAGAGATTTAACTATTAAACTGATCAACTCATAAAAGCTTATCGAGTCTACTTAATCAACTCGACTGAACTTTCTATAAATGGACGAACAGAATAAACGGGGCTATCAGCCCCCTGCAAAGTGTACGATAAAGTAAAAACTTTCTAACAACTTCATTTTCTTTAACAAATCAACATGGAAAACAGAGCAAGGATTAGATCTGAAAAGTTAAGGAAGATGAAGCATCATAACAATCCATGAAATTAAATCTACTCCTAGAATCCAAGCTGCGGCTACGTAACACAAAACTAACCATGATCATGCAGAAATGAAACATAAACACCCAGATCTAAACATTCTAAGACAACTCAGACATGAAACATCAGATCTAACCAAATCAAAACATAACCAAACATTTTAAACTAAGATAAGCATCACAAATAAGAAATCAAAAGCAGATATAAAATACCATGCATGAAAACAGAACACATCAGCTGGAAATGAAATCATAACTTCAAATCTACTAAATCAAAAACATCAAAGATCAATATCATCAAAAGTAAACTGAAAACAGACTACGAAAGCAGTAAATTGTTTCATCACCCCTTCTCAGAGCGGAATACAGAACCGAAAGCTGAAAAACGCAGAAAACCAGTTCCAACTACCAACTAACTTATTAAGCTAGAACCAAGTCTGTGTGTGTGACGGGATCAAGAACAAGAAGTGAAAGAGCTTCAATTTCAACCCCCGAAAGAGCTGAAATCCTAAAGATATTCTAACTCAAAGTGCTTGTGAGACCCCCTTCATTATTTGATCCGGACTCTCTTTTCTCTTGTGTTGGGCTTTCCTTATATAGAGGGGCGTAGGGCTGTTATCCCTAGGGTACCATCCTCTCTGAAATGTCATTACTGCCCTTCACATTTTGTAGTGGGGTCTCTCGCTCTATCTTCATGTGGAACTCCTGCTGGCTCCATTTGATTTTTGACTTGATCCACTAAATGCCGCAATTTTTGCTTCTTTTCTTGCTTCGCTCTTCCGCCCAACTAATTTGTTCTTTCTTACTTCTCAAAAATAGATGTTAGTTCATGGATTTGAGCGCAGTTTTGCCATGGAACACATGCATGAAACGAGCCTCATTAAAAATTCATAAGAGTCGAACAAGGGGTGTTATTCCTGTTCCCTTAGATATTGTGGAGCACTTCAAATTTTCAGTCATGCTTCTTCTATGATTTCTATCCAAGTTAAGACTGTTATATTAATCATCGAGTTCTTGACACAAGACTATCAGGAAAGGCATAGCCTTAATTCCTTTCAGATACATATGATAAATAAGTCTATATTTGACACACGTGTAGAAAATGATACACCAACCAGAAGCGTCGCATAACCGACAACACGAAACGTTAAATATTTCATATCTACGTACCGTTTATAACAAGCTGGTAAAAGATCGAATATTATGCTATGTAGAAAGGTAACTAGCCTTAAGAAGAGAAATGCTAAAGAATATATATGGATCAAATGACTTTTGTTGACGTACAAGACTGAGAAGGCCCATTTCATGCATTGGTTTAGGGGTAAAATGTATTTGATCAGTTTATCGCGCAAAGTAAGTGTTAAACGTGCAGGAATGCCGCTTGACCAAGGCAACAAGGCCAAACTGATCAAGCAAGTACAATAGGCGAAAAAAGGCCAGAAATCGGGGGAGTTGATCAAGGGGGTAATCACGCAGTCAAGGGGGGGACCACTGGCTTCCAGAAGAAGGACACGTGAGGCTAATGAGCTGGATGGTGCGCATCATTCTGTTATCAAGGACAACGTGCTAGAAGGGGACATGTGTTGATATATGAGACGCAAGGACGGAGCTGAGTCATGAGTTTGTTACTGAAAAGCGTCGTCATTCTAGAAGAAAAGCACGTAGCGATCGATGAGTCGCTCGCTCTCACCGTGAGCGAATATTCCCTGCCAAGATCGTTATCCAGCTGGAGGTCATTGCCGAGCTTATAAATAGAGGATGTGCCACCACAATTAGAGAGCTTCTGGAGTTTAGTTTAGATCTTTTACTTTCCTTCTTTAGTTTAGTTTAGTTCTCTAGATAGCTTAGATAAAGTAATGCTTAGTTAGAGAAAAGGGTGGCTGAAGGGAGCGCTACAGAATACTCCATATCTATCGGCGTTATCTCAAGTTTCCCACCGAGGATCTCCTCGGTTTTACTTCCTTTCGTATTTTCCGAAGTGTTAGCTTAGTTTAAATTTCATGCTGAGCTGTAGTTTAAGTTTCGATCTTTCTGTACTTCGAATGTTCATTGTACTGTTCTAAGTTTTAGTTTTAATCAAAGTTGTTTTCGCTTTCGTCATGGTGTTTACTGTTTCAGTTTCGTTTTCACTTTTGAGCACTTGACCCAGTAGTTAAATTTCCCTTGGTAAAGTAGTTAGTTACTTTTCTATCTAAGTTAAAATCAGTAGTTAAAAACTCCCAAAAGTAAAGCGTGGCAGCAGCCAACCCCCTGTTCACTACTCACACACTCGATACACTAGCTTCTCTAAGGGATGGACCCTGAACTTGTGGTTTTACTGTTAAAGTAGTGCAAAATTGGGAGTTTATAAATTACATTGATGGTGCGAGAGAGCGAGACAACTTGATCAAGTGGCAACGACATTTGCTAACTGATCCATCCGGTTCAGTTATCTCTTCCATATAACTTGAATCAAGAAATCCACTTTCCGCAGTCGCTTCCGTAAGCCCCGCCAAAATGGCGCCATTGCCGGGGAAGCATGGTGTTATTTTATGTTTGTGTGTAGCGCATAGGTGTATATAATTTTGTTTCTTTCTTTTCTCATTTGTTTTTCTTTCTGTTCATGAGAAGGTACCAACGCGGTGGACACTGGAATCATCCCTTCGTATACAGAGATACGAATGCTCATTAGAGAATCCAGGAAGCCGGTGTTTTTACCACGCGATACCAAGCCACACTAGCAGCAGCAGCAGCAGCCGCTGAACAACTGACCAGCGAAGAAGAAGGATAGCAGAACGCACAAACCCTACCACCACCACTTGAACAAGCAAAAGAAGAAATGACCCTCGTCGATAACGACTCAGGGATTAGATCTCTGCACGCTCATGATGAAAAGGAGCCCACCCATGCCATCGCCATTACTCCTGGGATGCGGACCATCGCAATCAAATAAGGAGTACTGGCCGTTTTATCCCATTTCTATGGCCTCTCGAAGGAGTGTCCTTACGCCTTCCTGGAGGTGTTCTCCAGATACTGTGATATCCAACCTGTGCCGGCTGGATCTACATCTGAGGATTATAGGCTGAAGGCTATCCCATTTGTCTTGAAGGGTGATGCTGGAGTATGGCTGTCAAGACTGCCAGAAGGGTCCATCAGAACATGGGCCGAGTTCCGAATGATTTTCCTAGATCATTTCTTCCCCGCGTCAAAGACGAGTGCTCTCAAGTGGGAGATTACAGAAGCCAGGCAGGAGTATGATGAGCCCCTCGGCCAGTACTGGGATAGATTCCAAGGGCTGCTTCAAGCATGCCCCAACCACAAGTTGGGGGAGCGGGATATCTACTCGATCTTCTACGGTGGACTGACAGTCGATAGCAAGAATGATCTCAACCTAGCAGCTCAGGGGGATTTCTCAAAGACCCCATTCAGCCAAGCCAAAAATATCCCGGAGTGGCTCATCGAAGCCAAGCGATCGTACGAAACGTCCCGTAGCCAGTACCGGAGAGGTGCAGTGCACGCAACAGAGGCACGCAGTGATGAAAAATTGGAGCCTCGATTCGAGCAAATGGAGAAGAAGCTGCTGGAGGCAGTAGAGAAATCCAGAGCATCTCCGCCACCTGCACCCAAAGAGCAGCAGTATGTGCCGCCACCACCACCTCCAGAAGAGCATCACTATTACTATTGCGAGTTTCCCCCTGAGGCGGAGCCGCAAGCCCAAGTGAATGCCATCGGGCACTGGAATGCAAATGGTAACTGGATCCAGGGAAAGCAAAGAGACGCTCCATGGAGAGACCACCCCAATTTTAGATGGACTTATCAGAGTGAAAGCCATTCGCCGCAACCGTCGACACAGCAGATGCAACCCTCTGAAGGGCAGCCCAACTGGCCAGCCCGAAACCAAGACAGATAAAAAAACGGAGGGATCAGAATGCAGAGAGGTCAGGCAGGTTGGTCAAGTGGACCTCAACAGAACTGGTCCAGTGGAGGGCAGCCAAACTGGTCAAACAGACAGAATGAGGGAAATTGGAGATACAGACAGCAAGTCCCCTAGTCAAGCAACCAGGGAAGGCAACCGAACAAACAAATGGTGAGTTATGTCCCGCCACACCAGAGAAGCAACCAACAGCATACCCACCCACAATACCAGCAAGAGCATTATGGGCAATCTGACTACCCGCACCCCAACCACGGGGGGGGACCACCGAATCAAAGATACAACCGACACCCCAACGATGGCCAAGGAGATGTGATAGTACCGCACCATCCTAATGATGCGATGCGGGAAATCCAGGAGGCTCAGAAAGAGCAGCAAGCGGCGTCGGAGATGTTGCCGAATCAGTTATCTCAGGTCGCCATGTCACTGGGCGAGCTGAGAGGAATGAAGGAAAGATTCCAGCCATTGTGCAACCACCTGGTCGTGAGAACATTAACGAAGTATCCCTGAGATCAGGAAAGGTCTACCAGAGCCCTACTCCACCTATGAAATCTGCAGCATCTATGTCTGGACTGAGCCATGAAGAAGAAGGAGAATCCAGTGGAGCAGCGCAAGCAAAAGGGAGCGAAAAAGGCAAGGCAGTAGTGGGAGGCGAAACCTCAGAGGAAAGTCAGAGAGAGGAAGCTGAGAAAGTTAAGCCATATCCGTACCGAGGAATGGTAACAAATAAGAGGGACGCCACGATCGACGTAGTGAGTATGTTCAAGGATGTGGAAGTAAAGGTGCCACTCTTGACGGCGTTAAAAATTCCTCCGATCAGCAAGTTCATTGAAGACTACTTGGCGGGAAAAGTCAACGAGGAAGGGAAATTAATTACAGAGGAGAATGTCGCTGTCGTGATCCAGAGAAGCGACCTCCCCTCCAAGAAGACTAATCCGGGAATGTTCACGCTCTCAATTTCATCGTAGGTATTCAAGTGGAGCATGCAATGTGCGATCTCGGGGCATCCATCAATGTGTTGCCATATGTTATCTATGAGAAGCTGGGAGCAGCCAAGCTCATCGACACTGACATCATGATCCAGCTGGCCGACAGATCGTGTATTCACCCGGAAGGAATTCTGGAAGACGTGATTGTGAAGGTGAATAACTTTCTATACCCAGCTGATTTTTTGTAATCAAGATGACGGAGCCAGCAGCAAAGGAATCGAGTGGAGTCCTACTGGGGAGACCGTTCCTGTCTACGGCGAGCACCATAATAGACGTCCGTAATGGGACGATAAGCTTGGACTTCAATAGAGAGCAGTTCACGTTCAATATTGACGAAGCCATGAAGAGGCCAACCGACAGCGAGAACATATACTCAGTAGATGTGACGGAGCCCCTAGTACATGAATTTTTGGAGGAAGAGTTCCTAAAGAGGCAGTTCACTGACTCCGCTGTAGATGAAGAGGTCGAGAAAGAAGTAGAAGAGTGGTATGAGACCATGAAGGTCGGAGAAATGGACGACCAGGCCATCGCGAAAGCGATAATGGGCTTTTGTGAGCACCCAAGACCAGCTGGATCAAGTGGGAAGGCTATCGGCTAGAAGCTGGAAAGCGGCTTGATCAAGGCAAGCCACTGGAAAGAGAAGCGGCAGAAAATCCATTGCCCACTGAAGAGCTAAAACCAGCAAAAGAACTCGAAGGCTATCGACTGGAAGCTGACAGACTTGGTGGGCATCAGCCTAGACTTATGTATGCACCACATCCGACTGGAAGAAGGAGCCAAGCCACTCCGCGACCATTAACAGAAACTCAACCCCAACATGAGGGAAGAGGTGCTCAAGGAAATCGTCAAGTTGGTTTTGATCGGGATTATCTACTCCATTCCAGACAGTAACTGGGTCAGCCCAGTGCACATGGTGCCCAAGAAAGGAGGGATTCAAGTAGTGAAAAATGAGAAAAACGAATTGATCCCGACAAGACCGGTTACTGGGTGGAGAATGTGCATTGACTATAGGAAGCTGAACGCAGCAACAAAGAAGGATCACTTCCCCTTGCCATTCATTGATCAGATGTTGGAGAAGTTAGCAGAGAAGCAGCACTTCAGCTTCCTGGATGGTTATAGGGGCTACTTCCAGATCGCTGTGAACCTAGATGACCAAGAAAAGACAACATTCACCTGCCCCTTTGGCACTTACGCCTACAGGAGGATGTCGTTTGGCCTCTGTAATGGCCCGGGCACTTTCCAGAGACGCATGATGAGCATCTTCTCTGACCTGTTGGAAGACTGCATTGAGATCTTCATGGATGACTTTACCGTCTATGGGGACGATTTCGATCAAGGGCTGCATAGCCTGAACAGGGTATTGGAAAGATGCCGCCAGAAGGACTTGGTTCTGAATTTTGAAAAATGTCAGTTTATGGTTACTAAAGGAATAGTCCTGGGCCATGTAGTTTCGAGCAGGGGAATAGAGGTTAACCCAGCAAAAGTAGCGGTCATTGCAAAACTGTCGTATCCCACCAATCAGAAGGAGATCAAAGCCTTTTTGGGCCACGCTAGGTTTTATAGAAGGATTATCAAAGATTTAAAGATTTCGCAAAGATAGCCCAGCCTCTGACGAAGCTTCTCCAGAATGACGTGGAGTTCGAATTCTCTGATGCCTGCAAGGCCGCGTTCCAATTCCTGAAGGAACGATTAATAAGCTCTCCGATAATACATGCCCCTGATTGGAATCACCCATTTGAGGTGATGTGCGATGCCAGTGACTATGCTGTAGGAGCAGTATTGGGTCAAAAGATTGAAGGAAAGAGTTACGTCATCTTCTATGCTTCCAAAACTCTAAATCAAGCACAGAATAACTATGACGTGACCGAAAAGGAGATGCTATCGGTAATCTTCGCATTTGAGAAGTTCAGGCCATACCTGCTGGGATCCAAGGTAATAGTCTATACTGACCATGCTGCGATCAAATACCTGTTGGCTAAGAAGGAATCAAAGCCAAGACTGATCAGATGGGTCCTCCTCTTACAAGAATTCGACTGGGAAGCAGTGGATAAGAAAGGATGC
Source organism: Salvia splendens (assembly GCF_004379255.2). NCBI lineage: Eukaryota > Viridiplantae > Streptophyta > Magnoliopsida > Lamiales > Lamiaceae > Salvia > Salvia splendens. The sequence goes on along the minus strand of NC_056053.1, from coordinate 12,511,017 downwards.
GAGAACAGAGTGGCGGATCACTTGAGCCGAATTCTGCAAGAAGATAACGGTGAAGCTATTCCAAACGCTTTCCCTGAGGAGCATCAGTGGGTCAACCAAGTGGAAGAGGTTGATCAAGCCAAGCAAGGAAACAAGGGACAACACACGTGGAAAGAGTCATGGTTTGCAGACATGACCAACTACTTAGTGACAGGCGAGCTGCCTGGAAGTGATAAAGTTACAAGGGCATAGAAGCTAAAGCTTAAAAGAGATTCCTGATACTTCTATTGGGATGATCATTACCTATGGAAAATGGGGGCAGATCAAGTAATTTGACGCTGTATACCAGACTGGGAGCAAGAAGACGTGCTGGTCCACTGCCACTCATTGGCTTGTGATGGTCACTTCGGACCAAAGAAAACAACAAGAAAAGTACTGGACATCGGATTCTACTGGCCTTCCATCCATAGAGATGCTTATGAATTCTGCAAGAGGTGCCCTCGATGCCAGCTTACCGGACGGATTTCTACAAGAGATGAGATGCCTCAGTTCCCCATTATTGTCTGTGAAATATTTGATGTATGGGAAATGGATTTCATGGGACCATTCCCATCTTCTGAAGGCAATCTCTACATCTTAGTGGCGGTGGACTATGTTTCCAAGTGGATCGAGGCAAAGGCAACTAAGAATTGTGAGTCCAGAGATGTGGTGAAGTTCTTGAAGACAAACATCTTTACCCGCTATGGGGTGCCACGGGCCATTATCTCGGACCAAGGAACTCACTTTGTCAACAGAACCATCGAAGCCCTGATGAGAAAATATGGAGTCCACCACCGCCTATCCACACCTTACCACCCTCAATCCAATAGCCAAGCCGAAGTGTCAAACAGGGAAATCAAGGCAATTCTAGAGAAAACGGTCAATCCCACGAGGAAAGACTGGAGCCATCATCTGGAGGACGCGCTTTGGGCCTACAGGACCGCCTTCAAAACGCCTATCGGAATGTCCCCATACCGGCTGGTATTTGGGAAAATGTGCCATTTGCCCGTGGGGGTCGAGCATCAAGCTTTTTGGGCTATTAAAGAAATGAACTTTGATGCCAAGGCTGGTGCCACAGAGAGAAGAATGCAACTACAAGAGCTCGAAGAACTCCGCCTTGATGCCTATGATTCTGCCATGTGGTACAAGGAAAAGACGAAGATGTGACATGACAAGAACCTTCGCAAGAAGGAACTCAAGGTGGGCTAGAGAGTGCTTCTCTTCCAATCCAGACTTAAACTAATGCCAGGGAAACTAAGGTCAAGGTGGATTGGCCCTTATACCATTGTCGCCATCAGAGCAAATGGAGCAGTCGAACTCCAGGGGAGCGATCCAGATTCGCCTACCTTCATGGTAAATGGTCACATGGTGAAGCCGTACAGAGAAGGAATGGAGGCATTTGTGGTGGACGACATTCCACTACTCATGCCTATCTCTCGCCAGTGAGTAGGTAAAAGGAGTGATCGGGTACCCATGGGTAGTCTGCTTGATCAAGCAACAAATTCTTAATCTGTTAAACTGATCAAGTGATATCCCAGGGGAACTTGGTCAAGTCCTTGTAGTTAGTGTAAATAGTTTTTCGTGTGTTAGTTTTTAATTCTTTTAAAATTAAAAGTCGGAAGTAAGGACGGAAGCTGAGCAAGTGGAACTATTTGAGTTTTCTTCTGGAATTAATTGTCCGCTTGATCAGTGCAATTCGAATTTAATTGGTGGTACAGTACTTTCGTTGATCAGGGCAGGAGATGAAAGGACGTGTGCAACCATTGAAGAGGTGTCAGACGACGCCAACTGTCACAGTGAAAGGACGTCCTGGAGAGAGAGAGGAGGCGTATCGGAGCTAAGCTAGCTGGCACTCTGAAAAGGCGCGCATGTACGCGAAGAGTCGCAGAGATCTCAACAGGCAGGGATCTCAACAGTCGGGATTTCTGTATAAAAGGGGTCTCTCTGATCCTACTTTTCATCAACTGCCTTCAGAACATTCGTGTTACCCTCATCTAATTCTCTCTAAGTTCAAATCCCCTTCAAGGAATCACTCACAATCATCACCAGAAAAAAATGCAGAGCACTCAACTGCTTCAGGAGCCGGTATCAGCAGTGGTGCATGCCTTGAAGATTTAGAGACATCACCTCTACGGAGTTCGATGTGAAATCTTCACGGATCACAAAAGCCTCAAATACTTCTTTGAGCATGAAGATTTGAACATGCGACAACGCATATGACTCGAATTAGTAAAGGATTATTACTGTGGGATAATTTACCATCCAGGCAAGCACACGTAGTGGCAGACGCCTTGAGCAGGAAGACTGAACCCCAACTAGCCACTTTTCTCACACAAAATGAAGATCTGATACGTGAGTTTGGTAAGATGTGGTTGGAGGTAGTAAGAGCACCTGAGACGGTGGAAAGTAGGATCGCCACCTTGATGATTGAACCAGGCCTAACGTTCAAAATCATGAGGCTCAAGGACTTGATGAAGCATTAGAGAAAATTCATCTGAAGATGAGGACGAGAAAAGTTGAAAGTTACCACGAAGATGTGGATAACGCTCTCACTTTTGAGGGAAGACTGTTCGTGCGATGAGGCACTCAGAAATGAGATCATGAGTAAAGCACATAAAACACCATACACTGCTCACCCTTAAAGCACAAAATGTATGAAGATATGAAGAAACAACTCTAGTGGGAGGGCATGAAGAGGAGCTTAACATCGTTTGTAGAGGATTCCTAGCATGTCAGTAAGTGAATGCTCTACATCAACGACCCTATAGAAAACTACAACCCCTTGAGGTTTCAGAATGGAAATGGGAGTACATTGCTATGGTTTTCGTTACAGGATTACTAAAGTCACTAAAAGTGCTCACTTTAAACCAACTCATATCACCTATGGACTGGACAGGATAGCTAAGATCTACGTACAGGAGATCATGTGTTTACATGGAGTACCGCTAACGATCACTTCAGACCGTGATTCAAAATTTTACTTCTAGATTATGGGTGAGCTTGCAGCGAGAGCTGGCCACCTGAGTGAATTTCTGTATTGCGTTCCATCCGCAGACTGATGGACAGTTTGAAAGGACGAGTTAGACCTAAGAAGATATGTTGATAGCTGTAGTGCTCGGCCGTGGAGGAGCTTGAGCCAGCATTACCACTTATTAATTTTGTTTACAACAATAGTTATCAGGCAACCATTAACATGGTTCTTTATGACGCATTGTGCAGTAAGAAATGTAGATCATCACTCTACAGAGATGAAGTCCGTGAGAAGAGGATTCTTCGACCGGATGTTGTGGAGGAGATGATGGAAATTGTCTGACAAAATCCATGGAAGAATCAAGGAAGCTCAAGATAGGTAAAAATCATACGCAGATGTTTGCAGAACTGACCTATAGTTCAAGGCTAGAGACATGTTTTTCTGAATGTATCCTCGTCAAATGGGATAGCAAGGTTCAGTCTCAAAGGCAAGCTAAGACCGCATTTCTTCGGACCCTATGAAATCGTGGAAGAAATTTGTCCTGCGGCGTATAGATTGGCACTACCACCGAGTTTTGTAAATGTGCACAATGTTTTACATGTGTCACCATTGAGGAAATATGTGTTCGACCCCAACCACATAGTCCACCAAGAAGAAATGGTGTTGGGCCTAGATTTAAGTTATGAAGAAAAAAAAGGCAATCTTGGACCGAAAGGTAAAAGAGTTGAGAAATAAATATAGCGTAAAAGTGAAAGGTTTGTGGAAGCATCACGGCCACGAAGAAGCTACATGGGAGTTGGAAGACAAAATAAAAGGAAAAGTACCCAAAACTTTTTGAGTGACATAAGCAAATTTCGGGATGAAATTTTCATTAAGGAGGGTAGAATGTAATACCCGCACTTTTTTATCCTCTTCTTTTCATTTCATGTTGAACTAGAGAAATGCATGTTATCCTCCTGCACATAACCTGCTATACAGATTTTCAGTTACAAAAAAATCTCTATATATGTGTGCCTCCCCTTGACCTCACTCCTTTACCACAACATTTCAATTAGCAATCGAGAGAAAGTGAGTGAGGACTCTAGGGAGTTGCTGTGAACAAAAATCTGAGGCAGCTACTACCCGAGAAGGTAACTACCATCCCTTCAGGCTCAAACAATATGTCATGTCATCATGTAGTAGAACCTCATACTATTGAATCACAGCATGATAGTCATAGAGTTATCACAACATGAAGTATTTGTACAGAAACCACTTGAGCCCTACTAGAAATGGTCTTATGATTAGTAGCAAAATGGACACCAGTAAACATAGCAACTTAAATCCCTAAGTCTCCTTAGTCATATACACTTATGAATACCAAACAAAAGAAATCCTTACATGCTCATAAGATTTTGGCCAAGCTACTGCCGATTTCTTTGAACACTTTCCTTTTGCAATAAACCACAATGAACAACTGAAATAAATAGCAGCAAGTCCAAAGAAGCCCCAATGCTCAAATTACAGTTTGTCATGGACTTAGCTCGTTTAATTTAAATAACTAAACTAGGGAAGAATGGAATAAAGAACTAAGCTTAGGAGGAAATGTCCGTGAAGCTACTGTCGTCGAACCCGCCCATGGCGATGCTGACAGATTGGCTGCGGGTAGAACTCTGCTTTACGACGAACCGCAAGGAGGCTGGTCCACGACAATCTGATGAGGTGATTCTCGGAGGTGCAGCGACGCTGCGTTAAGGTGAGGGTGGTTCTGAACCAAGCTGCGGCAGCACGCGGCGAACAGCGGCACCGTGATTGAGAAAAATCATCGGCGACTGCGCTGCTGTGCAAACAGCGACGGCGACGGAGCTCAGCTCCGCATCACCGTGTTGGAGAGAGAGAGAGAATTAGGAGAGTTAAGGGAGGGAGATGGAGCTCAGGACGAGAAGTGGTCGGCACCGCACACCAGTGACGCCAGGGCTGACCGCGGGGAGAAATAGAGGTTGGAGGCGGTGTGAAAAGTGCTTGCTTTGTGTCTTTCTTCTTCGGTGTGCATTTGTATCGTTGTGGACTGCTCAAGTCAGATCATCAAACTGATCCGGCCAGCTAATTGTATGCCCTTCTACCTGTGAGAACAGGTTAGTGGATCCAGTTGAAACTCAGGCTGATCAACTTGATTTACTCCGACTCGAGAGAGAAGCAAGGTAGAACTCAAGACATGGGTGCTTTCAAAACCTTAACCCACTAATACTATTAACTAGTATAGGGAAGTAAGGATCGATCCCACAGAGATGAGGCGTTTGAGATTTCCATGCTGGACGCGAAAGGGGAATGGCTGCGGCCACGCTTCTAGGAGTGGGTTAAGTTAACTACTAGACTGGGAAGATTAAAGCTATTACACTGATCAACTTTAGTCTACTTGCTCAACTCAGCTGAACTTTCCATAAATGAACAAACAGAATAAAGGGGGGGTTGTCAGTCCCCTGCAAAATGTACGATAAAGTAAAAACTTTTTAACGGCTTCATCTTCTTCGCAAATCAACCTGGAAAACAGAGCAGAAATTTAGATCTGAAAGATCGAAGAAGATTAAACTTCAAATCAGCTCATAAATAAATCTACTTCTAAGATCTAAACTACACCTACGTAAAACATGAAACTAACCCATAATCATGCATGAACTGAAACAGAAACTATTGGATCTAAACATACTATGGATTCTCAAGCATAAAACATCAGATCTGAACAAATCAAAGCAGAGCAAAGCATATCTAATCTAGAACATGCGAAAGTAAAAGGAAACTGAAAGCAAATAAAAAACATCATGCATAAAACAGAACATGGTGACCTGAAATGAAAACATAACTTCGAATCCACTAAGTTAAAAGCATCAAGCGTCAATAACAACAAAAGTAAATTGAAAATAAACAAGGAAAATAGGAAATTATTTCATCACCCCTTCTCGGAGTGGAATACAGAACGATGGCTGAAATGTGCAAAAAAAACCACCAAAAGCGTCAACTAACTAAACTAAACTAGAAAGGAACCAAGTGTGTGTGTGTAAAAACAGAAGAATGAATTGTTGGAGCTCCCAATTTCAGCTCTGGAAGAGAGCCGAAAACTAATGAGTGGCACCGATTGAAGCCCTCCCCTTCCTCCATCTCTATTTCCATTTACATGAAGGCGTGAGGTCTTGATCCTTAGGACATTTTTCTTTTGAAAGGACATCTTTACCCTTTTCCCTAGAGGATTTTTTCTTGTGCGACGCATTTTCTTGTGCGACGCATTAGTCTTTCATTTGTTGCTTCGCTGCTTGTCATTTGCTTCACATGATCCGTTTGTGCAGCGATTTGGCTTCTTCTCCTGATCCACTTGTCTACCCAATTGATTAACTTAGTTTCTGAAAATGGCGGACTTATACACACACCTGGCTTAAAATTAAGCGTTAGTTTACAGAATTTGATGCAGTTTTACTGCGGAACACATGCACGAAACGAGTCTCATCAAACTGCTCACACTTAACCCATACTTGTCCTCAAGTATGAAAGAAAAGAAAATGAAAAGAGGCAAGTTTAGGCATGGTTCTTATAGAAAGCAACATAAAACAAACGCAACTACATGGAAGATTGTAGGAAAATAAAACACATATACTAAACACATTGCCGTGTAAAAGGAAAAACAGAACTAGTTTATAAAGCTTGGAAATCATCCCCACAAGCTTAAGGTCAATCCAATTGTCTACAGTCTCATATTCCTTTCCCTCCCCTCTTCTTCCTGATCATGCTTGTCCGTTTGTCAAGATAGCTTCTATCTTGCAACTATTGGATTCACTCAGACACTCAATCCTCACGAGAATTGCTAGGGCTATTCACTCATCCATTTTGCCATACCATTGATGCTAGAGTTCTATTGACAGAAGCTAACTCCTCAAGGTCTTAATTTAGGTTGTAACAGGGCAGGGTTTGTAGTGTATAAAGGTTAGAGTCCTACTGGTACTAAATTTGTAATGTATGCAGCAGTATGAAGGACATGTGAACTTAGGGACTAAACTAAGATAACCTCTCTTTTACAACCTGAAAGTTTTGCCTTAGAGGTGCCTTTGGCCATTTTGGCCTTATTTATCCAACATTTCTTAGGGTCAGGTTAAATAATATTCTGCCCTTCATTTTCTATATATATATTTTTTCTTTTTTTTTTGTTTGGGTCAGGTTATACATTCTTCCTGCCCATTTTTTTCGAAATTTATTTCTCTCTTTTTTCTGGGTCAGGTTACAAGGTTTCCTGCCCTTTGTCTTTCTCCATATTTAATTTTTTTACTCCCCTATTTCGCAACTTATCTCTGACCCCGGATGGTGAGTTGCCCCAGCCCAACCCCTTGTTCACATGACATGAAAGCTAAGGGTTTACAAAAGAAAGGGTAACTGCAATTCAGGATCAAAAGGTTGACTAGGGGGGTGCCCTTACAATGAGGCAGGTTCATGTGGTTCGAAAGAATTAAGCCCAACTGGTTAGTCCTATTGCCTTTAGTCCTTATTAGCGTCTGTCATTTCCCTCTAAGCATCAATGGTAGCCTCTCTTATCATCTGACAGTAGAAAGTGTTATACTCTAGGCCTTTAACTCACATTTCAGAGGGTTTCACAGAAGGATTTAGGCTTATTAAGGAAAAGATTTAGGCTTATTAAGGAAAAGAATCTCGCAAATCAACATGCATCCTTTCTTCAATCACTCTCACTATGGGAATCTTGCCTTTTTTATTTTTTTTTAAACCAGTTCATTTCCAAAATACATAAAGTACTAAACAAGCATGCTTCAAAAACTGACTGCACTGACATTCCCCCCTCCCACTTCATCTCAGCTTGCCCTCAGGCGGACTTAATGAAGTGGAAAACAGGATAGTCAGTGATTGAACAGGGAAAACCAAACTTCTCACACTTAGACCAAGCAATGGGCTAAGTGGGAGAAGGCAGCAAAAACACATATTCAATACAAAGCATGTTTATCATGTTTCAGACAAAACTTCTCACACTTAGACCGTGCAACGAGCTAAGTGGGAGAAGGTAAACAAATAGAAAATTGACAGTATATCTACCAACAAACTTCTCACACTTAGACCAAGCAATGTGCTAAGTGGGAGAAGATCACATAGGGCATAAAAGAGATATATATACAAATAAGCAGGAGCATGCATAAAGAGAAAAACATAAGACTAAAACCGAATGTAAGCTTTACTTGGTTCTGCTAGCTTAGTTTTTCTTATGGCTCCCAGAGGAGCCAGGCTGCTCCTCCCACTTGTTTCTCTTGGTTGTGGAGGAAGTCGGTAGGGCAGCTGGAGGTTGGATGGGGTGGGCAACTGATTTTCTCTTCCTCGAGGGTCCCGCGAGATCGGCATCTGGGACATTCAGTGGAGGTCCACTCTGCCTTGCTACTGAGACTGCCGGTGAGGGTTGGTTGGAGGATTGAGTCTCCCTGTCCATCCAAGAGACGACTCTATCCAACAAGTCGACCAGTTTGGTCATTTGTCCCCATTGCACCACACTCTCTGTCACCAACATATTCACCGTTTCCTTCATTCTTCTTTTCCAGCCATGAGATGCAACTTTCTCCTCATCATCTGTCTCCGTCAAGTCATAGATTTCTCTAATGGGATCCTCCCGTGGTTCATCACTGCGCACGCCTGCAGGAATTTGTGACGGTTCTCCCAACCTTGTCATTCCCTCCGATTTCCTCTCTTTTTCCTCCTCAGCTTCGCGCATCTCGCGAATCACCTTCGACGTGATTTCTTCAAAAGTCCGACCTCTCTTCATCTCCGCTTAGCCTTCCCCTATTTCGTCTTGGTCATCTGTGCCAAATTTGAGTGAAGATGACGATGTAGGGCTCAAAGGGTTAATATTCGACTAGATTGCTGCTTTACTCGAACTCTCGTTGGAGTTCACCTCTTCCTCCTCGCTCTCGCCAAGATCAATCTTGGCAAGTGCTTCTCTGATGATCATTGCATACAAATCACCTTCGGACGTCTCCGGTAGCAGTGATGTACCAACATCCTGAAGTGCCCTTGGCTATGAGGTGGGAAGTGTTGCGCCCTCTGTTCGAGGAGTAGCCGGAATTAAACACACTCGTCGCCCGGTGGAATGATTCCGCGGTTGAACGGGTGCAGATGGAGGAAATTCTTCGTTTCTGATGCCGGCAGCTTGGTAAGTGAACGGATAGGGTATTTCCACCGTAGGTCGGACTCTTCGCATTACCCCTCTGGAATTTCCTGATCGCGAGTTGCTTGAAGAGGTTTCTGTGGATTGAGTGGATTTGGTAGTGGATAAGGACGAGGAGGAAGGTGTCAGGGGTTCTTGGCGAGGGGTTGCTGGAAGTAGGCGTACCCGTCTGCCGGAAATAGGTTTACAGTGAAGGCGGGAAGTTGAAGGTTTCTCCATAGTTGGCGGGTAGGGGGTTTTGCTTGAAATCTGAGAGAAGTGTGTTTGGAGATCCTTCGCTTGATGGATTGCAGAGGATAACTGGATGTGGGGAAGTAAAAGAGATAATACGGATATAGGAGTACAGGAGCAAGTGGGAACGGTCGCCATGACATCAGCGCCTGTTCGCCTTCCTACGCCAATTTCCAAATCCTGAATAATTCAGCATTTTACTATCTCGGTAAAAAAGAAAACAATTCAAATATTCCACTCCCCATTCTTTTCCTTTTTCCAGTTAAAAACAAAACACACTTAAATTTTTCTCTCCTTTATTCAGCTAAAAATTAACTAGAAAGCTGCAAGGAATAAAACAAAAGAACTTTTTGTGGAGTACTAGTCGGAGATTCTCTTCTGAGAATTAAAGATTTATCATTTAAAATTTAAAACTCATACCAGATACATCTGAAATTTTCTTGATGACATTTTCGTTATTTCAAAAGAAATAAAAGCTATTTTAGAATCTTTAAATAAAATAAAATATAAATAAATAAAGAAAACATTCATCCCTAGCCTTGGGGGATTGACCAAAGAAAGGTTATTAGAAAGAATACTCCTTGAAACTTTGTAGCTCTCAGGATGTGGTGGACTGCTTAAGTTGCGAAGTTGCATTTGATTCAATTTCCACCAAGATGTGAGGAGTAGTACTTTCCACCTAGTTGATCACCTCTGCACCCATGTGCTCATGGTTTGGCAGTTTCCTTTCCTCCTCCTAGTCATCCATCCTCTGGTTCCCGTCACCACATTTAAAATCAACTTGATCAAGTGATTTTGAGTTACTTCCCCACTTGGTCAGTTTGAAGTTTAGGAAACCATATTGGGAATAATCTTGGACTATAACACCATGGCACCCCGCTTTTTCTTATGATTCTTGTACGTCCCTTGAATCTTCTTATTCTCCTTGGGATGCAATCCAGGGTTAGGAGGTTTCTTCGCCTCGAGCTGTTCTGGCCATGGTTGTAGCTGCATCCAGTAGATAGATCTTGCAGCCTTCCTTCTCCATCTTTCTTCCTGCCGTTCCGGTTCACCTTCTTCATAGCAACACCCTTCAGACTCGTCGATTGCTAGAGGTGGTTTCTCTGCCGGTGTATTATTTCCTTCCACCGCAGATGTGAATTTCTCCACCTCTCCGCCATGCACATGCATTTTTCTTGTCTAGAGATAGAACAACGCAGTGTCTAGTTCATCCCAACGCTTGACGAATTCTCCTTCCGTCTCTTGAGGCTCATTCTTTGGTTCCTCCGGAATGTTCTACGACATCTCGTTCTCAAGAAGTACAGAGATAGACTCTATTTTAGTTTGGAACTCTTCTTCTGCTGGTTCCACTCCAACATCTTCGATTTCTTCTTGTTCCCCCAGCCATGGTTTTGACTTGTCATCAGCACTAGATGGTTCCTTTTCCTCGGCTTTAACTCTGTTCTCTTGTATTCCTTTGATCATCTCAGTGAGTATAGCTACCTGCCTGATCATTTCACCCATGTCGGATTGATGTTTATCATAAATATGTTGCATTTCTATCACCAGCTCATCATCTTTTTCCAAGCAATGCTGCACATTCTGCTGGGGTACAATCAATCCCTCAATTTCAGTGCTATACCACACCAGTGTTGTTTATTTCCAAAGGTAAGGAAACATACGGACTGACACTGCAACCTTTCACGATAGGTAGCCAAAGCCTATCTAGGTTGTGAAATTGTATTTCTCATCTACAAAGAACTGACTGAGTCACCTTCTGTGAACGTCGTTCACGATCAGTCTACTATGTAGAAGAATTAGACTTGTTTGCTTCTTATACATTTAAATATTTGAGAAACATCTTATAAATGCACAAGCAAACACCAATGCGATAAAATTACTTCTTCTCGCCTTGGGTTAAAAGTGGATTGTAGAGTTTATTGTATACAAGCAATTCTATCCGTGCAACATGCTCGAAATATGCTTTTCAGTATACCAATCCTAACAATCTCCCACTTATACTCAAAATCATGCTTTCGAGTATACCCACTGCCAAAACTCTCCCACTTATACTCTAAGCATGTCTCGGGCCACGATACATCGAACTATCATACTTTTCACGTCATGTGTAAAACATGTTGCCATATAGGCATTTTGTGAAAAAATCTGTGAGGTTGTTCTCTGATGATATCTTGGAAACCATAACGTCTTGCTGCGCACTTAATCCTTAATTAATTTCTTACTTCCTCTCTTTGCGATTGTGTAGCCTTATCAGCTCGTGTTTCCCTCGAGTTAGACACATGGCTAGAGTAACCATAATAAAATATAATACTCATAGGCATACTCGGAATCACAGTCAAAGCTATTAGAAAGTTACTAAGATGAACAACTACCTTAGTAGTTTCCGATGAAACCACACTTGTAATTTTCATGATGGAGTCTATGATTTGATCAACACTCCTTCATGTCTCAGTATTCAACTCCTAAAGTGAACACATAGTCTGAGGATGACTCGATCACCGATCAATTATAAAATCGAGTCGATGTAACCTAAAGGACATAACATGGATGTCTGGTACACTGGAGCATACCGTTTAGTCTTTTTCAAGCACTATGGTATATTCTTTACCAATCCAATGTCCTTGGCCATGGTTAATATGATATCAAGCTTCTATGCCAAAAGCAAAGCTAATATCTAACTTAATACACATCATAGCATAATCGAGACTTTCAACTACGGAACTTGTCTCATTCCTCTTGATCTCATTCAGTGTCGTAAAACACTTACTAGAGACAAGATAATTCCATCTAGAAAAGTAAAACATTTTCTTGGAATTTTCAGTGCTAAAGTGTCTAAGTATTGTGTAGATGTAGGATTCTTTAAGAAACATAACATTCCTTTTCTAGCAATCTAATGAAATAGATGCTTAGAATGTAACTAGATTATCTTAAATTCATCATCCTTAAACTGGGTAGACGGCCAGTTTGCTACGCTAGATAACCCTCTTAGTTGTTTATCAACTTTTATAGATGTCATCATCGTAGAGTACCAAGAATACCATACATAGTGCACTTTCAACTTTCTTGTACTTGTAGCTTTGTTAAGGGCACTGGTCAAATTCAAAAGATTCGACAAAGTGCATGAAACACATGTTCTATGATTTAGATGCTTTCCTAAGACCATAAATGATCTACATAAGCTTCCAAATCACGTGTTTCTTGCCATTTATTACATAACCATTAAGATGTTCCATGCATATGATCTCCTCAAGACTTCTATTAAAGAAAACTGTCTTGACAATCATAGTACATACATCCTAATTTATGTAGGCTACAATAGACAATATGATACAGATCGACTTAGGCAGAATGGCATGCGAGAATATGATTCTCTCTTGGTGTAACCATTCAGCCATTATTCTAGCCTTTTAAGATCTCTATTTACACTTGCAGATCCACAGCTCCCACTGGCTAAAATAGTCTATGGGTAGTATCGCAAGTCTTGCAAACATTCTTGTCTATTTAAGATTGTTATTCAGAATCTATCATCTTATCAAGAATGATTATCTGATGAGTCAATGCGTCCTTGTAGTTACATGGATTAGGTTAAAGTTGATCTAAGACTGAGTCTAAAGACTCTCTTAGGCCCATGAACTTATTATGTTCACAAAAAACGCTCCCACTACTACATGACTCTTACAATCTTAGGTACAAATGTTGATTTTCTTAGTTTCTTGGTTAAGATGGAAAATAGATATTCTCATTATTTTGAGAATTATCATGCTAGTTAGGCTTGTAGTTCTTCACATAATCTTCATCAAAGAATCTAGTATTCGTGTAAACAAACACCTATCTTGCCTTGAAGATTATAGAACCTGTACATTTTCTATCATTTGGGATAACCTTAAAACATACCTCAATACACAACTCCAATTACTTGGATACCTTTTCCAAAACATGTGTTGGAATAACTCCACACCTTGAGATGTGCTGGACTAAACTTGCCTCTAGTCCACAACTCGTGTGTTGTAGAAGGTATTGATATTATGGTAGTTTCTTTAAGGTATAACTCGTTGTTTCCAATGTATATCCCATCAATGATAGGGTGTTATTGAGTAAAACTGTTCACTTATCGAACTTGTCTTCGAGAGACTTCGATATCTTCTTATATGAATATCTCATTTTTTAGAAGAATGTTTGGAGTAGTCAACTAGGATTTAACTCCCACTCCTGATCTTAACTCATTTCTCGTCTCTTATGGTGTAGAACATTGAGACTTGCTAGTCTTTCTATGTTGCATCTCTATAAGTATTCTGAATCCCTTGAACCACCAAAGGATTCTAACTTGTAGTGCATCAACCAGACGTACTTGACTTTCAAGCTATTTAACAAACAAATGTTAAAATCTCGATAGTCAATTGAGTTAGACAAAATCAGTTTGAACAATTACTAAGTACTTTCTTGGCCTTATGTTTAAGTGCCATAAATACTTTATCATTCATTGTTTAAGAAGTTAAATTGTCGTGTTAAACTCACTCTTGTTGCATTTATATAGTTTAGGTACTATGATGTATAATTTGTTTTTCTATGGTACTATGATAGATATTCGAATCACATTTCCTAATAATGCACGCATTATAAAATGACATCGAACATCACTTAGTCATAAACAAGTTTAGAAACTGAATATAAATTCATTCTAAACAAGACTGTACCAATAAAATAAAATCTCTAACATCAAAATAAAACAATAAAGTGAGCATAAATAAATAGCTATCACTGCAACAACTGACCAACCGGATTAAGATCTCTCGTTTAGAAGTTGCATTGTTATCTAAGTCATTGTCCTTCTTTAAAAGAGGTCAATCCAACTTACAATGTATCTTCTCTTTGCATTTTCACCAAAATATTTCTTGTCTTTCTTGCTTTCAGAGACATCGATGACAATTCAGCTCTTCCCTCTTTCCATTACTAGTCTTCTGTTCAATTGAACTAAGACATTGGAAAGATGCAGCTTTAACGAATTTTCCATCTATCATGTTATCTTCCTCTATTATTAGTAATAAAGTGAATATCATGTTGAAGGTTTCCAACTTTTAAGTAGCAACCTTCGTATAATCACTTCCTATTACATTTGGTGATGAACTAAGTGTAGAAACTATTTGAGTAACTGAATCAGAAGATTCCTCAAAACATTCTATCTCTTGCGGATATTCCAATAGAATCTGGACATCGTCCTTATTGGATATTCCTCTTTCATCAATATAAACCAAGACGTGTCTTACTACTTAAAAGAAAGTAGTTTGACCTTCTATCTCAAAGAACTTGTCAAGTATATGCATGAATTGCATTCTTGAACTTTCTTTATAGAATTTTGTCAAGGAAATGGAGGACATGAATTGGTGAGTACAAACTTTAATTTTTCAGCAATGAGAATATTATCCATTTTACATTTCCAGTCTACATAATTTTGGCCTTCGAGTTTGATTTCTTTAAGGTTCGCAGACATTATTAAGAATTTTTGGCTGAGAAGAAATAAAACAATTTATCACATACTATGATTGATACATAATCGCAAACAACCACAAAACAATTTATGTATCTCGCAACTGTGAAAACCAAAATAAGTAAGCCTCCAGGGAGGTCATACAAATTCGGATTCCAACAATTTCCTGGTCACAATACCGACGGATAGTCCAGAGACCACTACTCCTTCTAGGGAAGGTCGTACGCCACTAACAAAATTCCATAGCTATCTTATAAATATGTTTAAACATATGAACTTGCAATTTCACAGGATTATGGCTCCCACTAGGGTGGGTCGCAATAATATTAGAAACATGCTTATAGTTTAAACAATTTACTATTAAGAAGTTTAATCTTATGAACTTGCTATTTCGTAGGATTATTGCTCCCACTAAGGTGGGTCGCGATAATATTAGAAACTGCTTCATAAATAGACCAATTTATGGAGACCATATACAACGCATTGTTGTAATTATCGCTTAGTAATTTTAATCATGGTTTTTGCATAATTATCACATAAGTAGATAAGGCAGATAACCCACTTAAAATAGATTAACACCAAATAAACAGATAAATCTATTTAATTCACGGTAATTAATCATTGGATAATTATTTAAATTATTTAATAAATCTAGGAAGATTTAATTAAATAATTAATTGCTTATCTTATCCAAAATAGGAATCTCGGATTTGATAAGATTTATCTGGATAATGACTATCCAAATTAATTTAGGATTTATCTAGATAGAGTGGAATCTATCTAAATCCTCTTAGGATTATTCTAGATTTTACAAGGATAAAATCAAATCCTAAAATTCAAGATAAGACTGAACTTGGATTATCATTATCTAAATTATACTATGATATTTTCAAGATAGAAACAAATCTATCCAAATCCATAAGATAAAGATAAAATCCAATCACTCTAAGATTTAAGAAAATCTTAGATTATTTAGAATAAAAACTAGAATATATCATATCTATTAGGATTTATTCTAGATAAATTAATTTTATCAACATCCAATTAGATAAGGATTATCTTGTATTATCTTTATCCAAATTTATCTAGGATATTTTCTAAATAGAAATAAATCTATTTATATCCATAAAATTAGGATACACTAGAATTAATATTAATTAATTCAACTAGGATTTAACTAGATAGAACTAAATCTATCTTAAATCCAAAAGATAATTACAATACTGGATTAACAATTATCTAAATTTTCTAAGATATATTCTAGATAGATATAAATCTATCAATAGCTATAACAAAGAGATACATTTAATTATCTAAATCTACTAGGATATTTTCTAAATAGAATTAGGGTAGTGATTTAGAGACATAATGTCTCTATGACAAAATGCCCCTATGTCACTTTGCCATAACTATATTTTATATTGTGACTAATCTACCCTAATATCATATTAAATGGATATATATCTAGTTAAGGAAAATTGTATCAAATTAAATACATTTATCTAAATGCATGCTCATTTATTAGAGATAAATGTGAATCATGCATTAAAGTTATAAATGGATTTCAAAAAAATCATATGTATATATATACTTATGTCATGCTAATTTAATACTTATTTAAAAAATATTAATTCAGATTATAAATTTATCATTATAGTAGTATTAATTAACACACTATATAACTAAAATGTTATATTTAATTATAAAATAATTTGATAACTTAATATAGTACTACTATTCTTTTATATCTTGTTCTTTTTTTTTTAAATATTCTAAATATACAACAATGAAATAATTTATTTTAATATATGAAAAAAATAAAAATTAAAACATTTTTCTTCTTCAAATTTGAATTTTATAATAAAATAATATAGTTATTATGATGAAGAATTTTTGCGTTATCTTATTTTTTGTGTTATTTTCTATAGCTTTTGTTACAAGGGAGGCTTTCTTAAGTTGCAAACGCTGATAACTTATCAATGCAGTGAATTAAAAATGTCAATACAGTTACATTAAAATGACAATAAATAATTTTGTTGACATTTCAATATACTGTGTTGATATTTTAATGTCACTGTGTTGATATTTTCAAGAAGAGTTATTGTTTTTGAATAAAATTTATTATTTTAAATGGATCAATAATAGGTTTCTATTTAACATGTGATGACTCAAATCCTTTGGTCTATTCGATAGATAGAGAGCTTGTTATTTACTATACTTCACCATAGAATAAAGAGTATTGTTATTGGGAATAAAATTTACATTTACTATGAAAAATTAGTGTTTAATACTATATAAATTTACTAATTTAGTTTGTTGCAAATAAAAGTTATTTATTGCAGAAAAAAGTTATTTATTTTTGCTATTTGACAAGAGATTGTAATTGTTAAAAATATAATCATTTTAATTAATAAAATATTAAATCAATAAAAGCATTATTGTAACAAATACTACATCCGTCCCACAAGAATATACACTATTTCCTTTTTAGTCCTTCCCACAACAATATGCACTTTCTAATTTTGGAAAGTCATTTCTCTCTAATGAGGTGGAACTCATTCTCCACTCACAATACTTTAATTACTTTTTCTCTCTACATCGCTCTTACTTTATCAAGCGACCATCGGCGCTGCTGTACAGAACAGCCCAGCCCGACGCCTCAAACACTGTTGCGTCGACGTCGCTCCGCCGGACCTCTGCCGTTGCACACCGGCGCTGCTCGCTGCTACTGGGACTTCATCGCTGCTTCGCAGCGATGCAATTCCCGAATTCCGGACGAGGAATATATATATTCACGTAAGGCAAAATGATCACACAATTCAAACTATTGAATTAAACAAACCGAATGAATTCTTATGTGTATCACCGCAATTTGAGATTAAAACAATCATATTTAAGTCGTTCTACTTCATGTTATAGAACAAATAAAACGACAAATATGCCACGAAACTCATGCGATCAAGCAATTCACATAACATGAATTAATCCACATAATCAGAGCCAAAATTGGCTCTGATACCAATTGCTAGGGTTTGGAGCCCCTTGCAATGCGGAAGTTATGCATTCACAAACAAATCATAATTACAGATGTATTTGACCGATTATGAGATCAATTAACTACATGTTAAACACAGAATTGCATCCAAGAACACACATAATTCATGTAAAAGGAATTAAAACCTAAAACATGAATTTCTACGGTTTAGAATTACCGATCTGATTCTCCAAAGAATCGTCGATTGCTTGCACCTTCTCCACGTGATGTTCTTCGTACTCAACCACGAACCTTCTAATCTGTATCCCGATCTCAGATAATGACCTTTGGGTGGGCAAAGCTTGTCAGAATCGAAAAGGGTTTGATTAGAAAGAAGACGGAATATCAGTTTTGTCAAAAACCGATTTTTCGTCCACTCCCACCGGGGATCACGAAAATTAACACTTAATTTTTAATAATCTCCTTTCTAATCTCCTTTTATATTGAGTTATAATGGGCCAGATTAGGGATCCATGGAGGTTGGACTTGGGCCAAACTTGTTGGACTTTTACTAATTAAATTGAGCCTCAATTTAATTTAAATCCAAACAGAATATTATTATCATCACTATAGTATAATAATATTGACTGCCCGTCCAATCCCAAATTATGAGTAATCCGGGCTTTACCTCTTTAATTTATTATTTCCCGTGTTCAAGATATAAATATCCATTAATTAATTTAAGTCTGCTATTTGACTTTAATTAATTAATATCTTTTTCCAAGAGTTGTCTAGTTCAAAATCTTTATTTATTATTCTGGAATAAATTCCAACCGGCCGGGTTTCTGAATAATAAAGCCTTTTTCGAACACCTCTTGAGGATATTATCAAACTGGACACACCCAACACACGATTCATTGCAATAACAATACTAGCACCTCTAGACATTGATCACCTCTAGACATTGATCACCACTACCCAAGATACCAGGATTCTTGGATTGCGAAAAATCCACACCATTTGATAAATCAAAGTAGTGCATAATCAATATCGTATGCTCAATGTTATGTCAAAAATGATTAAGAAATAACAATCACCGAGACCTCATCTTTCAATAAATAGCAAGAAAGACTTATCTCAACTGTTAGATCCTTCAGTGTTATACCTCACCAGTGTCGTTTATTTCCTAAGGTAAGGAAACATGCGGACTGACACTGCAACCTTTCACGATAGGTAGCCAAAGCCTATCTAGGTTGTGAAATTCTATTTCTCATCTACAAAGAACTGGCTGCGTCACCTTCTGTGAACGTCGTTCACGACCAGTCTACTAAGTAGAAGAATTAGACTTGTTTGCTTCTTATACATTTAAATATTTGAGAAACATCTTATAAATGCACAAGCAAACACCAATGCGATAAAATTACTTCTTCTCGCCTTGGATTAAAAGTGGATTGTAGAGTTAATTGTATACAAGCAATTATATCCGTGCAACATGCTCGAAATATGCTTTTCAATATACCAATCCTACCAAGTAGTCCCCTGCCTCGGAAGGGTAGGTATGATAAGGATAACTTGCAAATGAAGTGTAATGGCTGGAATAGTTAGGTTGGTATGTTGGTGGGTTGAATTCATAGCTTTGAAACTCAGGGTAGGGTTGGTAGTGTGGGTATCCCATCTACCAAGAGGGTGTTTGAGTGGAGGTTAGACAGGTTCTGTATGGTATGGGAAAGGTGTGTATTCGTCTGTCCAGCTCCATTCTCCATAGTGTGGGTGTTCCTGTTGGTACACCTCTGCCTGACCTTCGGGGTTCCAACTTCTTCTTGAACTCCAAACTCCCCCTGTATCCGGTTGAAAGTGCACTTGATTAGATTGGATGTTGTCTTGACTCGATCATTGACTGGAGGGCTTCCTCTAGCTTGTCGACTTGGCCCTTTAGTAGACTGTTCTTGTATTCTGTGGGAGTACTCTTCACCTTTTCTTGCAATGGGGTCACTGCTGTATCATCGTACTCTCTCTTCGCATTTAGAAGCTTTTCCGGGACAATCTTGGCCTTAGTCAGCCTGAGTTTGTAGAAACTTCCTCTACTTGACGAGTTTACCAAGTCTTTACTCTTTGCATTTATTCCATCATAAAACTTTGAGTAGACCTCCACTTCCATCAGGTTATGATTCGGGCATGCATCAAGAAGACCTTTGTATCCGTGCCAGTATTTGCTCAGGCTTTCACCACACCCTTGGGTAGCCTCTGTAATTTCCCTTTGGAGTGCATTTGCTTTTGCTGCTGGGAAGAACTGATTCAGGAACTCCACTTTGAAATCTGACCACGTCTTGATGCTGTTGGATTCCAATCCTCTAAACCAGACATCTGCTTCGCTCTTCAGAGAGAGTGGAATAACCCTTAGCTTGAAATCCTCCTCACTTGACCCCTCTGGTCTCTTCTGCACTCTGCAAATTTTATCGAACTCACGAAGGAATTCAATCGGGTTCTCTGCATCAGTTCCCAAGAAGGTAGGTAAGGTGGCAAGCATGTCTGGGTTCACATACACCGCCTCCTGCCCTTGAGTGACAGCTATAGCAGATGTTGACTCATTCACCGAGTGGGCATAGAATGAACCTATCTCCAGATCTTCTACTTGATTGTAAACCATGGTGGTCTCCTCATTAGCTTCCTCCTTGACTGGGGTTGCTATCGATTCAAGTGGACTCACCGAGGTGATGTCCTTTCTTTCTCCACAGTTGGCTTCCGAGTTGCTTGGTGGAGTGGGTAGTGGTTTTCCTTGGACAGTGTTTGGCCTCACTCCTTCCTCTTCCTCTATCCGCCTCCTGGACTCGGTGCCTTCAAACTGGGGTAAACAGAAAACAACAAAAAACTTATTTAAAAAATTCGAACTAAAATTTTTAAACAAAACCTGAGACGCTCCGCCCATCTATGGGTTCCCTTGCTTCTGCAGTCCCCTTGGTTCACACCAGTAGGGTAAACACTTAATCGACGTAGATCAGGACATTGATTCTTCTCCATGTTGCTCTGAGTTGTCTCTCTCTACTGCAATCAAAACAAGAAATTGAAAATATTAACAATATTCACAACCCAAGTGTCTTACAGCAAATGTAGGTTAAACGCCATCATCCCCGGCAACGGCGCCATTTGAAAAGTGCTTGCTTTGTGTCTTTCTTCTTTGGTGTGCATATGTATCATTGTGGACTGCTCAAGTCAAATCATCAAACTGATCCGGCCAGCTAATTGTATGCCCTTCTACCTGTGAGAACAGGTTAATGGATCTAGTTGAAACTCAGGCTGATCAACTTAATTTACTCCGACTCGAGGGAAAAGAAAGGAAATATGTCAACTGTGGTGGACAAAACTTTAATGAAACTTGTGATTTTTGGCAATATGTCCACTGAGTATATCAAGTACTCACCCCTGCATGTTTCTTTTCTAACATGCAGGTTGAACGTGAACGAGGGGTGAAGGTGTTGAGAAATGACAATAATAAGTAGCACTAGGTAGCCAAAGGAAGTGTGTCTTCACACATACTTCTTTGTCTTGGTCACTTCCGCTGCATTAGAAATTTTGTATTAGGAGTTCATAAACCTAGTTAACGTACTATGATTTTTACCTTGCCATGTATCACTTTCGCATTCGAAACCAATGTTGATCTTGACTCACCATCTATGCTTACCTCCTTTTATTCTCAAGCCTTATTTAGTCACGATATAGCTAAGATCACTATCACTAGTGGGATGTGGTCGTGACAGGGTGGTATCAGAGCAATGTCCTTCCGCTCTGGGCCCAAGAACCTTCTTTCAAGCCTTAATCTAGGATAGTAGTACTAGACCAGAATGACTAAAATGTTAAACTTAAAGGAGCTCAACACCTCGACTCGTCACGTTCAACCGTAGCAATGAGGTAAGAAAGAAGTTTTTACGAGAAAATTTTCAGTTAGTCATGAAAGAACTTGATATATGAAAAATAAAGATTTCATTATAAAGATGTTTTGAAAACATTCAAGGTTTTCAAGGAAAAACATGTAAACTCCATTTTTCTACTAACTATGAAATTTTATTTTAAATGTGTTAAGCAAAAGGATGTCCTTGAGACAAATGCTGAAGTATTATGAGTTACGCATGCTCGATTATGGGAAGTATGATGATAGATTAAGGAAGTTTTAAGAAATTTATGGAATGACGATATAACTAATGCATGCGAACATAGAATGCCTAAGAAGTACGTTAGGCTGAATGCTCTTGAACAATAGTGTAAGTTGACGACTCCCTTACCGCTTTTCTGAGCAATAAAACAGACGAGAACATGAAAGCTAGGGAAAACCCCTTATTTTTTTCTAAAAAAATGAGGAATATAGATGAATGAGTCTGAAAGCGGACCCAAGCCTTTTCCTCTACCTTATGTCTTGACGGAACCACGATTCATGATGTTATATTGGAACGATTCCAAATGTACAAGATTGCACCTTATAATTTATGAATGAACTCATCTATTCTTAGATGGTAACGATCACATGAGATACGAGAAACTACCTACGACACATGTGTGTCTACCACACGTTTTAGTGAGGTGAACAATATGAAACCCCCATTGTTTTAATGATAACTTAATCATAAAGAAAATGAGAGTACCCTCGATCCAGTAAATGAGATGTATCTTTACACGAAAAGATATTGTATCTACGATCTAATTAAGTGATCCAATCTTGCGTAACATGTCAAAAGTGGCTACGCAATCCAGAAACAACTATCTACTGTAAAGATATAACAGTAAGACATGTCTTCATGCTATCTACTGGAAGACTAGGTCTTGATAAACAACAATTTCTTAATCAACATACGTTAGCATTGAGCATACGTTATTGATTATGCATTATTTTGACTTATCAAATGGTGCGGGTATTTCGCAAACATATTGGGTATTGGTAATTAATATCTAGTGGTGCTAGGATTGTTATTATGTTGAATCACGCGCCTGGCGAGTCTGGTTTGATAAAGTCCTCAAGAGGAGCTCGAACAAGGTTTTATTATTCGGAAACTGATCAGTTGGAATTTAATCATTCCATGAATAATAAATAAGTGTTTCGTGCTAAGTCCACCCTTGAAATTAATAAGATGTTAATTAATTAAGTCCATAGCAGACATTAATTAATTAATGGATATTTATATCTTAAGCCGAGAAATAATCATTTAAACGAGGAAGTCCGGATTACTTATTATTTCATATTTGGATGGGCAGTGCAATATTACTTCTGTAGTGGCTGCTCGTAATATTCCAATATAAGCTTGTATTAAATTGTGGGTTCAATTTAATTAGTAAAAAGCTAATTGGGGAGGCCATATCCAAAACCTTCCATAGATCCCTGACTAGACCCAATATGTAACTTAATATAAATAGGAGAATAAAGGATACTGAATTAAGATTATTAATTTCCATGAAAATCACTTCCACTCCTAATTAGAGTGTGAGACGTTTTTTTCATTATTATTCTCCTCCGTGAGTTTTTCAATTCTCCTCCGGGAGAAAGTCCACCCTAATATCGAGATACAGTTCGGGAACCAGTCAGAAGATTCGTGGTCTAGTATTGAAGATCATCAAGTGGAGAAGGCGCAAGCAATCGACGATTCTTTGGAGAATCAAAATCGGTAACTCTAAACCGTAGAATTCATGTTTTAGGATTTACTTTCTTTAAGTATGAATTATTTGCGTTCTAGCATGCAATTATATGTTTAACATGTGAATTGATTAATCGCATAATCGATCAAATAGATCCTTATCTGATTTATTTGTTTTGTACAAGTCTTTCGTTGTGCAAGGGGCACCAAACCCCATAAATTGATATTAGAGCCAATTTTTTGCTCTGATTATATGAATTAATTTCATGTTACGTGATTTGCTCGAATGCATGTTTTTCTTCGCTACGTGTTGTGTTTGTTTGTTTTATCTGTTCGAACACAAGGACGTAGGAACGCGAAGGAATAGAATTCTTTATTAGTGGAATCAAATTCAAAGTTAATGATTGCATATCTTTTAATTGCGGCGTGAATCCCTTGCGAATTTTTTACGTGTACATGTGTTTGTGAGAATCAATTTTCAAGTTTTGTAAGCTTTGCATAATGGTTAGATTAACTAAATTATTTGATACTTTTATCAATTGTTTGGTTATACGTAATATTACACGTCAATTGAAATTGGATTCGCGGGTATAACCGTATGAGTTCGGCTGCCCCTGCAGCCTTGATGTGATCCAGCGGCTGAACGATAGCAGCGGAGATCTGCAAGCGCGACGGCGGCAGAGTTCCGGGCAGTAGCGGCTGAGCTCGACGGCACCAAGTGCGCAACAGCGCAACACCGGTGGAGTCGCGGGCAGCAGCGGTGATCCAGCTTGGGAGCGATGGCGCAGCAGCGTTGTCAACGTACACACAACGCAGCGCCAGGTGCGACCTCGCGAGCAAACGGACAGCAGCGGCCGCAGAGCAGTGGGAGTACGACGGCGCAAGATTAGGGTTTCCCTATGCGCGACGTCGCCATTGTCTCGTTCCGAGACTTCGCTTTCCAAATTTGATTAGGGTTTCCAAATCCTTGGATTCATTTTTTGAAATAATTCAAGATTAATTTAGAATTAATATTTGAATATATCTTTTATGGATTTAATATATTATATGAGATTTAATTATTAGTTAAATCATGGATTAATTAGATTGTTTCCTTATTTTATGGATTTATATGAATTTTATTACAAGATGAATCCTAGTTAAATTTGAAAATGATAATCTAAATATTATATATATCCTATGGATTTATATGGATTTATTCCTAGATGAATCCTAGTTGAATTTAGATAATAATAATATTATTTTATTATAATCCTATGAATTTATATGGATTTATTCATATATGAGTTCTAGATGGATTTGGATAGTGTTAATATAATACTTTATTCTCATCCTATGAATTTATATGGATTTATTCGATAAATTGTAGATGGATTTGGATAGTCATAATATAATATTTTCGGGACGAAATTTCTGTTTAGAGGGGAAGGATGTAACATCCCAAAAATCTGTGACTCTTTTTATATGGTTATTTGAAATTTGGATTGTGAAACTTTTGTTTCTATGTGATTAAGTGAATTGCGTGAAATAATTGTCGTGAGTGATGTGGAATGAAGTGCTTGATATTTTTTATTTTTCCAATGTGGGGAAATTAATTAAATGGGATTATGCATTTTGTTCTAGCCATGCTAGTTGGAATTTTCGGCCTCTTCAAAGTATTGGAAATAGTATTTTCTTTATTGGATTTAATAAATTGTTTTGGGATATTTATCCAAATTAAATCCAAACCAAATTATCTCTAATTTATCCTACATGATTTTCCTTGGGGAATTAATTTATTTGTTACCTATTTTGTGGGGTCTTTTCCTACAAAAAAAAATTACCAAATTTAAATCCTATTTCTTTTTTATTGGAGGATTTAAATATTTCCTTGCTACCCCCTTAAAACACACGCCCACTTTATTTCATTCTTGGAGATTCCTTTTAATTTAGCTTGTTACCTTATTTATGAAATACTCAATATCTTTTTATCAAATTTGTGAATATATCTCTCTCCAAATAATGCCTAATTTTTGAAAAATCTCATTCCCTCATACACGCCTATTTCTCATTTTAATTGTGGGATTTATTTATTGACCTCTATTTTATTCCTCCACAATTATTTTAATTAAGTGTGAGAATAATTATTAATTAAATGCTAGAGAAACTCTAACCCTAGCACAAAAAAAAACGCCTCCCTCCCTTCTCCCTCACTCCCACACGATTTTTCTCTCCCACTCATCTTCTCTCCAAAAATCCTCCATCCAACTCTTGTTCTTGCAATCCGTTGAAGTTATTTTCGAGAGCCTCCGACGAATCGCTTCGTTCATCGTTTCTACCGATTCGTTTTGTGTCAAAGAAGGTATATTGCTCACTTTTTCTCATCCTATCCGTTTTGACCATGTTCTTGAGTCCTACATGCATGTAGAGGGTGTAGGTCCAATAGATCGCAAGTTTTAACGGGAGGGAAAGTGTGTTTCGTAAGAACTTGTTTGGTTTTGCGTTGTTGATTGAAATCATGTGTGTTGGATTGAATTAATTGGTGAATAATATGAGTTGTATGCAAATATGTGTATGAGGAACGTGTAAGCATGATCTGGTGTTTTCGAGCATGGAAAATCGGTGGTTGTGTTGTGGAAGTTTTAAAAACCCTATTTTTGAATTTGAACCAGAAATCTGTGATGCACGACCAGTGACTTATGATCTGTATTCGACCCATCAAACGAACGAATTTTGCAACGAAACTTTTACTGAGT
Organism: Salvia splendens; assembly: GCF_004379255.2. Lineage (NCBI taxonomy): Eukaryota > Viridiplantae > Streptophyta > Magnoliopsida > Lamiales > Lamiaceae > Salvia > Salvia splendens. Next base: position 12,484,804 of record NC_056053.1, on the reverse strand, counting down.
AAACTTCAAGGTGTTTTCTGTGTCTCGTGTGAATTTCAGCCCGTTTTATCAAAAATTAATTTTTAATAAATTATTGAAGTTGACTGCGCAAATCTACAAGAAACGTGAGTTCTCGCCATGAATGTTTCGTTTTCTGTTTGACTGACCAAATGACCTCCGATCGATGTGATTCTTGAACTATATGAAAATTTGAAGTGTCTTCTGTGTTGTGTTAAATCTTCAGCCCTTTTGGGCATCGTATGAATTTATGGTGAATCTTTCAAATGAACTGCGCAATACTGTTAGAAATTATATGTTCCGACCAGAGAGTTCAATATATGATATGACTGACTAAATGACGTGATTTCAGTGTGAAAATTTTCATGGATGAACTTGAATGTGTCCTCTGTATTGTGACCAAAATTTAGCATCTTTTGAGGTTGGTGAATTTATAGTGATTTTTACAAAACGGTCGCGCAGTTCTGCCAGTTTTCTGCCTTGATAAAATGACACTTATTTTCAAGTTTAAAAGTATTATATGATGTATGTATGTCCAAGGAACGTGCCTAATTATGTGATCACATGTGATAAGTTGAAATATATTACGGTGTATTTTTCCGTCTTTGTGACGAACGTTTGGTTGGGTTAATTGAGAAAAACGATGAGAGAGAAACGATAGGACATGCATAGTAGTATGATTTTTGTGGAAGGCTGACTTGTGTTGTCGTTGACAAGGGTGATTGTGTATTCGTGAACTCGAGGAACGAGAGTTGCCATATGTTGGATTGTGAATTGTTAAGCGAACGAGGTGGGCTTTCTTTTCAAATCTCTTTATTTTTCCGAAAATACTATGTGGCGTTATGGGTGGTTTAACTTATTATGTCATATCATGGTTTGTTTTGATTGAGATTGTGTGCCTGATGCCTAGTTCGTCTGAGTTTACTCCGTTAGGCTATATGGTTGTGTTGTGAAACGAATTCGGGTCTGAGTAGGGCCGCAAACCCTATCAGGCGGTGTACACTGGTGGGATCGTGAGCCGTCCTTGCTAGTCGGCCAGTCTCGTGGGCGAATAGTGTGGCCACACTTTCGTCGCACATGGAATGAAGATTGTGATTGATGGATTGTTGAGAAAGTGGGGAGATTATTTGTGTGGCCAGTCTATGAAATGTTTTTGTGTTCTCGTGGTAATTTCTTAATCTCATATAAAAACTCGAGATCACTGGTATTGGATGACATAACTATATAAAATGTTTTCGGCATGAGCCCATTGAGTACAACAAGTACTCAGCCCTGCATTTTCTTTTAAAATTTTGCAGGTTGAGCAGGATGTTGCGAAAGATGTTGAGCTAGCCTTAGGACGCGTTGTGTCTTCATACATAGGCGTGATCCTTGACTCTCTTTAAACCTTATTTTCCGCTGCTATATTTTAAACTATGTCTCAAGACTTTAATCTTTTCGTACTGTGTTTGAACATGTATGGTTGTGTTAGGTTTTAACCAAGTAATTACGTTATCTTTTGAAAATGGTGTTCTCGTGAATTAAATTAAATGGTCTACTTTAGAAGTTAATTGGGTTTGTTTTAAAGTTTATTTTCTCCATTTTTTTTTCTTTTAAAAAGTATTTATTATAAGCCTTTTCTAATTGATAGTAAAATTTTAACCTTAAACTTCTTTAAACTAAAATGTCTTTCTTCCTTTAAGTTAATTAGGATTTTCTTTTAAAAACGTTATCCATGCATGTCGGTCACGATCGCCGCGTTTGTGGTACCCCTAGTATGGGCGGTCGTGACATAGTGGTATCAGAGCTTTGTTCTTTCGCTCTGGTCCGAGAGTCTTCTTTCACTTTGAGTCTAAGTTAGTGAACCCTTTTTTACTAGAAGTGTCACGAAGGCTCAACATCCAAAGCATCAAGCTCAACCAAGGAAAGTATGGTATGTTTTAAGTTGTTGATGAAATGTGCGAACGATGTATAAAATTGACGATATGATGTGGATGTTTTGGCAAAAGAATGCATGAGCATGTGATTACGTGATGATGTGATGTTATTTTCATGTTGAAATTCGAGAATAAATGATATGATGACATACATATGTTGAATGTGAGCATGATGATTTAAACGCGTGTATTATGGGTGAAAACAATATTGTGATAGTGTGAACATGTGGAATATGAGCATGAATTGAGAAGATGATTTAAGCACGTGTTGTATGTTTGAATGTGATATTGTTATGGTATGATTATGTGAGACATGAGCAAGATTGGCCTGATTACCTAAGTATGTGCTATGTGTGTGAAAGTGTTACGACGTAAGCATGTGATCATGGGAAGATGGCGTGTTGTACATGAAAGATGGAAATTAATGAGTTGTTTTGAGAATGTTGAAATTTTTTTTTAGAAAAGATGAGTAATCTAAAAATGTTGTCTCAAACATATATGTGAAGTGCATGAGTGTTTTGTTTGGAATGCAAATGTGATATGAGTTTTGCAATATTAATGACTAGTTGTTCTAGTGGGAAAAATATTTATGTTGTGGAAAGTTGTTGGAACTTTTTGAAGAAAAAAAAATAATCTTTGAACTTTAAATGAAAATATGTTAGTTCTTTCTTTTGAGAAAATTTATTTGATCAATGGAAAATGTTGTGTTTATGAATTGTTCAAAAAAAAAATTAAGTTTCGACAAAAAAAAAATTTACTTCGTTTGGAAAATTGAGCTGTGGAAGTGTGATGTTATGTATGTTATGAGGTGCGAGGTATGATGTGTTATTCTATGGAATGTTTTATACGAATGATGAAAGTTGATGCGAAATTACGATTTAGTTTGAGTCAACTTTTACTTTAAAAGTGAGATGTGGAAAATTTTTAGGAAAATGTGAAAGTGTAAAGAAATTTTGTTTCAAAAGTTTTGAATATAATGTGAAGTTCGAAAGTGTTTTGCTATGGGATGTGAAAATGTGATGTGTTTATCTTGAGGTACGAATGACGTAAACTGAAGTAGATGATGATATATGAGATGATGATTTGTGTTGTGAACTTAGAGTACCTAAAATATAAGCCTAGTTGACCGCGCGAATCGTAGTTCTAAGTTGAAAACTTAACAATTGCTTTTCCGAGCAATGAAACGTACGAGAATATGAGAGTTTAGGCAAACGCTTAAGTCAAGGTGCGAGACAAGAAGAACCGATGCTAAGAGATATTTTCATGCAACGACGGGCGATCATACTCGCGATTTAAAATAGTATAGTTTAATCTTGCGTAAGTGGAAGCACAAGGGAGATGATCTCCATACTCTGCTAAGGAGCACGAGGATGATAACCATGTCCTACGAGGATAGTCATTATGACAGGCAAAGAATTTTATGAAGATATGGATTTCAACTATCGTTATTAGTGGCAATGACACGAAAAATCTCAGCGTGGAATCCACAGTTCTTAGAGTGATGTTACCAGTTTCGGCTTGCGAAAGATGAACAAGGAGGTGTGACTTTAATAGCTATAACAAACTATTTTAATCAACAGTTCTTACTTGGATTCTAAGAAGTTATTTTTCAGGACCTTTCAAATAACCGTGAGCCCTTGTCTACTTAACGGCTTGTTTCATTCACCCCTTGCAAGTGATGCATATTATTTCTTTTCCTCCATTGAGTCATTAACTCACTCTCAATTCTTGGAAAGTGGTGTTGCCTTCATAACTTTGGACAATTGGATTGATTGTAGTCTTCTTTGACTTATTATTTATACGAATAATATTTTGACTTTGTGAGCCTTTGCTATTGAACTTCATTCCTAAGACTGCTTGCAGTTATGTCCTTCAATACAATCACGTTTTGCAGACATGTTTCTGTGGGATATTTCTCTTGGAACTTTTGTTCAACTTTTCATTTGGTCACCATGTCTGTGTCAAGTTCTTTCTTACAGAGTGAAATTCTTTTGGTTCAGTTCCACTATATGTATCCTTTCCATAATAGGACCTTTCTTTCTACAAAACGAAGTTAAGGCCTACATTTTGTACCTTGCCTTAACAAACTTAATACACTTGATTTTTTTTCAAAAGCCCCTTTGACTTTGGTTGTCTTTCACAAACTTATGAACCCGTGAATCTATCATTCCATATTAAGATTTTCGTTGAACCATGATCTGTACTGCTTTGTGACAACTGCCTACATTTCTCAATCCTTACGCAACTAATCCTTTTTATCCTCAACTCTTTAAGTAATTATCCATTGATGTGTGGACCTTCCAAATTTGGTCGAACAACTAAATTATCTTTTGGTAGCCTACTATGAGAATTGACATTTATTTGATTTCATCCCATATTCATGACCTATCTTATGTTATTTCAAGCTCCGTAGGGATGATCATAACCAATTGTTATATTTCAAAATCGGATAATATCCAAGTTAAGACTGTTTGACTAAAGTTTGTGTTAGGAGAGTTAAGAGTAGTAGCTCGACTCTTACACGTCATGCCTTGGAGAGCGTTGACATAATTTTGGGAATGGATTGGCTTGCCGAGAACCACGCGACGATTCACTGCAAAGGGAGGCAGATTTCTTTTCAAGCCCCGGGCAAAGAGCCGACCATCTTATATGGGATCTCCATGAACCGACGAACCTCCATAATCTCCGCATTGCAAGCAACCACGATGATAAGAAAAGGGCGTCCGGCGCATCCGTGTACTTGAACGGAGAAGAGAAGACGGATTTGAAAGTGGAAAACGTGGCAGTAGTATGAGACTTTCCTGATGTGTTCCTTGAAACCTTACCTGGACCGCCGCCCGACAGACAAGTCGAGTTACCATCGACTTAGAACCCGGATCTGCGCAAGTATTGAAAGCACCGTACCGAATGGCCCCTAAAGAGTTGGCTGAATTGAAGATTCAGTTGCAAGAACTGCTAGACTTGGGATTTATTCGGCCTAGTGTATCACCGTGGGGATCGTCTGTGTTGTTCGTGAAGAAAAAGGATGGAATGATGAGGATGTGCATCGACTATCGTGAGCTCAACAAGATGACCTTGAAGAATAAGTACCCACTGCCAAGGATTGACGACTTGTTTGACCAACTTCGAGGAGCGGGCGTATTCTCGAAAATGGATTTGAGATCAGGGTATCATCAACTAAAGGTCCGACGAGAGGATGTGCCTAAGACTGCTTTTCGCACTCGTTATGGCCATTATTTCATCGTGATGCCATTTGGGCTGACCAACGCCCCAGCCGTTTTCATGGACTTGATGAACCGAGTTTTCCATGAGTATCTTGACAAGTTTGTGTTAGTCTTCATCGACGACGTGTTGGTATACTCGAAGAACAAGGAGGAGCATGGACAACACCTACGAACAGTGTTGGAAACGTTGCAAAGGGAGAAACTTTATGCCAAGTTTAGTAAGTGTGAGTTTTGGTTGACTCAAGTGAACTTCCTTGGTCATATTGTGACGGCAAATGGGATTCTGGTAGACCCAGCAAAGGTCGAGGCCGTACAGAATTGGAAATCGCCGAAAACGCCAAGTGAAATCCGCAGTTTCTTGGGATTGGCGGGATATTATCGACGATTCATCGAGGGATTCTCTAAGATTGCGAGACCGATGACACAACTACTAAAGAAAGGAATTAAGGTGGTTTGGACGCCATAGTGCGAGGCGAGTTTCCAACTATTGAAGGAGAAATTGACTACAGCACCAGTCCTAGCGGTACCAGAACCCGACAAGGACTTCGCCGTCGATACGGACGCGTTGAAAGTAGGACTAGGATGTGTGTTAATTCAAGATGGGAAGGTGATAGCATATAAATTTCTGACTCATGATTTGGAGTTAGCAACAGTGGTGCATGCACTGAAAATTTGGAGACACCATCTCTATGGAGTGAGATGCGAGATATATACAGATCACAAGAGTCTCAAGTACTTTTTCGAGCAGAAAGAGCTAAACATGCGACAGTGACGTTGGTTAGAGATTGTGAAAGATTATGACTGTGGTATTCACTATCACCCGGGCAAGGCGAACGTAGTAGCCGATGCTTTGAGTAGGAAGAACCAATCTCAACTGGCTTATTTCCTAACGCAAGAGGAAGCGTTGATTCACGAATTTGACAAGATGAGATTGGAAATAGTGAAAGCGTCCGAGACAGTAGAAGCGAGATTGGCGACGCTAGTGATTGAGCCAGATGTGAGAACCAAGCTCATAGAAGCCCAGCGACGTGATGAGAAGTTGGAATAATTACGTGTGAAGGTGAGAGCCGAGAAGCTGGATCATTACCGTGAGGAGGCGGATAATGCTTTGACGTACGATGGACGACTGTGTGTGCCGAGCGATGAGACGCTAAAAGATGAGATTTTGAGTGAAGCGCACGACACGCCTTACACCGCACACCCCGGAAGCACGAAGATGTATCGGGATTTGAAGAAACGGTTTTGGTGGAATGGAATGAAAGGGGACGTAGCGTCATATGTGGAACGATGTCTAGCATGCCAACAAGTGAAGGCCTTACACCAACGGCCATATGGGAAGTTACAACCGCTTGAAATTCCCAAATGGAAGTGGGAGCATCTAGCTATGGATTTCGTGACGGGTTTGCCAAAGTCACAGAAGGGCAACACCGCGATTTGGGTAATCATTAATCGACTTACTAAAAGCGCGCACTTCTTACCGATGAAGATTACTTATGGCGCGGACAAGTTAGCTAAGCTCTACGTGAGCGAGATTGTGCGATTGCATGGAGTGCCAAAGACCATCGTGTCCGACCGCGATACGAAGTTCACATCGAAGTTTTGGATGAGTTTGCAAAGAGAATTGGGTACCCAGTTGAACTTTAGTACTGCTTATCACCCGCAATCAGACGGGCAATTAGAGAGGATGATTCAGACACTTGAAGATATGTTGCGAGCCGTTGTCTTAGATCGAGGGGAAAGTTGGGAAACGGTTCTACCATTGGTTGAATTCGCCTACAACAATAGCTATCAAGCGACGATCGATATGGCTCCGTATGAAGCCCTGTACGGCAGAAAGTGTCAATCCCCACTTTATTGGGATGAAGTTGGCGAGAGGAAGATGTTAGGACCCGACGCTATAGAGGAGATGACCGAAATTGTGCACAAAATCCGCGCAAGGATCAAGGAAGCTCAAGATAGGCAGAAGTCGTATGCTGACGTGCGCCGAACGAAAATCAAATTCGACGTTGGTGACAAAGTGTTCTTGAAAGTATCCCCGATGAGAGGAGTTGTGAGATTTGGAGTGAAGGGCAAGCTGAAACCGCATTTTGTGGGACCGTACGAGATCATCGATGAAGTAGGTCCTGTAACGTATCGATTGGCGTTACCACCCAGCTTTGGGAACGTGCACAACGTGTTCCACGTGTCGCAGTTGCGCAAGTACGTGTTTGACCCCAAACATGTGATTCACCAAGAGGAAGTGATCCTAACCCCCGACATGAGCTACGAGGAAAGGCCCGAAGCAATCCTAGATCGGAAGGTGCAAGAGCTACGAAACAAGACGATAGCGTCCGTGAAGGTGTTGTGGAGGCACCATGGTCCCGAGGAAGCTACATGGGAGTTAGAAGATAAGATGAAAGAAAAGTTTCCCGAGCTATTTGTGTGAGACGATCAAATTTCGGGACGAAATTTTTGCTTAGAGGGGAAGGATGGATGTAACATCCCAAAAATTTGTGACTCTTTTTATATGGTTATTTGAAATTTGGATTGTGAAACTTTTGTTTCTATGTGATTAAGTGAATTGCGTGAAATAATTGTCGTGAGTGATGTGGAATGAAGTGCTTGATATTTTATATTTTTCCAATGTGGGGAAATTAATTAAATGGGATTATGCATTTTGTTCTAGCCATGCTAGTTGGAATTTTCGGCCTCTTCAAAGTATTGGAAATAGTATTTTCTTTATTGGATTTAATAAATTATTTTGGGATATTTATCCAAATTAAATCCAAACCAAATTATCTCTAATTTATCCTACATGATTTTCCTTGGGGAATTAATTTATTTGTTACCTATTTTGTGGGGTCTTTTCCTACAAAAAAAATTACCAAATTTAAATCCTATTTCTTTTTTATTGGAGGATTTAAATATTTCCTTGCTACCCCCTTAAAACACACGCCCACTTTATTTCATTCTTGGAGATTCCTTTTAATTTAGCTTGTTACCTTATTTATGAAATATTCAATATCTTTTTATCAAATTTGTGAATATATCTCTCTCCAAATAATGCCTAATTTTCGAAAAATCTCATTCCCTCATACACGCCTATTTCTCATTTTAATTGTGGGATTTATTTATTGACCTCTATTTTATTCCTCCACAATTATTTTAATTAAGTGTGAGAATAATTATTAATTAAATGCTAGAGAAACTCTTACCCTAGCACAAAAAAAAAAACGCGTCCCTCCCTTCTCCCTCACTCCCACACGATTTTTCTCTCCCACTCATCTTCTCTCCAAAAATCCTCCATCCAACTCTTGTTCTTGCAATCCGTTGAAGTTATTTTCGAGCGCCTCCGACGAATCGCTTCGTTCATCGTTTCTACCGATTCGTTTTGTGTCAAAGAAGGTATATTGCTCACTTTTTCTCATCCTATCCGTTTTGACCATGTTCTTGAGTCCTACAGGCATGTAGAGGGTGTAGGTCCAATAGATCGCAAGTTTTAACGGGAGGAAAAGTGTGTTTCGTAAGAACTTGTTTGGTTTTGCGTTGTTGATTGAAATCATGTGTGTTGGATTGAATTAATTGGTGAATAATATGAGTTGTAAGCAAATATGTGTATGAGGAACGTGTAAGCATGATCTGGTGTTTTCGAGCATGGAAAATCGGTGGTTGTGTTGTGGAAGTTTTAAAAACCCTATTTTCGAATTTGAACCAGAAATCTGTGATGCACGACCAGTGACTTATGATCTGTATTCGACCCATCAAACGAACGAATTGTGTTAAATCTTTAGCCTTTTTGGGCATCGTATGAATTTATGGTGAATTTTTCAAATGAACTGCGCAATACTGTTAGAAATTATATGTTCCGACCAGAGAGTTCAATATATGATATGACTGATTAATGACGTGATTTCAGTGTGAAATTTTCATGGATGAACTTGAATGTGTCCTCTGTATTGTGACCAAAATTTAGCATCTTTTGAGGTCGGTGAATTTATAGTGATTTTTACAAAACGGTCGCGCAGTTCTGCCAGTTTTCTGCCTTGATAAAATGACACTTATTTTCAAGTTTAAAAGTATTATATGATGTATGTATGTCCAAGGAACGTGCCTAATGATGTGATCACGTGTGATAAGTTGAAATATATTACGGTGTATTTTTCCGTCTTTGTGACGAACGTTGGGTTGGGTTAATTGAGAAAAACGATGAGAGAGAAATGATAGGACATGCATAGTAGTATGATTTTTGTGGAAGGCTGACTTGTGTTGTCGTTGACAAGGGTGATTGTGTATTCGTGAACTCGAGGAACGAGAGTTGCCATATGTTGGATTGTGAATTGTTAAGCGAACGAGGTGGGCTTTCTTTTCAAATCTCTTTATTTTTCCGAAAATACTATGTGGCGTTATGGGTGGTTTAACTTGTTATGTCATACCATGGTTTGTTTTGATTGAGATTGTGTGTCTGATGCCTAGTTCGTCTGAGTTTACTCCGTTAGGCTATATGGCTGTGTTGTGAAACGAATTCGGGTCTGAGTAGGGCCGCAAACCCTATCAGGCTGTGTACACTGGTGGGATCGTGAGCCGTCCTTGCTAGTCGGCCGGTCTCATGGGCGAATAGTGTGGCCACACTTTCGTCGCACATGGAATGATGATTGTGATTGATGGATTGTTGAGAAAGTGGGGAGATTATTTGTCTGGCCAGTCTATGAAATGTTTTTGTGTTCTCGTGGTAATTTCTTAATCTCATATAAAAACTCGAGATCACTGGTATTAGATGACATAACTATATAAAATGTTTTCGGCATGAGCCCATTGAGTACAACAAGTACTCAGCCCTGCATTTTCTTTTACAATTTTGCAGGTTGAGCAGGATGTTGCGAAGGATGTTGAGCTAGCCTTAGGACGCGTTGTGTCTTCATACATAGGCGTGATCCTTGACTCTCTTTAAACCTTATTTTCCGCTGCTATATTTTAAACTATGTCTCAAGACTTTAATCTTTTCGTACTGTGTTTGAACATGTATGGTTGTGTTAGGTTTTAACCAAGTAATTACGTTATCTTTTGAAAATGGTGTTCTCGTGAATTAAATTAAATGGTCTACTTTAGAAGTTAATTGGGTTTGTTTTAAAGTTTATTTTCTCCGTTTTATTTTTCTTTTAAAAAGTATTTATTATAAGCCTTTTCTAATTGATAGTAAAATTTTAACCTTAAACTTCTTTAAACTAAAATGTCTTTCTTCCTTTAAGTTAATTAGGATTTTCTTTTAAAAACGTTATCCATGCATGTCGGTCACGATCGCCGCGTTTGTGGTACCCCTAGTATGGGCGGTCGTGACAATATGATTTTAGGGATGTATTCATATCCGAACGCTAAGTATAAGTAAAACTCAAAACAGTTGGAGTCCATTGGATATTGTGATCTAACAGTTAGATTAATATAACGTGTCATCTAATAATGAAGATTTTTAACCTAATAATGTAGCTCGGATAATAATGTAGCTTTTTAGTTTAATAATGTACAGTTTTAGTCTAATAATGTAAATTTCCAGTCTAATAATGTACCTCGTCTAATAATGTATATTTTTAGTATGATAATATAACTAATCACAACCATCCAATCTAATGATCCAAGGACTGTGATTTGTGCTGTGTTTTACACTAAGATGTTGTAAGGACCCTAACACACCCCTACGATTTTATTTTCATCTTATGGATTATGATGGAATTGTTTCTATCTAGTAATATGTTAACTTGAATTGAAGGATTTGATTTTATCGAAATAAAATCTAGAATAATCCTAGATGGATTTAGATAGTTAACTATATCTTGATAAATCCTAAATGAATTTGGATAATAATTATCCAATGAAGAGCTTAATTATTTAATTGAATCTCACTTGTCTAGAATAAATAATTTTAGATAATTGTCCAGTGTGTTTAAATGTCATGCATTATATGGAATTATCTGTTTATTTGGTGTTTATCTATTTTAAGTGGATTATCTGCTTTATCAGCTTATGTGATAATTAAGCAAAAACCATATAAAATATCTAAGCGATAATTACAATAGTGTGTTGTATATGGTCTCCATCGATTGGTCTGTAAATTTATGAAGCCATTTTCTAATATTATCGCCACCCATGTTGTGGGGACAATAATCCTAAGAAATAGCAAGTTCGTAAGGGCAGACTTCTCAAATATAAATAGTGTGAACTAGAAAGTTGTTTCTAATATTATCGGCACCCATGCTGTGGGGACAATAATCCTAAGAAATTACAAGTTTCGGAAGTTCAAACAGAATTTATGAGATAGCTTGGTTTTGTTATCAACACATGAGCATTGTTATGGGAGTGTGTTGTAGAAACAAGATTCTGTAATGCTAAATCTGATGGTCGTGCATAGGCAACATTTGGCGGTCATGCCGTGTTGCGGTCTCTGGACTATTCGTCGGTGTTGTGACCAATACAAATGTTAAAATTTTATTGCGTATTGACCTCTGCTTGAGGGTACAAAATTTTAATTTTACAGTTGCAAGATACAGTTGCATGATTCGATTGGAATATCCTGTAGTAACAAAATGTTTTGAGGAATCTTTTGATCACTCAAATAGTTTTCTAACTCAAGTCATCCCCTTAAGTAATAAGAAATTACTACAAGAAGGTTTAACTGAAAAGTAGAAAACCTTCAGAATAGGAATCGAAGTTTTCTAAGAAAAGTTTTATTAAGTGATGAGTTATACTCATTAAAATCTTATAATTGATGGGATAAGCGTTAGAAATAACGAGCAACACCTTAAAGAAACTACCAACATCAGTACCTTCAACAAAACATGATTTTGTGGACTAGAGCGACTCTAGTCTAGCACTTCTCAAGATGTAATGTTGTTCCAACACGTGTTGGAAAGGTGTCCAAGTAATTGGAGTTAAGTACTGAGGTATGTTTTAAGGTTACCCTAAATGATAAAAGATTATAAGTTCTGTAATCTTCAAAGATAGAAATCTTGTATGAAGATCAAGAGAGGAACTAAAAGCCTAACAGCGTGATAACTCTCAACATAAAGAGAGATATCATTTTTCCACTTACCAAGAAGTTATACCATTAGAAACTTATGCAGTTATAAGATCAACTTCATTTCCTTAGATGTAAGAACCATATTGTGGTGGGAGCGTTCCTAAGGAACATAACAAGTTCATGGGTCTAAGAGTGTCGTAAGAGTCAGTCTTAGATTAGCTTGAGCATAATCCATTTAGCTATAATGTAGCATTGGTTCATTCGGATATTCATCCTTGAAAAGGTGATAGATTCCAAACTACAATCTAATATAGACAACATATTTTGCAAGACTTGCAATACTACCTATAGGTTGTGTCAATCAGTGGGTGCTAGTAAATTTGAAAATGTAAATGTGGATGTCAAAAGGGCTAGACAATGACAATGAGTTATACCCAAAGAGAACGTTTTTCTCACTGTCGTTGTGCTAGGATTTATTCGATCCTATTGTCTATTAGAACTTACATAAATTAGAATGTATGTATTATGATTGTCAAGACAACCTTCTATAAATAGAAGTCTTGAGGAGATCATCTACACAGAACATCCTAATAGGTATGTAATAATTGGCCAGAAACACATGATTGGAAGCTTAAGAAGACCTTTGTGGTCTTAGGCAAGCATCAAAATAAGAGTATATGTGTTTTATCAAAATTGTCAAATGTTGAAATCTGACTTGTGCCCTTAACAGTGCTGCAAGCACAAGAAAGTTGAAAGTGCATTAAATATGATATTATTGGTACACTACGATGATGAAATCTATAAAGTTGCAAACAACTAAGATTGACATCTAACGTAGGAAATTGGTTGTCTGCCCGGTTTAAGATAAAGGATTTGAGAAAAACCAATTATATTCTAAGCATTTAAGTCTTTTAAGATCGCTAGAAAGAATGTTGAGATTCTCTTAGGAATCGTATATCTATACATTGCTTGGAACATTTTAGCATTAGAAATTCAATGAAAATGTTTTTACCATTCAAGATGGAATTGTCTTGTCTCTAGTCAAGTGTCGTTTGACACTTAGTGAGATTAAGAATAATGAGACTAGTTTTGGAGATAGATGTCTCATGTATGCTATGATGTGTACTAAGTTTGATATTAGCTGTATTTTTGCATAGCAAGTATATATCATATTAACCATGGTAAATGACTTTGATTGAGGTAAGAATATACCATAGTGCTTGAGAAAGGCTATCGTTATATTCTAGTTTACCAGTCATTCATGTAATGTCTTTGGGGTTACACTGAAGTCTGATGACTAATCAGTGATCGAGTAAGTCATCCTCATAATATGTGTTTACCATAGGAGTATCTTCCTAATAGCTTTAATCGTAAGTTTGAGTATGCCTATGAGTATTATTTTTAATTACTCTAGCGAAGGCTAACTCAAGGGACACACGAGATCATAAGCTAAGGAATCACATTGAGAGATGAAATTAATTAAAAATCAAGTAAGAAGCAAAGACATAGTGGTGGCAAAGATATGATCAGAGAACAACCAATCAGATTTTTTTTTCTTTTTTCACAGAAAATGCCTTTATGGCAACAAGTTTCAAACATGATGTGAAATGAATGGTAGTTCGATATATCCAGCACCTAGACCTGCTTTGAGTATAAGTGGGAGAGTTTTTGCCAGTGGGTATACTCTAAAGCATGTTTTGAGTATAAGTGGGAGATTGTTAGGTTTGGTATACTGAAAAGCATGTTTCAAGCACGAATAGAATCTTGCTTGTATACGAAAAACTCTACAATCCACTTTTAACCCGATTCAGTATTATTTGAGCAGTTTCGCACGAATAGAATCTCTAATATTATTACATTGTGTTTGCTTGTGCATTTATAAGATGTTTTATAAACATTTAAATGCATAAGAAGCAAACAAAGTCTAAGTCTTTGTTTTAGTAGACCAATTGTGGACGTCGTCCACTTTAAGGTAACACGGTCAGTTCTGAATAAAGAAAAACAAGAATTTCACAACCCAGATAGGCTCAAACTTCCTATCGTGAAAGGTTGCAATGTCAGTCCGATATTTCTAAGCCTTACTGAAATAAGATGACATTAGTGTGGTATAGCACTGAAAAGATCTAACAACAAGACATGTCTTCATGCTATCTACTGAAAGAGTAGGTCTTGATAAACAATTGCGCGCCTGGTGAGTCTGGTTTGATAATGTCCTCAAGAGGATCTCGAACAAGGTTTTATTATTCGGAAACTGGCCCGTTGGAATTTAATCATTCCATGAATAATAAATAACTGTTTCTTGCTAAGTTCATTCTTGAAATTAATAAGATGTTAATTAATTAAGTCCATAGCATGCATTAATTAATTAATGGACATTTATATCTTAAGCGCGAGAAATAATCATTTAAACGAGGAAGCCCGGATTACTTATAATTTCAGATTTGGATAAGCAGTGCAATATTACTTCTGTATTGGATGCTCGTAATATTTATAAGCTTGTATTAAATTGTGGGTTCAATATAATTCGTAAAAAACTAATTGGGGGAGGCCATATCCAAAATCTTCCATAGATCCTTGACTGTGCCCAATATGTAACTTATAAATAGGAGAACATCAATACTTTCAATCATAACTCCAAACTTCCAAACCTATAACAAAAGCAAACCACAATAAAGTCTTGCTTCATCAATACTTTCAATCATAACTCCAAACTTCCAAACCTATAACAAAACGCAAACTTGGTTCTATTTACTATTCAACTTGAGGCAAAGAATTCACATCAATTATCATCAAAACTAAACTTATTAACAAGATTAAAGAGCTTATGGAAGAATCTAACCTCTAATTTCAACTATTTTGAAAGTGGGTGTGAAAATTCTACTTCTAACATTGAGAAGAACTAATGAAAATTGGGACTTAGGGGTGTGAAAATTCAACTTCTGATACAAAATTGTAACACCTCTTACTTGATTTATTAAACCGAATAATTGGTGTCACATTTTGATATGCTCATAAGTTCCAAACGGGCAGGTGAAGGTGGTTTTGTCTTGATCTTCAGAGTTTACGGAGATTACGGAGATTTGGAAATACCTATCTGATGTATGAATGGCAAGGGGAAATGATCCTTCCTAGCGGCGGCATTCAGCTTGCGGTAGTCGATGCACATCCGCCATCCAGTGACCAACCGGGTGGGTACCAGCTCATTTTTGTCGTTCTTAACCACCTGGATTCTTGACTTCTTGGGGACCATGTGAACTGGGCTGACCCATTCACTATCGGGAACCGAGTAAATGATGCTCAATGATAGCAACTTCAAGATCTCCTTTAAAACCTCTTCCCGCATGTTTGGGTTCAACTTCCGTTGTGGTTCTCGGTTTGCCTTAGCTCCTTCCTCCAGCCTGATATGCTTGCAGATATCTGGACTTATCCCCATGAAACGCCCCATTCATATCTTCCGTGCACACTGAATTGTGATTTGATTGTCGTGAAGTGATCAAGTTAGTATGCCTAATCCAGCTGGTAGGCCTTCCTTTTATATGCGAGAACTTGTGAATGGATCCAGTGGCAGAATTTGACTTATCAAGTCGACTCGACGAAACCTACGCATGTGTCGCTGGGTGCACAAACAAAAACGAGGGCCTTCGAGACCTTAGCCCACAATAATATGAATTAGTAAAGGAAAGAAAGGGTCGAATCCCACAGAGGCGATGTGTTTCACATTTGTTGCGGACAAATTGGGAATGGTTGCTGCCACGCATAAAAGGTGGGTTAAGTTTATCCTACTTGACTGAGTAAACTGGGGATCTAAACTAACTAAACTGATCCATCGGCCTAACCTAACTAAGCACTTGCAAATGCTAACTGATCAACTAGTTTGAATTGAGTTTGTCTAGTGTAGATTTCATGGCTTTGATTATGCTTGTGTTGTGATGCCTACTTTCCGCCTTTACGTATGTTGGATGCTTGCAGTAGTTGTTTGCTTTCGTAGTTAGCTTAGATCTAACTCTAAATTCTCGCAATGTTCATTTCATGCTCCCGTTTCATTTTATCGTTCATGCAAGTTGGTCAGTTTACGTAGATGTAGCTGTTACTGCTTTGTGCAGTTTAGATGGAAGTTAAGTTTTATTTATCAAGCCTTCCGTCATTAATGGAGTTCTTGAATGCTGATAGGTAGTTCCTTAGAGAAGTTGTTAAACAGTCATGCTAGGTTCCAAATCTTCTTTCTGCTTTATGTCTTTGTCGTATTCTGCATGCTTGCTTTTCCAGGTTTCCATTTTAGGTCAGGTAGAATATTAACTCTATTTTACCCCTATCTATCTTGGCCGTTTTAGGTAGTTTTTATCTTGATGCATTAAGTTTACGCCAGTTGCTCTTAAAGCATTTTGTCCTCTTTCTCTGCTCCACTTATTTTTCGTACGTCAAAATCTAATCTTCATAACATAAATTGATTTTCTTTTCAAGTTTAAGATCAGTTACTTCATGACATAAATTAATTTCCTTTCCAAGTTTAGGCAAACGAAAGTTTAGGCAGACTAGACAATTGGCTCAAATAGGATAGTTTAAATCTACTTTTCCACTTAGTTTAATTAGTTTTCATGTTTACTCTGACCAACATTGTAATGCCCCACTTTTTGAACCCTAATTTTCGAACCCTAAAGTACTTATATTAATGCTATTAATATTGCGAAGTCCGTGAATTAATTGTTAGTGAATTAATTGTTGCTGGACTAGAGATTTGTGAAATAAATTACTGTGCGAATCTAAAATAATTCCTTTCCGTGAGGAATACATATATTGGACTCAATCCGCGTGTTGGATCGGATAAATTGAACAAATAATATAAAAATCCAGTCCGTAATAAATAAATTGTGGACTGTATAATTTAAAATAAGATACAAAGGACCGTGAGTAAACCAATTTAATTAATCTTCCCGATTTATTTGGTCATCAATCGGCTTTAATTAATTTTTTGATTAAAGATTCTGTAAAGATTATCCTCCTCCGTGAAAATATATTCCTCCTCTGTGATCTGCAAAAATATGCCAAATAAATTAAATCAAAAATAAGGAAGAAAAATTATTAGAATTTGAAAACTCTCCCCTCAACCCACGTAAAAGAAAAACCGTTCCCCAAATCTCTCCAACCTCTCAACCAAATCTTCTTCCTTTAAAATTTCTGCTCCTCTATAATAGTTGCTGCACCATTCGTTCCTCCCATCTCTGCAGCAAAACAAGGATTTTTCCTCAAATTCCTACTCAAGGTAATCTTGCAAACTCCATCTCTGTTACACGTTTTTGCTTTCTAAACCAACACGTCAAACTCATTGAAATTTTTGAATAGGACCGAGACAGAGATTCAAGAACCACTCTTTTCAAATTGAGGTAACTACAAAAAAAAATCTATCATCCTCTTCCTCAAGAAGAATTCACATTGACACAGAAAGCTTATATTTTTGCAGAAACCAAGAATCCAAATTCAGGGAGGAGAAACCAACAGCCTTGATCTTTTTGCATGAGCCGACCTGTTCAGTGAAGGTATAAACCTTCCCCTTTATCTCAAATCTCCAGACATCAAGCATATCACTTTGTTGTTCTATCGAAACTCAAAAGTAAAATAAACCAAAGAGCAACCTTTTAAAGAATCAAACTAAAATTCACGAAAACCAAACTAAGAACCTTACTTGCGGGGCGAATCGGGTTGGTATCGGAGGCGTCGGGTCTGTTTCGGGGTAAATCGGGGCAACGGGTGGCGGAGACTGACAGCAGCGGCGTCGCGTCTCGCGGCAGCGGCGGCGGTGGATTCCGGCGACGAGCAGCAGCGGCAGCGGTTCAGGGGAGCAGAGCGTCTGACGGCGGCAGTGACTGCGCAGCAGCAGCGGCGTCGCGATTTCTGTACAGCAGCGCTGAGCGACGGCTCTGAGCAGCGGCGACAGCAGCCTCTTCCCGACGAGTAGTAGCAGCAACGGCGTCCGGCGTCGTGAGGCGAACTGAAGAAGCCGACGGGAGATAGGAAAATTTCAGTCGGCGAAGGATAGAGAAGAGAGAAGAAGAAGAGAGAGATAGGCGTGAGGGAGAATGGGGGGAGTATACATCTTTGGGCTTTTGTTCTTTTAATAGAATTTGAGCCTCAACAATTAAAATTGAATGTTTTGGGCTCTCATTTAATTTGTTGGGGCTTCTTACTTAAATTGGAGATATAAGGTGGGGAAATAATTAAACTTGAGGCTTTTAAATAAATCTTTGGGCCGATAATTAATATTGGCGAATTATTTAATTAATTCCGGAATATTTCAACGAATGAATAACTATATCCTAAATCTGAAATAAATATAGTTCGAGGGGAAAATGCTTGCGACAATTTAATTATACACTTTTATAATTTTGGGAATTTTATTTCGATATCGGTGAGAAAAATACGAGGAGCTAACGGAGGAATTAGGGGCGTAAGCTGCCGCCGAATAATCAAAAACCGAGATAAATAACTTCGCTTAGGATGCATGCATTTTTACCTATTTATTTGAAAAGTGTGTTGATTTATGTATTATCTAAATGTTAAAGGTGAATCATCGCAAGTGAATCGTGAGACCAAAGGGAAGAGAGTACTTGAGATTTTAAGCGATCGAGGTGGGCTTCCTTTTTAAATAAGGACAAAAGTCCTAAATGTTTTATTTACGAGGATGAAAATGTGTTTATCATGCCGTGTTTTGCTTTAACGTGCCTATCTGATGTGGCTCTGGCCAATATTGTTTAAATCGAATTCGGGTCCTCGTAGGGCCGCAAACCCTACTTGGATTAGTGTACACCTATGGTAGACTGTGTGCTAGCGTAAGGGCTGGCCGGTCTAGTGGCTTGGTTTGTGGCCACATTCCAAGTCATGTATGAGCAGATATGGCTAACGTCTATGGGAAAATGACTCAGTGGCTAAACGTCTATCAGTCGATGTTTAAAAATGGAAATGATTTTGAGTGCCTCGGGCATTTCTAAAGCTAAACCCCGATGGTTACTTGTGAATGGCATGATAAATTACTGTTTATTGAAAATGTTTTCGGCATGAGCCACTGAGTATTTTTTTATCATACTCAGCCCTGCATGTGTTTTCCCTATGTGTAGGTTGAGCGGCGACGAGGATGTGGTGGTGTTGAGCAAGTGAATTTAAGATATTATTGTCGTCTTTGAACCTTGAGTGTCGTTGTGTCTTCACACATGACGTCACTCTTTCTCTTGGTCGTTTCCGCTGTGACGTTTCGTTTAATTATGTTTTATTTGGGCCGACAACTTTAATTGTTAGGATAATGGATATTTTGAATTTCTTGTTGGATAATATCAAACTCTGGGTTATTTATCGGGATATTAATTGTTGGTCCAACTTGTGTTGAACCCTAATTCTTTTCGTCTGTTTATTAAATTCTTTTAATCACGATCGCCCGTATTTATTAACCCTTAAGGGCGGTCGTGACAAACATAGTCAGTTTAGTTTCCTGCTTTTAGTAGTTAATATAACCCACAAAGTTTGCGTGGCATCAACCACCTCCGAACACATCATTACACAAACGACCACCAAATATCCCATCTATATGGGATCGACCCTTACTTTTCAACGCTAATTAAATACTCCCTCCATCCCATTACATGAGAAAAATCTATTAAAGTAAGAGAAAGATAGAGTGTTGCTTTTTGCCATAAAAGGAAATGTCTCACTGTCTAAAAAGGAATATGCCTCACTTATAATCGGACGGAGGGAGTAACATAGTGAGTTAAGATTTCTACTCCCTCCGCCCATGATTAAATGTCTCATATTTGACCGGCACGGGTTTTAAGAAATTATTTGACTTAGTTGTAATACCCCGACTTTTTCTATCTTTTTATTTATTCTTGAAAGGATGTCGTTTGTACACCGGAGAAATTTTCGGCTTTGTTATGTTTGTCGAGAGAAGAAATATCATTATGGGGCCTATAATAATTATTTTTTTCTATCCCAATTTATTTATCTCTAAGCCCAAGTCTTTTTAAAACTATTTCTTTTTGAAGCCCAATTTTAGAAAAAACCAAGTCAGTTTTTATTTCACCAATTTTGAGCCCTTCTCCACTTCCTTTTCGGTTACCACATTTGAGAAGGGAGAAAGAAATCAGTTTTCAACTAGAGGAGCAAATCTTGGCCATATCTCAACAAACATGGACGTTCAGTTTATATATATATATATATATATATATATATATATATATATATATATATATCACCATCCGCGTTCACTCTATATACATAAGCCCTAATCTATTTTACGGACACACGATAGTTCAATCAATTACAGAAAATAAAAAATCAGAGTTAGAAATTAGAGAAGGAGAGATGACAGGCGCTGTGTTTTGAGAGAGATTGGATGGAGGGAGAAGAGATGATGACGGAGGGGTCCACGGGCTCGGTGAAGGCGGATAGCAGCCGGTGAATACGGAGCCGAAGGCTGTCCGGTTCGGCAGCAGCTGCCGCGACTCACGGCGGCGCTGCGATGCGAGAGAACGGAGCTATCGGTTGTTCTTTCAAGGTATACTTCCTCCCAATTCCAATTCCTATTGTGTACTTCATACTGGAGCATACCATACATTTAGAACTCAAATATCTGCCAGAACACATCAATTAGGAATCGAACCAAATTGAAAGAAACCAACACTGAAACCAACATCAAGCGAACTCTAATAATCGAATACCCGCTGTGATTAACCGAGAATGTGAAAAAAAAACATAATTTTGGAAGAGAACTTATCTGCGGGGTTAATCGCGGTGGAAACAAGGCTGTTAAGGATGGAATCGAGGCCGCCGGAGCAGCGACGCAGCGGCTGCTGCGGCGCCGAGCGACGACAGTGGGTGCGTGGGACGAATTAGAGCCGGCAGCGTTGCACCACAGCGAATCGGGGAACCGGCGGGGTTCTGTTTTGGGATGTGTTTTGATCTTTTAGTGAGAGTGAAGACAATTTGTGGGTGTGCGCCTCTGAAATCTTCAATTTTGATTGCTGCAATTTTGAGGATTTCTTTTGGGATGGTCTTGGTTGAGATTTACAGTAGAGAGAGGGTAGCAGACGGTTTTGGGGAGAAAGGGGGCGATGAATTCGGGAATGGAAGAGTAATTGTTCCTTAATTATTTTATGCTTTCAAAATTTTAGAGTTGTTTTTGTTTTAAAGAAAAGTGGAATGGCAGTATTGTGTGTACGTGTAGTTACTTTAGGTGGGGAGTATATTTTTTTTGTTTATTTATTAATTTCTTTTTATATTATCTTACCATGGGGTAATTGATGCTATTGTTTGTTGGGTGTGAGAGACCAGAATTAATCGAAATACCTAAGCTTTTAATTGGAAAAGAAATTGAAATTTTGATCGAGAAAATAATTGGAGACATAGGATGCATGCATCTTATTTTTGGCTTGATTTGTTGTGTTGATTTATGTGTTATTTAAATGCTAAAGGTGATTCCTTGCAAGCGAGACGTGACATCAAGGGAAATGAAATAATTTCGAATTAAAAACTTGAGGTGGGCTTTCTTTTTAAATAAAGACTATGTCCTAAGTATATTTATCTTTGCGAAATATGTTTGTCATGCCATATTTTTGTGTTGCTATGGGACCTATCTGAAGTGGCTTTTGCCATGTATGGTTAATCGAATTCGGGTCTGACTAGGGAGTGAGTCCCTATTCAGGCTAGTGTACACCCCGTAGATCGTGCGCTATCTCTCTGAGTTGGCCGGTCTAGTGGCTTGGAATGTGGCCACATTCCTTGTCATGTATGTTCAGATATGGTATGGTGATGTTGATGATGTTGAGGTTGATGTTGATGATGATGTTGGTGAAATGTTTTAGTGACTCGGGCCCTTTAAAGTTAAAACCCCGATGTCACTCGTTAATGGCATGATAAATATTTTTATTGAAAATGTTTTCGGCATGAGTTCACTGAGTGCATCAAGTACTCAGCCCTGCATGTGTTTTCCCTATGTGCAGGTTGAGCGGTGACGAGCGCGGTGGGTGTTGAGCATGAAAGTGAAGAAGATAGTAAATAAAATTTTCTGAATATATTATGTCTTCATACATAATAGTATTCTACTCTCGAAATGCTTCCGCTAAATATTGTTTCTTTCGAGTTCGTGTATTGTTGAGATATTTCAATTGGAGTTGTTGATTGTTGAAATGGTACTCTGATTTGATTCTAGCTATTCCAATTTATTTCGAGCTATGGTGCTAATACGTTGTTTTCCCTTTCTTTCCCGCTTCTTTATTCCTCCCCTAGTCGCGATCAACCGTGTTTTCTATCCTTAGAAAATGCGGGCGTGACAGAGTGGTATCAGAGCAATTTTTCTTTCCGCTCTGGACCCGAGAGTCTTTTTCTATCTTAGTCTAGACTTGTTTCGCTAGACTAAAATAATAATGATAATAATAATGATGATAATGATAATTGTGTATTGAAGGCTCAACATCCCGCTTCGCCATGCTCAACCAAGAAAGAGGTAATATATATTTATGTGAAAATTTTTATGAGAAAGTTTCGGAGAAAGGACGACGAGAAAATTTTTGAGATAGAAAGAGAAGAAAATTTTTATAAGAAGGAGGAAGTAGAATCTTTCTGCGAGGGATTGATTTCGAGTTGAGAAGAGTATTTGCTGATGTTTGAGAAAAGAACGAGTTTTGATGAGGGACGATGGATTGTTTGTTTTTACATGAAAGATGAAAGTTCATGTTCAAGTATGTTTTGAGTTTTGAGTCAAAAATTGTACTTCAAAGTTGAAAGTGAGATGTTGAATTTTTTTTTTTGAGAAAAGTGTGAGTTTTGAAGAAAATGTTTGTTTTGAAGGTAGATGTGAAATGTGAAAGCGTTGTGTTTTGGGAAGCGAAATGTTGTGTATTATACTTGTTATTTGAAATACGAATGACTTTAAATGTGATATTTGTTGATCTATGAGGTGGTGAAATGTGTTGTGAACTTAGAGTGCCTAAGACTAAGCTAGATGAAACGCGCGCAAACCATAGTTGTAAGTTGACAATTTATCCATCGCTTTCCCGAGCGATGAAAACGAACGAAAAGGGAAAGTGGGGCGAAATTCCTAGATTATCAAAATACGAGACAAGGAGATCGAGAGTTGAATGTTTACCGGTGGACCATGGAACTTTTGCTATTTCTTTGGAATGGCGCGAAACGTTAGAGCAAGCTTAGTGTGTGAATCATTTTACTATTTTCTATCGTTTTTCGTGAACGATAAGGACAAAAAGAATACGAAGAAGATTTCAAGAAGATGAGGATAGAGAAGACGAAATGAAGCTTCAAACACGAAAAAGGCACGAGACAAGAAGAGTTGATGCTAAGTGATGTAGCTATGCAATGACGAGAGATCGTAATCACAATTTAAATTAGTATAGTCTATCTTGCGTGATTTCCTAAAAGTAGCAACACGATGGAGATGACCTTTATTGGAGGCAGAGAAGCACACGGATGATTAAAATGTTTTAAGAGAATGGTTGTTATAATATGCAAGAATATTATAAAGATATGGCTTTTGACTGACTACAATTATTTTGTTGTAATGACGTGATGAATATCAACTTGGTAACCACGGTTTCTTAGAACGATGTTACCATGTTCGGCCTCAGAAAGACGAGCGAACGAGTGCGACCTTCGTAGCTAGAATGAACGATTTTAAATCAACAGTACTTACTTGGATTCTAAGTTCTTTTCGATACGTATTGAATAACCGTGAGCCCTTGTTTATTTAAACACCTTGGTTGACTCATGCTTTGCAAGTAGTGCCCATTATTTTTTTTCCTATATCGAGTCATGACTCACTTTCAGTTCTTGAAAATTGGTGTTTGCCTTTGTAACATTGGACATCTTGATTAGTAGTCTTCTTTGATTCATCTTTTGTAAGGACAATATTTTGACCTTATGAGCTTCCGTCATTGAACTTTATTCCTAAAGTTGTTTGCAATTATGACCTTCAGTATGATCACATCTCCCATACATGTTTGTTCAAAGGATGAAATATTCCTCTTGGAACTTTTGTACACCTTTTTATTTCGTAACTATGCAAGTGGCAAGTTCTTTCTTACAGAAGTGAAATTCTTTTTATCTCAGTTTCACTACATATATTGTTCATGCAATGATTTTTCTTTCTTGTAACACCAAGTTAAGGCTATCGTATTCTTTTTTTTTTCCTTAACGTGTTTGATCTAGCCGATTTTCCTAAAAAAATTCACTCCACGTCGGTTGCAAACCTGTGAATCCATTTATGTGATTTCATTATTCAATAGCATGATGTCGTCGAACCATGATTAGTGCTACTTCATGACATTTGTCTATGCTTCTAAACTCTCCCACGATTGATCATCTCATGTCATGACATGTTTGAGCCATCATTCATTGATGCCGAAATTTTGCAAATTTTATTTGACAATTGAAATATCTTATTTGGCAGCCTACTATGGAATTTGAGACTTAATTCAGTTTCATCCTGTTTTCATGACCTATCTCATATTCTTTCGAGCTCTCATCAGAAGTAAATTCCCAAGCTCTATGGATTTTATTTGATATCGTTTAAGCCATTTAATCTCAGAATGAGTGTGTTAAGTTCAATGGGTTTAGTCCTTGCTTTGTTTACAAACCAATTTTTTGCAAGTTGGTTATGAGATCTAAAAGAGTCGAGCTAGAAATGTTGTTCTCTTGATTAATTCTGCAGCCTTTTTGATTAAGACACTTTCAACAGTGTTGCTACCATTTTTGAAATCAGTTCATATCCAAGTAAGACTGCTTGATCAATTTTCGAGTTCTTGATACTAAACTTGGAGGAAAGGGTGAGGTTGAGCTTTTCGAATGCACACGGGGAATAAGTTTCTATAATCAGACATGCGTAAAAGTGATACACCAACTAGAGGCATCGATATAACCAAGAACACGAGGTGTTAAATTTTCAGCCTTTACGTACCGCTTATAGCGAGCTGCTAAGGGATCGAACATTATGCTACACATCTAGATATTAGATCTTAAGAAACAAAATGTGGTGAAAATGCTTTTACGACCAATAACCTTTTAGTGCTATACGGAATATCTATATAAGCGCTTGATTGATACGAGATTAACGAAAGAGAGACAGAGTATTTACGAACAGTGGTATACAATAACATTATAGAGAAAATTTTGATAACTACCGTAAGAGAAAGGAAATGGAGCCCTACGATCGAGAGCAATATAGCATGTACTCATATTTTGAAGTATGAAAAAAAAAGTTGAGGCTATCATACATTGGATTGTGCAAGAGCTGAGAAACAAATTCGCTGAAACCGTGAAAGTGATGTATGTGGAAACATCGTGAATACTTGGAAGTCGTTTGAGAATTTGATGACAAAAGGAATTTAAGGGATGATACTATTTCAGCTATAGTTATTAATTTTTAAGCGATACGAGGAAGCTGCTTGCAAATTGGATTACAAGTTAATGGAGAAATTTTTTATTCGAAGGATGTAAGCAAATTTCGGGACGAAATTTTTGTTAAGATGGGTAGATTGTAATACCCCGACTTTTTCTATCTTTTTATTTATTCTTGAAAGGATGTCGTTTGTACACCGGAGAAATTTTCGGCTTTATTATGTTTGTCGAGAGAAGAAATATCATTATGGGGCCTATAATAATTATTTTTTTCTATCCCAATTTATTTATCTCTAAGCCCAAGTCTTTTTAAAACTATTTCTTTTTGAAGCCCAATTTTAGAAAAAACCAAGTCAGTTTTTATTTCACCAATTTTGAGCCCTTCTCCACTTCCTTTTCGGTTACCACATTTGAGAAGGGAGAAAGAAATCAGTTTTCAACTAGAGGAGCAAATCTCGGCCATATCTCAACAAACATGGACGTTCAGTTTATATATATATATATATATATATATATATATATATCACCATCCGCGTTCACTCAATATACATAAGCCCTAATCTATTTTACGGACACACGATAGTTCAATCAATTACAGAAAATAAAAATCAGAGTTAGAAATTAGAGAAGGAGAGATGACAGGCGCTGTGTTTTGAGAGAGATTGGATGGAGGGAGAAGAGATGATGACGGAGGGGTCCACGGGCTCGGTGAAGGCGGATAGCAGCCGGTGAATACGGAGCCGAAGGCTGTCCGGTTCGGCAGCAGCTGCCGCGACTCACGGCGGCGCTGCGATGCGAGAGAACGGAGCTATCGGTTGTTCTTTCAAGGTATACTTCCTCCCAATTCCAATTCCTATTGTGTACTTCATACTGGAGCATACCATACATTTAGAACTCAAATATCTGCCAGAACACATCAATTAGGAATCGAACCAAATTGAAAGAAACCAACACTGAAACCAACATCAAGCGAACTCTAATAATCGAATACCCGCTGTGATTAACCGAGAATGTGAAAAAAAAACATAATTTTGGAAGAGAACTTATCTGCGGGGTTAATCGCGGTGGAAACAAGGCTGTTAAGGATGGAATCGAGGCCGCCGGAGCAGCGACGCAGCGGCTGCTGCGGCGCCGAGCGACGACAGTGGGTGCGTGGGACGAATTAGAGCCGGCAGCGTTGCACCACAGCGAATCGGGGAACCGGCGGGGTTCTGTTTTGGGATGTGTTTTGATCTTTTAGTGAGAGTGAAGACAATTTGTGGGTGTGCGCCTCTGAAATCTTCAATTTTGATTGCTGCAATTTTGAGGATTTCTTTTGGGATGGTCTTGGTTGAGATTTACAGTAGAGAGAGGGTAGCAGACGGTTTTGGGGAGAAAGGGGGCGATGAATTCGGGAATGGAAGAGTAATTGTTCCTTAATTATTTTATGCTTTCAAAATTTTAGAGTTGTTTTTGTTTTAAAGAAAAGTGGAATGGCAGTATTGTGTGTACGTGTAGTTACTTTAGGTGGGGAGTATATTTTTTTTGTTTATTTATTAATTTCTTTTTATATTATCTTACCATGGGGTAATTGATGCTACTGTTTGTTGGGTGTGAGAGACCAGAATTAATCGAAATACCTAAGCTTTTAATTGGAAAAGAAATTGAAATTTTGATCGAGAAAATAATTGGAGACATAGGATGCATGCATCTTATTTTTGGCTTGATTTGTTGTGTTGATTTATGTGTTATTTAAATGCTAAAGGTGATTCCTTGCAAGCGAGACGTGACATCAAGGGAAATGAAATAATTTCGAATTAAAAACTTGAGGTGGGCTTTCTTTTTAAATAAAGACTATGTCCTAAGTATATTTATCTTTGCGAAATATGTTTGTCATGCCATATTTTTGTGTTGCTATGGGACCTATCTGAAGTGGCTTTTGCCATGTATGGTTAATCGAATTCGGGTCTGACTAGGGAGTGAGTCCCTATTCAGGCTAGTGTACACCCCGTAGATCGTGCGCTATCTCTCTGAGTTGGCCGGTCTAGTGGCTTGGAATGTGGCCACATTCCTTGTCATGTATGTTCAGATATGGTATGGTGATGTTGATGATGTTGAGGTTGATGTTGATGATGATGTTGGTGAAATGTTTTAGTGACTCGGGCCCTTTAAAGTTAAAACCCCGATGTCACTCGTTAATGGCATGATAAATATTTTTATTGAAAATGTTTTCGGCATGAGTTCACTGAGTGCATCAAGTACTCAGCCCTGCATGTGTTTTCCCTATGTGCAGGTTGAGCGGTGACGAGCGCGGTGGGTGTTGAGCATGAAAGTGAAGAAGATAGTAAATAAAATTTTCTGAATATATTATGTCTTCATACATAATAGTATTCTACTCTCGAAATGCTTCCGCTAAATATTGTTTCTTTCGAGTTCGTGTATTGTTGAGATATTTCAATTGGAGTTGTTGATTGTTGAAATGGTACTCTGATTTGATTCTAGCTATTCCAATTTATTTCGAGCTATGGTGCTAATACGTTGTTTTCCCTTTCTTTCCAGCTTCTTTATTCCTCCCCTAGTCGCGATCAACCGTGTTTTCTATCCTTAGAAAATGCGGGCGTGACAGAGTGGTATCAGAGCAATTTTTCTTTCCGCTCTGGACCCGAGAGTCTTTTTCTATCTTAGTCTAGACTTGTTTCGCTAGACTAAAATAATAATGATAATAATAATGATGATAATGATAATTGTGTATTGAAGGCTCAACATCCCGCTTCGCCATGCTCAACCAAGAAAGAGGTAATATATATTTATGTGAAAATTTTTATGAGAAAGTTTCGGAGAAAGGACGACGAGAAAATTTTTGAGATAGAAAGAGAAGAAAATTTTTATAAGAAGGAGGAAGTAGAATCTTTCTGCGAGGGATTGATTTCGAGTTGAGAAGAGTATTTGCTGATGTTTGAGAAAAGAACGAGTTTTGATGAGGGACGATGGATTGTTTGTTTTTACATGAAAGATGAAAGTTCATGTTCAAGTATGTTTTGAGTTTTGAGTCAAAAATTGTACTTCAAAGTTGAAAGTGAGATGTTGAATTTTTTTTTTTGAGAAAAGTGTGAGTTTTGAAGAAAATGTTTGTTTTGAAGGTAGATGTGAAATGTGAAAGCGTTGTGTTTTGGGAAGCGAAATGTTGTGTATTATACTTGTTATTTGAAATACGAATGACTTTAAATGTGATATTTGTTGATCTATGAGGTGGTGAAATGTGTTGTGAACTTAGAGTGCCTAAGACTAAGCTAGATGAAACGCGCGCAAACCATAGTTGTAAGTTGACAATTTATCCATCGCTTTCCCGAGCGATGAAAACGAACGAGAAAGGGAAAGTGGGGCGAAATTCCTGGATTATCAAAATACGAGACAAGGAGATCGAGAGTTGAATGTTTACCGGTGGACCATGGAACTTTTGCTATTTCTTTGGAATGGCGCGAAACGTTAGAGCAAGCTTAGTGTGTGAATCATTTTACTATTTTCTATCGTTTTTCGTGAACGATAAGGACAAAAAGAATACGAAGAAGATTTCAAGAAGATGAGGATAGAGAAGACGAAATGAAGCTTCAAACACGAAAAAGGCACGAGACAAGAAGAGTTGATGCTAAGTGATGTAGCTATGCAATGACGAGAGATCGTAATCACAATTTAAATTAGTATAGTCTATCTTGCGTGATTTCCTAAAAGTAGCAACACGATGGAGATGACCTTTATTGGAGGCAGAGAAGCACACGGATGATTAAAATGTTTTAAGAGAATGGTTGTTATAATATGCAAGAATATTATGAAGATATGGCTTTTGACTGACTACAATTATTTTGTTGTAATGACGTGATGAATATCAACTTGGTAACCACGGTTTCTTAGAACGATGTTACCATGTTCGGCCTCAGAAAGACGAGCGAACGAGTGCGACCTTCGTAGCTAGAATGAACGATTTTAAATCAACAGTACTTACTTGGATTCTAAGTTCTTTTCGATACGTATTGAATAACCGTGAGCCCTTGTTTATTTAAACACCTTGGTTGACTCATGCTTTGCAAGTAGTGCCCATTATTTTTTTTCCTATATCGAGTCATGACTCACTTTCAGTTCTTGAAAATTGGTGTTTGCCTTTGTAACATTGGACATCTTGATTAGTAGTCTTCTTTGATTCATCTTTTGTAAGGACAATATTTTGACCTTATGAGCTTCCGTCATTGAACTTTATTCCTAAAGTTGTTTGCAATTATGACCTTCAGTATGATCACATCTCCCATACATGTTTGTTCAAAGGATGAAATATTTCTCTTGGAACTTTTGTACACCTTTTTATTTCGTAACTATGCAAGTGGCAAGTTCTTTCTTACAGAAGTGAAATTCTTTTTATCTCAGTTTCACTACATATATTGTTCATGCAATGATTTTTCTTTCTTGTAACACCAAGTTAAGGCTATCGTATTCTTTTTTTTTTCCTTAACGTGTTTGATCTAGCCGATTTTCCTAAAAAAAATTCACTCCACGTCGGTTGCAAACCTGTGAATCCATTTATGTGATTTCATTATTCAATAGCATGATGTCGTCGAACCATGATTAGTGCTACTTCATGACATTTGTCTATGCTTCTAAACTCTCCCACGATTGATCATCTCATGTCATGACATGTTTGAGCCATCATTCATTGATGCCGAAATTTTGCAAATTTTATTTGACAATTGAAATATCTTATTTGGCAGCCTACTATGGAATTTGAGACTTAATTCAGTTTCATCCTGTTTTCATGACCTATCTCATATTCTTTCGAGCTCTCTTCAGAAGTAAATTCCCAAGCTCTATGGATTTTATTTGATATCGTTTAAGCCATTTAATCTCAGAATGAGTGTGTTAAGTTCAATGGGTTTAGTCCTTGCTTTGTTTACAAACCAATTTTTTGCAAGTTGGTTATGAGATCTAAAAGAGTCGAGCTAGAAATGTTGTTCTCTTGATTAATTCTGCAGCCTTTTTGATTAAGACACTTTCAACAGTGTTGCTACCATTTTTGAAATCAGTTCATATCCAAGTAAGACTGCTTGATCAATTTTCGAGTTCTTGATACTAAACTTGGAGGAAAGGGTGAGGTTGAGCTTTTCGAATGCACACGGGGAATAAGTTTCTATAATCAGACATGCGTAAAAGTGATACACCAACTAGAGGCATCGATATAACCAAGAACACGAGGTGTTAAATTTTCAGCCTTTACGTACCGCTTATAGCGAGCTGCTAAGGGATCGAACATTATGCTACACATCTAGATATTAGATCTTAAGAAACAAAATGTGGTGAAAATGCTTTTACGACCAATAACCTTTTAGTGCTATACGGAATATCTATATAAGCGCTTGATTGATACGAGATTAACGAAAGAGAGACAGAGTATTTACGAACAGTGGTATACAATAACATTATAGAGAAAATTTTGATAACTACCGTAAGAGAAAGGAAATGGAGCCCTACGATCGAGAGCAATATAGCATGTACTCATATTTTGAAGTATGAAAAAAAAAAGTTGAGGCTATCATACATTGGATTGTGCAAGAGCTGAGAAACAAATTCGCTGAAACCGTGAAAGTGATGTATGTGGAAACATCGTGAATACTTGGAAGTCGTTTGAGAATTTGATGACAAAAGGAATTTAAGGGATGATACTATTTCAGCTATAGTTATTAATTTTTAAGCGATACGAGGAAGCTGCTTGCAAATTGGATTACAAGTTAATGGAGAAATTTTTTATTCGAAGGATGTAAGCAAATTTCGGGACGAAATTTTTGTTAAGATGGGTAGATTGTAATACCCCGACTTTTTCTATCTTTTTATTTATTCTTGAAAGGATGTCGTTTGTACACCGGAGAAATTTTCGGCTTTGTTATGTTTGTCGAGAGAAGAAATATCATTATGGGGCCTATAATAATTATTTTTTTCTATCCCAATTTATTTATCTCTAAGCCCAAGTCTTTTTAAAACTATTTCTTTTTGAAGCCCAATTTTAGGAAAAACCAAGTCAGTTTTTATTTCACCAATTTTGAGCCCTTCTCCACTTCCTTTTCGGTTACCACATTTGAGAAGGGAGAAAGAAATCAGTTTTCAACTAGAGGAGCAAATCTCGGCCATATCTCAACAAACATGGACGTTCAGTTTATATATATATATATATATATATATATATATATATATATATATATATATATATATATATATATCACCATCCGCGTTCACTCTATATACATAAGCCCTAATCTATTTTACGGACACACGATAGTTCAATCAATTACAGAAAATAAAAATCAGAGTTAGAAATTAGAGAAGGAGAGATGACAGGCGCTGTGTTTTGAGAGAGATTGGATGGAGGGAGAAGAGATGATGACGGAGGGGTCCACGGGCTCGGTGAAGGCGGATAGCAGCCGGTGAATACGGAGCCGAAGGCTGTCCGGTTCGGCAGCAGCTGCCGCGACTCACGGCGGCGCTGCGATGCGAGAGAACGGAGCTATCGGTTGTTCTTTCAAGGTATACTTCCTCCCAATTCCAATTCCTATTGTGTACTTCATACTGGAGCATACCATACATTTAGAACTCAAATATCTGCCAGAACACATCAATTAGGAATCGAACCAAATTGAAAGAAACCAACACTGAAACCAACATCAAGCGAACTCTAATAATCGAATACCCGCTGTGATTAACCGAGAATGTGAAAAAAAAACATAATTTTGGAAGAGAACTTATCTGCGGGGTTAATCGCGGTGGAAACAAGGCTGTTAAGGATGGAATCGAGGCCGCCGGAGCAGCGACGCAGCGGCTGCTGCGGCGCCGAGCGACGACAGTGGGTGCGTGGGACGAATTAGAGCCGGCAGCGTTGCACCACAGCGAATCGGGGAACCGGCGGGGTTCTGTTTTGGGATGTGTTTTGATCTTTTAGTGAGAGTGAAGACAATTTGTGGGTGTGCGCCTCTGAAATCTTCAATTTTGATTGCTGCAATTTTGAGGATTTCTTTTGGGATGGTCTTGGTTGAGATTTACAGTAGAGAGAGGGTAGCAGATGGTTTTGGGGAGAAAGGGGGCGATGAATTCGGGAATGGAAGAGTAATTGTTCCTTAATTATTTTATGCTTTCAAAATTTTAGAGTTGTTTTTGTTTTAAAGAAAAGTGGAATGGCAGTATTGTGTGTACGTGTAGTTACTTTAGGTGGGGAGTATATTTTTTTTGTTTATTTAATAATTTCTTTTTATATTATCTTACCATGGGGTAATTGATGCTATTGTTTGTTGGGTGTGAGAGACCAGAATTAATCGAAATACCTAAGCTTTTAATTGGAAAAGAAATTGAAATTTTGATCGAGAAAATAATTGGAGACATAGGATGCATGCATCTTATTTTTGGCTTGATTTGTTGTGTTGATTTATGTGTTATTTAAATGCTAAAGGTGATTCCTTGCAAGCGAGACGTGACATCAAGGGAAATGAAATAATTTCGAATTAAAAACTTGAGGTGGGCTTTCTTTTTAAATAAAGACTATGTCCTAAGTATATTTATCTTTGCGAAATATGTTTGTCATGCCATATTTTTGTGTTGCTATGGGACCTATCTGAAGTGGCTTTTGCCATGTATGGTTAATCGAATTCGGGTCTGACTAGGGAGTGAGTCCCTATTCAGGCTAGTGTACACCCCGTAGATCGTGCGCTATCTCTCTGAGTTGGCCGGTCTAGTGGCTTGGAATGTGGCCACATTCCTTGTCATGTATGTTCAGATATGGTATGGTGATGTTGATGATGTTGAGGTTGATGTTGATGATGATGTTGGTGAAATGTTTTAGTGACTCGGGCCCTTTAAAGTTAAAACCCCGATGTCACTCGTTAATGGCATGATAAATATTTTTATTGAAAATGTTTTCGGCATGAGTTCACTGAGTGCATCAAGTACTCAGCCCTGCATGTGTTTTCCCTATGTGCAGGTTGAGCGGTGACGAGCGCGGTGGGTGTTGAGCATGAAAGTGAAGAAGATAGTAAATAAAATTTTCTGAATATATTATGTCTTCATACATAATAGTATTCTACTCTCGAAATGCTTCCGCTAAATATTGTTTCTTTCGAGTTCGTGTATTGTTGAGATATTTCAATTGGAGTTGTTGATTGTTGAAATGGTACTCTGATTTGATTCTAGCTATTCCAATTTATTTCGAGCTATGGTGCTAATACGTTGTTTTCCCTTTCTTTCCCGCTTCTTTATTCCTCCCCTAGTCGCGATCAACCGTGTTTTCTATCCTTAGAAAATGCGGGCGTGACATTAGTGTAGTAAAGTGAGTTGAAAAGTTAGTGGAATGCAGGCCTACTTTTATATAATGATTTTATAATAAAATGTAAGTTGAATGAGTTAGTGGAATGTATAGTCCATTTAACAAATATAGTAAAGTGAAATGAGACATTTATTCCCGGACGGACGAAAAAGGAAAAATGAGATATTTATTGGCGGACGGAGGGAGTATAAGTTTTCTTTGACTCTGCAAAAGAGGTCCAAGTTGGTACCAACGATATAACTACATGCGCTTAATTAATTGCAAACACTGACCTTGTCTCTTCTTGCACATATTGGGTTAAGATTTCTATAAGTTGGGATCTGCATGCGCTTAATTGCATACATTGACCTTGTCTCTTATTGCACAACAAATGGCGTTATTGTCGAGGATGGATGGCGTGTGTGATTTTGTTAAAGATGTTTTTGTGTAAATATTGTTTTTTATTTTCTCTTTTATTTGTTGGGCCATTAGTCCTAACCTTTAGGATTGTTGCACCACAAACCTCCTCTGACAAAAAAAATCCTTAGAGGACCATAGCGTTTTATATATTCACGAATGAGATTTTTTCAGACTAAAACACTCTGAGGCCCCATAAAGGCATTTTTGTCACTCCATTATATTACTGACATATGATTTCGATCACATTTCCGTCAGCAACTTTTTATATGATTTCCTAATAAATTCTTCTACTTCATACGGGGTTAAAGTTTTATCATTATTTACACTTTCTTTTATAATACAAAATTTATTGTTATCTACATTAATTAATATGAAAATATGAAATAGAGACCCTTTCTATTTTCCATAAATTTTCTTAGTTTTTTACCTTGATTTAAGAATCAATTTTATTTATTATCAAAATCTCCTAATTTTGCAAGTATTATTTTGTAAATTTAGATTCTCTATATTCTAATTACTATTCCCCAAGGACCTAATAGGTAATATGAAGGACCTAATAGCTAATATGAAATGCTTAAAAGTTTGCAGTATTATTTTCCCTAATATGAAGGACCCAATTTTTTTAATCTCCGTATCCAAAAGTTTTGTATGAACTTAGTTAGGACAAAAAGATAGTTAGGACAGAAAGAGTATCATTCAATTAGATGTGAAATACTTCACTCCATCCCATAAAAATATCTTACTTTGCTTTTTAGTTTATCGCATTGAAGATGTCACACTTATTTTTCGAAAAAAATTCCCTCACATTAATACATATATTATATTATTTTGTGGACGGTGAGAGTAGTTTTTACACAATATAAACACCGCACTATATACACATTATACAAAAAATTCACACTACACAAACTAAACACACTATAACACATTGCACATATTAAACACAAAAAAAAACAAATATAGATAAAATACACACCATGGCCACAACATGCTCACATTACACATACTACACACAATACACAAACCTACACACATGCACAAATTACACACAAATACACAAAGAACACACAATGCAGATGCGCATATACACAAAATACATAAAATGCACACAATTATACACAAACTACACACGTTATATATAATACACGCACTTTACACAAAATATATACAATGCACAAAATACACACTTTACACACTCAGACACAAAATATATACTGCACGCATACATAAAGAACACACACTACATACAATACAAAAAAATACATACACTACGTTACACACACTCAATACACAAAAGAAACAAGTAATACACAAACCACAAAATGTTGCACACACATTGCTATACAAAAAATGTACATTGTACGCATACTTCAGACAAAAAACAACCAAGTATATATATATACACATAATACAAAAATCACATAATCTACATACACTACCACATTCACTGCACACACAACACACATACTACATAAAATGCACAGTATACTCAAAATACATGCATTGCAAAAATGCACAAACACACACTTCACATAAACATACATTATACTCAAAATACAAACATTGCGTTACACATACACAATATGCATAGTACACAAAATATCTACGCTCTATACACAATATAAACACCGCGCTATACACACACTATATACATACTAAACACATTATACCCAGAATCACACTATATACATACTAAACACATTATACCCAGAATCACACACTATAAAAAAATACACATTTAGCTGACTACACATACACAATACACACAATACACACAGTATATCAAATATCTACTCAAAACACAATAAAAACACCGCACTATACACACGCTACACACATACTAAACACATTACTTGCAAAATCACACACTACAAAAAAAATACACACATTGCACACATTTTTCCTATTCTAAACATAAAAAATCAGAAAATATAATATACACTACTGCACAATATACAGTCATTTCACATACTACACAAACTACACAATATATACACACACAAGGAAGACACAATGCATATGCGTATACACAAAATACAAGCACAACAAACACCACACACAATATAAACACACTCCGTACAGACTGTAAACACATTACACCAAAAATACACATAACTATGCACAAAATACACATGCTATACATAATACATACACTTTACACAAAAAATACATAAAATGCACAAAATACACAATACACTCTCATACACAAAATATACACTGGGCACACATACACCAAGAATACACACTACATACTATACTTATGATGCACACAATACACAAAAAAATGCATAAACTGCGCTACACACTCAATACACAGAATACACACAAATAATACATAAGCCACAAATGTTGCACACACATTTTACACTGTACACACAAAAAATAACCAAATAGTATACATATAGGTATAATACAAACACTCACATGATATACAGAAACATCACACACACTTCACATATTACAAACAATGCCCAGTATATTTAGAATACAAACATTGTGTTAAACATATTATACAAAAAATACACACTCCACACATTGTATATACACTCCACGAATTACATACTTTACATTGCACAGTCACTTTAAAAATAAAATACACATTGTACACACATAACATGCTACATAACTAACACGCTACACACATAACACGCATTGACATTATACACTACAAACTTCACAAGCTGCACACACTATAAAAACATACATACTACCAAAAAAAATATATAAACAAAATACACAAATGTAGGAACAATACATACAAACACAAACTACATACATTACACAAGCACTATACACAAAATGCACACGAGCACACATATACAAAAAAATTCCATACACTGCGCTACACACACTCAATACGCAAAATAAACACACATACACAGTGCTATACAAAAAATACACACTATACATACTACACATAAATTACAACCACGTATAAACACAAACATAATACAAACACTTAACACATTATACATACATACATTGCACACAGTACACATAATACATATAATCCTCAAAAAATACATACACACACTAAATACGCAAAATAAACACACATGCACAAACCATAAATATTACACACACATTGCTATGCAAAAATTACACACTATACACACTACACATAAATTACAACCAACTATACACAGAAATATAATACAAACACTTGACACAGTATACTGCACACAGTACACATAATACATACAATACACAAAAAATACAACAAACTGCTGCTAAATACACTATACACACACTGCACACTATATATAAATACTCCACCCATAACACACTTTACATTACACACACACACACACTCACTTTAAACACAAAATACACTCAATACACATAATATAAACCATACACAAAACATACACACACCACGCTATTGCACACATTATTATAATACACACAAAACATATACACACCACGCTGTTGCACACATTATTATAATACACACAAAACATAATACACTAAGAACTTCACAAGAAAATAGAGTATATACACAAAACACATACACACGTATGGTAAATTAATACATACACTACATACTGCAAACAATATACTAACACATACACTATAAGAAAAAAATACATTCACGTAAAGGAAATACACACATGTAAGGAAATTACACACTATTACACATTACACAATAAACACAATGCGCACATACTACACACATTACACTAAACACTATAAACAAAATACACAGTCACATACACATATACACAAAATACATGCACTACAAAAGCACAACATACACTTCATATATATATACACACTACACTCAAAATACAAACATTGCGCTATACATACACCATATGCGTACACAAAATATCTACACTCTATACACTATAAACACCGCGCCATACACAAAATACATGCAATACAAACTCACACTTCACACAATACACACTTTATGCACCACAAACAAAAAACACACAACACATTGCGCGCGCGCGCACACACACAAAATACTTACACTACAAACACACATATATATACCTTGCACGCAAAATCACAAAATACACACAGTTCACCCACTAAACACTAAACACACATAATGCGCACCTACACTACACTACTACACTACACTCACACGATACATAAAATACACGGTGCACATAGTACACACAAACACGTACACCCCCAAAATGAATCTAAACATTTCCCTTTATGTGATGGACAATAAAATGTGAGGCGAGATAGAACACTCCTTTGTCTGCAGAGGAAATTAGTTGGTGGGGGTTAGCTATTTATTTTCTCATCTTGTCTCCTAAAAAGTTGGCTCCTCCATAACTCCTACAAAACAAACACAAAAACAAAACAAAATAAACTATATAAATCAGCCGATGAATAAAAATAAAACCATGAAGTACAACATAAGTAAACAAATACTTAAAAGTGTATATTCAGAAGTACCAACTTAAATACAAACTAATATGTGGGGTAGCAAGTTATCGATGTTCACCACACAAAAAATATCAAGACACCAGAGAAAATATAAGAAATGTACTTGGTCTTGTTCAACGGCACAAATTCATTTTCAATATTATTAATATCATAACGAGTTAGGTGTTTTAAATTAATCTTAGTTCTCCAACCCTTGAGAGAAGCTAAGTATACACTTATAACCAATAAAAAAGTGTTTCTGGTGTCAATCAATAAAGAAAAAACCATGCAAACACACACAAATATGATAAATTACAACCACAAAAAAGAAGAATGCACGCAAACACCCATACCTCAAAACTATTCTAAACATTACCCTCAATGTGAAGGACAAGAATGCACGCAAACACCCATACCTACAAAAGTGTGTGCTCAAAGTGTACTAGCATAAAAATCCTCACTGTTGAAAGGGGACATCTCAAGAACTTGATCAACAAGTAGAGCTCACAACACGGGGCCGAGTTCTGCTTGCTACGCAGCCTTACACTCAACATGGAATGAACGGTAACATAAATTAGATGACCAGTACAAGCAAACTCAAGTTTGCAATCCAAAGCAAATATGGTCCCTGGATAGATAATCTAAATGTCGTAGACAAACACGAATGCGGG
Organism: Salvia splendens; assembly: GCF_004379255.2. Classification (NCBI taxonomy): domain Eukaryota; kingdom Viridiplantae; phylum Streptophyta; class Magnoliopsida; order Lamiales; family Lamiaceae; genus Salvia; species Salvia splendens. Next base: position 12,445,505 of record NC_056053.1, on the reverse strand, counting down.
GAATAATATTTAAAATTTTGAGTGTATCACAACATTTCCAGAGCGGTTATCAATCGAGGAAGATGTGTATCGGTGGATGGATTCCATTCATAAGTGTCAACTCCGTTTGTGATTCCAGCAAAGCCATATGGTATTTCTAATTAAAACCAATTAGTTTGGTTGATGCTAACAAGTCTTTATTCTCCTCTCTTGTTTTACTTTAATAGTTATTAAGGAAATCAAGACATATTGATGGAAAGGAGATTATCACTAGCCACCAGCTGAAATGACTACTCTAGAAGATCACTTGCAATTGCCCAACCCTTAAGTGATTTTCCGAGTTGGCTAAATATTTAACCACATAAAGGTTCCTTAATGTGATGTAAAAGCATTTTCAATCAGCATGCAAGGTATATAAAGTAGTGTTCTGACAATTCACAAGATCATTAACATTTATAAGACGAGAAAGTAATAAAGCAAAGGCTATTTATACCTACAAGTTACATTAGCATAACTTCCTGTCAACCTTGCTACTACAAATGTGTTGCATTTCGTATAAGTTTCTCATCAGGCTCCGTGGTATAGACCTGCCATTTAAAAACACATAACTTCTTTAGCATTCGCAATGTTATATACACTATGGAAAAAAGGGTCCTTCAGAATGCACACATCAGAGATTGAGTAATCAAATTATTTACAACCACATAATCAAGCATGCACACAAACACCCTCACCCCAAATCTTAATCTTAACATTGCCCTTTATGTGAAGGAAAAAATATGTGAGGGGAAACAAAATACTCCTTAACTCCTACAAAACAAACAGAAACAAACAAATTCAATAATATAAATCAGGTGGTGAATAAAAATAAAGAAATGAAGCACAATATGTATCATATATTTAAATTGCATATTCAAAAGTATCAACTTAAATACAACCTAATATGTTGGACAGCAAATTCTAGATTAAGAATCCGACTGAATTTGTAACCTGTTTGGCAGCTGCTATTCGGACTTGTGCTTCATAATCTAAAGCAGGCACACAAACGAGATTGTATCATCAAAATAACTCATTCTAATATGGGGCATAGCACCAATTCAAGTCCTAACAAGGCCAGATGAGTAAATGCTAGCACTCATTTGGTCAGAAGTAGAGATGCAAATTGCCTGGATAATCCAGCTCCTGATGAAGCCGAGGGGCGAACTGGAAATGCATTTGAGCTCTGGGTGGATCGATTCTGCTGTGAAAAAAGAGTAATATGCGGCAAAGAAAATGACAAAATGAAATGAGATACCAATAAAGATCACAAAGACGAACTAGATAATATATATTAGAATTTGTCAAAGAATCACCTCATAAACTCGTTGTTGTGAATGTGACATGTGCCCTAGCTTAGGATAAAGGGCTTCCGTTTGACCTCGAGCATAAAGGCTAGCATTAAAAAAAAGTGGCACAACACTGTCTCTATGCTTTCTTCTAATAGAAAGTAATCGATCTATTTCCACATAAATGGTTTGGACTGCATGTAAACAAGGTTAAAATGCAATAAGGACAAAATACAAACAATGTTAATTCCAAACCCATCCACAATGAACTAAAGTAACACAAGACTTTACCAAAATTTTATCAGCTATTTGCAGGTATTATTGCTTTAATAAGTAAATCTCATTCAACAGAGAAAACATCAATAGACTTCACGTTAACCACATGGAAAATATAAAGAGACCATTGAAAAAATTTAAGAAATGCACTTGGTTCACTTGGTCTTGTTCAGCAGCAGCACAAATTCATTTTCACATATTATTAAAATATTAATAGGTATTTTACATTAGGGAATCTTAGTTCTCAAGAAGTTAGTGAGTGACAACAACGTTCTGCAGGCCAACCCTTGATAGAAACTAGGTCTATACTAATAACCCATAATAAAAGTGTCAGGTGATAAATATAATCAATGGAGTGAAAACCTTGCATGCACCTACAAATAGGATAAATTACAAGCACAAAAAGAAGATTGCACGCAAACACCAACACCTCAAAACGATTCTAAACATTACTCTCAATGTGAAGGACAAGAAAATGTAAAGGGAGATAGAATACTCACTTGTTTGAGTAGAAAGCAAGTAAGGGATGGCGCCAGGATCACTCCCCTATAACGGAAGCGAGAACCTGGACAACTCCTGGGTTAGTCCCTAAAAATGGGTGTGCTCAAAGTTTACTAGCAGAAAAATCCTACGTTTAGTGCTTACAGCTATTACAACTCATTGTTGAAGAATAGGGGACATCTCTGGAACATGATCAATACTGAAATACCTCTCTCAACAAAGGACCGAGTTCTACTTGCAGCGCAGCCTTGCACTCAACCTGCAAAGAATAGCAGCAGAATTTAGATGAGCAGTACGAGCAAACTCAAGTTTGCAATCAAAAGCAAATTTGGTCCCTGGATAGCTGATCTAACTGTCATAGACAAATAAAAATGATGGAATAATATTTAAAATTTGTAGTGTATCACAACATTTCCAGAGCGGCTATCAATCGAGGAAGATGTGTATCAGTGGATGGATTCCATTCATCGGTGTCATCGTCACCTGTGATTCCTGCAAGCCGTATAGTATTTCTAATTAAAACCAATTAGTTTGGTTGATGTTAACAAGTCTTTTATTCGCATCTCTTTTATTTTAACATAATTATGGAAATAAAGACACATTGTATGAAAGGAGATTACCATTAGTCACCAGCTAAAACGACTGCTCTAGAAGATCATTTGCTATGGCCAAGCCCTGAAGTGACCTTCTGAGTTTGCTAGATACCGAACCACGTAAAGGTTCCTAAATGTGATGTACATGCCTTTTCATTCAGCACACAAGGTATATAAAGTGGTGTTTAGACAATTCACAAGATAATTAACATTTATTAGACAAGAGAGTAATAAAGCAAAGGTTATCTATACCTAACAAGTTACATTAGCAAGACTTCCTGCCAACCTTGCTACCATCAAATGTGCTGCATTTCGTATAAGTTTCTCATCAGGCTTCGTGGCATAGACCTGACATTTAAAAACACATAACTTCTTCAGTATTCACATTGTTATATACACTTCTGAATAAAGGGTCCTTCAGAATCAACACATCGGAGATAGATTAATCATATTATTTACAACCACATAATCAAGCATGTACGTACACAAACACCCTCACCCCAAATCTTAATCTTAACATTGCCCTTTATGTGAAGGAAAAAATATGTGATGGCCTGATGGGAAACAAAATACTCCCTTGTTTGCATGGGAAGTTAGGTGAATGGGGGTTAGGTATTTCTTCTCTCATCTTGCCTCCTTTAGAAGTTAGCTCCTCCTTAACTCCTACAAAACAAACACAGAAATAAACCAAATCAACCATATAAATTTAGAAGTCAGCTCCTCCTTAACTCCTACAAAACAAACACAGAAATAAACCAAATCAACCATATAAATCAGCTGGTGAATAAAAATAAAGAAATGAAGCACAACATATGTAAAAAAACATATAGTGCATATTCAAAAGTATCAACTTAAATACAACCTAATATGCTGGACAATAAGTTCTAGACAAGGAATCCAACAGAATTAGTAACGTTTTCGGCAGCTGCTATTCGGATTTGTGCTTCATTATCTAAAGCAGACACACATATGTTTAAACATATAAAAATGAGATTGTATCATCAAAACAACTCATTCTAATATCAAGGAAAAAACATATCAATCTAAACAACATAATAAATATATTTTGCACATTTAATTTTACATACCTTGTAGGATTGACATCATTCCCACTTCTAGACCGAGCCCAGCTTAGGAAATTTTATAGTCATCATCGGAAATATTATCCTGAGAATCAGTGCATATTTTGAGCAACTCAAGAACAATATGCTTAAGCCCGGTTCATTGCAAACAGTTATAGAAGCAGTAATTTACCTACATAGGAATCTAATGTCCATGATGCAAAGCAATGTAGCTTTAGACAAGTAATTAGCTCATTAAATAACATTCATACCTTGTTGGATGTTGGATATGGATTCTACAATTGAAGTCTAGGTAAAACGCATGATCAAATTAAGAGTTGGAAAAGTCAGTAAAAGTTTTATGCTCAATCCACCATGTCTTAAAAAAGGAAAACAACATAATGACATCAACATATTGGAGGATACCAATTACCAACTAAGATAATAGTAAAATAAACTTATAGCTATAGTTTGTAATTTTTTACTCCCTCTGTCCAACCATAAGAGAGGCAATTTTTTGGGCACGAGATTTAAGGAATTGATATTTAAAGAGTTAAGGCGCATAGTATATATACCTTTTCTGAGATAGTATGGTACATATGCAATGCATCACCAAAGGTTATAAATGGCTCAGAGACATTTGTCCCGGGATACTCAGAAGACAGAGCTGCATTAGTGGATGTGTAGCATTTCCAGGTTCCTGCATTAATAAAGTACAAAGGTAAAAAGTGCACAAGCAAATAATGGCTGATATGAATGTACTCACTTTTGCGTAACTGGGAGGTTCCTTCAGTAGCTGGGCAAAGCAAGAAGGAATGAAGGAATTATGCCATTTTCACGAGTTTGTGGACCATCGCTAATTGCAATGTGAGATGAAGGAACTAAAAACGATCACCATAATTTTACTAATTTGATTCAATTTTGTTTTTGTTGCTCGCGGGGTTTAGTCATAGAAAAACAACAACTAATAATTAATAAATGGTATAAAAATCAAAAGAAACCATAAACTAAACAAACCTTGTAGGAATCTGGGATCCAACAGGATCCATCTCGTCAGAGCCAATTTCGGGTGTGTGGGGAATAGCACCAATTCCAGAGCTATTCGGTCAGAAGTAGAGATGCAAATTTCTAGGAAAATCCACCTACTGATGAAGCGGAGGGGCAAACTGGAAATGCATTTGAGCTCTGGATGGATCGATTCTTGCCTAGAAAACGAGCAAAATGATGCAAACGAAATGAAAAAAATGAAATGAGACATAAATAAAGATCACAAAGATGAAAATAGATAATATATATCTGACCACCTGAATCAACTTAGATGTCCTAGAATTTGTCAGAGAATCACCTCATAAACTTGTTTTGTTAATATGACAGGTGGCCTAGCTTAGCACAAAAGGCTCACTTGACCTTGCACATAAATGCTAGCATAAAAAAAAAGTGGCACAACACTGTCTCTATGCTTCCTCTTAGTAGAAAGTTGTTGATCTATTTCACAATTACTGGTTAGGATTGCATGTAAACAAGGTAAAAAAGGTAACAAGGACAAAATACAAACAATATGAATTCCAAACCCATACTCAATGGACTAAATTAACACAAGCCTTTACCAAAGTTTTTATATCAGTTATTTGCTAGTATTATTGCTTTAAAAAGTAAATCCCATTCAACGGAAAAAAACATCAACAGACTCCATGTTCACCACAGAGGAAATTTCCAGCAACCATAGAAAATATATATACATGGTATTGTTCAGCAGCATGTCTTGTTCAGCAGCACAAATTCATTTTCACATATTAAAATATTAATAAGTAAGTTGTTTTAAGTTAGGGAATCTTAGTTCTCCAACCCTTGAGAGAAACTAAGTCTACACTAATAAACCATTAAAAAGTGTTTCTGGTGACAATTAATAGAGAGAAAACCTTACATATACACACAAATAGGATAAATTACAACCACAAAAAGAAGAATGCACGCAAACACCCACACCTCAAAACTATTCCAAACATTACCCTCAATGTGAAGGACAAGAAAATGTAAAGAGGATAGAATACTTACTTGTTCGAGTAGAAAGCAAGTAAGGGGTGGTGCCAAGATCACACCCCTATACTGGAAGTGAGACCCAGGACAACTCCGGGTTAGTTCCTGCAAAAGTTTGTGCTCAAAGTGTACTAGCATAAAAATCCTGAGTAGTAGTTACAGCTATAACACCTCACTGTTGAAGATCAGGGGACATCTCTAGAGCTTATCAACACTGAAGTAGCGCTCTCAACATGGGACTGAGTTCTACTTGCTACCCAGCCTTACACTCAACCTGGAATGAACAGTAGCAGAATTTCGATGAGCAGTACGAGCAAACTCAAGTTTGCAATCTAAAGCAAATTTGGTCCCTCGATAGCTGATCTAACTGTCATAGACAAACACAAATGCTGGAATAATATTTAAAATTTGGAGTGTATCACAACATTTCCAGAGCGGTTATCAATTGAGGAAGATGTGTATCAGTGGATGGATTCCATTCATCGGTGTCAACTCTGTTTGTGATTTCTGCAAATGAAATGAGACACAAATAAAGATCACAAAGATGAACTAGATAATATATATCTGACCACGTGAATCAACTTAGATGTTCTAAAAATTGTAAAGTATCACCTCAACAAAGGTCACATTTGACCTGGCACATAAAGGCTAGCATTAAAAAAAGTGGCACAACACTATCTCTATGTTTTCCCCTAATAGAAAGTTGTTGATCTATTTCCCAATCATTGGTTTGGACTGCATGTGAACAAGGTTAAAAAATGCAACAAGGACATAATAAAAAAACTAACATCAACAAAATAAACACATACACAATGGACAAAATTAACACAAGTCTTTACCAAATTTTTAATAAGTTATTTGCTAGTATTAATGCTTTAATAAGTAAATCCCATTCATCGGTGAAAACATCAACAGACCCCACGTTCAACACAAAGAATATATCAAGACACCATAGAAAATATAAGATATGTACTTGGTCTTGTTCAGCAGCATGTCCTGTTCATTTTCACATATTATTAAAATATTAAAAAGTTAGGTGTTTGAAACTAGGGAATCTTAGTTCTCCAACCCTTGAGAGAAACTAAAAGTACACTAATAACCCATTAAAAGTGTCTGGTGACAATCAATAGAGAGAAAACATTGCATGCAAACACAAATAGGATAAATAATAAACAAAGAAAAGAAGAATGCAGACATACACCCACACCTCAATGTGAAGGACTAGAAAAAGAATCAATTTGTAACCTTTTCGGCAGCTGCTATTCGGACTTGTGCTTAATAATCTAAAGCAGGCACACACATGTTTAAACAAATAAAAATGAGATTGTATCATCAAAACAACTTATTCTAATATCAAGGTTTGTCCCAGGAAGCCCGGAAGACAGAATTGCATTAGTAGGATGTGCAGCATTTCCAGATTCCTGCATTTATAAATTCCACAGGTAAAAAAGTGCACAAGCAAACAAAGGCATATATATAACAGAATGTACTCACTTTTGCACAACTGGAAGGTTCCATCAATAGCTAGCCAAAGCAGGAGGGAATGAAGAAATGATGTCGTTTACAGGAGTTTGTGGACCATCGCCAATTGAAATATGAGATGAGCGAACTGAAAAATGATCACCATAATTTTACTAATTTGATTCGTTTTAGTTTTTGTTGGTCGGAGGGTTTACTCATAGACAAAACAACAATTAATAATTAATATTTAATAAATAATATAAAAATCAAAAGATGTCATAAATTAAACAAACCTTGTAGGATTCTGGGATACACCAAGCTCTATCTTGTCAGAGCCAATTTCCAATGTATGGGGCATAGCACCAATTCCAGTTCTAACAAAGCCAGATGAGTAACTGCTAGCACTCAGTTGGTCATAAGTAGAGATGCAAATTGCATGGAAAATCCACCTTCTGATGAAGCCGAGGGCAAACTGGAAATGCATTTGAGGTCTGGGTGGATCGTTTCTGCCGTGAAAAAAGAGCAAAATGCGGCAAAGAAAATGAAATAATGAAATGAGATACCTATAAAGATCACAAAGATGAACTAGATAATATATATCTGACCATGTGAATCAACTTAGATGACCTAGAATTTGTCAAAGAATCGCCTCATAAACTCGTTGTTGTGAATGTCACAGAGCTTAGGACAAAGAGCTCCCGTTTGACCTTGCGCCTAAAGGCTAGCATAATAAAAAGTGGCACTACACTGTGTTTGTGCTTTCTGCTAATAGAAAGTAGTTGATCAATTTTCCCATAAATGGTTTGGACTGCATGTAAACAAGGTTAAAATGCAACAAGGACAAAGTACAAACAATATTAATTCCAAACCCATACACAATGGACTAAATTAACACAAGAAATTTACCAAAATTTTTATCAGCTATTTGCTAGTATTAATGCTGTAATAAGTAGCAGCACAAATTCACTTACACATATCATTAATATATTTTAGGAAATTCACTTGGTCTTGTACAGCAGCAGCACAAATTCTTTTTCACATATCATTAAAATATTAAAAAATTAGGGGTTCTAAATTAGAGAATCTTAGTTCTCCAGAAGTTAGTAAGCAACCCTTGAGAGAAACTAAGTCTATACTAATAACCCATAAAAAGTGTCAGTGACAATCAATAGAGAAAACCTTGCATGCACACACAAATAGGATAAATTACAAGCACAAAAAGAAGAATGCACGCAAATGCCCACGCCTCAAAACTATTCGAAACATTAACCTCAGGAAAAGAAAATGTAAAGGGAGATATAATACTCACTTGTTTGCGTAGAAAGCAAGTAAGGGGTGGTGCTAAGATCACACCCCTATACCGGAAGTGAGAACCTAGACAACTCCGGGGTTAGTCCCTAAATATGTGTGCGCTCAAAGTGTACTAGCTGAAAATTCCTACGAGCTATAACATCTCACTGTTGAAGAACAGTGGACATCTCTGAAACTTGATCAACACTGAAGTAGTACAGCAGCAGATTTTAGATGAGCAAGCAGTACGAGCAAACTCAAGTTTGCAATCTATAGAAAATTTGGTCCAGCGATAGTTGATCAAACTGTCGTAGACAAACACAACTGCTGAAATAATATTTAAAATTTTGGGTGTATCACAACATTTCCAGAGCGGTTATTAATCGTGGAAATGCGTATCAGTGGATGGATTCCATTCATCGGAGTCAACTTCGTTTGTGATTCCTGCAAGGTCACATGTTATTTCTAATTAAAACCAATTAGTTTCGTTGATGCAAACAAGCCTTTATCGCCTCACTTCTTTTATTTTAATGGTTATTATGGAAATCAAGACATTGATGCAAAGGATATTATCATTAGTTACCAGCTGAAATGACTGCTCTAGAAGATCACTTGCTACGGCCAAGCCTTGAAGTGACCTTCTGAGCTCGCTTGATACTAAACCAAGTAAAGGTTCCTAAATGTGATGTAAGGGCCTCTTCAATCAACACACAAGGTATATAAAGTGATGTTTTGACAAATTCACAAGATCATTAACAATTAACACAAGAAAGTAATAGAGCAAAGGTTATCTATACCTTAAATGTTATATTAGCAAGACTTCCTGCCAAGCTTGCTACCATCAAATGTGCTGCATTTAGTATACGTTTCTCATCAGGCTCCATGGCATAGTCCTGCCATTTAAAAACACATAACTGCGTTAGTATTTTCGCATTGTTATATACACTACTGAAAGAAGGATCCTTCAGAATCAACGAATCAGAAAGAGTAATCAAATTATTTACTGCAGGAAAATTGTTTCTAAAACTTCTCCAATATGTATGTCCAATCATTGATTTGATTTTCCTACATGAGCTTATATGATTTCTGGAGTCAGCCAGCCATAGAAGTAGTAACAAGCTGTCATCGCAGAAATATTAAAATCTTGAGAAAGATCAGAGGAAGTGGAGAGTTAATGTAATAAATAGAGATAGTCTTTAGTTTTCTTGGAAGTGCTTGCATATGACATCTCTGCTATGATAGCATAATCCATTAGTTACCATTTCATAAAAAGAAATTGACATCAAAATTCTGAACTAGCTACTTGATGCATAAATCAATCCAACACCATACAAAAGAAAAAGAAATCATAACCTAAGAGGAACAACATGTCACAGTAATTTCATGCCCAGATTCACAATACATGAAATTTTGGCTATACATCATGACAAATCCAACAACAAAACCAGACTACGGATTCAATAATTTCATGCCCACCAGAAATAAACATTGAACTATTTTGAACATAAAAAATAGTTTCGGTATATTAATTTAGAACAATCAGTATATAAGATCTAACCAAAAAGTACTGCTTCCTTTCAGGGTACTTTGAAAAAAATTTGTATTCCTCAAAAGATTAGCAAACGTATAGTCGTATATAGACTGTTCCCTATTTAAACAATGACCACATCCCTTAGAGAATTAAGCATTTTACTAACAAAATGCTAAAATGCTAGAAGCAATCTCCATCATAGCTAGCATCAGTATTTGGACATAAAATTCAACACATAGAACTTTGAAATACTGATCTGTTACAAGCAAGAATATTCCAGTGACGTGTTCATTTAAAATAGAGGGACAAGCTTCCAACAAGGTATTCAAAAGTGATGAAAATGTATGTCGCCATATTACCTTTAAAATAGAGGGACAAGCTTCCAAAAAGATATTCAAAAGTGAACCCAAAGGTTGAATGTGACTAGGAGAGAGGTCCTGAACATCCGCAGAAACTTGATCTATTCCTGGAGGCATGCACATAAACCGGAGCGTGAAATTACTATTATAAAGACCACAAGATGGCACTGGTAGATGCAAATTCTAAAATTAGTCTTGGCAAATATCTCACAGAATGATTTCTTTACACGACAACAGAAATTAACTTGCTTTTCTTTGTGTCCTTGGGATCTTAATAGGGAGGGATTTTAAAAAAAATAAACACTAACTTCATAGAAAGCATCTCCATTTGACACTAATTGAGTGTTCATCCAGCTTCCAAGGCCCATGATTTCTTTTTTAGATGCAAGTACAACAAACCGAATGCCAAAAGTAAAAAGAAACATATCTAGGAAGTACTTGGGAAAGAGCCTGTGAAAACAATTTTTAACAGATATGTTAAGATGCCAAGATTGACAATCAATGGGGTTTATATATCAAAGAAAAGAAATACTAATATAGCACATTTATGTACACGACATATGACACAAAAAAAAATAAGATAATAAGTATATATTAATTATATAGATGCAAGGTAGCAAGAAGTGGACTAGAAAAAATAGGAAATCACCAGGCACGGTATAATACCCAAAAATATATGTGATAGATTTATAAAGCTGCAAAAAGGAAGCAAAAATTGAATCAAATAAGTAGAAAAATATATTCGCTACAACCAAGAAGAAGAAAATTAAGCAAAGCAGGCTCACCCTTTCCCCCCGGCTTCTTCTAAGTTAAGAACTAAGTCTCCCCCTGCCGCCACACGACTTGCCCCCACCAGGCTGCCGCCCCCAGATCTTGCTCGTCCACCTGCGCGGCGCGTTTTCAACACCACTAATATAAACAAGCATAAAGGTAAAAATTGGTATCCATAACAAATTCTAGTCTATTTATGCACTAGGCAGTTTCCTGAAAGCACCTGAAGAAGTGATCTCCATGTAGTTGGGACATGGCCCTTCAGATTGACTAAGAAATTCTAGTCTATTTTTGCACGAGGAACTATCATGTAAAGCACCTTAGTTGCACAAGAGATAACATTTGCAAGAATGAATCTGAATGCTTAGAGAGGTGCCTTCAGCCTTCAGACCAACTAAGAGTAACACGAGCATATGTTGAATTATCTCAGTCGCCTCAAATGCAATAGGATTGGCACACAGCTCTTTAATCTGACTCAAACAAAAATTCTTTCCTGCATACAGACAAGAAAAGGGTTACAGGTTTAGTGGAAATATAGAAAGAATCCAAGGAAATAAAAATAATAAATTGTTGTGTGTATTCCACTTCCTACAGCTAAACAAAAATTATATCTAAATGTATGTATAAGGAAGAGAATAGCTAACCACACATCCTGGTATCGTGATCTTCAGATTTAGACAAAGCAAGACCGATTTAGACAAAGCATCAGAAAGAATTGCAGTAGTTCTTCATTGATGGCTTTAGTATGAACTGAGAGACACTTAATATCAAAGTGTCCAAAATTGGCTTGGAGCAGTATTACGCTACCCTCCATTCCATTGTATATTGCCTGAGGAACAAGTTAGAAAATTACTGATACGGATATGAGGATGGGAAATAGGGAAGTGGTTTGGCCAAGAATGGGTCAACAAATTAGTTCCTCAAAAGATGGCAGATCGATGGCTGACTTGGTCAGCTATGCAAGCCAACCGATGGAGAAAAAGGGGGAAGCAGGCGAATTCAAAAGGAAGAAGCGGCAGTTCCTATTTTAATTCCTACTCTCTTGTAATTCAAATATTCTGCAGCCTATAAATATAAGAACGCTAGGGAGAATAGATCATCTTTGGATAGATCAGTTTATTGGACGAGTTATACTCGTAGGCCTCCTTCGTGAGGATTGGCCTCCTTCGGGAGGATTTCCCTTTCTTGTTTTGCTATTCAGTTTCTTTCAATAAAGCCTAGAATTTCTGATTCCAGATTCTATATTATATTCGTGTTCTTCAGCCTTTACTCCTATCAATTGGTGCGGTGAACGTGGTGAATTCCAGGACGGATACGCGATTGGACGGATTGGAGAAGGCTGTAGCAGAGACGAAGTGGCGGTCCCAAAAGCTGGCAGATCGAATCGAGGATTTGAGTACTAAGTTAGACGACTTCATACGGGAGTTTCGAGCTTCTCTTGCTGCACATCTGAGGACTTTTCCCACACCCAGCAATAATAATGCGGCTATCCTACCCACGGTAACAACCCCATTGCTGCCCTCTAGTCCACCTACACCTACACCAGCAACTCCACCCAGTCTGCCGACACCAGCAACTCCACCTACACCAGCAGCTCCACCTACACCAGCAACTCTACCATCTCATATCAGACTGCCTACACCAGCAAAGGTGACAGCACCACTGCTATCCTCCAGCCATGATATTTTGCAGTTTCAACCTTGCTTCTTGCCTCTGTCGCAACATTTTGATCCTGCTGCTGCTGCTGACCATGCCAAACTCATGGTTTCCTCTGGTCCGCCTACAACAACCATGGTTTCGGCACCACGGTTGTCCCCCAGCCCCAATATTCAGCTTCAGCCTCCTGTCCAAAAGCATGAATGGGAGCCCCCACCGAACAAAGTAATTGGTTTAAATTTTGAGCGCAACCTTGGGGGCAAGGTTGTTTTGAGGGTGAGGCAGTTGATACGGATATGAGGATGGGAAATAGGGAAGTGGTTTGGCCAAGAATGGGTCAACAAATTAGTTCCTCAAAAGATGGCAGATCGATGGCTGACTTGGTCAGCTATGCAAGCCAACCGATGGAGAAAAAGGGGGAAGCAGGCGAATTCAAAAGGAAGAAGCGGCAGTTCCTATTTTAATTCCTACTCTCTTGTAATTCAAATATTCTGCAGCCTATAAATATAAGAACGCTAGGGAGAATAGATCATCTTTGGATAGATCAGTTTATTGGACGAGTTATACTCGTAGGCCTCCTTCGTGAGGATTGGCCTCCTTCGGGAGGATTTCCCTTTCTTGTTTTGCTATTCAGTTTCTTTCAATAAAGCCTAGAATTTCTGATTCCAGATTCTATATTATATTCGTGTTCTTCAGCCTTTACTCCTATCAATTACCCACTCACATCAAACACCCCCAAAACATAAGTCTTGATAGCCCTCGAGCAAGTTACACAATAAATCACACTCACAAGATATTAGATAATCCTCTGCTTCAAGTCAGTAGGGAAATAGGCCAACCCCGAATTCACTCGAGGGTAAAACTTTAGAACAAGAATTGTACACGAACTAATTCCCTAAGAACTAGGCATCCCATGCTTCAATCTAAGTTCGAGTTGTGTCTTGGGAGTCTCAAACCATCGTCACTAACTCATAAAGAGAAGTTCTTCTGGCTATTCTTTATTTTAAGCACATAAGATCTTTCTCCCAAAATCAAGCAAAATTCATCGCTCAAAAGTCAATATGATACACAAATCAAAAGGTCTTATTCATTGGGATGTAATGGGGCTTTTGGTAAAGGTGGGATAATATTTGGTTAAGTAGCTTACCACCGTTCTTAAAATACTAGCACATCCATCACAACACCTTTCACATCTCACTCACTGCGTACAAATTTCTTACAGCTCAACACCCCAAACATGAGATTTTTCAACCACCTATCAACTTATTCTTTTGAGCAATCTTTTATCATTTCTATTTTTTGCTCAATATTTTTTTTCGAGCCTTGGCTTTTTTTTACTCAAGAAAGGCTGCCTTTTTATTTTATTTTTTTTCTAGCCTTGGCTTTTTTCTTAGACATGAAAGACTGCCTTTTTTATTTTATTTTTTTTCTAGCCTTGGCTTTTTTTACTTATGAAAGGCTGCCATTTTATTTTTTTCTAGCCTTGGCTTTTTTTTACTCATGAAAGGCCGTCTTTTTATTCTATTTTCATTTGAAGGGGACAACTTTTCACAAACTTTGTATCTCACTATTAATGAATACCACCTAATGAATGGTCCAGAACCTCCATCTTTTTCTTGCCACCATAATACCCTCCCAAGAATGTGCTAGCACTTTAATTTTAGTGGCTAGGGAAAAAAATATAGGCCTACAAATGGATATAATAGGTAAGCTGATATAAGGACTTCAAAATTTTCAACAAAGAAATTAGGCTTTTGTGGCTCAAACTGGCTCACTAGGGGTTTATGCAGGGTCAGGCATGTGATAATTTGGATATGAGGCCTTTTTTCCTATTGCCTAAATCATTTTTATGCACCAATATCAACAAGATTGCAACTCATAAAGCTCTCATTCAGTCGATCGGCCCTATGGCTTTTTCAATTAATTTTTCAAAACCAGAATAGTTCTCGCTCCTTAGCTCAAGAAATCGGGCAACAAAGAACACGGTTATCACTTATTTGAAGCACGGGAAACCTAGGACTCCAGAAATTAGTAAGCAACAACTAAGTTTGCAGATCAACCCTTGAGAAAAACGAGGTCTACACTAATAACCCCTTTAAAAGTTAGCACCTCCTCAACTCCTAAACAACAAACACAAAACAAACAAAATCAATATATAAATCAGCTAATAAAGAAATGAAGCACAACATAAGTAACAAATACTTAAAGTGCGTATTCAAAAGTATCCACCTATATACAACCTAATATGTTGGACATCAAGTTCTAGATAAAGAATCCGATAGAATTTGTAACATTTTCGGCTGCTGCGATTCATACTTGTGCTTCATTATCTAACGCAGGCACACATATGTAGAAATATATAAGAATGAGGTTTTATCATCAAAACAACTCATTCTAATATCAAGGAAAAACATATAAATCTTAACAAAATAATAAATACATTATGCACATTAATTTTACATACAATGTAGGATTGACATCATTCCCACATCTAAACCGACGCCAGCATATGAAATATCTGGTGCATCATTGGAGAATTAATGCGTACTTTGAGCAAATCAAGAACAATATGCTTAAGCTCAGTTCTTTGCAAACAGTTATATAAGTAGTAATTCGCCTACATAGGAATCTAATGTCCATGAATGATGCAAACTAATGCAGCTTTAGACAAGTAATTAGCTTATTACCTAACACTCATACCATGTTGAATGTGGATTCTTCAATTGAAATCTAGGTAAAATGCATGATCATATCAAGAGTTGGAAAAGTCAACATTCTAAAAGTTTTATCCTCAATCCACCATGTCATTTTAGTAAAAGGAATACCACATAATAAGTTGACATAAACATATTGGAGGATATCAACTAAGATAATACTAAAATAAACTTATAGCTATAGCTTGTAATTTTTTACTCCCTCCTTCCAACCATACGCGAGGCACTTTTTTGAGCCCGAGGTTTAAGAAATTGATATTTAAAGAGTTAAGGTGCATAGTATATATACCTTCTCTGAGATAGTATGGTACATAAATGGCTCAGAGACATAGTATATATACCTTCTCTGAGATAGTATGGTACATAAATAGCCCCAAGATGCAAGGAAGACAGAGTTGCATTAGTAGGATGTGCAGCATTTCCAGTTTCCTGCATTAATAAAGTGCACAGGTAAAAAATTGCACAAGCAAACAATGGTTGATATGCAAACAGAATGTACTCACTTTTCCATAACTGTAAGGTTCCATCAGTAGCTGGCCAAAGAAGGAGAGAATGAAAGAATGATGTCATTTTCAGGAGTTTGTGGACCATCGCCAATTGAAATGTGAGATGAAGGAACTGAAACGATCACCATAATTTTACTAATTTGATTCCTTTTTGTTTTTGTTGCTCGCAGGGTTTACTGATAGGAAAACAAAACTAATAATTAATAAATGATAAAAAAATCAAAAGAAACCATAAACTAAACAAACCTAGAAGGACTCGGGTTTGTAGATAGAAACGTGATAGGAGAGATACAATAAGGAGTAATTAGCCAAATCTACATGTTCTAAAACACATTCGTCAAAACATTCCAGAATTTGAAAAGATTAGCCTAAACATCTATAGATGCAGGAAGATGGTGAAAAAAATCAGATTTCGCCAACGAGAAGCACAGCCCATTTTCTAAATTCTAATCGAACAGATCACACTCTAAGGGCTGAGAAAGAAACTAAGGCAAATTTAGCCACTAGCCAGACTCATCAAGATAAACTTCCATTTTCATCCCTCTAACTATTTCTAGGCAGAAATTAGCTATAAAAAGCTTAGAGTTTCGCCAGATTTGGTCAAAATTCAAATTGGGGAAAAACTTAATTACGAACCCTAACTTTAAATTCAAGAAGAAGATATACAAGTAAGAGATGTAAGAGACTTGCTTACGTACAGGAGTAATGAGTCTGGCCTAGAGCTGTCAGAAAAACGGCGGTGACACGTCGGAATCTGCCGGGCAGCAGGGGTTTTTTCTTTTTTTTGTTCTAGAATAGAACTTAGATTCTTTAAGTGTACTGGAGTTTTTTTTTATTCCGGGTTTGGGAGAGACGCATGACCCTCATGCGTCTCCTTTTAATGAGACGCATCACGGACATGCGTCTTTCTATTTTTCCGAAAAAAATTTTAACGACGCACAACCATAATGCGTCTTAGGGAGAGACGCATCTCCCTTATGCGTCGCTCAATTTTTTTTTACAAATCATTCTAGGTTGTTTCTCTTTTATAGAGATATCCTTGAATGTTTTATGTTCCACTTTCGATGTGAGACAAAACTCATTCTTGGTTGCTTCTCTTTTATAGAGACATCCTTGAATGTTTTATGTTCCACTTTCGATGTGGGACAAAACTCATTCTTGGTTACTTCTCTTTTATGGAGACATCCTTGAATGTTTTATGTTACAAACTCATTCTTGGTTGCTTCTCTTTTATAGAGACATCCTTGAATGTTTTATGTTCCACTTTCGATGTGGGACAAAACTCATTCTTGGTTGCTTCTCTTTGCAGCATGCCAATGAAGCCAAGAATGAAACTGCAAAAGATATTAGGGTGCGTACTAAATTGATTACAGATTTGGTATTGCAGTTGGCACTTGAAAGAGAGCGCCTTCATAAGCAGGTTAGCTACACTTCTTTGTTTATTGGATTTCCACTCCTTTTAATTAAAAACATTTGTTTTATGGGGTGTGCCTGGAGCTTCTGGAAACGATCTGATTAAACTATTCTAAGAAATGTTCTCATGGTATTTGCCTAAGGAGCACAATGCTTTTGCATTACCCCTTAACTTTTAGTTCCCAATGCTTGTAAGCTTCTATTGATTTTTGAGATATGTCCTATTCTAGCTCGTATATGTGCATGGCTTATGACTATGGTGTTGTTCAGAAATATAGAAAGCAAATTATTTTGTTGCATATCTTCTAAAGTGGTTTTCCTTACCTCATGCTTCAGTGCTTATCTCTTTTTTCTAATATTTGAAGATTTATCAATAGTTAATTTATGTGTTTCTGCCACAGTTTTATCCTGGTAGGATCTTCAATGTATTGCACTTATTTTCTTAATTATTATTAAAAGATATTTCATTGAAAGATTATGGGGGCAAAACCAGCATATATTTCATAATGCTGCAGTCTAATAGTAATTTATTTGGAATTAAGGAGGATGCAGGCTAAAAACCTCTTTCAATATTGTACCAAAATGCAAGTCGGTTATGGGATCAAAGTCAATCCATTTTTTCTGTAGAATTCTGCATTTGCATCATGCGTTTTGTTATGGATATATGTGGCATGGAGGGTCATAATAATACTGCCATGATGAAGTTCTAAATCTAGAATGTCAAATGACAGTTGACACTCCACTGTGGGTTTGGTATCACGAATTGAATGAAAGGGATGAGGATAGGTAAATAGCAGAGCTGACTTGTAAACACGCAAAAAAATTGTTAATCGGTCTACTTCAGCTTTCATGCTAAAAAAGTATGTACATGTCTCTATAAAAGAGAAGCAACCAAGAATGAGTTTTGTCCCACATCGAAAGTGGAACATAAAACATTTAAGGATGTATCTATAAAAGAGAAGCAACCAAGAATGAGTTTGTAACATAAAACATTCAAGGATGTCTCTATAAAAGAGAAGCAACCACGAATGAGTTTTGTCCCACATCGAAAGTGGAACATAAAACATTCAAGGATGTCTCTATAAAAGAGAAGCAACCAAGAATGAGTTTGTCCCATATTTTTGAGTGGAACATAAAACATTCAAGGATGTCTCTATAAAAGAGAAGCAACCAAGAATGAGTTTTGTCTCACATCGAAAGTGGAACATAAAACATTCAAGGATGTCTCTATAAAAGAGAAACAACTAAGAATGATTTTGTAAAAAAAAAATGAGCGACGCATGAGGGAGATGCGTCTCTCCCTAAGACGCATGATGGTGGTGCGTCGTTAAAATTTTTTTCAGAAAAATAGAGAGACGCATGTCCCTCATGCGTCTTTATAAAAGACGCATAATCCTCATGCGTCTCATTAAAAAGAGACGCATGAGGGTCATGCGTCTCTCCCAAACCCGGAACAAAAAAAAAGTCTAGAACATACACGGAATCTAAGTTCTAGTTTATAACAAAAAAAGAAAAAACCCCGGGCAGCAGCGACTCAGAGAGGGAAGGAAGTGTGTGTGTTGAGCAGCAAAAGAGAGGCTGAGACAAAGAGCGAGGGACGAAGATGAATGTGCTGCGTCGGTCGCCGGAAGGAGATGACTACGTCGCTGTGTGTGTGTCAAACGGAACCATCTGCCGATTTACAAGGTGGAAAGGGAAGGAGAGAGAGAGTCCATAAGAGAGAGAAAAGTGAGGGTGAATTGTTTTCAAACGGTCACCTTGTAGAACTTGAACAAAAGTATAATCATTTTAAACACTTGCTAAACCGTCATTTAATATTGAAAATTTATTACTACTACAAAATTGTTAAATTTGTATAACTTAATAGTACTACAATGAATCATTTTTAGTTTGGGCAGTGATAAATTAACAATAAAAATTTCTTCAAATTTGTATTACTGTATGGAGAATTTCTTCAAAATAAAAGCATTTGAATTGAATTACAAATGGATAATTTTATTTAGAGTAAAGGTCAAAATTGGTCTTAAATATATGTTCATTTTACGATTTTTGTCCTAGAGTTTATCTTTTGAATTTTTGCATCCTAAACTCGGATCACAATCGGTCCTACACTAACTGTTCCGTCTATATTTAACGGTCCACGGTATTAAACCCGATTTTGACCAAATTAAGTTGTTAAGTATGATTACTTACTCCCTAATTATTTTGGTCAAATCCGCTTCCAAATTCCGTGTGCTCATGCTCAAGCTAAAGAAATCGAAATCCGCCAATGGCGAGAATCTATAGACGGCTGAAGATTCCGGCGGTGCAAGGATGCTTGAGAGGGAAAATCAGGGGAAATCGAGCGGGAAATTCTTCGTGAAGCTGAAGCTCGAAGAAGCGCTGCTCGTCAATTTGTTCACCAGAGACAGCAGCTCCAAAGAGAAACCGTCGATTCATGATTCGAAGACGAATCTGGCTTCGGATGAACGAAAAATGTCCAAGGAAGTCATGACTAAGTATCTGAAAATGGTGAAACCATTCTACATTCGCATTTCGAAGTGCTACATGAAGAAGCAGAAACTCCCCGGTGGCGGAGGTGGCTCCAATGCCTCCCTCTGACCGCTGTGACGACTCGGTGCTGCAGGTGCAGGGCGGAATCCAAGGCGCGATTCTGCACTACAAGAAATCATTCAATACCTTTAGAGGTATTTTTCTTCAAAATTGAATTTAATTTAAGTTTTCATTAATGATTAGAAATTGATAAATAGAATTAAATTATGCAGAGATTGATTCATCTTCAATATTAAGCCGTTCAGTTAGTGATCCATCTGCAACGTCGTCGACTTTAAGCCGTTCAGTTAGAGATAAGTAATT
Source organism: Salvia splendens (assembly GCF_004379255.2). Classification (NCBI taxonomy): domain Eukaryota; kingdom Viridiplantae; phylum Streptophyta; class Magnoliopsida; order Lamiales; family Lamiaceae; genus Salvia; species Salvia splendens. The sequence continues at coordinate 12,425,176 of NC_056053.1, read as the reverse complement.
TAGAATTTAATATTTCTATTTCAAATTAATAAAGAATCATATTTAACAACTTAATTTCGTCAAAATCGGGTTTAATATCGCTGACTATTAAATATAGACGGAACAGTTAGTGTAGAACCGATTGTGATTCGAGTTGAAATGTTCAGGATGCAAAAGTCCAAAAGATAAAGTCTAGGACCCAAATCGTAAAATGTGCATATGTTCAGGACTAGTTTTGGCATTTACTCTTTTATTTAATATTCACACACTAATATAAAAGTTTATTTATCGTTTGAGTTTGCTAAAAACTGATAAATACGTACTAATTTTAATTCACTATCTAATAATCATTGACAACAAATTATTTTATTTTGAAATATCTTTACAATTTAAAATTACAAAAACAACTCTATGCATATATATTCAATTTCTTAATATTATCATTCAATGAAAACATAATAATCATTGGCATCCGATTATATTTTTAGTAAATAATCTTCAAAATTATAAGTTATAAAACAAATACATGTATACATACTTAATTTTTTTCGTATTATCATCCAACGAAATAATAATAGCCGTGCTCATCCAATTTATAATTCATAAAATTCTTAGTTATAAAAACGATTACATTTATATATACTTAATTTTTTGTGTTATTATTCAATGAAATAATCATTGTCATTCGCATCTAATTATTTTATTATAAAATAATCTATAAAATATATGAGTTATAAAAACAACTACATATATATATACTTCATTTATTAGTGTTATCATCCAACGAAATAATCTTTGTCATTCGCATCTAAGTATTTTAATAGTATTAGTAAAATATAAGTTATGTAAACGTATATATTTAACTTCTTAGTGTTATCATTCAATGTAACAATTATAGTCATTCACATTCAACTATTTTATTATTAAATAATTTTTAAAATTATTAGTTATAAAAACGACTACATGTTTATATATACTTAATTTCTTATTGTTATCCTCCAACGAAATAATATTAGTCATTCACATCCTATTATTTTTTATTAAATAATTCTTAAACTTTAAAGTTATAAAAATAATTACTTGTATATATACTTAATTTCTTAGTGTTATCATCTGACGAAATTAGTGATTCGCATCCAATTATTCTATTAAATAATCTATAAAATTCTAAGTTATAAAAGGACTACGTGGATATACACTTAACTTGTTAGTGTCGTCATTCAAGGAAATGATCATAGTTTTTCACATTTCATCCAATTATTTTGTTTAAATTATCATTGAAATTTTAAGTTGTATAGACGACTGGATGTATATACTTAATTTTCTAATATGATCATTCCGTAAAATAATATTCACCTTCTTTTTAGTCTTTACTATTTTATTTATTTATTTATTTTATTTAAAATTGACATATAGTAATGTAATAGCCAAAGCTACGTTGGAGCTTAGTCCTTTTAAACTTTTACTTTTTTTCTTAAATTTGTACTATATGACATTAATTTAAAATTGTAAAGTAATTTCTTTTTGTTTTCATCATTTTACTGTTAATGCAAAAAAAACTACTATAAATATAAATGTTTTAAGATACGTAATCTTATAATTTTGAATTCAACGATAATTTAGTGCTAAATATTAGTAGTAGTATATTTGTTTGTTAAAACATATGCATAAGCAACAATCTTGCCTACCATTAAATTATCTTAGTTTATAAAATTTCCAAATATAAATGACACCTTTTTATTGTATTCGTCTTCCACATTTTCATATTTTCCATATTTTATAAAAAGGGTAAGTTGGTAAGAAAATAATACTTAATAAGAAAACCGGTTTAGATTATAACCGATTTAAAATATAGGGGCAAATTGTATATACAATAGTTGTTAATTTATCTTTACTCTTTTAATTTTGATATATTAAAAGAGAGAGAGAAAGGTGAGGGTGAAAGTAATAGGAGAGAGTGAAATACTTTATTAGCTAGCTGTATAATCACAGTCATAATGGGTAGTGACTTGTAGAACTATAGACCAAAATATAATCATTAGATCAAATTTTGGATGAGTTAGATTAGAAATGGGACATCAAATTTCCGTAGTTCATTCCTAACTCGAATTACTTAGTCAATGTAGTTAATTATGGTATGAACGAAGTTAAGTTACATACTAAATGGGATTTCATTCAAATTTTCATCATTTTGTTTTTCGCTCCATTTCTCTTTCACTCTCAATCTAATTCTGTGATTTCTTCTTAGCGAAAGAAACCTAGGGATAAGGGTTTAATCTAACTACAAAATGGAGACGCAGAAACCACAAATTAGAAAAGGTAGGTGAATCGATTGATTTAATTTTGTTTTCACCATTCCTCTACAATATATCTGAATTTTTCTTCATTTGTGGTAGTGTATGAGCGAAAATCTGGAATTAAACCCATGAGTTATAACCAAAGGTTTGGTGTAGTTTTCATTTTTATTTTTATAGTTTGGTTAAATTTTTGTTTCTCTTAAAACTTTTACTGTTTTGGTTATCAATTCTGGAATTCTATGTGATCTACAAAAAAAAATTTGAATCTTTGGATTGGGTAAATTTGTTTCATCTTAATTTTGTAATATGAATTGATTGCATATATGAAGTGATTTTGTAAGAAGATGAATAAAGTATATTATTCAATAAATATATTTGTTTTGAAATTTTCAAAGTAGATTCATAGGAGTATTAACATAAAATGATTCCATATTTTGGTGAACTAATTACATTATAAGATGAAATAAGTTGTTTATTAGATAAAGTGATTTGGTATGATGTGACTGAATTTCATTTGTGTTGAGGTGTAAATATGTCTAGATATTTGGTATGTTGTAAGTTAATTAATTTTACCAGAATGTATTTGTTGTGAGTTCTATTATTTAATTGGATGAAGTTATGCGTATTGGATTTTTGAAACTAGTTTCAGTTGAACATAAAATCATTCTTTATTAGGGTGAACTTATTAAAATATATGATGAACAAATTTATTTCTAAAATGATGTAATTTGGTAGCTTTAACTAAATATTGTGTTTTAATCATAAATGTGATTGAATGATGAAGAGATTAAAGTATACCATGAAGAAATATGATTATGATGTGAAGTAATTTGTTATGCTATAACTGAACATTGTGTTTTACCATTAGTGTGTTTTACCATTAAAAAAGTATACACAAATTAATACACATTAATATTAAAGATGTAATATTAGAATCATACTACTAAATATATAAATCAAAACGAACAACGTTGAACGTGCGTCACACAAGAATAATGCTCACATAAGGAGCTCACATAAAGTATGTAGCATATCATTCCTCATTTTAGGAAATACATCATAAAAATATAATCTAATTTGCAGATTTGGGCATACATTACATAAATATAAATGAATATGCATGGAATAATACGCATGCTAATGTTTTTGCATTTTTAGTTTAATAATGAGTGTATATTTAACATACTCTCATCCGTCTCGTATTACTCGCACTTTTCTTTTCCGGTCGTAAATTTGGAATTGATTTTTTAGTGTAATTAAACTAGTATTTTAAGTGTAATGAGAGATCACTTAATAAAGGAACACTTAATTTAGTATAATTAAATACCGTAATTCTTATTTAAAATAGAAATAGTTTAAGTAGTTTGGGACGAGCCGAAACAGAAAAGTGCAAGTAACACGGGACGGAGAGAGTATTATTTTGCAGAGGAATGATATGCTACATATCTCTCCTTATATGAGCACCATTCTCATTTGATGCCCGTTTACCGTTGTTCGTTTTTATTTATATATTTAGTTTGATTCTAATACGTTGAAAAATATTATTGAAATTTTAATTTCACAAAATTCATATAAATCACAGTTGATTTGCTTATTTTCTCTAAATTTTAAATAAATTAATAAAATAACAAATCTAGTACTTTCATGAACTTTATAAAATTAAAAATTTCAATAACATTTTTTAAAGTATTAGAATCAAACTAATTTATTTTTTTAAGATCCAAACGAACAACGAATTTTGGAGTCAAATGAAAGTGATGCTCACGTAATGAACTCACAATAGCTATGTAGCATATTATTATTCTTATTTTGCATATCTCCATAATTCATGGTTTATATGTAACTATTTAATAGTACTCCCTCCATCCTCTGTAGTAGAGGCGTTTCATTTTGAGCACTCGTTTTGGAAAAATGATACTCCCTCCGTCCCAGCCTAAGCAAGAAGTTTCTATTTTGGCACAAGAATTTAGGTTGTGGTGTTTAGTGAATTAAATTATTAATAGTAAAGTATGAGAGATAGAGTAAAGTAAGAAAGAGAAAGATAATAAAGTAAGAGACGTGATAAAGTAGGAGAGATAAGTGAGTTTATTGTTGCCAAAAAAGGAAATGTCTTACTTAGGTTGGGACGTACCAAAAAGGAATACGTCTCACTTAAGCTGGGACTGAGGGAGTAATAAATAGTTTAAGTGGAGAAAGAGTAAAGTAAAAGAAAATAATAGATAAGAGTCTTTTCTATATTATTCTTTCTCTTATTTTACTTTTTCTCTACTTTAACTATTTATTATCATTTTTCTAAAACAAGTGCTGAAAATGAAATGCCTCTACTGCAGAAGCACGTAGGGAGTACTATATAAAATGTTACTAGTATTCATTTAAATAAAAAAAATTATGTTTTCTAGTTATTTGAAATTGTATATTAATTCATGATTTTTAAATTTTTTATTAGAACACAATTTTCTTCTTTTTTTCGTGTTTTAATAAAATATTATTGTTTCAAATATCATCATAAAACAACATTTTGTAATCAGCTGATAATTAATTTTTTTTAAGTTTGTAATTTGATATTATGATTTCAACAGTTAGAAGACCAACCAAAACCAATATTTTACTAAATTTTATCATTTGAATTACTATTATCTCATATAAAAAAATATTAAATTTGAGCGCATATTTAATTTTCTGCAATGCACGGACCGAGAACGACTGACATATGCATCCTTTCAGCTATCTAGGTCAGTAGACTTTTGGTGGGAGACACGCACGAAGGCAATGAATCCCCAACAATTGGCAAATCTGACTTGGGAACAATTCAAGGAAATGGTCTATGACAAATATATCCCCAAGAGTAATAAAAAGAAAAGGAAATGGAATTCTACAACCTGACACACGGACGGATGTCAGTAATGGATTATGACTACGCTTTCTGTGACATGGCCCGATACAGACCTGATCGAGTAGATACAGACGTGAAGATGGCCGAGAAGTTCTGTACTGGCCTAAGACCCAAGGTAAGAATGGTATTGGCCAGCCATAGCGGACTATCTTACCCCGAGGCCTTGGGTTGGGCCCTGGATGTCGAGGAAGCTATGGCTGAAAAGAAAACCGCACCACCGCACCTGCAGGCTTCGTCCCAAGCTCCAAGAGACAAGAGAGTGGGAAGGAAGTCAAAATCAGTCAGAACAGAAGAGACCATGGCATGCCCCCACCACCTGTAAGATCATGCACGACCACCTACTTTCAACCCCACGGGAGGCAACATCCCAAATGTAACTAGGTGCATAACGGAGTTTGTAGGAGTGGGGAGGTTACATGTTGTGCGTGTGGGGGAAATGGCCACTTTGCCCGATATTGTCCAAGTAAGTCAGGAATGAATGTGAGACCCAACTCATCAGCACCACGTCAACACGTACGGGCCTTACATGTAGACATGCAAGGCAATCAGCGCTGACCCCCACATCAACAACATCTGTGATAAGGGTATTTCTCTTATCACGATGCCGGAGACGATAAACAAGATAAAAGAGAAGTTCCGAGAGGCGGAATCCTGTCGATAACTCAAGCTTAAACAAAGTGCGTAAAATAAAACATAAAGAAACGAAAATTCATAAATTCATTCATTCGTTGATTGAAAGGAATAACAATGACACCTATTTATAATGCTAATTACCCTAACTTAAGGAACAAGAAAATATCCTAAACATATATGGAAAAGATATGACAAATCACTAATTAACTAATTAATAAAGATATGGGGATCTTCATATAGATATGCACGTATCAACTCCCCCACGGTTAAAATCCACCTTGTCCTCAAGGTAGGAACCACGACACAATGAAGATCATCGCGAACATAAGCTTTGGCGAGATATTCCCTCCTGGATCATACGCACAAGTCAGACCCCTCTTTTTTAATATTTTCATTGTATGGATGATTGCGCACTCCTTCTGAACCAATTCTCCAGTCTTTTGCTCTTCCATTTCCACTTCAAGGTCGAGCTCTTTTATCTCGATTGCAACATGGCTCTGAATCTCCATCTTCTTGTTTTTTCTCGGCTTCTCAAGCAACACCCTTAAATATTTTTCCTTCTTCTCTAACTTAGATTTAAGATCTTCATATTTTATCCCTTTCTTAATCAGCGTCGAAAAATCCTTGTTGACCTCTTTTTAGCAGAGTCATTCTCTTTCTCGTTCTGCTTCAACATCCTATTAAGTTCTATCAACCTCTTCTTCCTCGCACAAAGTATTTCTTCACCATCGGGCAGATTCACATCCTCCTCTTTTTTCCTTGAGCTTGAGACAAATAATGGGGTTGTCATCGGCAGCGGTTGCAAGGGCTGCCAAGGTCTTCGTGCGGCATGGTAGGGCGGAAGCTCAATAGACGATGATGTGCTTTGTTGCTGCGGTGCTTCTTGGTGGTAAGGTTGCTCAGGCAGAGGGAGGTCGTAGTGTCGAAGGTGATGGCTCGGCGGTTGCGGCCACGCATAGGGCTGACGGTCTGTGTGTGGGGGCTGAGTGTAAGGCTGATATGCCTTCTGCCAATCAAGCTAGTCGGGGTATGGAGCGGGTTATTCCCAAGAGGAGGGCTGCCACTCTTGCGGTGGGTCCCAGCAGGTCGGGAGTCGGGTTTGAACCTGTTGTAGCTGTCGAGGCTACGCAGGCGGGTACCCATAAGTGTTAGGATTTTGGTGATGGGGTTGTGGAAAAAAGTACGGAGTAGGCCCACACGTCGGCTGCGGCTGCTGGTAGTAAGGCTCCAGCGGCGGGTATATATCACTTGCTGATAAGGAGCTGATGGTGGCTGGTAGGGTTGGTAAGGCGGTTGTGCAACGGCATACAACTGGGGGCCGTCCGGTGGGTCAGGCTCGGGGTGCAACGGAGGGAGCGTGGCTGCTACCCTACGCTCATGCTCACTCAATCAGGTCTCTAGTCGGGCATGCCAAGCGATGATATATTCCAACGTTGCAGCTATTGAATTCAGTTGCAAGTTTTTAGATGCTTGCGATATCTCCGACCATGAACGAAGATGGACTTCAGCCATGAGTTCGAGGATGAAAGCACCAATTTGATAAGGGTATTTCCCTTATCACGATGCCGGAGACGATAAACAAGATAAAAGAGAAGTCCCCGGAGGCAGAATCCCGTCGACAACTCAAGCTTAAACAAAGTGCGTAAAATAAAATAGAAAGATACGTAAATTCATAAATTCATTCATTCGTTGATTGAAAGGAATAACAATGACACGTATTTATAATGCTAATTACCCTAACTTAAGGAACAAGAAAATATCCTAAACATATATGAAAAAGATATGACAAATCACTAATTAACTAACTAATAAAGATATGGGGATTTTCATATAGATATGCACGTATCAGTCTGCAACAACAAAGGCTCCGGACGCAGGCATGGCATATGCATTGGGACTGAAACAACATGGAGATGGCCAAGGAAATTTGGAAAGTATGGGCTGTTAGGTTTGGTATACTGAAAAGCATGTTTCGAGCACGAATAGAATCTTACTTGTATACGAAAAAACTCACAATCCACTTTTAACCCAATTTAGTATTATTCGAGCAGTTTCGCACTAATAGAATCACTAACATTATTAAGTTGTGTTTGCTTGTGCATTTATAAGATGTTTATAAAACGTAGACCGGTTGTGGGCGTCGTCCACTTTAAGATAACACGGTCAGTTCTGAACAAAGAAAAACAAGAATTTCACAACCTAGATAGGCCTTACTGAATTCAGATGACATTGGTGTGGTATAGCACTGAACGTATCTAACAGCAAGATATGTTTTCATGCTATCTACTGGAAGACTAGGTCTTGATAAGCAACTATTTCTTAATCAGCATACGTTAGCCTTGAGCATACGTTATTGATTATGCATTACTTTGACTTATCAAATGGTGAGGGTTTTTCGCAACCCAATAATCCTGATATATTGGGTAGTGGTAATTAATATCTAGCGGTGCTAGGATTGCTATTATGTTGAATCTCGCGGCTGGTGAGTCTGGTTTTATAATGTCCTCAAGAGGAGCTCGAACAAGGTTTTATTATTCGGAAACTGACCAGTTGGAATTTAATCATTCCATGAATAATAAATAAGTGTTCTTTGCTAAGTCTACTCTTGGAATTAAAAGATGTTAATTAATTAATGTTAGGGTTTGTATACTAGAAATCACCTTTCGAGTGATTGAATACTGTAAAACTCTAATTATTATTTTCCAATGAATGCAACAGATTATTTTTGTCATAATGTTGTTATGTTTTACATTTAATGGATGTTTATTGCATATTTATGTGGCTCTCGCCTCGACATGGCGGTGGCTGGCGCGGCGTGGTGGTTCGTCCGAGAACCGCCGAGACACCGCGAGCCACCAGGCCGATCCCTAGGCGGAAGGTCCCCACCGTCAGCCCCAGACCAGGCCAAGAGCTACCACCCCAAGGCGCGACGCTGGCTTAACTAGTGGGAGCGGCGGATCGAGCCTGGCCGAGACGGGTCTTCGCAGTTGGCCGAGAGTAGCGCCACCGACGTGCACGCTGCTGGCCGAGAATCGCGGCACCCGACGAGCCAGGGCACCGAGACGGAATCAGCGGCTGGCCGAGAGTGGCGGCGCCTTTGCGCGTCTCGCTGGCCGAGAGCTGCCGAGACACCGACAAGCCGGTGTGCAAGCCAGTGTTAGGGTTTTGTATACTAGAAATCACCTTTCGAGTGATTGGATACTGTAAAACTATAATTGTTATTTTCCAATAAATTCAACAAATTATTTTTTGTCATAATGTTGTTATGTTTTACATTTAATGGTTGTTTATTACATATTTAAATGTATAAGCAAACGTAACAAAGTCTAAGTCTTTGTTTTAGTAGACCGGTTGTGGGTGTCGTCCAATTTAAGGTAACACGGTCAGTTCTAAACAAAGAAAAATAAAAATTTCACAACCTAGATAGGCCTAGACTACCTATCGTGAAAGGTTGCAATGTTAGTCCAATTATTTCTAAGCCTTATTGAAATAAGATGACGTTGGTGTGGTATAGCACTGAATGGATCTAACAGCAAGACGAGTCTTTATGCTATCTACTGAAAGACGAGGTCTTGATAATTAATTTCTTAATCAATGTACGTTAGCATTGAGCATACGATATTGAGTATCTACTACTTTGACTTACCAAAGGTGCGGGTTTTTCATCACCCAACGATCCAGGTATATTGGGTAGTGGCGATCATTATCTAGCGGTGCTAGGATTGCTATTACGTTGAATCATGGGCGAGGGGAGTCTCGTTTGATAACATCCCCAAGAGGAGCTCGAAACAAGGTTTTATTATTCGGAACCTAGCTAGTTGGAGTTTAATTACTCCATGAATAATAAATAAGAGTTTCTTGCTAAGTCCACTCTTGAAGATTAAAATATGTTAATTAATTAAGTCCATAGCAGACAATAATTAATTAATGGATATTTCTATCTTAATCGCGGGAAATAAATTAAATGCAATTAAAGGAAACCCCGAATACTTGTAATTTCGGATTTGGAAGGCAGTGCAATATTACTTCTGTAGTGGCTGCTTGCAATATTCCAATATAAGCTTATATTAAATTGTGGGTTCAATTTAATTGGTAAAAAGCTAATTGGGTGAGGCCTGTTCCAAATTCTTCCTTAGATCCCTGACTGGGCCCAATAATGACTTAATATAAATAGGAGAATAAAGGAGACCGAAAACACACATTATTACTCTATCAAATTTTCGTCCCCCTCTAAGAAAGAGAGAGCTCGAAATTTTACCTCCTCCGTGAGCTGAGTTCTGTCTTCGTTATTCAAGTCCTAGTACGTTGGTGAGATTTGCCCACACAAATATCAGCGTATAGTCCTGGACACCAGTCAGAAGATCCAAGGTCGAGTATTGAAGATCTTCACGTGGAGACGGAGCAAGCCATCATCGATTCTTGATTGAATCAACGAGGTAAATTGGCTAATTCCGTAGTAAGCATGTTTTAGGGATTTTTATATGCTAAAGCATGTTTTAATTCAAGTTATGAGCATGATACATGTGATAATTACGCGAATAGAATTTGTCTAAATAATCTGCTAAATATATCAAATTTATGTGATCATTAAATGTTGCACGCTTCCGCTGCCAACCCCTTCAATTGGTATCAAAGCCAGTCTTTGGCTCTGATTATTTGGATTTAAATTTCACGAAATTCATGTATGTTGAACTCAAGAACTATCGAATCAAAGAACTTGAATTGCTCGAACGTACCACGTGCGATCGAGGTAGGGACGTCGAGACAGTGGGAGCAGGGGACTCGCGATCACGGGGCGACGCGCAGGCGAGCTAGGGCTCATGCGCGCCGCAGGCCGAGACCGCATGACCCAGATGCACCCGAGTCAAGGTCGACACGGTGGAAGGCATGGCGCGGCAGTTTGAACGATAACGTGCCGAGGCGCCGAGCCGCCAGACCGAGAACCCTAGGCGGAAGGGTCGAGAGGGATGGCGGCGCTGGCCGAGAGCAGCCGCGCTGTCTCGCGAGCTGTTGGCCGGGAGCGCGCGCCACCCAGACAATCGGATAGGCCAAGACGGGGTTCGAGCTGGCCGAGAGCAGGTGTAACGACCCGCTAAGCCGATATTATTAGAAACTATATTATTAGCTTGATTACCTATATACGTGACTTTTATGGGATTAAATCCGAGCTACGTTAAATTGTCGCTGTCGATAGGGAAGTGAATAAATAAATAAGACCCCAAAATTTAAAATTTTAATGTCCGATACATCCAACAAAAGTCCAACAAAAATTTAATTTAATACATCCTACGTTCTAAGCAAATCGGGTACTTCAGCGCAGGCAGCCACGAGCTTGAACCGGGTTCTTTCCTACACCAAATTAAACAATAAATATACAAATAATATAATAAAGCAAATTAAACATAAAGAAATGGAGTAGATAAGATTCAATCCTGAAAGATCAGATTTTCGACAGCGGCAATTAATGCTGCATTAAATGAGATGTCAGAGTAATCATTTTTTTGTTCTGCCAATTAATGCGGCATTAAAACCATTCCTTCCCCCTCACTCCATGAATCTCTCCATATCTATCAACCACCTATCTATAATACTCCCTTCACAAATCAGATCTCACTTCTCTGCAAATCTTCAAGAACTCACAAGAACAAGACCAATTCTTCTCAACCTCTACTCAATCGAACTCAAGAAACCCATAACTAAAATCAGGGAAAGATTCATCATCTATTCTTTCACAATCTGTCTGCAAATTGAAGGTATACATATCTCCCACCCAATTTCAATTTCATACTACTGCATTCATACATTACACTCTACTGTTACTACAATCTGCAATATACCTCCTAATCGAATTAATTGAGGCAAACTGAATTAAAGAATCAAACTTTAATTCACAAATTTAAAAATTAAGAACTCATCTGGCGGGGTTGTTTTGGGGTGGAATCGGGGCTGCCGGAGCGGCGATGCCGAACGAAGACGGCGGTGTACGCGGGGCGGCGAATTGGAGCGGTAGCGGTTGATCGGGGAGCAGCGGAGAAAAGAAGCACCGAAGTGCTGTAGGACAGAGAGAGAGAGAATTGAATTTGGGGATCTTGTTCTTCCTTTTTGTGAGAGAAATCGAGGGGGAAAGAGTGAAGAAATGTGTGTGGTGTGTTCTTTGTTGAGTGTGCAAAGTTGGAGAATTTGTGGATGTGCTCTCTGGTTGGAGTTTTACAGTAGAGAGGGAGAGAAAGTCACGATGGAATTGGGGAAAGAAGTGCTTGATTCTTTATTAATTAATTTCTTAATATTTTGAAAATAAAGAATGGGAGTGTGAGTGTACGTGTACTTCAATTCCTTTATAAAAAAAATCATTAATATTTTAAAATGGAAGTGAGGTTGTACGTGTAATCCTTTTTATTATTTTCAAATATTGTTGTGTATCCTTATTAAGGAATACGTGCACTCCTTTTGTTCCTTTCAAATTTATTAAAATATACGTGTACTCCTTTTGGGGATTTTTTTTCTTTTTGTGAAATGAGGAAGAGGAACGAGATGTGGATGGTGGGAGTATAATTGGTGGGCTACTTACTTGGGCTCCTGATTAAATTGAGAAGTACTCTTTTGGGCTCACTAAATCAATTGGAGGAATAAGGTTGGGTCATAAAATAATTAGTTCTGGGCAACTTAATTAAAATATCTTGGGCTGTTTTTTTTAAATTAATCTTTGGGCTGGAAATTAGATAATTGTTGGGCAGACGAATACTAAATCGTGGGGACTTATTTAATTAATCCCGGATAATTTCGAAGGTCGAATAATTTATCCCAAGTCCAAAATAAATATAATTTTGAGGGAAATTAATTTGTGAATGCTTAAGTACGCGCTTATATATTTTTGGGAATTTAATTCGACATCGTGGTGGAAAAATACGAGGAGCCAACGGAGGACTGATGGGCGTGAGCGGCCGACTGGCATCGCACACGACGCCTTGGGCGGCCGCCGAATAATCGAAAATACTCGAAAACTGAGATACGAGATAAAAGACTTTAATGAGGATGCATGCATTCTAATTAGTAGTTTTCTCGCGCTGATTGTTGTGTTTTTTTATCTAAAGGGAATTGTTCCGTGAGACTCTAATCCAGAAAGAGGAAATACTCAAGTGCGACACCTTTAAACGATCAAAGTGAGCTTTCTTATACTAAAAATACAAATCGTATTTTATGAAAACACGAACACATGTTTGTGATTTTTAAAGATGTTGTCTTGCCATAAATGTTTTGTGTATGATGCCTATCTGTTGGCTACGACCAAGTGAATTATGAATGATGATATATGTGAATCGATTCGATTTTGAGTCCTGGTAGGGTGGTGTCCCTACTTGGAACCTCTGACCGTGAACGGCAGAACGGCAGAGAAGGTGACCGTGGAAGGTGGCCACCTTCCCGGCACAAGGATACCTCTGACATGTTGGGCAGAGAAGGTGACCGTGGAAGGTGGCCACCTTCCCGGCACAAGGATACCTCTGACATGATGGCAGGGAAGGTGACCGTGTGAGAACACCATCTCAACGTCACAATGTGATCAGATATTGCTAAGTACAGGAAAAAGGGCCCGCCCAGTGTGAATATTTTTAGTAAGCTCTGGCCTTTCCAATAAAACCCCGAGTGTTACTGTGATGATGGCTTGACAATATTTTCAAATGTATACTTGTATTTTCGGCAATGTGTTCACTGAGTACTTTTATACTCAGCCCTGCATATAATTCTAAATGTGCAGGTTGAGCAGCGAAGTGGTGGAGGAAGTGCTATTGAGACAAGACATTTAATTCAGTCAAATTTTGACTCTCGGAGGTTCATGTCTTCATACATGGAACCGCGTTCATTTGCTTCCGTTGTGCATGTTAAAAGACTCAAGTCTATTTTGTTCAAAACTCTGATATTTTGAAATTTTTACAAATAATTACTCGAGTCTTCGTGATCGAGTATCTTTCTTCTATGTATCAGCACTTAATTAGTCCTGTCTCGTAACCAATGTTTGATTTTATTTCCCCTTATTTCTTTCCCCGCTTCTTATACCCCCACCCCTAGTCACAGTTTCCCGACTATGCTATCCTTAGCAAGTGCGGTCGTGACAGAGTGGTATCAGAGCATTCTTTCTCGCTCTGAACCCGAGAGTCTTCTTTGAAAATCTTTGGTCTAGCCTTGTTCCACTAGACTATCTAATCGATGAAAATGTTCTTAGCACTCCCACCAATTGCGCTCAATGAGGAAAAAGGTAACTTGTTATTTTTCAAAAGAAAGTAAAGATGTTCGAAAGTTTGAAATGGAGAAATAACTCATGCAGTTGATTTGAGTGAACAGATGAAAACACTTAGTTTAAAGAAGAGTTGATGTTTCTTGATTTGATAGCGTGCTTAAAGAAAGAGTTAGTATGTCTTTTCTTGGCTAAAGACTGTGAATGCATGAATAAAAGAAATAATTTTCCTAAATGGAAAAAGGTACTGAATATGAAAGTATAAAGTATACGAGTCTGGTACCAATTGGTGAAATGATATCTCTTTTTGAGTTAGCTTTTGAATCATGTTGCTAGTATGGGGAAATTGAAATTTCCAAGAACTTAGAATACTTAGTTATGTGTTTCTTCTAGAACACAATATGAACTCGAACTTAGAAGTACAGTATGAACATTTCTCACTTTCCCGAGCGACGAAAAGAAAGTACGCGATAAGAAAGAAATTTCGTCACGAGAAAAGCAATCCGGCATAGAACAAAACAAAACGATGTTTCTAGAAAGATGGTAGGGGCTAAAATCCATTTTCTACGTCCCAATGACATGAATAATCTTGGTTAGCCATTGTCTTTCTTGACAACCCAATCACTCCAAAGGATCATACCTTTGATCCAACTAAGCGATGTACACATACATAGCAAGAGAATATGATTACAATGTAAACAAAGAATCTAGCTTTACAATAATAAGTAAGCAGAAACGACGTGTTACGAGGATGAGCGTTATGACGAACCGAGAGTACCAAAGAGTAGTAATCCCCACATATGGTCATCTGACGTGATTGTACGATGAAAGTAGCTTGTGACCAAAGTTTCCCATAACTCATTTACCATCCTCTATAAAGAGTTAAACAACGGAGTATCACCATTGTAGTTAACCAAGAAGATTCATCAGCAACGCTTACTTGGATTCCCATGAATTTCATTTTCTCGCATCCCCCTTGATCAAAATACTTTTGTTGAATTAAGAGCTTAAATGATTTCTTTTGCAAGGTAATGTGCCATTGTTTTCCCTCTTATATGTCAAGGTTGTGAATCACTTTCAGTTTTGAGCTTGCTCCCTCATGTTATAACCTCCAGTGACTATTGTTCTTCTTTACTCGTTCTATATAAAAGCAATACTTTGACTCTCTGAATTCTTGCCACCAAACTCCTATACTAGGAGCTGCTTTATTTATAGCCTTCAGAATAAACATGTTTCCGTAAACTATTGTCTCTTCAATGATAATGTATTCTCCAAAGATCATTAGTAGACCCTTTGTGTTTTCAGACATATTGACAAGCTCTTTGTTGTACATGAGTACTCTCATCTTCTGAATTCAAATATGATTGTTGTCTCTTGATTTGAGCTTTTCTGCAAGCTCCATGTTAAAGCTGGCACATTGCTTCTCCCTTGGCTAGTTTCCTCTTGTTGCCCTCTTTATTAGTTAGTTTCCCTGAATTGCCTATAAACTCTAAAAATTTCGTTGATATGATCTTCTATCACAGTGTTGTCGAGCAAATTGCAATTGTTTGTTTTCCTATTATTTTCAAATCCATTTGTAACCAACCATCTCAGGTCTTCCTGTTACCATCTTGGGATACTTGAAATTTTTCTACTTCACTGTTCATTTTGAGTATATTATTGGCAACCTATTATTGACATCTACATTCTATTCATCATACCCTCTCTTCGCAATTTATTCCATCTGCAAGCTCTTCCCACAATAAAATTCTCAAGTTCTATGGGTATAGCTCAAGCCCTTTGAAGTTGTATCTTTTCTTTTCTGGGAGTGAGCAGAATGAGCCCAATTGAGACTAGTCTTTGCAGTTCATGAAAACCTTTGTTGCAAGCTACTGGTGAGAGTTTGTGGTAAACCAAACACTCACGTAATTAAAATAATTATAATCGTTTTGTTTTCATGGTTACCCTGGAGCCTACACAAAGCAAGAACGATTCGAATATTTCTCTTGGAATCCCAAATTCAGTTCCTATCAAAGTTAAAACGGTTAGATCAACTATATTTCCTCGCGTGAGACCCTCATGGGATGGCATGAAAAGAAGCATCGCATCGTTTGTCGAGAGATGTCTAACTTGCCAACGAGTCAAAGCATTGCTCCAACGACCTTACAGGAAATTACAACCCTTGGAAATTCCCGAATGGAAATTGGAACACATCGCCATGGATTTCGTGACAGACCTGCCCAGATCCAACCGTGGAAATACTGCCATTTTGGTAATCATTGACTCACGAACAATGCTCATTTTATCCCTATTCCCATCACGTATGGATCCGAGAAACTAGCACAGTTATATGTACGGGAAATCCTGCGTCTGCATAGAGTGCCTATATCCATCACGTCAGACCGAGACTCGAAGTTTACTTCCAGGTTCTGGCAAATCATGCAAAGGGAATTGGGTGCGAGATTAAATTTCAGCACCGCATTCCACCCCCAGACTGACGGACAATCCGAGAGGACAATTCAAACCGTAGAAGATATGTTGAGGGTCGTCGTACTCGATAGAGGAGAAAACTGGGAATCCATCTTGCACCTGATAGAGTTTGCCTATAATATTAATTATCAAGCCACCATCGATATGGCACCTTACGAGGCACTATATGGAAGAAAATGTCGGTCTCCACTCTGTTGGGACGAAGTCGGGGGAGAGAAGAGTATTAGGCCCAGAATCCATGGCGGAGATGATTGAGATCGTGAGACAAATTCGGAGTCGGATCAAGGAAGCGCAAGACCGGCAAAAATCCTACGCCGATGAGCGTCGAACCGAACTAAAATTTAAAGTCTGGGAGAAGGTCTTCCTGAAAGTATCCTCTTCCAAAGGAATAATCAGATTTGGACTCAAAGGTAAGCTAAAACCACGATTTATTGGACCCTATGAAATTCTGAAGGAATTGGGCCCAGTAGCATATCGCTTGGCATTACCACCCAACTTTGGGAACGTACACAACGTATTCCACGTCTCCCAACTTCAAATGTACGTGTTCGACCCAAAACATGTGATTCGCCAAGAAGAAATCGCCCTAGAGCCTAACCTGAGTTACGAAGAAAAGCTGGTAGAAATACTAGACCGAAAGGTGCAACGGCTTCGGAACAAGTCGATTACTACAATGAAGGTTTTGTGGAAAAAACCACGGACCAAAAGAAGTAACATGGGAACTAGAAGAGAAAATGAAGGAGAAATATCCCGAGCTTTTTGTCTAAGTACTTCCTAAATTTCGGGATGATATTTCTTTTAAGAGGGATAGTATGTAACGACCCGCTAAGCCGATATTATTAGAAACTATATTATTAGCTTGATTACCTATATAAGTGACTTTTATGCGATTAAATCCGGGCTACGTTAAATTGTCGTTGTCGATAGGGAAGTGAATAAATAAATAAGACCCCAAAATTTAAAATTTTAATGTCCGATACATCCAACAAAAGTCCAACAAAAATTTAATTTAATACATCCTACGTTCTAAGCAAATCGGGTACTTCAGCGCGGGCAGCCACGAGCTTGAACCGGGTTCTTTCCTACACCAAATTAAACAATAAATATACAAATAATATAATAAAGCAAATTAAACATAAAGAAATGGAGTAGATAAGATTCAATCCTGAAAGATCAGATTTTCGACAGCGGCAATTAATGCTGCATTAAATGAGATGTCAGAGTAATCATTTTTTTTGTTCTGCCAATTAATGCGGCATTAAAACCATTCCTTCCCCCTCACTCCATGAATCTCTCCATATCTATCAACCACCTATCTATAATACTCCCTTCACAAATCAGATCTCACTTCTCTGCAAATCTGCAAGAACTCACAAGAACAAGACCAATTCTTCTCAACCTCTACTCAATCGAACTCAAGAAACCCATAACTAAAATCAGGGAAAGATTCATCATCTATTCTTTCACAATCTGTCTGCAAATTGAAGGTATACATATCTCCCACCCAATTTCAATTTCAATTTCATACTACTGCATTCATACATTACACTCTACTGTTACTACAATCTGCAATATACCTCCTAATCGAATTAATTGAGGCAAACTGAATTAAAGAATCAAACTTTAATTCACAAATTTAAAAATTAAGAACTCATCTGGCGGGGTTGTTTCGGGGTGGAATCGGGGCTGCCAGAGCGGCGACGCCGAACGAAGACGGCGGTGTACGCGGGGCGGCGAATTGGAGCGGTAGCGGTTGATCGGGGAGCAGCGGAGAAAAGAAGCACCGAAGTGCTGTAGGACAGAGAGAGAGAATTAAATTTGGGGATCTTGTTCTTCCTTTTTGTGATAGAAATCGAGGGGGAAAGAGTGAAGAAATGTGTGTGGTGTGTTCTTTGTTGAGTGTGCAAAGTAGGAGAATTTGTGGATGTGCTCTCTGGTTGGAGTTTTACAGTAGAGAGGGAGAGAAAGTCACGATGGA
Organism: Salvia splendens; assembly: GCF_004379255.2. NCBI lineage: Eukaryota > Viridiplantae > Streptophyta > Magnoliopsida > Lamiales > Lamiaceae > Salvia > Salvia splendens. The sequence goes on along the minus strand of NC_056053.1, from coordinate 12,406,697 downwards.
ATTGGGGAAGGAAGTGCTTGATTCTTTATTAATTAATTTCTTAATATTTTGAAAATAAAGAATGGGAGTGTGAGTGTACGTGTACTTCAATTTCTTTATAAAAAAAATGGTCTTTGTCAAATAATGGTACTGTCATTTCGGCAGTTCATCCTCCTCTTCAATCTTTAAAAGGAGAAATTATTGCAGACCCTTTTAAACAATCTAAAAAGCCTAATGAAAAGGATCCTGCTGAAAACGAATAATTACAGAGGATTATCCAGCAGAATAATTATTCAAACCAAATTCTTAACACTATTGCTAACCAATTAGATACTATTTCCACCAAGAATCCATCACCAGTCAAACATAGTATCCTGAATGATACTTCTATACATTTTTTCAGAAGTAATGATATTTTTAAAAATAAGAGTGTAACTTTTAACCCAAAAACAGAAAAATTATTAACAAAAATTTCTGAAAAACTTGGTGAGCCAAGTACCTCTAATACTAATGTCATCAGAGAAAATCATGAATCAAGTTCTGAACAAACAAGTTGTTCTTCTGATACGGAGAATGATTCTGTTGAAAAATTAGAAGAAGTTTTCAAAAAGTCTGATAACTCCCCCTTTAAGATAAACAGAATATTTAAAGGAAAAAAGTTTAATAGTACCAAAAATTATTACAGTAGACCTTCACCTGTAGATATGCTTTATGAAGAAAGAGGACAATTTCATAAATCTAGTTATGATGGAAATGCATTAACAGAATGAAATATAGATGGAAAATCTGAGTATGAAATCCTTAATACTTTACAAGAAATGGGAATGGTAAAAATTGCATATAGGTACAATGGAATTTCTGAAAGAGAAGCTTGTATCTTTCTCAGTAATGGTTTTACTAGTCAATTAAAAAATTGGTGGGATAATGCTTTAGATCTTGGAAGCAAGGAACAAATTTTAAACCATGTTGTGAGTGTTGAAGACCAAGACGGAGAAGTAAAAGAAACAAGCGATGCTTGTGACTTCCTTGTAGTCACTATTTCAATGTATTTTGTAGGAAACCCGAGAGAGGAATATAACAGTTCTTCTATCGTCCTAACCAATCTTAGATGCCCCTCCTTATCTGATTATAGGTGGTATAAGGATGTCTTCATAACACAGGTTCTCAAAAGGAATGATTGTAATTAAGCATTCTGGAAAGAAAGGTTCATTGCAGGATTACCCAAACTTTTTAGTGAAAGAATAATACAAAAAATCAAAGATGATATAGATTCTGAGAATATTCCTTTTGAGAATATTACGTTCGGGCAATTATTTACTTTTATCAAGAAAGAAGGTTTAGCCCTATGTATGGAAATAAAAATACAAAACAAATATAGAAAAGATAAACAGAAAGAGAAGAGCGAATTAGGATGCTTCTGTGAAATGTTTGGGATTGAAAAGATTGAAGCCCCTTCTTCTAGGAATAAAAGGAAAACCAGAAAGTTTAAAAAAGAATCGCAGAGGTCAGAATATAAACCTTACAAAAATAAATTTAGACGAACAAAACCTAAAAGAACTTATAAGCCAACCAATGATAAGGGGAAAAATGAGATAAAATGTTGGTATTGTAAAAAATTAGGACACACTGAAGACCAATGTTGGAAGAAAAAGAAGAAAGACATTAGACTTATAAGTAAACAAATTAATAATCTTTTAAGGGAAAAGAATAACTCTTCTAACTCAGAAAGTGAGTCCGATCAAGAAATGGAAGAGATGCAAAATACCTCTGACGAAAGTAGTTATCATAGTAGTATTGAACATGGAAAAGATATTTGCAAAAATTGTATCCAAGTCATTTCTAAAGAAAAGAAAGAAGTCATCTTTGATCTTATCCAAGAAATCCCAGATACCGATATAAGGGATGGTTACCTTAATAAGTTAAAAGATTGAATTCTTGAAGAACCCTCTACTTCTAAGAAGATAAACATCAATGAACAATTTAGTCTAAATAAGCTTTGGGATAAATATCCCTACCAAAGCATATCTAAACAAATAACAACAAAAGACCTCCAAAGTGAAATTAATAGCCTTAAAAAACAAATTAATAAAGAATTTTATGAATTAAAAGAAAAAGACTTTGAAATAGAGACAAGACTCTCTATTATTGAAAATAATAAAGAAATTAATAACTGGAAGAATCTTGATCCAGAAAATAATTCTATAAAAGTTATCCGAGAAATTGAATATAAAAAATGACATGCTAATATCACTCTTGCTGTTAATGACTTCAAAACCAGTATTATGGCCTTAGTTGATTCAAGAGCAGACCATAATATTATCAGAGAAGGAATAGTCCCTACTAAATACTGCGACAAATCCAAAGAAAAACTTTATACTGCTAATAATAACCTATTAAAAATCAAATACAAACTTTCCAAAGCTCACATCTGTAACAATGGTCATTGCTTCAAGAATATCTTTACTATTGTTGAAGATATCACATATAATATGATTCTTGGAACGCCTTTCCTAACTCAAATTTATCCTTTCTATGTCAATGATAGTGATATTACTACTAAGGTTCAAGGAAGAGAAATAAATTATAAATTCATCTTTCCCATTAAGAAGCAAGAAATTCTTAATCTTCAGAATAACTCTATACTCAGACATATTAATAATATTACCCAAAAACAAAAACAAAAACAAATTAGTTTTCTAAAAGAAGAATTACCTTTTCAACGAATTGAAGACCAACTTAGAACTCCTAAGATTATCTCAAAAATTAAGGAAATTGAAAATAACTTTGTCAAACGAGTTTGTAATGAAATCCCAAATGCCTTTTGGGATAGAAAACACCATGTCATTGAATTACCTTATGAAAAGGGTTTCAATGAAGAAAATATCCCGACAAAATCGAGACCTATCGAAATGAACCAGGAACTCTAAGAAATTTGTAAAAAGGAGATTAAAGAATTATTAGATAAGAAACTTATAAGACCTTCAAAATCTCCTTGGAGTTGTTCAGCCTTCTGTGTAATTAAACAAGCAGAACTTGAAAGAGGAACACCTAGGCTGGTCATAAATTACAAACCCCTTAATAAAGTTCTACAATGGATTAGGTATCCTATCCCCAACAAAAGGGATTTAATAGGAAGACTATTTAATACTATTTTTTCCAAGTTCGACCTCAAGTCTGGATTTTGGCAAATCCAAATCTCTGAAAAGGATAGATATAAAACAGCCTTCACAGTTCCTTTCGGACATTATGAATGGAATGTCATGCCTTTTGGCCTAAAAAATGCCCCTTCAGAATTTCAAAAAATCATGAATGATATCATGAATCCTCTTAGTCATTTTAGTATTGTCTATATCGACAATATTCTAATCATCTCCCAAGATATTGATCAACATATCAAACATTTAGACACTCTCTTAAAAACCATAGAGAAAAATGGATTAGCTATATCCACCCCCAAATTAAAATTATTTCAAACCAATATCAGATTTTTAGGACATGAAATTAGTAAATGAACTTTCAAACCTATCAGTAGGTCGATTTCCTTTACAGACAAATTCCTGATGAAATCAAAGATAAAAATCAATTACAAAGATTCTTAGGATGCCTGAATTACATTTCAGATTTCTTTCCTAATCTTAGGGAGTCATGTAAACTTCTTTATCAAAGGCTTAGAAAAAACCCCCCTAATTGGACAGAAGAACACACTAATACTATCAAAACCATAAAACAAGAAGTAAAAACTCTTCCGTGCGTAGGCATCCCTAATCCAAAAGCCTTTATGATCATAGAAACAGATGCCTCAAATCTAGGTTATGGAGGAATTTTAAAACAAAGAATTGACTCAAAAGAACAATTAGTAAGATACCGCTCAGGAATATGGAATGATACACAGATTAATTATTCTACAATTAAAAAAGAAATTCTGTCAATAGTTTTGTGTATCTCAAAATTTCAAGACGACCTTTACAATAAAAAGTTTATACTTAGGATTGATTGCAAATTAGCAAAAGAAGTTCTTGTTAAAGATGTTCAAAATATTGTTTCAAAACAAATTTTTGCAAGATGGCAAGTTATACTTTCCATTTTTTACTTCGAAATAGAGTATATCAAAGGAGAAAATAATTTTTTACCAGACTTTCTAACAAGAGAATTCTTACAAGGAACCAGCGATGGATCCAGCGAAAAAGAAGATTCAAAGTGCAAAAGACTATGAAATTCATGATTCAAAAGCAGTAGCCTTAACTCCTTTCCCAACTACACCTCAAAAACAGATTGTCCCAAATAAGTTTTCTCCTCTACAACTTAGACCTGAAATCCCGTTCAAAAGTGTGCTTGCTTCAAACCCGCCAAAACCTACAAATATCCAAATTCCAAACCCTCCATAACAATTCCAAAAATATCTTACAAAAGATTGGTTCGAGGATATCGGAATGACTCCTCACACCGATTATCCCACGGACCTTATTCAAAAAGATTTTATCCGAGCCAGATTTCAAAACCCAGCTCAGCTGTGGGAATCGGATAATTTCTTAAAAGATCAAAGATATTATGAGTTAATTCTTGTAGACTCACATTCTATAGAAATAACTCAGAACCCTTCAAGTTCAAATGAAATTAGTTTTTCAAAATGTGTGATTAGAAAGATCCATACTATTACTACTTTTGGAGGATTTAAAGAATTCAAAATTTTTTCAGTCCGTCACCCGGCAAAAGGATTCAATTATATTGATTACAAAAATGCTTGGTTTCAAGCCTTTTTTATCAGACCTTTTAACCATTCGTGGTTTTTTACCTACCACTCAGACATAGACAAACATTTTCCCATATGGTTCTTTGACTGGTGGAGAAAATTTGGATCCAATATCCAAATCACGCCACCCTCTGTTCAAAAAGGTTTTGAAGTCTTTTCGGAAAATTCAAACCTTTCTTTATATCAAAAACCCTTGATGTTCCATGCAGAATTCAAAGTACCTTGGATTTTTGCCTGGGATTTTCACTTTAAGAAAATCTATCCAGACCCAACTCCCTTTTCTTTAGTTAGAATTTTCAAAATCAAATGGTGGAATAAATTTCAGGAGAATATTTGTTCCAAACATGCTGTTAGACAATTTTTGTCTACATGACAAAAAGTTACTTACAAAAAGGGAGACGTCAAAAAAGAGAACCCCAGTTATAGTTCCAAAGCCTTTGAGGATTCAAAGTTCATGAATATGCCAGAAGAAATGAAGAAGGAATTTTTTGAATTCCTTGCTCAAAGGTCCAATTCTACCAAGTCAAAGTCAGAAGAATCAGTTTCCTCTGATCCAATAAGAGAACAAGATCCTTTTGATTTCCAGGACCCGTACAATTTTTAAAGATGGCTATGAAGAGTTTGTAGAGGTTCAAAGAAGGATTAAGATTATTAAACAATTAAATCAGAAGGATTCATATTCCACTCGCTGCTTAGGATGCCGAGAAGGAACGCCTTATATAATCGTGATCATGGTATAGAGATAAAAATATTAGAAGCAGGGATCAAAGAGCAAAGAAGAAGAATAAGAGTTTTCTATAAAATCAGACGACGCAGAAACAGATCTTTTTGTTGGGATAATGATGAAGATTGGCAAAGAGAGCAAATTATTGAAAAATGCAAAAGGAGAATCAGAATTATCCATATAATACTTGCTGCCTAGCGGTCATGACCAATGTCTCAAAATTCAAAATCAAAAGTTGCTTACCACGAGATCAAAAGTTGTCAAGATAAGGATGCCACAATTTTCAAGAGAGTTCACCAAAAGACAAAAGTTGCCTCCAAAGGGGACCACCACTTCCCGAGACGATCTGCACGTAGCCTTTATTGTAATCTTTTGCAATATAATATTATGTAATAGTTAACTTTGTAGCTCTATAAATAGCTTGTAAATTAAGGAGAAAGGGCACACCGGTCTTAGAGTTTTCAGACCATTGCTCTCTTCCTCCTCCCTCTGTAACCCTTGAAGTTTTTAAGCCACAAGTTAGTTTTCATAACTCATACTTTGTTTTATTTACTATCTTTCATACTGTCCAGTTTATCATACTACTCAATTTATCATGCTTAATCAGTATATCATCCAAGTGGAGACCATTTTGATATACTTGCCCAGCTGCAAGATGATCTCGGTGGATTTTCCATGCGTTATTTACCTGTCATCATATATCTTTATGTTTTTTGTTCAGACAGAAGAATACCTCTGTCTCGTCAAATCTTATCCAAATAACGAAATAATCAATCTCTGTATTTCTTTTCCAAATTATGGAATAATTAATCTGGGATTAATTATTTGGAATCCTTCCCAGATTAATTATTCCGTAATTTAGAAAAGAAATACAGAGATTGATTATTTCATTGACTTTGGAACAGTTTGAGTCATGGGTCAATACTGTGTTGAAGCTTCATCAAGGTCGATTTGTTGAGGGCATGGTCATTAATTTTGATACATATATCAAGAAGAGTTCAATTCGATCACGGAAGATGATGCAGTTCACAATTGGGCGTACTTTGCTATGAATAAGGAAGTTCAAAGGTTCGAGATGAAACTTAAATTTCACTGTATTTATCCTTTCCAATATGTTGAGATGTTAGTATAATCATATTCGCAAGGGTTCAGCTCTCCTTTTTACCGCCCGAGATCCCTTTGAATGGTGCATGTCAATATCGAAGATGAGGTGATTCATTACTTCCTAGAGTCGTGTGAGGATTTCCACATATATTCCTCTTGTTTCACAATGAATGATCCACCAAGATTGAGAGTTTTGTACATAAGCAATTGCTTCAAGATGAAGAGTCTGGAGATATTTGTTGTTAGTCTTAGATCAGTCATCATTGGTATCCTTCACCACTAGTTGACACACTCTACTACTACGTCCAATTTTAGCACCATTTGGTCATTATCTGCAGTGAAGCATACAATCTCATCGAAGCCCTCCTTTACTTTCTTTATTAAACCCATAAAATTCCTGCAAATACTTTCCAAATATGCCCACCTATTGAGGTAGTCACCTTCTTACTTTACCGTATAGGTGGCTGTCCACACCACCTATTTCCGCTGCGGCGGCCTTGTCATTGTGATCCTCCTGTCGCACAAGTTCACCAACGGATTATCTCTCCACTTGTTCGTAGAGAGAGAAAGAGAGTATGCATGAATGTGGTGTGTATGTCAAAATATGGAACAATGTATTTCCCAAAATACCCCCATGCAATTTTTATTAATAGAAAATAAATACTTAATTTAGTCATTAGATTGAGATAACGTGTTTTTGAGATTTGTTCTCAAGTTATACACTTAAAATTAGTTAGACCTTGATCACTTCCCTATATATATATACGGTGTATTAGGGTTCTCACAGCTCTTTAGTGTTAAGCTTCAAACAGATCACGGTCCTTGGATCCTTGAATTGGATACATGTTGAACTTGAATACATCCATATATATATATATATATAGGGGAGCCTTAGTCTCATTTTCATCCCTTAGATTTAAGTTTCTTCTAAATCTGGGTCGTTATATTAGATAAATCAAGGGACTGGATGGACTCTTATTTTATTATCCCGTGTTGCATTATAGATAGGATTATGTGCATTATGAGGGTAAACTAGTAAAAATACCAAATTAAAACCACACCAAAAACGGAATGTGCGAATTTTAAGCGGGCAATTGATACACGTCCCAGCTTCGATTCATTCTCTCTCATTCCAAACTCAAAACTTCATCTCCACTCTTCCGCCTCCAGTCTCCCCAACTTCCACTAAACTTCAAACCCTAGCCGCCACCACCATTCGGCGGCGTTTTTTCCGTCCTACTCAAATTCCGGAAGCGGGCGTTTACATTGTTCACCGCGTTGACGACGTAGGTCTAAAATAATTATTCTTGTTGATGATTTGAACCCGGTAGATGATGGTAAAGCCCGACTAGAAGTCGATTTCACCATTTTTTAGACTCGAAAATCAATGATTTTAAGAGCGACTTGGTTGCGACCTTTCGAAATCAAAAAATTGGGACTCGTTTTGGTGAAGGTTTTCTCTGACTCCGAAAACATACATTTTTTTTGTTTAAAATGATGGATTCGGGTATCTTATTTCTTGTTTTTATGACAGATTTACAATGACTAAAAGAGGCCGTCCGTCGCGCCCTCAACCTACACACACTGCAGGTAACCAAACAAGTTGATTGACTGTATACTTGCGTCTGTACTTCGACATCAATTAGGCTTGCATTGTGCATTCATCTACATATCTTGTAAATGGCTGGATGGGTAATTGCAAGACTGGTTTGTGCGCATTAGTGAATAAAATTTACATTATTTATGTGATGGGATGCATTATTTGTCAAGTATTTTGCATTATGTGTCTGGTTACTTGCTGTTGTAGGAAAATTGGTGAAAGGAATATACATATGTGCATTAGTTGATTGAGGTTGTGCATTATGTAGCAAGTAATTGTCATTATTTGCAATATATTATGCATTATGAAAATTATTGTTTATTAGTTGATCAAAAATTTACATTATTTATGTTCTGGGCTGCATTATTTGTCAAGTGTTGTGCATTATGTGCCTGCGTGCTGGGTGGTGTGGGAAAATTGGTAACTGAAATATAAATATGTGCATTATTTGATTTAGGTTGCACATTATGTATCAAGTTGTTGTCATTATTTGCAGTATAGTATGCATTATGAGAAGTATTGTGTATATGGGTGAATTAACTCAGTGAAGATTCAAAGTGCGCATTTGTTGATTAAAAATTTACATTATTTATATTCTGGGATGCATTATTTGCCAAGTATTTTGCATTATGTGTCTGCTTCCTAGCGGTTGTGGGTAAATTGGTGAATGTAATATAAATATGTGCATTATTTGCCCGAGTCTGTGCATTATGTATCAAGTAGTTGTCATTATTTGCAATGTACTACATTATGAGAATTATTGTGTATATTGGTGAATTGCTGTTTACCGTAACTCAAAGGTTTGCATGTACATTATTTGTTTAAAACTGTACATTATTCATTTGGTACTGTACAGTAGTTGTCATTTATTATGCATTATTCGTCTGACTCTACCCATTTTGTCTGTAGTATGCATGACTAACCTTGTACTCTTCATTATATATCTGGTAATATAAATTATATGTCAAGTTTTTGCCATTATTTGACTGCTTGCTGAGTGATGTGGGTGAAATGGTGAATGCAATATACCTATGTGCATTATTTGATTGAATCTGTACATTATGTAGCTAATAGTTTACATTATTTACCAGTTATTAGGCATTATGGGACTGCCTGTGTACATAGGTGAAATGGTGAAAAACACAACGTACAAATATGCTTGTATAATTTTTCTTTGTGCATTATTTGAATGAATCTGTGCATTCTTTAATCAGTAGTATACATTATATATCAAATATTATGCATTATTCTTTTCATTAGAATAATTTTCTGATGTGGTATGTTGATGATTCCACAGCAGAGAAGCAACTAAGACTGGACATCGACGAAGCAGTTGATGATGTAATTCCAGTTGCACTAGCGCAGAAATTCAGGGAAAGATTGGTCGGGGCCGTGCCAAGCACAGCTCTAGAAGAGGGTGACCAAAAGAAACCCAGGGGGAGAAAGGTCAACCTTCTCTATTGTCGACGAACCCCGTCTGAGTTTCTAAACTGTAGTATATTATTAATGTACATTCCATTAATTGCGTGTGCATAATAATGAAAAACTTCAAGGCCAACAATGTACATTATCAGTTTCGTAATGCAATGTATAATGTACATAATCTGTCTAATAATGAACTGTAATGGAATAACTATGTAGAGAGTGAAGTGCTAATATACAATAATGTAAAACTTCACTAACGTAATGAACGAGACCAGATTACTAATGCAAAAATATTATGTACACTCCATTAAGTGCGTTTGGATAATAATGGTAAACCTCAAGGCCAACAATGTACATTATCAGTTTCGTAATGCAACATATAATGTACATACTGTGTCCAATAATGAACTGTAATGGAACAACTATATAGAGTAAGTGAAGTGCTAGTATCCAATAATGTACAACTTCATTAACGATAATGAACGAAAACAGATTAATAATGCAATAATAATATGTATTAAATGTTAACAGTGGGAATACTAATAATACTAAGACAACCAAGTGAAGCACAAGACTAATCCGAAAAAAAACCCAATAATGATGTGTGGAACAAAATACATCAAGCTGGCCTTTTGCCCCTCCGCGTCTCTTTAAATTAAACTAGTTAGTAAAAATGTACATTACAGATCACAAATCATGCATTACAGAACCTAAACCTGGATATGATCTGATTTATTTCCTTATGTAATAGTACTATTTGATTGATGAAGCAGTCGACGATGTTATTCCAGTAGCACTAGCCCAAAAATTTAGGGAAAGATTGGCCGAGGCCCGCCCAAGTATAGCTCCAAAACAGGGTGAGCAGAAGAAACCCAGGGGAAGAAAGGTCGACCATCTATATTGTCTACGAACCCCATCCGAGTTCATATACATTACACCTCATGTCTCGTCCATTACTGAAACTAAAACAACCATTATTTAGTATAATATGTACATTATGTAAATCAGTTAAAACTACTCCCTAGCCGAGATGATATCTAAACCCTCGTTGAATGACTGAAACTCGTGGAATTTGGTAATGAGTTTGTTAGTTAGTACATAATACACCCTAGCCCCAAGGATTGCTAAACCCTTTGGGAAAACAAGAAACGTGCGCCGAACAAGCAAACACGGGCAAACTTAAATTAAACTGGTCAGTAAAAATGTACATTACAATTCACAAATCGTGCATTACAGAACCTAAAACAACCATTATATAATATAATATGTACTTTATGTGTATCAGTAAAAAACTACTACCTAGCAGATATGATTTCTAAACCCTAGATGAATGACTGAAACTCATGCACTTTGACGACGGTTTGAAGACTTAGTACATACTACACCCTACCCCCAAGGATTGCTAAACCCTTTGGGAAAACAAGAAACGTGTGCCGAACAAGAAAACACGGGCAAACTTAAATTAAACTGGTCAGTAAAAATGTACATTACAATTCACAAATCGTGAATTACAGAACCTAAAACAACCATTATATAATATAATATGTACTTTATGTGTATCAGTAAAAAACTACTACCTAGCCGATATGATTTCTAAACCCTAGATGAATGACTGAAACTCGTGCACTTTGACGACGGTTTGAAGACTTAGTACATACTACACCCTACCCCCAAGGATTGTTAAACCCATTGGGAAAACAAGAAATGTGCGCCGATCTATCAAACAAGGCCAAATTTAAATTAAACTGGTTAGTAAAAATGTACATTACAGATCACAAATCATGCATTACAGAACCTAAAACAACCATTATATAATATAATATGTACATTATGTGTATCAGTTATCAATTAAGACAAAGTACCTTGCCGCTATGCTCCCTAAACCCTAGATGAATGACTGAAAATCGTGGACTTTGAAGACGATTTTAATACTTACTGCATACTACACCCTAGCCCCAAGGATTGCTAAACCCTTGGGGAAAACAAGAAACGTGCACCGAACAATCAATCTCAGCCGCCTAAATTAAACTGGTCAACAAACAATTACATTACAGCTCACAAATCGTCCATTATTACATATAAAACAACCATTACGGAAGTAAATCAGATCAGATCCAGAGCAATAAACTAAAGAAGAACATTACGGAAACCAATTCAACAACATCCATCGATCGTAAAAAACCTAAAAGTCCAAAACTCGATCATAAACCACTGAAATTCGAACATTTCTAAACATGAAACAATAAAATAGTCACAGAATCAATAACCTTAACCAGTGAGAAGCACCGCGTCGCCGACTTCCTTGATCTTCTGTTTTGGAGATGAGCTTGGCCTTAACGACTACAGGGAGATTATCCGGCAACATCCCTTTGCCGGCAGCCGTCGCAACCCCAACCACTGCCGCCCATGCCCACCCGGGATTGCGTTTGCAGTAGCAATCGCACTCACGACTGTGCAGATTATGACTGCTGCGACGAAGAAAACAGCAGAAACCTTCTGGGAGAAATCGATGCTATCGAGGTCCTTGACAAAGCCATCGTGCAGCGGTTTAAGCGTAGTTTCTATCGTGGAGTGGTCTATAACGATACGGGATAAATTATCACGGAAGGATTTGTTAAAGAGGGGAGGAGGAATAGTGTTGACACGTCGTTGGAGAGTTGAGCAGAAAAATATAGCGTGAAATATGGAAAGGGAATAGCTGGCATGAAATTGATCTTCCATTCTTGCCCTTTTCAGTTTTTTTTTAATAATTAAACTAATTACAAGTGGCATCAAAATCAACCATCAGATCTGGAAATTGAATGGTCGAGATTAAGAAGGACAATAGAACAAAAGGTGGAAAAAGGATATGAATACATCCATATATATATATATATATAGGGAGATGATCAAAACAAGAATGCATTTAAATACAGAAATGCAACCCAAATCTTTTTAGGTCATGCTTTGTTAGCATGACCTAAAAATAAACTAACTATGACCTAAAAATGCCCTACGTATGATATTATTCTGCGTTTCTGTATTTAAATCTAGTTTTGCATTGATCAAAACCCTATATATATATATATCGAATTGTGATCAATGTCAAATCAATTTTAAAAACCGAACTAGAGACCAAATTAGGGCCATTAGATCTAGTTCTTTGATGAGATATGCTACTGTGTAAATATGGTTCATTCTTCCAACTAAATCTCAGCCCCACAATTTGATCATCTAGTGGCCAAAAATAGTGCCACATGTTATTCATTAAAATATTTAAAAAAATCAAAAAGGCTTTTGAGGAAGTCATATTTTAGTCAGTTATGGAAGTTTCCTTTAATTTCTCCCTCAAATCTCACGCATAATTCAAATATATTGATTCTGATTTTGTGTTCATGATTACACAATGATTTCTCTTTCTTCTCTCCCGTAGCTGACTTAATATTCTACATTGAACACGCCTGGTGGTGTAGTTTCTCGCCTAAACTCGAATTCTGGTGGTGTCCCTTGATTCCATTCGGTTTTTTCAACAATGGAAGAAAGTCATTTAATTAATTAGTTCATTGATTTCGAGAATTATTGATAAATTTTTGTAGAAAATTATTGTATTAGTCGTGTAATTGACATCTATGGTTTTCTGTATTTGTTTGTGATTAGTTCATTCTTGTATTTAGTTTTATTTTGCATCAGTAGTCGTTTTATTTTCACGAAATCATCTGACATTTACAAATTTTCGTGTTTTCTTTTCGTAAGTTACATCTTGTAAATTTTCGACAAGTAATGTACTATATTAAGTGTATAATATATATTGTATTAATATACGATTATAGTTGTATAATGTATATGCCGTCTTTGAATAATGTAGATTACAATGGGTTTAATGCGTGACAGAAGTTAAATCCATTCCCCAAAGGGTATAGCAATCCATGGGGCTAGGGTATAGTACCGACTCACTAACAAAACCTTGACTACGGGAAGGGAGTTAGAGCCATTCCCAGAGGGTTTAGCAATCCATAGGGCTAGGGCATATTACTAACCCATACATCAAAATTTATTTTTGAATTTTGTACGTGTTTCAGGGAATAATGTACAAATTGAAGAGAATAATGTTGAACGGAACTTGAATTCATGCCCTTTAGATTAGCAATCCATGGGTCAATAGTATATAGTAATGTAAATTTATAACATAATAATAGTACGGATAAAATTATAAAGTAGGATAACTCCAAAACAATGTAATACTTAACTACTAAATAATGTACTCCCTCCGTCCCATAGTAGATGTCACACTTCCTTTTTAGTTTGTCCCACAAAAGATGTTACATTTCCTTTTTTGTAAAAAGTTTCCTCTCACATCAATTATAAAATTATATTTTCTCTCACCACTTAACACACAATACAACATCTCCTAAAAACCCACCACTTAACAATTATAAAAGTGTGCCATCTTCTTTGGGACGGGGGAGTATGTTATAAAGCATGAATAAAAAACAATACATCTGCAAAATAAACTACAAAATGTCAATATTTCCCCTTGCCTATGATTCTCCTTGTCATTCTCTATATCTTTCGGCATTGGACAGTTTCTCAAATCATGGTGTCCCATCTGATCACAAACAAATCAGAAAAGCATACATTAAAATATTATCCTCGTACATTACTTAGTAAGAGAAATATACATGAAATAACTATAGTCGTACATTACAATTATAGTGAATATAATGGGAATGACACTGACTCTCTGCCCTTATTGAACGTTGTACTACTGGGTTGGTACTACATTCTAGCCCCATGGACTACTAAACCCTTGGGGAATGGATATAACTTCTGCCCCTTAGGAAATGGATAGAACATCATAGTGAAGTAATGTACAAATAGATCGTCATAATGTAGCATTTCTATCAAAGTAATGTACAGAAAAAATGTCCCATGACAGCAACATCTAATGTACCGCAGCATTACCAACTAATGTACATCTTTGGCTAAATAATGTAATAGAACACGATGTACATATCTAGCTACATGATGTAACAGAACATGATACACAAAAGCAGAATCAGTTAATGTACTGATCTATGTAAATGATTTAACAGTGAAATAATGTACCAATTTGTGTGAATAATGTATATAGATCAGTGATGTATGAGCATCAATTAAATAATGTAGCAAACCAAAATCGAAATCTATCACCAAACCAAAAACTATAAATTGACAGAAGTGCTGATTTACAGAAAAAACATAACAACAATGAACACGGAGTGCTGATTTACAAAAAAAACCCATCATAATAACTTTGCTTAAAACGTTGAAGCTTCATCACTTACCCGAAATCGCAGGCTTTGGTTCAGTTTCCACCAGATCTGCACTGCCATAACAACCGTACAACGACGAAGAAGGCTGAAACGTAGAGTTTCACTTGGCCGAAAGGTTTTCACGGAGATAGAACAGCGTGGAAAACCGCTTCGATGGTCTCTTCCCGGCGGCTAGGGTTTTTTCTAGGAGTGGAATTGGGGGAAAGGGGTTTGATCGAAATTGGAATGGGGGAGGCGTTTGGAATGAGAGAGAGAGGAAGGGAATATCCTGCTTAATTCTCGGACCTGCAGTTTTAAACGTGTGATATAAATGATTTGTTTACATTTCTACCCCTATAATATACCAATTCCACCTAATAATGTAACGCGGACCATGATCTCTCCTCAGCATGTAGTCCGTCCAACATCTTAATCTAATGGCTAATATTAAGTTGAAACTTAACATTATAGAGGCAATAGGACTATAATATAGATGTAATCATATTCTTTTTGTAAATATGATTCATTCTTCCAACCAAATCTCAGCCCCACGATTTGGAAATCTCATGGCCTAAAATTAAGCTTTTTTCATTATTTAAATTATTATATCGAAAGGGTAGAAAAGGAAGTTGACATATTGATCATTTATTTTCATTCCGTAATTCACGCTTCCCATGATTTGGTAGTTATATTGCATTGATTTATTTTCCTTTCTTAATCTTGTATATATTAGTTGATTAACTTAATTATTTTTGCCGCATCTTTATATCAACTCATACATCAAGTTCTTATGATGGCTATGTTTAAAAGTGATGACGTACATTATTATAATGTTTTCGTAAATTATCTTATATAATTTCTGTTTGTATCATTTGGTTTATGTTTCATATAGAACTTGATGTACGAATATGGTTTTGAAATGCATGAAAGACTTAGTTTAATGTACGAAAAAATTAGTTTGATGTCTTATAGCACGTTGAATCCATATCCTTTGGGTTTAGCATTCCATTGGGCTAGATTGTAGTACCGACCGACTAACGAAAACTTCACCAAGGGCAGGAAGATAACTCATTTTCCCTAGGGTTTAGCAATCCATTTGGCTAGGGCATATTACCAATAATTTCCTATAATTTCTGCTTGTATCCTTTGGGTTTTTGGTTTCACACGGAACATGACGTACGAATATGGCTTCGTAATGTACGAACGACATAGTTTAATGTACAAAAGGCTTAGTTTAATGTCTTATATCATGTTGCATCCATACCTTCTGGGTTTAGCAATCCATTGGGCTAGGTCGCAGTACCAACCCACTAACAAAAACGTCACCAAGAGCAGGGAGATAACTCTTTTCCATTAGGGTTCAGCAATCCATTTGGCTAGGGCATATTACCAACACTTTCCTATAATTTCTATTTTTATCCTTTGGTTTTGGTTACATACAGAACTTGATGTACGGATATGGTTTTATAATGTCGAAAAGGCTTAGTTTAATGTACGAAAGAATTAGTTTAATATCGATGTTAATGTATGAAAATGATATTTGAATGTAATGAATCCCAGACATTAATATAATTAAATTACTGAATAATGTATGTACATATATAGCTACATCATGTCGCAATGAATGATATTTTGAAGCTATGTACAATTATGCACGTATAATGTATCACGGGTTGGGAAGGTTGCATGTCCTCCTTAAAGTCCTCATCACCAAAATTTTTTGGGCGCTTTGTACCTATTCAAAAATATTGACATTGAGGAGATTAGACTACAACCAATATCAAACCAAAGTACGAGGAGATTACACTATAAGCAACATCAAACAAAAGTACATCAAATAATAATGTAGATAATCAATTGTACATAATGTACATAACATAGTTCACATAACACATATTAATGCAGCAGATATCAAGGACTAATCTAATGTTTTCCATCAATGTACTTTGTACAAGTTCAGGGGTACATAATGTACATCTGGGATTGTATCTATATCAGAAAAATGAACAACACGGTTTTTTAGTGAGTCGGTACTATACCATAGCCCCATGAATTGCTAAACCCTTTGTGTGTTATCTCTCTTGTTGTTCTTTTTGCTGTCGTTTGGATTAGTCAAGTTGAATTGTCAAACTGATCCAGCTGGCTAGATGGATGCCTTCTACCTGCAAAATGCCGGTGAGTGGATCCAATGGAGATTCAGACTGATCAACCTGACTCAGATCCGACTTGAGAGAGCGCTCAAAAGCACTTTCAAAACCTTAATCCACAATACTATTAACTAGTATAGGGAAGTAAGGATCGATCCCACAGAGATGAGGTGTTTAACATTGGTTGCGGGCACGAATGGAAGGGCTGCTGCCACGCTTCACTACGGTGGGATAAGTTGAGATTCTTGACTTGAGAGTCTAGACTCAACTAAACTGATCAACTTGTAAAACGGAATAAAATCTACTTGATCAACACATCGTGTGATTTCTTGAAATGGACAAACATAATTGAGTGGACGACTGTCAGTCTCCTGCAAAACGTACGATAAAGTAAAACTTCCCTAACGGCTTCATCTTGTTCACAGAATCAACATGAAATACAGAGCATAATCAGATCTGAATATTTACGAATAACAACTAGTCATAACAACTTGTATATCCAAAACCGCACCTAAGACTAAACAACACTTACGTAAATAAGAAACTAACCCATGATCATGCAGAAATTCCAAGTCATCTATTAGATCCAAACATCCTAAAACATTTCATCCATAATATACTTCACAACTAGACAAAACATGAACTAAAGACTCAGATCCACCAGATCAAATTGCGACAAAACACTTGAGCTAAGATATGCAACGTAAATAGGTAATCAAACATAGATCAGAGGATTCATGCATAATAATAGAGAAATCCAAAGGGAAATGAAATCTTAACACTAAATTTACTGAATCAAAAACATCAAGAGTTGCAACAAGCACATAAACTGAAAGTAGACTAAAGAAAACAGAAATTATTTCATCGCTACTTCTCCAAGCGGAACTACAGGACCCAAGCGAGTTAAGTAATAAAAACCAACACCCAAAACACCACTAAGCAAGACTAGAACAAGAACCAAGTGTGTGTGCGAAAGAAATCATGAAAATGAAGTGAAACGAGCTTCAATTTCAGCCCTGGAAGAGAGCTGAATTCCTAAGATGCACACCATGGACCTCGTCGACCTGGACCCCCCTCCTACTTGCGCTGGGCTTTCTATATATACAGAGGCGAAGGGCTCTGATCCCTAGGGTGCCATCCTCTCGAATTGTCATTCCTGCCATTAGCTTTTGGTGGGGTCCTTAGCTCAATCTTCTATGTGGAAAACTCCTGCTTGCTCCGTTTACTTCTGACTTGGTCAACTCAGCATTGCAGGTTTTCGACTTTCTTGATTCGTTCATCCACCCAACTGATCAGTTCAATCTTCTGAATATGTCGGAATTTCACACACCTGGCTCATATTTGCATGTTAGATTTATAGATTGGGGTGCAGTTTTATCACAGAAACGAATCTCATCAAACTGCTCACACTTAACCCATACTTGTCCTCGGTAGTCCGACCATCTCTGGACAGTAGGCAAGCTCTCCGCCTCTGCACACTCTCTCTCGGCGCTGCCTCCTCACCCCGTCGCCACTACCGCCGCCGTTTCGCCAACTCCCGAAATGATAAGGATATACTATCCATTATTTTCTCTTTTATCTCTTCTTCTATAGATTTTAAACCCTTAGATCTTATTATTGTGGTATTTATCTTATTATTTTGTGTAGATTGTGAACTCATTGCCAAACATGAGGGTTTGAGACCTCCCTTGTTGTTTTCGGGTTGCTGAATAGTCATCGTTGCACATTAGCTAAGTTCATTTGTTTTTGTGAAGATTCTAAGGTTATTGAGGTCTCGTCATTTTATGCTTTCGGACTATGGAGGCTTTCTATTCTTCTTGTCAAAATCTATCACTATATGCTTATGTGTGATGCAATATTTGAGGGAAAAAAGGTTTTTTTTGGGATTAATCTTAAAAAAGGCTGTGTGTATTTAGTTGCAAGTATCTGCGCTTCTTGCAGTCCCTGTCCCACTCTTGTCTCTTTTCTATGCCTTGCTCGTAGGTGTATATAAGTTGGTAAAATTTTGTTGAAAGTGATGGTGTGGATTCATAAAGGTTACGTTATTTATAGACCTCTTGATCTTGTAAGTTGTGATGCAAATGGGATTGAGCATTTAATGTTACTGACAAATTTTTTGTTATTCTCTAGACAAATACCCTTCCTATATCTGTTGTCAGATGGAAAACTTAAATCCTATGGTTGGAGGAGTTAGAGAAAGTTTAGAATGATTATGGAACGTTTATTCTTTGCATATTCATTAACTGCTTCTTTTCTTTGCATATTCATTAACTGCTTCCTTTCAAAGTTGTTCTTTCAATATACTTGAGGTGGCAAAATGCACCCTTAGCCGTCTAGGTAGATTAGGGTATCTTCATCAATGATTTGGTTATTTGTTAGTTATTATTATCTTTATTACCAATTTATTTTGCTATGTGTTCCCATTTCCATTCAAGAATCTCCAAGGGTTGCAATTTCCCATAGGGCCGCTGATGTAGAGCATTGATTCGTTGGCAGGCCAAACACTTCTCAACAAACAATACTATGCTCCTTTTCATTCCATCCCACCAGAATTTTTTTTTCAGGTCTTGGTACATCTTTGTGCTGCCGGGATGGGCGATATACGAGGTGTCGTGTGCTTCGCTCAAAATCTCCCATAATTTCGTCATTTGCGGGCATGCACTACCTTCCTTCAAAAGTAAGAGCATTATCCTCTTCCTCCCTATAACCTCCCGAGTCACATGTCCGTACCTTCACTCGTATTTTCTCTCGGCCTTCATCTTGTCTTTGAGCGTCTGATGCACTTTTTATTAGCACTATAAATACCTACAAGTATACAAAGTAGGAATAGTATAGCTAAAAGTTAGTACCGGATATCGATCACGGGGAAAACTAACAGAAACTGTCTATCTTATACTAAAACTCAATTATTGTTTGGAAAACCGAAAGTTTTGAGAATTTTTTAAAACAAAGAACCCTTAAAATCAACGAAACAACTAATTGCAAACAAATCACAAAGATAAAAGTATAGAGATAAGGGAATTCCAGGGAGGTGCTTTCACAATTATGGTTATACAAATTCCAACTACAACACCCTGCCACAGTGTCACGACCGCACTTCCTAAGGATAGAAAGCACGGTGGATCGCGACTAATGGGGGAATTAAGAAGCGGGGAAGAAGGGGTAGCAATCAAGGAAGTACGACATATAGATCAAAAGACGAAATTTCATTATCAAATCATAGTTTAGATCACGAAGCAACATAGTTCGAACAAAAGTAGTCCAACGAATTATAGAAAAAAAAATTAGGAGTTCGTAAAACATAGAGTAGCGGAAGCAATTGAGAGTTTGACTACTACTATGTATGAGGACACATTAGTAACCGGAATATTTATTGATTAAAATCTTGGCTCATTGCTCAACATCCTCCGCCTCCCGTCCTCGCTCAACCTACACATAGGGAAAACATATGCAGTGGCTGAGTACATGATGCACCCAGTGAACTCATGCCCAAAATACATTTATCGTTTAAGTTATGTCAAGCCATCATTGAGTGAAACTCGGGTTTTACTTTAAAAGGGCCGAGAGACACTAAAATCATTCCTTAAAATAGTGTCCGCGCGGACAATCGTCATCATGTACCATATCTGAACCATCATGTGAAACGAGAATGTGGCCACAAACTCGATCACTGGACCGGCCGACCTAAGGGACGGCTCACGATCCCCATCAGTGCACTAGTCCGAGTAGGGACTCACTCCCTAGTCAGACCCGAATTCGTTAACCATCAAAGTCTAGTAGGACATTATCCTAGTAGACAATCAGATATGCAATTCAAAACATAAAATACGGCATGGCATAACATTTAAACCACCCTTATCTCACCATTTACATATCATTGCAAATAAAGGAGTTTAAGTAATAAAGCCCACCTCAAAAGCTTAGAGTTTTCCTTTGTAGCTTCTCGTTCCGACCTTAGCGGCTGTGCGATCCACCTTTTCGGAAAATACATAAAGTTCACATCAAACTCGGTAACGAAGACATTTTAGAATGCATGCACTCTAATTAAAATCTTTTAATTCATTTCCTCGATTTTTCGTACATTTTCGATTATTCGGCGGCCGCCCAAGGCGTCGCGTGCGACGCCGGCCGGCCGCTTACGCCCATTCTTTCCTCTGTTGGCTCCTTGCATTTTTCTCCACAACGTCGAAATAACTTCCCAAAAATTAATTAAACGCATATTAAATTTATCGCAACTATTTCTCTTCGAAATTATGTTATTTCGGACTTGGAATAAATTATTCATAATTCAAAATATTCCGGAGTTTTAAATAATTCGTCACAATTAATTATCGGTCTAAAATATAAGTAATTCCCCACCTTAAATCTTCAACTAAAAATTTTGAAGCCCAACAAAATTAATTGTAGCCCAACTAACCTAACATCTCATTTTAATTAATAGGCCCACTTTAAAAAAAAACAAGTAGAGGCCCAATCTTATTTCCTTCCTCCTTCACACACCTCTCTCTCTATTCTTCTCTCTCTCTTCGACAGAAACTACACCACTCTCTTCCTCCCTATCTCTCTATTCTCTCTCTCTCTCGGCAAATTAGGGACCTTCCCAGAATCCCGTCGCCACCTCCAATACCGCCGTCGTCTGCGATCCGTCGCTGTACCGAACGCGCCGCTTGGAGTCAGCCGCCGCTGCTGCTCGCTGCGTTACTCGCCGGAGTCGCCGGCCACTGCATCGCCACTGCTGCTCGCCGACGGTTACTGCTGCTGCGGGGGAGTGAAAGTACGAAATGCTTGTGAGAGTGAAAGTACGAAATCTTCCGAGGTGAGCAAGAGAAGTTCCGAGAAGAGGCTGACAATGCCCTCACCTACGAGGGAAGGCTATGTGTGCCGAATGACGAAGGACTTCGAAATGAAATTTTGACTGAGGCACACGAGACTCCATATACCGCTCATCCTGGAAGTACAAAGATGTACCATGATCTGAAGGGATCATTCTGGTGGGATGGGATGAAGAGGGATATAGCTTTGTTTGTGGAGAAATGCTTGGCTTGCCAGCAAGTAAAAGCTCTGCATCAACGACCCTATGGGAAGTTGCAACCACTAGAGATTCCGGAGTGGAAATGGGAACATATTTCCATGGATTTTGTGACGGGTTTACCAAAAACTCGGCAAGGGAATACGGCCATCTGGGTAAACATAGACCGCCTCACCAAGAGTGCGCATTTTATACCTATACCTATACCTATAACTCATGGATCCGACAAGCTAGCCCGGATTTATGTGAAAGAAATCATTCGACTACATGGAGTGCCAGTAACAATCACGTCAGACCGAGACACAATGTTCACTTCAAGATTTTGGATAAGTCTGCAACGAGAGCTTGGTACACGACTGAATTTTAGTATTGCTTTCCATCCACAAACCGATGGACAGTCCGAGAGAACGATTCAAACTCTCGAGGATATGTTGAGAGCCGTGGTTCTCTACAGAGGAGAAAATTGGGAAGTTGTACTACCGTTGATCGAGTTTGCCTACAACAACAGTGATCGAGTTTGCCTACAACAACAGTGATCGAGTTTGAAATGCTTGTGAGAGTGAAAGTACGAAATCAATGTATGAAATTAGCCACTAAAATTTCATGCTTTGGGCTTGGAAAGGGATTATACCCCAAGAATTTGAACTTGGTTGTGGTTGAAACAAAATGGAAGCAACAACTCCTTCTACTTCTTCTCCTCTCGGCTCCTCTCGGCTCCCTCCCTCTCTTTCAATTTGCTTGTTGTAAAGTGTGTATTGTGAGGAGTTAGGGAAGAGGTTACATGAAGAAGTAATGGGTGTCCTTTGGTTTGTAGGATTAATGGTGGAACATGGAGAGTGGAGAATTTGAAAGATGGGGAGTCTCCACTTGAAGAAACCGTCGACCATGAAGAGAAGAAGAAGAAAAAGAAGATTTTTGGGCCTGCTCCCATATTTTGGAAAATGTATTGGGCTCAACATAATTTATTTAAATTAGTTTGGGCTCATTTAGTTGAAAGCCCAAGTTTGTATAATATTATCAATGAGTTGGATTTTCTTTTTTTAAAAGTTATGGCCCAAAGCCATTTCTATATATGTACATTTGGTCTCTACTTTAATTTGAGAAGCCCAAATATATACATACTTTATTCTCGTATTTCTTTCGATAATTAAAATTCACGGAAACTTTACTAAATTTCGTTATCTTGTTCTTCACAAAGATTAATAAAAAAAAAACCCACATCACAATTCATATTTGGTGTTGTTCCAAATATAATTTCTTCGACCGTTCCTCGATTTTTGCGCGTCATCTTCCATAAAAAAAAATTCATCTCCCACATCTCATTCATTATGCTAAAAAAAAGCAATATCGTCACCATTACTTTAACGAGACATTCACACGTCTCCTAAAGTTCCATAATTACATAAAAAAAAACGTCTCAGAAGTGACCCTTTTCAAAACAAGAAAAATCCCTAAGTGTGCAGAAGTGTATGAGCTAAGAACCAGAGGCCTCAGTGCCAAAAAAAAGGTCATCTTCCCGAGCATTGCATGCTCTCTTCCTTATATAGATGCGGTGGGATCTTCTAGAAACCTACACAGAAATCTCCATTCTGCCCTTCAGCTTCACGATCCCTCCGTCTAGTCATTTTCCTCCGAATGTGCTCACTTATTCGCCTCAATTGCATGGTCCTTGTAATTCACCCTCTTTGTTCCTCGACCTAGCGAATTCTTCTGCACACCTGGCTTAAGACATGTGTTAGACCCTATAATTGTATGAATTCAACCCCTAGACCTATGCATGAAATTATCCTTATCAAACTGCTCACACTTAAACCATGCTTGTCCTCAAGCATGAAAGACAAGAAAAAGAAATAAGTCGAATTTCAATGCACAGTTCCCATGAACGATTCTACAAACAAGACACGAACAACACACAAACTACTAGACCTAGACATACTACAGACTCACAAAAGAGAAAACAACACTTAAAGAGAGAAAAAAAACACACAAGCATGAACTAGTTTCAACTTTTAGGTGATCCTCCCCACAAGCTTAAGTTCTATCCGATTAACTACAGCCTTCAAATCCTCCTCCTCCCTTGTTCCACCTAAACGGTCTGTCAGTTTGTCAAGATAGCCTATCGATTTCCCAGCTGTTAGGTTCACTCGATCACTCATTCCTCACCAGGGATGTTAGGATCGATTCACTCTTAAGTTAACGACACACCACTGATGCTTCGGGTTATGAGAGTTTCTCCTTTCTACAGTCCCCCTTCCCTTTTGATTCCTGGGTCAGGTTACTTATTGCTTCCTGCCCTTAGATTTCTTTTTTTTTTCTATTCCTCCTTTTATATATGTGTTTTGTTTTTTTTCCCCTGGACTTCGTCCAGCTTATACCTCCAGAAACCCTCTTTTTTCTCCTTCCGACTCTACTCCCTAAACATCAAGTGGCGGCCTCGTTTCTAACATGTTAGCTCAATATGTTTAGGCTTATAACTCGCATTATAGTGGGGCTGCACAATTAGGTTATCTAAGGCATCTTCTATCGTCCTTACTTAATTCAGACCGCATTCGGCTTATTAAGGTAAAAAGGCCTCAAAGTTGACATGCATCCTATCTTCAATCGCTCTTACTAAGGGAATCTTACCTTATTATATCACTAGCTCATGCGACACACAAAAACATTAAACCTAGACTAGACCGAGAGACTCCTAACCACAAAAACAAATACTGCACTCACTCCCTCCCCCTCCCACTTCACTCCAGCTTGTTCCCAAGCTATCCCAGTGAAGGGAGGAAACAGGGAAGTAAAACTCGGTACAAAACAAACACTCAACAATAAACAAAACAAGACAGGCACAAACAACACAAACCTCTCACACTTAGACCGAACATCGGGCTAAGTGGGAGAAGTGCAGCAGACAAAAGCCAAAACATGCATAAAAGAACAACCCTTTCTCACACTTAGACCAATCATTGGGCTAAGTGTGTGAAAGCATAACACATATATACAGAATAAAGCATGCTGGCAAAGAACATATGTAAACTGAAAAGAAATAATAAAGGAAAAAAAATAGAAAAGTAAAAGTTACTTGTTCAAAGGGGATTCAATTCGGAGTCTGGCCCCCGCGGGAGCTAGACTGGGGCAGTACGTAAGGTCGGGTCACCTTTGCTTTCTTTCTCACCGGCGAATCCGGCTTCTCCTTTACTTCCTCACTCGGTTGCTTGGTCAATGTCCGCTTCACAGTCA
Organism: Salvia splendens; assembly: GCF_004379255.2. Lineage (NCBI taxonomy): Eukaryota > Viridiplantae > Streptophyta > Magnoliopsida > Lamiales > Lamiaceae > Salvia > Salvia splendens. The sequence goes on along the minus strand of NC_056053.1, from coordinate 12,381,441 downwards.
GGGTCTTTGATGCCGACGGGGCTAACAGGGGTTTAGACGTGGGTGGGGGATGCTGGGGAGTCGAACTCCCTGGCCCTGGCTGGGTGGACACCGTGCTGGGTCTAGTAATCAGTTTCTCCTGGGGCTCGGAGAAGTTCTTCTTTATCCATTTTGTCATCATCATCATTAATTGGACAGACTCCTTCATCTGACCGCTATGGGTTGACGACATCCCCACCAATTCATTCACACTACCCCGTAGGGCCACCATTTCTTCTCTGACTCCCCTGATATCTGTCCTCATTTCTGCCACCTCCTTCCTCATCGCCTCAACTTCAACAGTAGTTTTGGACTCAACAACTTCCGGTTCTTGCTTGACCTGGGGCTCCACCCTGCCGACTTCATAGAAACAAACCTCCTTCCCATGCATGTACAACAACCCCTTGTTGAAAAAGTAGTCAACGTTGAAGATTTCTGGAGGCTCACATAAAACCACCTCAAGGGCCGATTTGGCGATCTTCATTATCGTGTTTCGCTGAAGATAAGCCCCTAAAAGGTGACACGTGTACACGTGTCGGGAAGGGTTGGCGGTCATTTGATGGCATGCCTGGGCTAACCAGTAGCCTAAATGCACTCGTACTCCCTTGGCCATGTACCAAGTAAAGTATAAATCCGCCGTTGTCAAGGCCGAGTTGGCAGTCCCCATGAGATTGTAACTGATGAAAGTCTGAGCAAATCGAAGTATGCGATTCTCTATATGAAACCCCTTTGAAATACTTGTCCTAAACTGTCCCACCTTCGGGTGGGTGATGAACTCCCAGGCCGATTGTGGTTTGAATCCGGGCATAAACTTCGGCGCTCCAACCACCCGATCATTCCATAGTCCTTCATCATCCTCCGTACGCGTGAACAATCCCATTCGGAGGGACCATTCTCAGATACTCATTTCATGTTCTTCGGTGAATAGACGGAAAGTGATGGAATCAGCATCCAAGTTGGTGGTTGGTTTCTAACGGAATGTAGAAAAGAATTCACGTGCCAGCGCCGTTGGAACCTCCGCAGAGCTATGCTTCAACAACCAATCGAAACCGATGGCATCAATGTACTGCCGGAATTCTTCATCGGAATCTATCTCCTCTAATTCTTCGGGATCATATCGTTTTCCAGACTTTGCGAGTTTACCCGGACCACTCCGTTCCTTGTAGGTCGCCGCTCGCTTAGGGTCATCAAACTTCCTCATGGCATCAAGCAAACCTTTGGTAATCCACACTTCTGCAGGTTCGAAATTGAGTTTCTCTTCTGGCTCCTCTTCAGATTCACTGGACCTAGCAGGGATAACTGGCTCTCTAGCATATGGTGCCTTCGCCTGGGAAGGGAGGGAGACTTCAATAGCTTTATCCCCAGAGGGCCTTTTCGTCTTCTTGACCAAGGAATGAGCTGCCTGTTTGCCCTTCCGTTTCCTTTCCGCCGCCAAGCGGCACTCCTCCCCATCACTCCCCTCCTCGCTAGGTCTAGGAGAGTTATCCTGCACGGTTTCCATGGGTGCTAGGCCCAACATTTCACCTTCAGTAGGTGGGACGAAATCATCTATCATGTTCAACAGGCTCCGTCGAGCATGTCTCCTGGCTTTTCGTTCGTTCACCGGTGAATCCGTCCCTTCCTGGACATCTGTCAAATCCACTATCAGATTCACCCTATCCTCAACGGATTCCTGTACTCCTTCAGTAACGGGAGCCTCTGCCTCCCCAGACAAGCCAGGGGTTGCCCCCTCGATATAAATAGGGGTTTCCCCCTTAGCAACCTTCTTCTCAGAAATTAGGGCAGTGCTGCCCGCCATCCCTTCCGGGGTTCTCCTCCCAGCAAATTCTTCAGAAATATCAGGGGTCGCCTCCTCCAACTCACCAACAGGGGTTTCCCCCTCAACAACACCAACATTAGCAGAAATAACAGGGGTTTCCCCCTCAACAGCACCAACCTCAGAGACAACAGGGGTTTCCCCCTCAACAACACCAACATCAGAGACAACAGGGGTTTCCCCCTCAACAACACCAATATTAGCAGAAATAACAGGGGTTTCCCCCTCAACAAACGTCTTCTGCTCCATCTCCACAACCAGATCTGTCCCGTGTTCCTGCTCTCCGCCTACCGTAACTTCTTTTTCCAGTTTGCCAGTAAACGGGTCGGCTTCTGCATTTACGGTAGACGGTCGGGAAATCGTATCCTCAGGAACTTGCGGCGGTGCGGTGGTTGTGATGGACATCGATGCAGCAGGTGTGGCCTTCCCCATCATTGACGTGAACAGGGCGAAGGCTTTCATCGCCTCTTCCGGCCCGCCAAACTTCTGCATCAACTCAGCCATGAACGTTGCCGCGTTGGAATCGGCAGATCCGGTGGGATTTCCTACATTTGATGTGTTCTCCATGGCCTGAATCTGAAAATTTCGCAAAGAACTTGGAAGAAAATTTCTGGTTAGGGTTAGAAATTGGTGGAATTGCAAGGCAGAAAATTGGGGTTTTTAGTAAGAGAGAGAATTCAGTTGTAGGAAATAAAGAATAAGGAGGGAAAAAAGAGATATTTAGGTAGGAATGGGAACAGTTGCAGGCATAATGTAAGCATCTGTACCCCTACCCATAAAGTGGGTTTTGAATTTCGAAACCGTATCTCTCCCCTCCCAAACTAACATTTCTCTGCCCCATGTAAACGCTTCCCTCTCGCAATACCACACTTAGACAAAAACAACAAAAATGAAATAACAAGTTCCTAGGTTAAGGATTCAAAGGTGACAAAGCAATTTCCCTAAAGAAATCTGGCATTCCGAAAATATTTTTGGAAGATTAAAATTTTTTCTTTGTTTAGATTTTTTTTCATTAAAAAAACACGATTAAATTATTTACACATTCAATTTAGCACACTCGAGATTCCCTGGTTCAGTGAATAGATAAAAATAAACATCCCAATTTACCTGACCTATGAATTCATCGAGAACACTGCTTGCCAAACTGACTAGGCAATAATGGAGAGTGCGCGTAGTGGCATTTCCTCCACTACACACAACTCAGAATTATCCCTAAAAACCTTCACCCGATGACCATTAACAAAAAAGGGAGTAGAGTTTGAGGCACTTTCCTGGATCTCCACAGCTCCGTTTGCTCGAAGGCCAACAACAGTGTATGGCCCTACCCATTTAGACTTTAGCTTCTCAGGCATCAGTTTGAGCCTAGATTGGAAAAGGAGAACTTTCTGACCAACGTGAAGTTCCTTGACCCGGAGTTTTTTGTCATGCCATAGCTTCGTCTTCTCTTTGTACAACATCGCGGACTCATAAGACTCAAGCCTTAATTCCTCCAGTTCTTGAAGCTGCAGTTTCCTCTCTTCTTCACACGCCTGAGGGTTCATGTTAATTTCCTTGACCGCCTAATATGCCCTGTGTTCCACACCTATAGGCAAATGGCACATCTTGCTAAACACTAGCCTGTAGGGTGACATTCCAATAGGCATTTTATAGGCTGTCCTTTAGGCCCATAGTGCGTCGTCAAGCTTCTTACTCCAGTCTTTCCTTGACAGATTGACCGTCTTCTCTAGTATTGTCTTGATCTCTTTATTTGATATTTCCGTCTGCCCATTTGACTAAGGATGATAAGGTGTAGATAGTCTGTGGTGGACTTCGTATTTTTTCATCAGAGCTTCAATTGTTCGGTTCTGAAAGTGAGTCCCTTGATCAGAAATAATAGCCCTAGGAACACCGTACCTGTTAAGAATGTTAGCTCTAAGAAATTTTTCCACCTCCCCGGCTTCACAAGAGGTGGTAGCCTTGGCCTCTATCCATTTCGACACATAATCTACGGCCACAAGGACATACGTGTTCCCATACGAAGATGGAAATGGACCCATGTAGTCTATACCCCAAACGTCGAAGATCTCATATACGATCACTGGGACCTGCAGTATTTCATCCCTCTTAGAAATTCCCCCTGTCTGCTGGCATCTCTCACAGCTCTGACAAAACTCAAAAGCATCCTTATGTAACGTTGGCCAGTAAAAACCGCTATCTAACACCTTCCTTGTAGTCTTCCTAGGTCCAAAGTGACCTCCACAAGCTAAGGCATGACAATGATTCAGCACATCCCTCTGTTCCCATTCTGGAATACACCTCCTAATCACCTGGTCAGCTCCCATTCTCCAGGTCGTCCCAAAAATAGTACTTGGCTTCGCTTTTCAACCAAAATGTAAAAATTCAGACGACGGAAACTTGCAACCAACCGAAAATAAAACAGATCTACGTATACTAGACGGAATGAAATGAAAACACGAAAACTAGGCATAAATCATGATCACTCTGTCGCAGATCTAAACGTCGGAAGCTTCATCCACTCCGGATCCAAGCAGTCTGAACCCAACAACAACCAAACTCAACTCCATAACTTCTGATTCAACAAATCTACTCTGATCAACACCAGATCCCAACGATTCTACTATAATAAACAACCAGCACGAAAACCAACATCCAATTCAGTAACCAACAAGCTCAAAGTAAGCGACATCCATAATCAAAACTCAACACCAGTTCAAATACGGAAAACAGAGATTTCATAAACTACGAACGCTTCAAACGAGAACAGGGCCGAGCTTCAAGCAGCGAAGCTCGGTGAAATCAACAACAGTAACTAAACTAAAAGCAAGTAATTGTTTCTTCGCCCTCTGCAAGGCGGTGTTACACCACAATTTTTTGGAAATTAGAAAAAAATTGTGGACCCGAACGTGACCCCTTTCAAAACAAGAAAAATGCCTAAGTGTGCAGAAGTGTGTGAGCTAAGAACCAGAGGCCTCCGTGCCAAAAAAAGTCAGTCCCCCCACTAGCATTGCATGCTCTCTTCCTTATATAGATGCGGTAGGATCTTCTAGAAACCTTCGCAGAAATCTCCATTCTGCCCTTGAGCTTCACGATCCCTCCGTCTAGTCATTTTCCTCCGAATTTGCTCACTTATTCGCCGCAATTGCATGGTCCTTGTAATTCACTTTCTTTGTTCCTCGACCTGGCGAATTCTTCTGCACACCTGGCTTAAGACATGTGTTATACCCTATAATTGTATGAATTCAACCCCTAGACGTATGCATGAAATTAGCCTTATCAATAACGCAGACAAAAATGAGTATTCTGTTGCGCTCCCTTTGGTCGCCCTTTTAACTAAGCTATCTAAACTAAACTAGAGAACTGATCTAAACTAAGCTAGGGAGCTGAACTACACTAGTTAACTAAGCTAAGCTAAACTAGACGGAAAGTAAAGTCTTGGATTCCCCTTCTTGTGGTGGCACATCATCTATTTATAAGCTCGATACGACTCCCAGCTGGATAAAGATCTTGACATGGAATATTCTCTCATTCTGAGAGTGAGCGACTCATTGATTGCTACGTGCTGTTCTTCTAGAATGACGATGCTTTTTGGTAACAAATTCATATAATAGCTTAGTCCTTGCGTTTTCATATTCCGGCACGTGTCCCCTTCTAGAACGTCGTCATTGATAACAGAATGGTGCGCCATATCCAGCTCATTTCCTCACGTGTTCTTCTTCTAGAAGCCAGCGGTCCCCACCTAACTGCTTGATCGCTCCCCCTTGATCAACTCCCCCGATTCTTGGCCCTTTTTTGCCTTTTGTACTTGCTTGATTAGTTCGGTCTTGCTGCCTTGGTCAAGTAGCATTTCTGCACATTTTAACAATTGTTTTGTGCGATAAACCGATCAAGTAGAATACATTTTACCCTTAAACCGATGCATGAAATGAGCCTTATCAGAATTATACGCTGGAATTCTATGTAATGGACTTTTCTGCCCACGACAACCCATTGATCGAGCACCTTGGCGACGTCGTGGTTCTTTCTGAGGGGGCTGATTCTGGAAAACAAGTTTCTACTCCTCGACGCAGAGAATTTTGGTGAAATGTAAACTGGAGTAGCAGCTGCAGAAATTTGGCAAGATAATGTGTTGCAATCACAAATTATCATATGCAATGAGAGGTGGAGAGGAATAAGCCACGTCGACAAGTGAGTGTAATCGTCTAATATGAGCTGGCAGAATTGAGCTGACTCAGCGAGAGTGTGTAGCTATAAATAGAAGGCAAAGGGCAATTGTTATTCAGTCATGAAAATTGTGTGAATGTGTGCGTGAGCACCTTGGGCTGAGGATCCAGGATCCGAAGCATTTTATCAGTTCTCTTTATCGTGTTGCTTTCGTTATCATTTACTTATCGCATTGTTTCTCTGATCTCATTATCAATCTACATTTAGTGTTTATCTCGTTCCATTGATGCGTTCAATTGTTTGTTGTGTTGATTTAGTGGTTGGTTGTTGTATCAATTGGTCGTGCGTTACGATCTTAGTTGGATCGGGCTGGAATCGCAACAAGTGGTATCCAGAGCTGTTCATCCTCGGACAGAACGGCGATGTGAGCTACGGAGGTGAAATCCTAGGGCGATGGAAGTTTAGAGGAGAATTGGGGAAAGGTTGATCGAGGAGGTTGAGAGGCGAATTGGGGAAAGGCTGATTGAGCTGGTCCAACGGCAGGAGAAGATCAATGCTCGATGGGACGAAATGTTGAAGGTAGTCACGTCTATAAAAGATCAATTACAGGGGAGCGGTGGAGCAACTGTCATGGTAGATGTCGAATATAACCGTGAATCACTTGTGGAAGAAGATGATCTGATCGTTCAATCGCGGAATCTAAAACAGGTATCACATATTCGAAGTTATATTAAAGCTTTTGATGAGCTAAATTCTAGGGCTGGTATAGAAGAGGATCAAGCATTGAGTATATTTTTGTCGAGGTTAGTAGATGAAATACGGGTACCGGTTTGTGTGTTTGAACCAAAAACATTAGCCGATGCTTATGCTCTCTCTAAGCTTCAAGAGCTTACAATAATTGGTGTTTTCTGGTGTGACCGTAAAGAGCGACATGAGGATGAAGTAGATTATTCTACGAAGGATAGTATTCGGAATCCAGCTCTTAAAACTGAATGGAAATTGGATAGTGAAATGGAAGATGAAACATATGCAGATGAGGTTATTGACCCAGATGCTGAAATTGATGTATTTGAAGAGGAAGAAGCTGACTGGGATTATTAAATTGAGAAGGAAACTGATGTAACAACTGCAGAAATTGCTTCTGATACTGCTATTCAGACAGAGATGGATCAATCAGCTACTTATGTTGAAGCAACAACTGAAGTACTAATGGAATGTTCTCTAGATTCTGCTCACTGGGAATCGAAATCCTTGCAAAATACCCAAATTTAGATATACAGGGATCAATCATTTCCTGATCCTCATATCGAAGAAATAGAAGTGAAAGCTGCAATGGAAGGGGAGGTTGCAGATATGAAGAAGGTGGATAAGGATTCTGGGTTGGCTGGCCTTATAGGCAAGTTCAACATGGTGAAGTAATTGGTGGGAATTTGGGGAAAAAATGATCTAGATGTGGAGAGTGCAGCGATAAGGCATCTGAAGATTTTTCAATATAGAGATGAAAATTCGAATAAGACCATTGAGCATTTCTGTGTGCATTTTGGGCAGAGATTGGGTAGATTTTTCACAAATGGTGTGTATGGACAGTTTGGGTCTCCACAAGTTCGAGATATGTTAAATTGTTTTTGTGTTGGGAGACTATTGACGGTGATGGGAGGACTCATTACAGATGAGGGAGCTGGTGCTTTTAGTTTTGTGAATGAGTGGAAGGAGCATGGCTTATCTCTTGAGTTCATTAGTTCATATTATGATATTATGCTGATGGATCTCATTTTCACTGCTTTGGGCCTGGTATATGACGATAGCAACAACAAACAGTGGCTGGATGGAAGCTGCAAAGAATGCCCTGTGACTGTGGCTGCTAAGGTTAAGGATATTGTTGTTGCGGTTGTTGTTCGGGTTGGAATGGCGAGTGTTGTTGAGAAGGAGACTCGAATAGTGATTGTTGCGGCGACGGATGAGAAAACTGCTGGAAATGGTACCACACAATGGCTGTGTTGGGTTCTTTGTCTACGGTAAAGAGAAGCTTTTGCAAATCGTAGCTAATAGGGTCTTTGACGGTGGCGGAATGGATGGGCAATTCATATGTATGCTCCACATGGGAATTATTTGTTATATGATACTCCACACTCTAAGTGAAGCTCGTATGAGTTCACAGTCGTGCAACGATGCAACATGGCATCGCCAAGCGCTTTGATGGAATTAACGGATGAGATCATCACTCGATTTTCATTGTTCCTTGAGGACAAGGTATTCTATGGGGGTGTATTGACAACAACTAAATGGAAGATGCAATGGAAATCTTATGGAAAGAGTATGGCTGTGGATGGAGAGCTGATTATGTATGTGAATGATGCTTTTGCAATTTATGAAGAGGAGCTTGGCAATTCCAGGAATTTGTTCTTAATATTTTGGTGCTGATGCAAGGGCTGGGAAGAGGCTCGATAATGGTAAGGTGAAGGGAAATGAATTGGAACAGTACGTTGCTGCATTTTCAAATTACAAGACTTGTTTATAAGCAAATGCTAGCCAAAATGCCCAATTGAGGAAGCTTGCTACCATTTTGAGTGTGATAAGGAATCTGAAGGGGTTGTTTGTTAGATTTCCTAAGCCAACGGTGAAGATGAAATTAGTATTAATTTTGTTTTGTGAGTTGTTGAGAGAAGTTGATATGTTGGGAGTTTCGAGGATTAAAGTTGTCTGCCAAGGCGCTCATGCTTGGGGTTTGGAGCAAGGACTTCGAGTGAATGCATCTAAGGCTCTTCCTTCTTCAACAAAGGAGACGATGACAGTTCGTGATGTTCTAAACTCAGCACTTGATGAAGAGATAGCCCCTGATTCAAAAGTCTTGGTAAATGGTGAAGAGGTTCGCAAGTACCATGGTGCATATAATCTTACAAAAGGGCTTCTCGACAAGTTTGATCCAGAGGTGAGGGGGTGTTGGATACAACCGCCACTAAGGCTGGATTTCTGGAATACAAGTTGCTGCAGTATATTACAGTTCAAGGCCTGTAATTGAACCTGTCCAGAGCCTTTGTCCTAGCGGCAAGGAGCTTAGACATTATTGCATGAGGTGCCGAGTTCGAGCCCTCTTGACAGCAGTTGTAATTTCCTCCTATCTATAGTATAGGAGTTTATTTGTAATTTTCTCCATTATATAGGAGTTAATTTTTTTTAAAAAAAGGCCCTGTAATTGAGCCTATGACATTCCCCTTCTCAATGCAGGTTATTGATCTCCTTAGTTATTCTCTTGGTAAGATTAAGCACTGGAACTTATCCTTGTGATTCCTTGAGGACAAGGAATCTTAAGGGGGATGGATTGATGCAATCACAAATTATCATACGCAATGAGCAAGCTGAGGTGGAGAGGAATAAGACACGTCGACAAGTGAGTGTAATCGTCTAATATGAGCTGGCGGAATTGAGCTGACTCAGCGAGAGTGTGTAGCTATAAATAGAAGGCAAAGGGCAGTTGTTATTCAGTCATGAAAATTGTGTGAATGTGTGCGTGAGCACCTTGGGCTGAGGATCCAGGATCTGAAGAATTTTGTCAGTTCTCTTTATCGTGTTGCTTTCGTTATCATTTACTTATCGCATTGTTTCTCTGATCTCATTATCAATCTACATTCAGTGTTTATCTCGTTCCATTGCTGCGTTCAATTGTTTGTTGTGTTGATTGTGTGGTTGGTTGTTGTGTCGATTGGTTGTGCGTTGCGATCTTAGCTAGATCAGGCTGGAATCGCAACATAATGATTTTCTAAAAGCGATAAGCTTTCTTGGTAGAGAATTCAATCGAAGCAAGCATAGATGAGGCAATGAAAAAACCTCTTGACATTGAAAATTTGCATGCTATAGATGTTATTAACCCCTTAGTCCAAGAATATCTTAAGACAGAGTTAATACAGGAACAGATCGAGAATTTTGAAATAAGTCATGACATTGATAGAGAAGTAGCTAGTTGGTGTCAAGCAATGAACACGAGTGAGTTATTAAATGATGAGCTAGCTGAAGCGATTCTGGAATTCTGTATGAACCCGGAGCTAGCCAGATCAAGGAAGGCATCTTATGTGGCGAGTGTGGACAGTTCTACTGAGTCTAAGAAGGGAATAACAACTGAGTCGACAGAGAAAAATCCCTTGCCCCAGGAAAAAGATGTCCCCAAGAAAGAGCTGAAAACGCTTCCACCTGGGCTCAAGTATGCGTATCTGGAGGAGAATGAAAATTTTCTGGTGATTATTAACAGCAGCTTGACTGAGGGACAAGAAGAGGAATTGCTAAATGTAATCAGGAGAAACAAGAAGGCTATTGGGTGGACACTCTCTGACTTGGTTGGGATCAGTCCAGATCTGTGCATGCATCACATTCGCCTAGAAGAAGGAGCAAAAGCCTGTAGGGACCCACAACGCAAGTTGAATCCGAACATGAGGGAAGAAGTGCTGAAGGAAGTATTGAAGTTGCTATCCCTAGGAATCATATATTCCATAACAGACAGTGAATGGGTTAGTCCAGTACATATGGTACCAAAGAAGTCAGGAATACAGGTGGTAAAGAACGATAAAAATGAGTTGGTCCCTACTCGACTTGTTACTGGGTGGAGGATGTGTATTGACTACCGGAAGCTGAACGAGGCTACCAAGAAGGATCACTTCCCATTACCTTTCATTGACCAGATGTTGGAAAGGTTAGCGGGCAAGCAATATTTTTGTTTCCTGGATGGATATAGTGGGTATTTTCAAATCTATGTGGATCCCGAGGATCAGGAGAAGACAACTTTCACGTGTCTCTTTGGAACGTATGCTTACAGAAGGATGTCGTTTGGCCTGTGCAATGCGCCAGATACTTTTCAGCGGTGTATGATGAGTATCTTCTCGGATCTCCTAGAAGATTGCATCGAGATTTTTATGGACGACTTCACTGTGTACGGGAATTCATTTGACTCGTGTTTGGCAAGTTTCGATATAATGCTGAGGAGGTGCCAAGAGAAGCATTTGGTTTTGAATTTCGAGAAATGCCACTTTATGATCCCTAAGGGAATTGTCCTAGGGCATGTGGTGTCAGAAAGAGGCATACAAGTAGATCAAGCAAAAATTGATGTTATCTCAAAACTGCCTTACCCAACGAATCAGAAAGAGGTGAGAGGATTCCTAGGGCACGCAGGATTTTATAGGAGGTTTATAAAGGACTTCGCAAGGATCGCTCAACCACTCACTCACTTATTGCATAACGATGTGGAGTTTGCTTTCGATGAGGAGTGCAAAAAAGCTTTTTAGTTGTTGAAGGATAGGTTAGTTTCTGCTCCCATTATTAGAGCGCCCGACTGGAATCTACCTTTTGAAATCATGTGTGACGCAAGCGACTATGCCGTGGGAGCGGTGCTAAGTCAAAGAGTTGATGGGAAAAGCTACGTGATTTTCTATGCATCCAAGACGCTAAATCAAGCCTAGAAGAACTATGACACCACCGAAAAAGAAATGCTGGCGGTGGTATATTCATTTGAGAAATTTCGCCCGTACTTACTGGGGTCGAAGGTGATCGTTTTCACCAACCACGCGGCCATTAAGTACCTGCTGGCGAAGAAGGAGTCTAAACCAAGATTGATCCGCTGGGTGTTACTTTTACAAGAATTTGATTGGGAGGTTAAGGATAAGAAAGGAATTGAGAACAAGGTGGCTGACCACCTTAGTCGTATTTTTCAAGGGGAGACCGAGGAAGCAATACCATATGCATTCCCCGAGGAACATTTGTATTATTTAGGGGAATTTCCTAGACCTATCAATTTGGAAAAAATCATGGCGTTAACAGGTCCAGGAGATTCTGAGAAAGGTAAATGTCATCTAAACAATGAGCCATGGTTCGCAGACCTGGCAAATTACTTGGTCACTGGAGAGGTGCCTAGTTCACAGGAAATCTCCCGGGCCCAGAGAATGAAGCTCAAAAGCGAAGCCAAGTATTATTTTTGGGATGATCCGTATTTGTGGAGAATGGGAGCTGACCAAGTAATCCGGAGGTATATCCCGGAGTGGGAACAGAGGGATGTACTAAATCATTGCCATGCCCTAGCTTGTGGAGGTCACTTTGGACCTAGGAAGACTGCAAGGAATGTTTTAGATAGCGGTTTTTACTGGCCTACATTGCATAAAGATGCTTTCGAGTTTTGTCAGAACTGTGAGAGGTGTCAACAGACCGGGGGAATCTCCAGGAGGGAAGAAATGCCACAAGTTCCAGTGATTGTGTGTGAGATCTTCGATGTCTAGGGAATGGACTTCATGGGTCCATTTCCGTCTTCATACGGGAACACATATGTTTCAAAGTGGATAGAGGCCAAAGCGACCACATCTTGTGAAGCCAAAGAGGTAGCGAAATTCCTTAGGGCTAACATTTTTAACAGGTACGGAGTGCCCAAAGCTATAATATCTGACAATGGGACGCATTTTCGTAACCGGACTATTGAAGCTCTAATGAGAAAGTACGAAGTTCACCATCGCCTTTCCACACCATACCACCCTCAATCAAATGGGCAAGCAGAGATCTCCAACAGGGAAATAAAGGCGATACTGGAGAAGACGGTTAATCCGTCTAGGAAGGACTGGAGTAAGAGGCTTGGAGATGCACTATGGGCGTACAAGACGCCTATTCGGATGTCACCTTATAGGCTTGTGTTCGGAAAAATGTGTCACTTGCCCGTGAGATTAGAACACCGAGCATATTGGGCGGTCAAGGAGATTAACATGAGACCCGAGTCCTGTGAGGAAGAGAGAAAATTATAGCTGCAGGAGTTGGAGGAGTTAAGGCTGGAGTCATATGAATCGGCAATGTGGTACAAAGAGAAAACAAGACTCTGGCATGACAAGAACCTACGGGTCAAAGAATTGAGAGTAGGTCAAAAAGTTCTCCTATTCCAATCCCGCCTAAAGTTGATGCCTGGTAAGCTGAAGTCCAAATGGACTGGACCATACACGATTGTGAGTCTTCGTGCAAATGGAGCAGTAGAGATCCAGGGAAGTACTTCAAACTCGACTCCTTTTCTTGTCAACGGTCATCGTGTGAAAGTATTAAGGGATAACTCGGAGATGTGTGTAGTGGATGAAATGCCACTACGCGCACTCCCTGATATCGTCTAATCGGTCTGGGAAGTGAGTGTTCTTAGAGATTTCCTAGGTCCAACATCCAAGAAGTTTTACCATGACCTGACCTAGGGAATCTTGAGAACACTTGAACACAATTTGTAAATATTTAATTGTCTTCTTTAATTCAAGGAAAAAAAATCCAAACAAATTAAAAAAAAACAATCTTCCAAAAATATTTTCGGAAAACCAGACTCCTTAGGCATAATTTTGATACTGCCATACCCAAGACCCGGGGAGTCTGGCGTTTCATTTTTTTAGTTTGATGTTAAGTGTGACTTTGCAGGAAGTATCTACTAGGGCAGGGAATTGTGGAGTAAATATTGGAGGGAGTTGGCACCGGTTCAGATTTCAAAATCCACTTTTATGGGGAGGCGTACGGTCTCTAGCGTCATGCCTGCAAAACCGTCCTCTTCCATACCTATCAGCTAATAACCGTGTGATGCTTTTTATTTTTCATTACTCACTCTCTCTCTCTACATTCGAAATTCCCCAAATTTCTCTCTAGGTTTTCTTTCTCTAACCCTAATCAAAGAAAATTTCGTCCGAGTTTCTGTGAAAATTTTGCAGAATTCTTCATGGACAACAAACAGAGTACCGGAAGCACTTCAAGATCCGCCGATTCTAACGCGGCGGCGTTCATGGCTGACTTACTACAAAAACATGGGGGGCCAGAAAAAGTGATGGAGGCGTTTGCCATGTTCGCATCTGCGATGGGGGGAACCGTACCGGCTGTTTCAACATCTGTCGTACCACCACCACCAGAAACTTCAGGGGTTTCAACACCCCAACCAGAGTCCATTGTAGAACCCACCACTACCGTCCTGGAGACAACCACCGCAGAAAAACACGAAGAAGAAGCAGATCTGGTGGCAGGGCTGGAACTATTGGCTGAAAGTGAACCCAGGTTTGATTCTGTCGTTGAGGGGGAACCCCCTGTTTTAAATGATGAAGTAGTTGGAATCTCTGAGGGGGTGAACCCTGTGTTTGCCATTGTGGATTTTGTTGAGAGAGAAACCCTACCTGAACCTGTGGATGTGGATCTTTCTGCTGTTGCTGATAGTCGTACTGAGCGAGAAACCCCTGTTTTGGAGAAGTTTGGAGAGGGGGAAACCCCTGGTGTTTGTGAGACTGTTTTGAAGGGCAATGAAGCCCAAGAAAATGTTAGTGAGGGGGTGACCCCTGTAAAAGCAGTGGGTGCTACAACCCACGACGAGGAAGGTTCGGTTGGGGTAGAAACCCCTATTAACATCGTGGGGGCAACCCCATTGTTGATTGAGGAGGGAGAAGCCCTCGTTTCTGGAGATGTACAGGAACCCGTCAGCGACGAGATGAATTTGATGGTGGATCTGACTGATGTCCCCGACGGGACCGATTCATCGGTTAACGCAAGGGATGCAAGGAGGCAAGCTCATCGACATCGAGGAACACGTCCTGCAGACAGAAGAAGGGTCGCTGGGTCTAGAGACCGCAGCCCCTGAGCAGGTGATCTCTCCTAGACCTAGCGATGGGGAGAGCGACGAGGAGGAGCGCCGCCACGCGGTCGAGAGGAAGAGGAAAGGAAAACAGATTGCTCCTTCCTCGACCAAGAAAGCAAAAGGGAAGTCCGTTGAACCCTCTCTCCCTCCGCCTGCTAAGGTACCGTACGCTGCTGAGTCCGGAAGCCCTGATGGGTCCAGCGACTCTAAAAAGGAACAACAAGAAGAGCTCAACTTCGAGCTGACGGAAATCTGGATAACCAAGGAGCTGCTGGACAAGATGAGGAAGTTCACAGACCCAAAACGCACAACAATATATAAGGAAAAGAGTGCCGTGGGGAAGTATGCTAAATCCGGGAAAATGTACGATTCGGCCGAGCTTAAGGAGATCTCGAGCAACGATGAATTCCGAGCGTATATCGACGCAATCGGTTTTGACTGGTTGCTTAAGCACAGCACCTCCGAAGTTCCAATAGATTTGGCACCGAAATTCTTTTGCGACCTTCCGTTTCAAGTCCACCACTGACTTGGATGCCGAGTCCATCAACTTCCGCCTCTTCAATGAAGAGCATGTGATGACCATCCGTGAATGGACTCTACGGATGGGTCTGCTGACGGGAACAGAGGACGACGAAGGTTTATGGAACGAGAGAATGGTTGGTCCGCCGAAGTTCACGCCGGGTTTCAAGACACAGAGTGCATGGGAGTTTGTGACTCATCCAAGGGTGGGTCAGTTCAAGACCAGCTTTTCGAAAGCCCATCATATCGAGAACAGGATCCTGAGGTTTGCCCAGACATTCATTAGCTACAATCTGCTGGGCACCGCCAACAACGCCTTGACAACCCCCGACTTGTACTTTACTTGGTGTATGGCCACGGGAGTGCGTGTCCACTTGGGCTACTGGTTAGCCCAAGCTTACCACCAAGTAACTGCCAACCCTTCCAGGCACCTATACACATGCCATCTTCTGGGGGCTTATTTGCAGCGCAATGTGATCATGAGGATCCACAAGTCTTGCCGGGAAGTGAAGATGTGTCTACCCCCGGAGGTCTTCAACATGGATTACTTCTTCAACAAGGGGCTGTTAATCACGCAGGGGAAGGAGGTCTGCTTTTACGAAGTTGGCAAGTCAGATGTGCAGGTGAAACAGGAAGCAGCGAGTGTGGAAGCAGGTAGCGGGATTGAAGTGGAAGAAATGATAACGGAGGTTGGATGGATGAGATCCGAAATTAAAATGGTGAGAGAAGAGATCGTGGCCCTACGGGGTAAAGTAAAGTACAATGTTGAGATTGAGAGAGTACGGAAAGAGGTCGCCGGAATGAGAACGGAGGTAGACGAGATGAAAAGAGAGATTGGGATGAGCAGAGAGGAGGTCGTGGCCTTAAAGGGGCGCATCACTGATCTGGTGGCAGCGTCGTCGAGGCACGCTGATAGGATGGGAGAGGTCGTCTCTTTAGTGATGACAATGATGAAGTGGTTGCGCGAGAAATTCCCGGACGTGCCAAAGTCACTTCCTGCACCTAGTGGCGGATCCAAGGCGCTAGGTCCAGGAAACCTATCTATCCAGAAGCCGCCACAAGCCACCAAGCCTCTAACCACCCCGTCTTCCACTAGACCCGTGACCTTGAAGAAGACCGTACCTAGACAGACAGAAGAGATGACAGAGAAGCCGGAGTCGCCGCAAGAAAGAAAGCTAAAGTAACCCAACAGGCCGTGCCGCCCATGTCTGGCTCTCGAGGGGGCCAGACCCCGAATTCATTCCCCCCAACCCAAGTAACTTTTACTTTTCATCTTTTATTACTTTCTGTTTATGATTATCTGTGCCAGCATGCTTCGTTCTGTATCTATGTGTTGCACCTTCCCACACTTAGCCCAATCTTTGGTCTAAGTGTGAGAAGGGGTTGTGCTGTTTTTGCATGTTTGGTTTTGGTTGTTGAACTTTCTCCCACTTAGCCCGGTGTACGGTCTAAGTGTGATAAGTTTGTTTTGTTTTTAGAATGTTGTTTGTTTGTTTTGTGATCTGTTTTGTGTTGTTTATACTTCCCTATTTCCCCCCTTCACTAGGATAGCTTGGGGACAAGCTTGAGTGAAGTGGGAGGGGGAGGGAATAGGTGCAATTATTTGTGTTGTTTTGTTTTTCTTTTTCTGTGAATGAGAGTCTTAGAGTCTTCAGTTTTTTTATTTATTTTATTTCTGTGTGTTGCGTGATGCATGAGCTAGTGGATACAATAAGGCAAAAATTCCCTTAGTAAGAGCAATTGAAGAAAGGATGCTCGTCAACTTTGATGCCTTTTTCCTTAATAAACTAAAAGCGGTCTGAATGAAGTAAGGACGATGGAAAATGCCTTAGATAACCTAGCTGTGCAGCCCTACTATAAAAGTGAGTCATAAGCCTAAACGCTTTGAGCTAACATGTGAAAAATGGGCAAACACTTGATGCTTAGGGAGTAGAGTATAAAGGAGAAAAAATGGGTTATAGAGGTATAAGCTGGACGAAGTCCATGAACTGGTGGTATAAGCTGGACGAAGTCCAGGGGAGAAATAAAATAAAATTCGGAGGTATAAGCTGGACGAAGTCCAGGGGGAAATTGGGAAAAAGAAAAGAAAAAGACGGTTAACTACCTAAGGGCAGGAAGTAAAAAACATTACCTGACCTAGGAATAAAAAAAAGGATAGGGAAAAAGGAGATGATAGAAAGGAGAAACTCTCATAACCCAACGCATCAGTGGTGTAACTTTAACTTTGGAGCGTTTTGATCCTAACATCCCTGGTAAGGAATGAGTGGTCGAGCGAACCTACCCGCTAGGAAATCCATAGGTTTCTTGACAAACTGACGGACCGTTTAGGTCGACGAAGGAAGAAGGATGATTTGAAGACTGTAGACGATCAGAGAAAACTTAAGCTTGTGGGGACAGTCGCCTAAAAGTTGAAACTAGTGCATGTTTATTTGTTGTGTTTTGTGTTCTTTGTGTGTTCTTTTCTTTTCTGAGTCTGTAGTTGTCTAGGTTTAGGAGTCTGTTTTTGTGTTAGTACCTTGTTTGTAGAGTCGTTCTTGGGAACCGTGTATAGAAATTCGCCTTACTTTTTTTTCTTGTCTTTCATACTTGAGGACAAGCATGGTTTAAGTTTGAGCAGTTTGATAAGGCTAATTTCATGCATAGGTCTAGGGTTTTAATTCGTAAAATTTCTGGGTCTAACGCACGTTTTAAGCCAGGTGTGTGAAGATTTTTGCCAGGTCCAGGAAAGGAGGAAGACAGTTGCGTGGACCTAGGAAATAGGCGAATGAGTGGACATTATGCGGAAAATTGCTTGACGGAGGAAGCCTCGGAGTTGAAGGGTAGAATAGAGATTTCTACAAAGACTCTAGAAGTCTATGTCCGCGTCTATAAAAGGCAGAAGCATGCACGCTGGAGGGATCTTCTCGGTTGGAGACCTCGCTAACAGCCGGTAGCTTAGTTCACTTTTCACACACTTGAGTTTTTTTTCGTGGGGAGATTCAGGGGGGTCATGCACTGGGGTTTACTTGAGCTTTCATATATTTTCGATTGGGTTGTAACACCGTCCTTCAGTGGGGGCGAAGAAACAATTTAATTTCCGCTTTCATACTTTGCTGATTTTGCCGAGCTTCGCTGTTCGAAGCTCGGACCTCTGTTTGCTTTTGCCGAATATTCTCTTATTTTAATGCAAGTTTGATTTTCTGTTACTTCTGTCATGTTGATTTCCGGAATTTTGGAGTTGGATTGTTCGAACTGGGTACGTTTCGCAGTTGTTTTATGAA